>NC_082698.1:32492368-33143719 GCF_949987515.2 Delphinus delphis | reverse complement strand
GGGGCAGGAATTTCCAGGAATTGGGCCACTGCCCACTTTTTGGCCTTTTCCGGTTGGCATGGGACCTGTCGGACCTGTAGAGGCACCCGTGGGTGTGTCATTTAGTATGCTAATGTATTACGGTGAGCGTATAATGAGGCTCAAGGGCTACTGGAAGTCGAATCTTCCACCCTCTTGGGTCTAATCGGTTCTAACCAGTTTATTCGTGTCCTCATTGGCTGTGTCATTTTTTTTAAAGGTTGTGCCCTGCCCCTTTCCCTCCTGTCTCAATGGCCACCCCTAGATGTCGGAGAAGAAGGGGCTTGGGAATGGCTCCTGGGTGGGAGTCTACCACTCCCATCTGCTCCCTCACCAGGCCAGGAAGCCTGGTTAAAGATACGGCAGGGAATGTTCTTCTGTGAGATTCCATGATTTCTTACACCTCCCTCTTCCACAGCCTTTTTCTCTCAGTAGGATAATAATTTTTCCCTTGCCTGTCACTCTCTTCCCCCAATCCATGCCACCTGCAACAGACTGTAAGATTCTGAAGACCAGAGGTTGTCTTCCCTTTCCATCTCTCATGCCTAGCCAGGGTCTGTTACATAGTAGGTGCTCAATAGATGTTTTTAGAGCAAGTGAATGAGCGTCTGTTAGAAACAATGGTTTCAGCCATACGACTGTCTTTAAGAAATACCTGGCTCTTACCTTCAGAATTTTTAGTATAGAGACATTGAGGAGTAAGAAGTATGATTCAACCTTTAAATAAACATAGGTGCAAGAGAGACCGTACAGAAAACTTCAAGAATGTGGCCATAAATCAAGTAAATATTTGATCAGTGGCATCAACGTATGTAAAACATTTCTTTAAGGAAACTCACTTTTGAAAACCCACTTATCATATCTTAAGTCTGGCCTTGGAATTTTAACCAAGGCTGGAAGTGTTGAGAGTCTCTTGCATGCCCAGAGGAGGTGTCACAGTGATGGTGGCCGAGGCAGGGGGTAAAAAATTTAGGGTAGTTTGATATACACTCTTTAAGAAATTTAATTAAAGGAGCCAAATAAATGAGGCACTTTATCAGCAGGGATTATCACCACCATTATAGTTGAAATGTATTGAGGACTACATGCTAAGAGCTTTATGTGCATTGTCTAATTTGGTCCTCTCAGCAGTGCCATGAGGCAGGTACTATTACCACGCCCATTTTACCGATTGGTATAGTAAGGCTCAGAGAGTTTAATAATTTACCTAATATCATAGAGGGTGGTGGCAAAAAATTGTATGGTTCCCAAGATGACAACTTTTAACCATTAAGCTTTATTTTTTAAATTTAATTTTTAAAATTTTATTTATTTTTTGGCTGTGTTGGGTCTTCGTTGCTTTCTCTAGTTGCGGCACGCGGGGGTTACTCTTCGTTGCGGTGCACATGCTTCTCATTGCGGCTGCTTCTCTTGTTGTGGAGCATGGACTCTAGGCACAGGGGCTTCAGTAGTTGCAGCACGCAAGCTCAGTAGTTGTGGCTCTTGGGCCCTAGAGTGCAGGCTCAGTAGTTGTGGCACATGGGCTTAGTTGCTCCACGGCATGTGGGATCTTCCAGGACCAGAGATCAAACCCGTGTCCCCTGCATTGGCAGGAGGACTCTCAACCACTGCGCCACCAGGGAAGTCCTAACCATTAAGCTTCAGACCTGCTCCCGGATTCAGGGTACTAGAAGAAAATTCGGCAGATGTTTGCTCATCCATTACAGTGTAACAATACAGCCCCAAACCTAGTGCCTTAAAACAAAAACATATTACTACCTATCATGGTTTTGTGGATTGATGGGACAGTAAGGTTGTTCTCTGTTGGAGTCTCTCCTACAGCTTCAGTCAGATGGTCCAGCTTTGGAAGTCACACAGTGTCACTTCCTTTGCATTCTGCTAGTTAAAAATGGGACACAGGACCAGCATAGATTCAAGGAGAGGGGACTGCATGCAAGGTGCATTCATGCAAGGGAATGAATACCAGGAAGCATCCTTCCTTGGGGCCATTTGGGAGACGGATTATCACGGTGGACAAAGCTAAGTGAGCAAATGCAAAGCATCCCTGGCGTGTGTGTGGGTGCTAATCTCTTAGAAAGGATTTTCACATCCACCTCCATGTGCTTTTTCGTAGCCTGGCAGGCAGGCAGACCGGGGCAGGACTAGATCTCTATTTAACAGACATGGACACTGTCACTCAGTGAAATTAAGTGACTTACCAAAAGTCACACAGCTTCTAAATGTGGGCGTGGAGTGTGGACTTCGGTCTTCTGACTCCTAGCCTTGCACACTTTATAGATTTTTCCTAAACTGCTGATGCTCAGAACTCTTTGGCACTTCGAGGCAGGAAAGAGAAGACAGAGGCTCCACCAGCAGAAAGTAATCAGGAGGAAAGAATCATGGGTCTAAATTTAAAAGGAAAAAGGATATCAAAGTTGTTAGAGTTTTTTTTTTTTGGTCTTTTAATTAATTAATTTATTTATTTATTTTTGGCTGCATTGGGTCTTTGTTGCTGCGCGCGGGCTTTCTCTAGTTGTGGCGAGTGGGGGCTACTCTTTGTTGCAGTGCGTGGGCTTCTTAGTGCAATGGCTCCTCTTGTTGCGGAGCACGGGCTCTAGGCACATGGGCTCAGTAGTTGCGGCATGCGGGCTCAGTAGTTGTGGCTTGTGGTCTCTGGAGTGCAGGCTCAGTAGTTGTGGAACTGGGGCTTTGTTGCTGTGCAGCATGTGGGTTCTTCCCAGACCAGGGCTCAAACCCGTGTCCCCTGCATTGGCAGGCGGCTTCTTAACCACCGCACCACCAGGAAAGTCCCTGTTAGAGTTTTAAAAACACCAACTGAAATAGCTGATGCAGGAATGGGCATGTATCTACCGCTTATGGGAGTATAATTTGGTGCAAAATTTCTGGGTATGCAATAGATGCCGAAAACTTTAGAGTTTTTTTTTTTTTTGCGGTACGTGGGCCTCTCACTGTTGTGGCCTCTCCCGTTGCGGAGCACAGGCTCCGGACGCGCAGGCTCAGCGGCCATGGCTCACGGGCCCAGCCGCTTCGCGGCATGTGGGATCTTCCCGGACCGGGGCACGAACCCATGTCCCCTGCATCAGCAGGCGGACTCTCAACCACTGCGCCACCAGGGAAGCCCTAGAATTTTGCAAAGTATTTGACCCAGAAATTCCATATCTAGAAAATTTCCTAAGGACATAGTCATGAATGTGGGGAAATAGTTATTAGGGTGTGTCCTGTAGTATTTTTGCTAACAGGGAAAGATTGGAGACAATCCAAATGTCTAACAAGAGGTGTTTTGTTAAACTATGAAGGACCATTCTGCCATTAAATTGATGTTATAGAAAACTATTTAATGTCATGTAAAATGTTCACAACATGATTTATAGGAAAAAGCAGATTTTAAAACTGTATTATATATGCCATCTATATTACAGAAAACCATACATGTATCCATACACACAGAAAAAGAGACAAGAAAGGAATAATACCAAAATGTTAATAATAGTTATTTAAGGATGGGGGGGATTATATGTTATTTTTCCTTTATTTTATTTTTTTCTTCCTTATATTTTAAAATAGGTTATAGTATGTATTACTTTTGTAATGAATTTTTAAAAAGGAAAATCAGAAATGGAATTAGGAAAATATAGAGGATTTTAAGCTAGTTTCAACAAACCAAATGGAAGGTATACATAGGAATAATATAATACCTTATATTTGACTCTTCAAAGTGCTTTTTAATTCAAGGTCTAATTTGATTTCTACAACAATTCAATGAAGGAGATTGGACAGGAATTATTATTTCTGTTTTGTAAAAGAGAAAATGAGGGTCTAAGTGATAAGTCTGCAAGGTCAACACAGCTAGTTAGTGATGAAACCAGCACTAGAGCCCAGATCTCCTGGGCCATTCGTGGACCTCAGATAAAGTCACAGCAGATGCTGAAGTCACACCGGGCTTTGAACTGGCACATCCACTTTTCATGTTGTGGACCCCCGACCCCTGTGGCTTTAGCCTACCCAGAATCCCTTCTCCATCTCTCTGGTCTCAGCATTTTGACTTTTCTCTGCAGAACCTGCCCTTTCCCAGACTTGGTCCAGATCCAGGGATGGGCATGTAATCCCCACCCAGCCAATGAGAGCCATCGTTGGGAATTCTGCCAAAAGTGTTAGAAAAGAGTTTTCTGAGCTTGTAGGAAGTGGGCAAGAGCTACTGTGGCCTCTGTGCTCCCACTAGGGGATGAGCTGCCTGAAACAGAGCCAGTTGAGAGAAGAGAGTCAGGAGGCTGACAGAAGCTCAAACAAGTTGTTTGTGTTCCTGGATCCTGTGTGTCTAAACCCAGATCCACCTACTGGCCTTTCTGCTTACCTGAGCCAGAACATGGCTTTTCCCCTTTCTTTTCCCCCTTCCCCTTCCCCTCCTCTTCCTCCTTCTTCTTTTTTGTTTGTTTGTTTAATTTTTTTTAGAGAGTATGCAGACAATTTTTTTTTTTTTTTTTTTTTTTTTGCGGTACGCGGGCCTCTCATTGTTGTGGCCTCTCCCGTTGCGGAGCACAGGCTCCGGACGCGCAGGCCCAGCGGCCATGGCTCACGGGCCCAGCCGCTCCGCGGCATGTGGGATCTTCCCAGACCAGGGCACGAACCCACGTCCCCTGCCTCGGCAGGCAGACTCCCAACCACTGCACCACCAGGGAAGCCCTGCAGACAATTTTTTAAAATATTTATTTAATTTGTTTATTTTTTGGCTGCGTCGGATCTTAGTTGTAGCACGTTGGATCTTTTGTTGCGGCATGCGGGCTTCTCTCTAGTTGTGGTGCATGGGGTCCAGAGCACGTGGGCTCTGTAGTTTGCGGCATGCAGTCTCTCTTGTTGAGGCATGTGAGCTCAGTAGTTGTGGCGCAGGGGCTTAGTTGCCCCACGGCATGTGGGATCTTAGTTTCCTGAACAGGGATCAAACCCACGTCCCCTGTGTTGTAAGGCGGATTCTTTACCACTGGACCACCAAGGAAGTCCCAGTTTGTTTAATTTTGAGTGGGGTTCCCAACCAAGATTTCTGACGATATACTCTTGGGTCTCAGTTCTCTTAGCTGTAAGATGGGGACATTAATAGTAAAGGGCTGCTCACCTCCCACATGGGGTTTTCTGAGATTTACAGAGTCAATCATGTCAAGTGCTTGTCTCATATGAGGGCAGTAAATGCCACCTATTATTTTTAACAAGTTAGGAAAGACTGAATTCAGAAAAATCTCATCCACCTCAGTCCCCCTCCCCTGCAAAAGAAAGAAGAAGACTGCTCCATGCATAAAAATATAGAGAATAGATTCCTAAGTTATGAGAAAAGAGAAAGCGCTGTCAGCCACTTCAACCTGGAGTTGCTCTTTCTTACTTTACGGTCCGACAGCAGGTCCCGCCTCCCCCTCGCTTCTCACACCCTCACACGTTCCCTCACACCCTCAGGGTCCCCACTAACTGCCAGGTGATGCTGGGCCCTGGAAAAACGTTCAGTTAGCAAATTGTTAGAAACAACAGGAGCTTCAAGAGAGGAGGAGAAAGGGGAGGTGAAGTGACTGGCAAGACAGAAGTGGCTGATGTTGCAATGCAGCTCGGAGAGAGGGAAAGTAAACTAGGAGAAAGTTAGCCAGGCCTCACAGCCTGTTCCTGCAGTGGTTAGAGAAAGGAAGGACCTGGTGCCTGCGCTCAAACAATGCTCAGTTAAGGCTGCTGTTTTCCCAGGGAGTTGGGACTCTTGATGACGCCAGGTCAGAGGGCTCTGAGGTTAAGAAAAATGTTGGCACAGGAGGAGCAAAATTCACAGAAAAACCCGCTCTGCTGCATTAAACAGAAAAGGCGTTATGGAACTTGCAGGATCTCCGAGGTGGGGGTTAGGAGGGCAGAGAATTGGTTTTGGAGACTTCCCAGTCTGGGGGCTGGACCTCAGGGCACAGACTTCATGCTCTGCTCACGCTGTTGGTGCTGGCCACTGGGTGCCGGAAACCCCTCACCCCAGATGGATTCTGTGCAGCGCCAGCTCCCTCATGTCCTCTCCTGGAGGCCAAGTCTGTCATGGGGTGTCTGATTGGCTAAGCCTAGGATACATGCCTTGCTGCAACGGAGCTGAGAAAACCAGCATCAGCCTGTGACCTTGGGGAGGCAGGACCCACAATGTGGGAAATCTTCCAGTTACGGGATGGGGTTCAAAAGGGCATCCATAAAGTATGTATACATCCCCCAGCAGTATTTTGTATAGTGTGTGTGCATGCACGTGTGTGAAATAGGCGTGTGATCTATGTCTCAAGGTCTCTTTTCCACCGTGTCCTCATACTTAAAAATCCAAAGACCCATCATTCAAGCCCCCACCGGCAGCAGGAGCCCAGTCTCCTCATTTGGCTGCGTTCAGCCCGCAGCTCCGAGTACCACCTGGTCCTCACTTCTCCTCGTGGCTCTGCTCCTTCAGGTCGTTATTGCCTCCCAGCCCCCACTCCAGATGTGCACCCAGGGCTCTTTCTCCCCCCAGCCTCTGAAACGAAGAGCTGATACACTCCTCAGAGATACACCAAGCCCCTGGGGATGATGCTTTTTCTTAATGCAACAGAGCACTCGACTCTGATTTGTCACATCCTCTCCCCTTAGGACTCAGCTCTGGTTTTCCCTCTGCAGAAGCAAAGGCCCGTTAAAGCAGCCTCAGAGATGAATTCAGCTCCCAAAACTAGGTTGCAAAGACAGAAGTCATTTTTTTTTTAAGCATTGGTTCTTATCCCAGATGGAACCCCATCTGTGGGGAGAGAGTTGAAAAACTGCTCTAATGGGTTTCTCCCTTAGAAAAGCCCAGAAAGCAGATTAAGGGCAATGCCCCGGATCAGTCCCTGCCCCACACTCCAGGTGACCGTGTCTGTTAGGAACCCACAAGTCTGGACAAGGGGAGGTGAAACCCTGGGTAGGGACTGACTCGCTTGTTCCTTGGCTTTCCCACATATACCCTCCCCCTTCTAGAGATGTTCATGCACTTGCCTCACCCCTACCCCAATTCATTTCTGTACGTCACTCAGTGCTTGTCTGTTGAATGACTGATCAGCTCCTCTCTGCATCCTGCTTGAGTCCTCCAGGAGGGTCAGCTACTAGTCCCACCTATCTCCATGACATTTCATCCAAGACCCTTTCACAATATCCATTCAGTGGTCCCATATTTATCTATGTTTTGTGAGTTTCCCTTTAGGACAGGGACTATATATCATTTGCTATGGTGTCCTCAACAACTGGCAGAGTGCCTGTGTGTTTTTTTTTTAATTAATTAATTAATTAATTAATTTTTATTTTTGGCTGCGTTGGGTCTTCGTTGCTATGGGCAGGCTTTGTCTAGTTGCAGTGAGCAGGGGCTACTCTTCGTTGCGGTGTGCGGGCTTCTCATTGTGGCTTCTCTTGTTGCAGAGCATGGACTCTAGGAATGCGGGCTTCAGTAGTTGTGGCGTGCGAGCTCAGTAGTTGTGGCTCACGGGCTGTAGAGCACAGGCTTGGTAGTTGTGGTGCACAGGCTTAGTTGCTCCGCGGCATGTGGGATCTTCCTGGACCAGAGCTCGAACCCGTGTCCCCTGCATTGGCAGGCGGATTCTTAACCACTGCGCTACCAGGGAAGTCCCCCTGTTAGTGTTTTTGAATGGAGAGAAGAAAAGATGGATGAATAGATGGATGGATGGACACCTGAGCTTTGAGGGACAATGGTCACTGTAGCCAGATGCCACGAGGGGGCAGTGTGGAGCAGCTTTTCAAGGCCTCCCCAGACTGCCACAAGACCCTGGCTGGCAAGGTTTCTAGAGCTTATTTTGTTTAGCATCTTCAGTTGTGAGAGAAGGAGCTGAGGTCCCAGAGGGCGATGGCTATGCGAAGGGGCACACCGCTCCTGAACGGGGTGCTTACTCTCTCTGTTGTGTATGGCCATAGACCCAGCTCACTAGCCTCTGAGGGCCCTGATGTGCCAAGACCCTTTCATTACCCCGTGAAACCCTTCCTGAGAGGCTGCCCATCAGCCTCTGGCAGGTGAACAGATCACAGAGGAAACAGACGACTGAGTGCACCATGCAGGGCCTGTGTGTCTTCCCAGCACCTTCGCGGGGTCTCAGCTTTGGTGACTCGGCCCTCACTGCACTCCCCCTCTCCCTGACATGAGTCTTCTCTCCTTTGGGGACCTATATCACCTGGGCCCACATTTCCCAGCAAAGGAAGAACCCTATGCTCAGAACATGTCCTACATCAATGATCCTTCTCTCAAAATTTCCTTCTCTTTTCTGTCTTCTCCTCTAGCCCTGCTTGTTAATTTCCTCTCTCTCTCTTTTGGAGGGTGGGGTGTGTGGTTGGAGAGAACACTGATACGGTGATGGCTCACTCCTCCCCTCCTAGCTGTCCACACATTTCACACTCCCAAGGACCAAGCCTTAGACAGCAGAGAGGTATCTGGACGACACACAAAAGCTCAAAATTTCATTTTCGTTAATTCATTTATTCATTCATCTATTTAATTACTCCATTATCAGAAATATATATATATATATATATATTTTTTTTTTTTTTTTTCTTCAGTACGCAGGCCTCTCACTGTTGTGGCCTCTCCCGTTGTGGAGCACAGGCTCCGGACGCGCAGGCTCAGCAGCCATGGCTCACGGGCCCAGCCACTCCGTGGCATGTGGGATCTTCCCGGACCGGGGCACGAACCCATGTCCCCTGCATCGGCAGGCGGTCTCTCAACCACTGCGCCACTAGGGAAGCCCAGAAATATTTTTAAGCATCCACTATGTGTCAGGTGCTGAAAACAATAACACAGTTGTACAATTATGAAGTCCTTACCCTGTGCTAGGCCCTGTGCTAAAGGCCTGACAGTCATTTTCTTTACATGGGCCTGTGATTATTATTATATAGATGAGGAAACAGAGGTCTAGAGACATGATGTCACTCGTCCCAGTACGCTACAGAAACAATCACCCAACCTTGGAGGCTGCCGCCCATATGATCAGGCATTTTCTGCTAAAGTTCATTGCTGGGCTTGTGGCTGCATCTCTGCAGGAGCAGCAGGAGCAGCAGAAACTCCCAGGCCTGGGTTTCTGGCCACTTAAGCGCATTGTAACTTTGTGTCTCCTGAAGAGGAATTCCAGAATGTCCCAACAAGTTCAATTCTGCAACTGTACATCTCTCCTCTGAGTGGGAGCCAGCGCCACCTCAAAGCTGTGGCTCTGAGAAGATCCCATCCAAGGCCACTGGGATGGGAGTCAGGAACTTGGGTCTGCTCCATTGGGCCTAACCAGCCACGTGAGCTGGACCCTCTCCCTTTGCCCTGCTGAGCCCTTCTGCTGCCTCATCTGTAGAATGAGAGACTACACTACCTGCCCTGGATAGCAGTCCTCAGGAGGAGATAAGAGCATGAACATGAAAGGTTTTTTTTAAATTTGGAGGTCTTTTCTTATATAAATCCATGCATCCTTATTATTGTCATCGTCTGGGCTTGTGTGCCTGGACTGAGTTCTCCTGGAGTCCTAGAGCAGAAGTTCCTGGCTTTTAGGACCTCACAGGTCAGGATAATTTTTTTCTATTATAAATCTCAATAAGTCTCATAGGGTTTTTACATAGGTCAACCTTTTTACATGGGGTTGTTTCTTTTTATTTTTTAAAAATTAATTTATTTTATTTAATTTATTTTATTTTTGGCTGCATTGGGTCTTCGTTGCTGCATGCGGGCTTTTCTCTGGTTGTAGCGAGCAGGGGCTACTCTTTGTTGTGGTGCGTGGGCTTCTCATTGTGGTGGCTTCTCTTCTTGGGAGCACGGGCTCTAGGCGTATGGGCTTTGGTAGTTGTGGCACATGGGCTCAGTAGTTGTGGCTCGCGGGCTCTAGAGCACAGGCTCAGTAGTTGTGGCGCACAGGCTTAGTTGTTCCGCGGCATGTGGGATCTTCCCGGACCAGGGCTCAAACCTGTGTCTCCTGCATTGGCAGGCAGATTCTTAACCACTGTGCCACCAGGGAAGCCCCATAGGGTTTCTTCTTTTTTAAAAATACTCTGTCCTAAAAGAAAAAGAAGTTTAGCATAAAAGTCAGCAGAACATAACCTTACAATTAAAAGTGGATGTATTTAGCCTCATAAAAAACTATGTAGTCTGTATTTTTCTTGTTTCACTTTAGACCAGCGGAAAGTGAAGCAAGGACGGGCTTCTGGGAGCCATTGTTGGAGACTGTGTGGTTGGGTGTGTCCCCCACCTGCAGCCAAGCTCTGGGCAGTAAGAGGTGTATCATAGGGCAGCCATGTGCATTGGGGGAACGGAAGGACAGAACAGAAAAATAATGTTTCAGGAAATCTTTAAAATCCATATTATAAAATAGTGGGTGCGCCCTGACCCCCAGTTTGTAAAGTACCTGTATGCCTACAGACAGCCTCAGATGCACAGAAAAAACACTGGAAGTCTACACGGCAAAACTTCACGGGGTTATCACTGCATGGAAGAATGATGGTTATGTTTATTTTCTCTGAGTTATTTCTTGCATTTTCCAAATCTTCCTGTTTTATAATCAGAAACATAGAAGGAATAAAGAAGTAAAAAAAAAAAAAGTGATGCAAGGGAAATCTTGCAATATACTGTTTAAGACCTTGGCCAATGGTCTTCTTGGGAAATGCAGAATTTCAGTGAAATCGCACCTTGGATTGCAGAAGACTCCTTTGGGACTGTGCTGACATCACCCACCCTGTCTTCACATTTCTAGGGCCTGGCCTGGTGCCAGGCATGTGGTAAGGATGGAGTCATCAGTGTGCGTCGTGTGGGCCACTTGCCCTCCTAGACTGGCCAGTGTGGCTCCTCACTGAGAGGGGCCCATGAAGAAAAGCTGCCACTTCCGTAGAAATGGACCTTCTCTGAATTGCTTTCCTTTCTGAGTACAAAAATTGGTATTTGCAGCTTCTTTTTGGAAGAGTGGAGCAAGGTGCAGGAATTCCCTGGTGGTCCAGTGGTTAGGACTCTGCGCTTCCACTGCAGTGGGCCCGGGTTTGATCTCTGGTTAGGGAACTAAGATCCTACAAGCTGTGCGGTGCGGCCAAAAAAAAAAAAAAATGGAGCAAGGTGATCACCAAATCCCTTTTATGAGTTTAAGTTCCTATCTAAGAGGCAGTCTGGTTGCCATTAAAATAAAGACCATCTTTAAAGCAACAAGCCTTGGGGAGGCGGATCTTCCAAGATTAGGCATCTTGGTGACAAGCAACAGGAGTTAATTCTAGCCAATTCAAGCAGGAAAGAAATGCATTGGAAAGGCTCCCTCTTTGTCCGCCTCAGGAAACCAAGTGTCGTCACACTAGGACTCCAACCATCAGGCCCGGCGCCAGCCCCTCTTTGTACATCTCAGTCCTCGCAGTTGCTGTAAGGCTGACCCCTACATCTCCTCAGGCGAGATTCCCACAACAGTGAGCTGAGGACAGTCCCCAGGCAAATGGTTGGCTTGACGGAACACACTTTTATCCAGTCAGCAACCCCTATGTGATGGGTATGAGGGGGGATCTGAGGGCTGGAGCAGAGACCACCAACAAGTGGCAGGACGAGCCAGTGAGAAGGGCCCTGGCGGCACAAGTTTGCAAACCCTGCCAAGGACACCCACCTGAGGGGTGCATGCGGAGGCCGAAACCCAGCGAGGCCCTGCTCCCCAGGCTCAGAGCCTCGGCTGCATCCACCTTGCCTTTTCCTAAGTGTCTGCTCACTTTTCTAATTTTTATAAAGCATGGCATGTGTTAGGTATGGCTGGGCCACCAGGTCTCATTGACAGATACCTGCCCTGGGCCCCTGGAATGTGAATACTTCACGACCAGGTGCTGATCACTTGTCCCACTGGACTTAGCTTTTTCGTTTGCCACTTTCTACTTGGCTTTTGACAGATAGGTGTGATATGGACAGCAGGGGGGATTACAGGCCCGAGGCCCGCAAAAGCCCGTGCCCTTTCCCAAGAACAGCATGGCTCTCATGCCCTCCACTTTGCATGTGCCCGAAGGCCACTCAGTGCCCTTGGGCCTCCTTGGAGAAGAAGCAAGAGGTGGCCCTCCCTGCGCCCTGCTGGCCTGGCTGAGGTGGTCACTCAGCTGTGAACACTCAGGGCAGCTTGGCCTGAGGTCTTGTGGGAGCCCGCTTTGATAGGATGGGAGGAGGGGAGGCAGGAGCGAGACTTTAAGTGTTTACGGAGGGATAAGCGCCCTTTGCACTCTGCTCCAGAATAGATCCTAATTTTGCAAGGAGATACTCTGACCTCTGCAAGGACTTATGTCTCAGACCCGATAGATGTAGATATATAGGTAAATAGATGATCCATAGACTACCCGCAGAGAAGTTTGGAGAGGAAACTGCAGGCTGGAAAGCATTTTCATACAAACTTGATGAAAGTTTTTCCAGAGGGAAATTAAGAAAACCACACACAGAAAAAGGCCCCTCCTCTTTAGCTCAGAAACTAGACTGTCCATTTTTATATTTGGTGGATCCTCGTCTCCATTTTTACCATTTTATCTTAGAGCGGAAGAGGCAAGGGAGCATGGTACTAACACTAACAGTAATTAATGACCATAAGCAATGAATACAACTCTCACAACAAGGGCTCAGTCTGTGGTTTCCTATTGTCTTGTCTCCAAGGGACATGTGATGTCAATCCACCCTGGTGACTCTGTACCTGGCCCCATGGACTAAGGGGATTTCGCAGCCTTGGCCACCTAGGGCCACAGCACAAAGCTGAGCTTCACCAGTGAGTTGGTTAAAGGGTTTATAGAGTTTGCAGTGAAACTCCTGCCAGGAAGATAATTACATTTCTGGCTTTTGCCACAAGGTGGGACTTCACAACAGAAACCAATAGTAAGCAGTAAAGTCTGCTGAGGCCTCAAGAGGACAGGGTTTCTCAGTCTCAGCACCATTGGTATGTGGGGCTGGACAATTCTTTGTTGTCGGTCTGTGCTGTGCATTGCAGGATGTTCGGCCACACCCCTAGCCTCTCCCCTACCCACTGGATGCCAGTAGCAATCCCCTAGTATGACAACCAAAAATGTCTCCAGATATACCAAATGTCTCTGTGGTGGAGTGTGTGTGTGTCTAAAATCTCCCCCCAGTTAAGAAGCACTGCTCTAGTGGCTAATAGCAGGGGCCCTGGAATCAGACTGCTCAGATTCAAATCTTAGTGCCTGCAACCTGTAGGAGCACTGAATGAGTAAAAAAACATAAAGGTAAGGCTTCCCTGGTGGCGCAGTGGTTGAGAGTCCGCCTGCTGATGCAGGGGACACGGGCTCGTGCCCCGGTCTGGGAAGATCCCACATGCCGCAGAGTGGCTGGGCCCGTGAGCCATGGCCACTGAGCCTGCGCGTCCGGAGCCTGTGCTCTGCAACAGGAGAGGCCACAACAGTGAGAGGCCCGCGTACCGCAAAAAAACCAAAAACCAAAAACATAAAGGTAGGCTACCACATAATTTATCTTCCAAACCAGAGCAATTTGAGAGCGAAAGAGGGTTATAATAATCTCATAACCTGAGACTGTCTCAGCAACAGGGATGTGTGGTCAGCCATTAAGTCCACACACAGTGTTGAGCACAGAGCCTGACCCAGTGTCCCCTGGATGACAACTGTGCTAAGTGTGTTACAGGTAGGAACTTTATTTAATCCCCCTAAACCCTATGAGGTGGTACTGTTATTATACCCTTTTTTTTTTTTCTTTTTGCTGTACAGGGGCCCCTCACTGTTGTGGCCTCTCCCGTTGCGGAGCACAGGCTCTGGACGCGCAGGCTCAGCGGTGGCCATGGCTCATGGGCCCAGCCGCTCCGTGGCATGTGGGATCTTCCCAGACCGGGGCACGAACCCGTGTCCCCTGCATCGGCAGGCGGACTCTCAACCACTGCGCCACCAGGGAAGCCCTATTATACCCTTTTGATACACGGGAAGATTGAAACACTTAAAGCTAAAATAACTTGCCTAAGGTCACACAGTGAGTAGCACAGTCAGGATTCGGGTCCTGGCAGGCGAGTGTCCGTGCCTGTGTTCTAACCACTGTCCATGTGTGCTTGGGGGTCACAGGAAACACAGTGCTGCTGAATGTTCAGCGAACCCCACATGGACTTCTAGCTCTGGGTTTTTCACAGTTTCAACATTAAACCCATTGACAAATCTGGGTTTTCAGGGGTTACTGTGATGGAAAGCGAATACATGGAGATCAGTGTGGAACAGGAGATGAGAGTGGCAGTGTCCCTCCAATTCCCAGCTTTGTGGAGCTCAACGGGGACACCCATCCCTTTAGGAAGTCATTATTTAAGAAAGAGATGAAAATTTTATTTTTAAAATTCATTCATTTATTGTTTTCCCAGATGGCTTCTAAGTTGTTAGGACATAAAGTCAAGTTTTTTTGGACCCAGCTGCTTAATAAATGGAACTGCTGGGTATTTCTTTTGGCCTGCAGGTGCCATGAAGGTGATGTGAAAGGAGAGAGTTTGGGAACATCTGTACTCACCATTTTGCCATTGGGAGAACTCTGGAGGGTAATGATGAGGAAGGCTTTCTGGCACAGAGACCCCACTCTGGTTGTCCACTCTGGGGAAACCTCTTCCTGCCTCCGTGGTACTTGCACGCACGCGTGTTACCAAATCCCAATTGACTTACCTTTATTTCAATCTCTTGCCCTTTATCAACTGTGTCGGGAAGCAAACTGCTTCTCTTTTACTACCTGAATTTAGTCAAGGTTCAAGTTGAACATCTCCCACTGACATGCAATCTGCTCTTCAGGTCAGAGGTCACATTGCCAACTCAGACCCCAAATGCCACAGTGATAAGCAAACACAAATGCACCCCACCCCCGTGCCAGAGAGCACCTCAAGGCTGGTACACCAAATTTTTAATAAATACACAGAGATGATTACAAGACAGATGGCCTGGTAGCATGGCAAAGGGGAAGACGGTGAGGGTGTGCATGGTGGGACGGTGTCTGGCCAGGGAAGTGGTCACTGGGTCTAGGGCCACAAGCATACTTTCATTCTCTGTCTAATTTACCATAACAGAAAACTAGACAGCAGGGGTGTGGTGGAAACATCTGGGTCAGGGCCTTTTATTACTAACCAGGGGCCACCCTGGACAAGTCACTTCTTGCTGTGCCTCCGTTTCCTCATCTGTAAGGGGACTGGATTGTCCAGTGCTTTTTAAATTGGGGTGACAGAGGCACATTCACCACCTGTGTGTGCATTTGGAGTGTCTGTCTTTCCGGGGTGCTAAGTTTATTCAAGATTTTGGGGGGCCCACTCTTTTTACATTAAAGCATTTTATATCTTTGTTCAGAAAACAGAATTTACATGGATTTTAATTATGGTAATTAATAATTGATGAAGTTTCGTGAGCAATTACTGTGTGCCAAGTGTGAATTCCTTTATATGATCCTCACAATTACCCAATGAGATATTATGTACATTTATAGATTTTAAAAAAACAAGGGCACAGAGAGATGAACCAATCTACCCAGTCACAAGTTACTAAGCAATGATAAACAGCTGGTTCCCTTGCCCCCCAAAACGATCTGGGCCCATTGCAAGGATTTATCCGCAGACCCGTGAGACTTCTCTGGTGAAGCCTGAAAAGCACAGGCCAAAATGATCTCACATTTTGCGATCACAGGTCCAGCTCCGGCACTCCTAAATCAGTTTTAGCTAAATCAGTGGATTAAGGTCATCCTCCGGGTGCCCCTGGAGGATGAACGGGGCTGGGGAGGCCTTGGGGGGTTTCTGGGGGTTCACTAGGTGGGGTTTCCGGGCCGCTCGGGCGCTCCTATTCGGCCCGAGAGCGGCCTCTGCCTGGGCTGCCGCCTCCCTCCCAGCCTGGGTGTTACCAGCCGGCGTTGCCGGTACTTCCTCGTTCCCGCGCGCGCCCCAGGCTTAGCTCGCAACGCCCAGCGCCGGCGCTGCTCAGGCGGGAGGGGGCCAGAGGGGAGATGTCGCAACCGTCTCCCTCCCTCTTTCCCCGCCTTCGCACTCAGTCACCTCCCAGATGAGCCCGCTCGCAGACGGCTGCGGGCCGCGGTGTGCCCGGCATGTCCCCTCAGTGCGCGCAGGCGGCGGGCATTGGGCCCGCGCGCAGCCTGGAGCGGACCAACCGCACCCGCTTCCCGTTCTTCTCCGATGTCAAGGGCGACCACCGGTTGGTGCTGAGCGCCGTGGAGACTGTGGTGCTGGCACTCATCTTCGCGGTGTCGCTGCTGGGCAACGTGTGCGCCTTGGTGCTGGTAGCGCGCCGACGGCGCCGCGGCACCACAGCTAGCCTGGTGCTCAACCTTTTCTGCGCGGACCTGCTCTTCACCAGCGCCATCCCGCCCGTGCTGGCCGTGCGCTGGACAGAGGCCTGGGTGCTGGGCCCGGGTGCCTGCCACCTGCTCTTCTACGTGATGACCCTGAGCGGCAGCGTCACCATCCTGACGCTGGCGGCAGTCAGCTTGGAGCGCATGGTGTGCATCGTGCGCCTGCGGCGCGGCGTGCGGGGCCCGGGGCGGCGGGCGCGGGCCGCGCTGCTCGCGCTTATCTGGGGCTACTCGGCATTCGCCGCGCTGCCCCTCTGCATCTTCTTCCGCGTCGTCCAGCAGCGGTTCTCCGGCGCCGACGAGGTGAGCGCCGGGGTGTGCACGCGGGGCAGGTGTCCGGGAAAGGCTGGCAGGCGGGTTGCGCCGGAAACGGTGATCTGGGATGGTCATTAACAAAAACAACAAAACAATAATAGGCCGTTTGCTGCATTTAATCGTTGTGTCACCGTGCGCGGCACTAAGTTTTATCTGTGAAATTTCACTGTGACCCTACGATGTAGATCTCATAAACGCCCTCCAAAACGTTGTAAGTGGAGCCCCCGTAATGCCTGTAAAGTGCACTGACTATTGAGAGATTAGCTTAGCGGCCAGACAGACCGAACTAGGGGACCCGGAATGACTGATCACATTATAGTTAATTCTGCTTTCTCGCAGTACTCTTATTATCACACCTATTTACAGATGAGGAAGCTAAGGTACCCAGAGAGTAACTTGCTCAGGGTGTCTCAGCCTTAGCGCGAGGAGGAGCTAAGATCGCGCTCAGCAGATTCAGTGCGGGCCGGATGAGGGTCCTGCTTTGAGAATCGCGGGCAGGTGTGTGTGAATGGGCCGGGAAGAAAGGGCTTTGTTGACCCAGAGACCCCGGACCTAGTGCTGCCTCTAGCGGGGCTGTGACTTCCCCTCCGGAGCCTCAGTTTTTCCAACTGCAAGACGGAAAGATTAGACTAGACCATGGGATCTTACCCTGGGAGCTTTGAATGAAGAGTGCCTTCAGAGTATCTTGGACGCCCCAAATGTTCCGAAGATTCCAGAGGCTCAGCCCATAAGCGTTATTCTGGGCACCGCACCCAGAGTTGTCATTAGGATCATTGCGGGGGTCCAGGATCTAAAAAAGATTCTGCGCACAGTTCGTGACATTGGCTCGAGGCTATTCCTGTCCGGCGGTACAGAATTGCGGGCGCAGGTTTGTTCTCTTTGCTGCCCTGTGGCGCCGCTGCCGGGTTTGCGCGCGGAGATTCCCCCGGGACACCTGACCTGGACAGTGGCCGGCGGTTCTGGCTGCTATTGCGGTGTTAGGTTCTGTGGGCCTCGCGGGGAGGGCCAGGGACAGATGTACGTACGCCCCACGGGAAGGCGCGAGTCTTGAGGCTCAGCCTCCTGGAGTGTCTGCCCGAGACTGGGTTCTCCGCCCCGTTCCTTTTCCCTTCGACAGCAGTCGCTGGTTTTCTGGCCGTGGGACACTAAAGCTCAACCTTGGCCCTAGGAAGGAGTGTGGGGCCTCCCAGCAGAAATCACAGTCCCAAAGAGAGCCCTAAGCAGTGACCAGAAGAGGTGGGAGGGCCGGGAGGGAGGGGGAAAGGCTTCTAGCTATGAAGGTGAACGTAGGCTGACGTGAACGCAGAAGTGGGCTTCTCTGGATGTTTCCCAGACTGGTCTCTCACACAGGCCTTTCACTGGGGAGAGAAGTCTGCATCCTGTGTGATATATATATATATATTGTTTTTAACACAAATCAAACCGAAAAGTCTCTGGGGGGCTGGGATTCTGCCATCTGTCTTTTGATTTTTTTTAAGTTATTCTCTCACTGAGTTACAGTGTTTCTGTATTTTTCACAGACTTGAGGGATTTCACAGAACTCAGGGAATTAAAACGCATAGAACATACCTTAAGGATATCTTATGTTTCCAGACATGTATCTTTGTGCCTCCCCCTTTTACAACTGTTTTAGGTACACTCTTACTTAACTGGAAAATAACACTAAAAAATGAGGCTATTGTCACCTCCCAGCCAAGAACCCAGACTAAAACTTCTTGC
Organism: Delphinus delphis; assembly: GCF_949987515.2. NCBI lineage: Eukaryota > Metazoa > Chordata > Mammalia > Artiodactyla > Delphinidae > Delphinus > Delphinus delphis. The sequence continues at coordinate 33,125,373 of NC_082698.1, read as the reverse complement.
TGACGTGGACACGGGGGTTGTTTGAGTGAGAAGGCCTTCGCACAGATGCAGGACCTTCCGTGCCTTGCCACTCTGTATTTTACCCCAGGTAGGGCATCTGTGGAGGTTGGAGCCCTACACAGCACTTCCAGAATGACTACAGTTTTACTGTAAGGTGCTTCCGTGGAGGTCTGTGTTGTGGTGGCCTTCCCTCAGTCCCCCTTGGGGCTGGGCTCACAGACCCCTCTTGTTTCAATGCAGAAACACCTCCTTGGTCTTAAGAGCCTTTGGAGAGGGATATGGGGAAAGCCACTGGGAGAGAATGGGTCCACACAGCATCTCAGAAGATGAGGGGCCAGGTGAGCTGGCTGCAGGACCCCTGTTCCCTGAAATTAGTAGAGGTGGGGCCGGGGAGCTTGTAAGGAAAAACTGGGACAGTCCTTTCCAGCTCTCCATCCTCTGTCTTTTCCCCTACCTGCCCCTCAGCCCCCAACACACACATATCCACACCTGCCAGTAAGCCAACAAACAGAAAACTCCTGGTTCCTCAAGGGCCATGACCTGAATATGTAGGAAACATCTTACTTTATAGGTGGGCCTGTAAAGGGCCAAGTGAGGCTCTGCAGTTAAAGAAATAAGTTGAAAAGACTGAGAAATAGCAGGGGGGAGGGGGTGGGGCCATTGAAAAAAAAGAGACAGAGAAGGATCTAGTCTAGACTGAATTGAGACTCACATTTAAAATTAGCAAATGCTTGTTTTCTCAATCCTCTACTCCCAGCTTCCTGGCTGTAGATTCTGCCTGCCTGCTCCTACTTGGACACTAAATATGGAGGTTTTGGATGGGGGGACATTTTCCTACCCAAACCACCAGCTGAGAGAACTAACTAAACCCAAGCGCATGCTGGCTCCCTCCCCTCAAGGAGCACCGGCCGGGAAACAGTGCCTCTCAGAGTTTTCTGTTTATCTGAGCTCCCCCCACAAAACCCCCCCCAAGAACATGATTACCTTTGTCCATTTGGGCAGTGAGTACCAAGCAGTCAAGGTGACCAGACTCTCTCAAACTTAGATGAAATGATAGACAGGCTAGAAAATGCTAAATAATTTGGTATTAGGAATGCAGGCTTTGGAGTCAGATGTTCTGAGTGAATCCCATCTCTGCCATTTAGGAGCTGTGAGCCAGAGGCAAGTGGTCTCATCTCTCTATACCTCACTTTCCTCATTTGCCAAATGGGCACAATAACAGTATTAACCTTATAGGATTACTGTGGGGACGGAAGTTCAGTAAATGAGCTAACACCTGGCACACACACAGTTAAGCGCTCAAGAGTTGCCAGCTATTATTAGTTTCCTTATCTTTGGTTATAAATATTTTAAACATTTTTCAAACAGTACAATTCTTCTGATTGCGGTAATAAAAGACTGCCATTTTAAGAGGGTGGACACATCCTAGCAACTTAGACATCTCAGCCGGGTCAGCTCAGCCTTTGCCAGCGGGATTCCTGCCTGTGTATGCTGTGGCCCTGGTGGGGCGTGACCCTCATTGGCAGGTGGGGAGGGCTGTCCACCCTGGTCAGAGTGTGCTGCCCATTGATTCTGCAAACACTTACTGAGCACCCCTCCCTCCTGCCCCCGCCGTGAGCCACACGACCAAGACAGCATCCTTCTCTTCAAGGAGGGGCCTGTGCATCACGCAGATTCTGGTCCCAGACCCTGCACAGTTCGGTAACCCCACAGTAGCCCCACGAGTTGGTGTTCTCTTGTTTATTTTCTGAAGGAGAAGATGCCTGTAGTTACAGAATGGGCAAAGGATGGAAGCAGAAGTTAGCTGGGGTCTGTCTGTTCCTCCTGGTGCCTCTCCCATGAGTTCACACTTCCGGAGGAGCACTTGGTCCCACTGCTCTGCCCTGCCCCAGTTTAATAGCAGGCCAATAATGCCGTCGTGTCCCTACTGAATGTGGATTGGCTGAGGAGACAAACAAGTTTCCTCACATTTGTTAATATTAGAGGATACTTTTAAGATATAGGAAAGTAAGTCCATCTCTTGCCATGGGTATGTTCTTTCTTCTCTGCTGGGAAGCTGATAGGAGAGGAGATATATAACTAGGATTCCTAGTTCCTTAAAATGACTTTGAAGTCTTCCATTTTGTTTGAAGAGGTGGGGCAGGGAGAACTAGTTACAAAGGTGTTCCCAAGGGTATTCCAGGAAGAGTCATTAGAGAAGCTGACTGGAAACAGCTGGAATCAGGTGGCATTTGCAAATGAGTCAGCCAGTGCGGGGAGGGGTCAGCACTTGAGCAGTGCCTGTAGATAGATGTCCCCCATCCACAGGAAAGTCTTCCTGGAAAAGAATGAGTGACGTGGGGAACTGGAGGGACATCACAGGCAGAGGAGATAGCCCAGAATGTTGGCAAGAGATGGTGCTGGAAGGGTTGGTGGGGGTCAACTAGAGAAGGGCCAGTTACACACCCTTTAGGGCGTTGGGACTTAGGAGGTGAGAGATGGCCTGGTCTGTGGTCTGTGGGGGGAGGGGGAGCAGTGAGAATGAGCTCGTGGTGGGTTGGATAGCTATTAAGCAGAACCTAGGAGTTCCCTCTGAGTGGAGAGGGAAGAAGAAGGTGGAAGGCCAGCACTCAGGTATCTGACAGCTTGGAAAATGGCGGCTCCGTGCCCGGAGTTGATGATGCAGGAGGTGGAATCTTTGGGGTGGGACGCTGGAGGCTAGAAGTGCCTGTGAGGCATCCTACAGAGATGCACTCAGGGCAGTGGGGCCAGTCTGGGGTTCAGGAGAAGACTGGCTGGAAAGAGGAGGTTGCAACAGCATCTGCAAAAAGGCACCATGGAAATGGGTGAGACTGCTGGGGAGAGATGGAGCTTGGGATGGGAATACCAGTCACGGCCAACCACACTTCACACCATTGTACATGGCCTCCCATCTACATCCTTTCTGGTCCAGACACTGAGCTCCAGCTTCCCCATTCCCTTGACTGAAGCCCCATCCTTCCACGCACAGCTGACACAACCCCTCCTGGATGCCGCTTTCCCGGTGACTCCACAATCCCATCACCTATAGCTCTCTGGGCTTGCCGCTCTGTACTGAAGTTTCCTAGTGCTTTTTTCCCTCCCTGACTGTAGCATAGCCTCCTTTCCCATCCTCACTGTAGCCTCACAGTGGCTTAGTCACCATGGCTTGAGTCAGCGAGTGGTTGGACAAATAGATTAAAGGACACTGTTACCGGCTCAGCCAGCTCTGCTTCTGTAGTTCAGTAACAAAGCAGGCCCAGCACTTTTGGTTTTCAAATTTCCTTTTTATTTTTTTTAATAAATTTATTTATTTTTATTTATTTATTTTTGCCTGTGTTGGGTCTTCATTGCTGCACGCAGGCTTTCTCTAGTTGCGGTGAGCGGGGGCTACACTTTGTCGCGGTGTGCAGGCTTCTCATTGCAGTGGCTTCTCTTGTTGCAGAGCACGGGCTCTAGGTGCATGGGCTTCAGTAGTTGTGGCGCATGGGCTTCAGTAGTTGTGGTGCATGGGCTTCAGTAGTTGTGGCGCATGGGCTTCAGTAGTTGTGGCTCGCGGGCTCTAGAGTGCAGGCTCGGTAGTTGTGGTGCACGGGCTTAGTTGCTCCTCGGCATGTGGGATCTTCCCAGACCAGGGCTTGAACCTGTGTCCCCTGCATTGGCAGGTGGATTTTAATCACTGCTCCACCAGGGAAGCCCGACACTTAATTTTCTGGAGTGTACCTTTCCAGTCTTTTCTATGCCTGTGTGTGTGAGTGTGTGGATAGATACCTTTTCATTCGCACCTACACATTTTCTTCAACAATATGAGGCTAATGCAGGCAGATTATTTAAGGATCTATATTTTTGTCCCTAATGTAGCGAGAACACCTTGCTCTATCATTACACAGTCTTCGACAAAATCTTGTTAAGCCTGGAGAGGGTTAGGCAGACATTCTGGAGAGGGTTTTCAGAAAGAGTTGGGAGTTCTTGGGGGTTTTAAGAAATGCTTCTGGGGTCATCTGTTTTCTCTGCCCTCCCTCCCTGTACATTTTCCCATCACAAGCATAAGAATTAGAGACTGGGTTTCCTGGTGGCGCAGTGGTTGAGAGTCCGCCTGCCGATGCAGAGGACACGGGTTCGTGCCCTGGTCCAGGAAGATCCCACATGCCGTGGAGCGGCTGGGCCCATGAGCCATGGCCGCTGAGCCTGCGCATCCGGAGCCTGTGCTCCGCAATGGGAGAGGCCACAACAGTGAGAGGCCCGCGTACTGCAAAAAAAAAAAAAAAAAAAAAAAGAATTAGAGACTAAGTCACACTCAGGGCTGGAATCTGTTTCTTCTGTTTTCTGCTTCAACATTTCTGCTGATCTGTGTTGCCCACCCAATGCACTGGAATAAGGGGTCCCTGGTGGGTGGAGGTCTGAGTACAAGCATAGGCTACCTGGATTTCCCAAAGAGCTGTGGTCACTGCACTGTCAATATTCAGAAGATCCTTGAGAGACACAAATTTCTTTCCAATCACCAAAATGTAGAAAGCTCTAATAAACTTTATTCCATCTGGTGTGCACAGTGGGGGTGGGGATGAAGGAACAAGTTTTTAGAATGTCCAGTGCATTTGTAAACTGTCTAAACAAAACAGGAAAAGGAAGCAACATTCTCACCCCCAGCACCCTCTCAGGGTACAAATATAACTAAAGCATTCTTCCCTGTCTGACTTGCCTTAGCGGTTTTGGTAGGTTCCGCGATACCCTCTATAACCACTCAGCTCTTTGGAGATGATTAAAAAGGACTACATCTTTAGGGTTTTAGACTATTATTTTAGGAGGAAATTTCTAAGCTTTAGCTTCCTCCTCTGTGTGATGGGAAAAATAACTATGCATTTCAATAAGGTTGTGATGAACATTCCATGAGATAATGTATGTAAAGTGCTTCCTGGCAAAGAATAAATGCTCAGAGAATTTTAGATACTGAATAGGAAAAGGAGTGATTATTTGACTCTATTTTGAGTTTGACCATGCAATTATGATACACGTTGGGAAATGATAAAAATTCTTTGCCTTTGCTTAGTATAGCATTCAATAAATATTGGTTAAATGAATGAATAAATGACTGATGCTATGAATAATGATACTACTTCTGGACCGTGGTTAAGATGCCTTGTCCACCAGAAATCAATAATGTGGTCTTTTTACACAGAATATGCTCTTTAAAAGTCTGTTCTGTGTGTCCAGAAGTGTGTAGGGCTCTTGTTTCCTAAAGAGTTTTGTCCTATAGTCAAGCAGGCGCTGGAGATCTGTGTTTGGGAGGATAAATAGATCTCTTGTCATTGACCTATTTGTTCATTGGAAAAAATTGTTGCAGCAGCTTAGTAACTATCCAGTGAGGTCTGGGAACATGTTTTGGGGTTTGTAGTTAGTGTCAAACATTTGAATTCAACGCAACATAGTGACAGCGGCAAGGTCACAAACCTGCACGCTCTTCTGCCCCATCCAGTGGTTTTACATCCTGATGACCGTGGCTGCACCTTCACTCTGGGGCTGTTGCATTCTCCCCTGGAGGAGGGGCACACCTCACTCCAGGTTTTATGTGTTTGCGGGTAGCACATCACTTCCAATCTATGTAAACTTACAGGGGTCAGATTTTTCCCCTGTAAAATGAAGGTCTTGGAAGAGAAGGCTCAAGGGCTCTTTGCAGCTCAGCCCAGGGAAGTGGAAAGAGCACTGGACCTGGAGCCATGCCTGGGAACTGACTCTGGGTCTTCCCAGCCTGGGGCCCTGAGGCCCACGTGCCTCCCTTGGAGAATGGGAATAATAATTATGGTGATTCTGAGGGTCAGAGGGGAATGACTTGTAAGTGGGGTTGTGTGGGCAATGGAAGGGAGTCGGGGGTTTCTTGTCATACCAGTTGTGTAACAGCAAAACACAACAGGGTAACACAACATTGTAACAGTGCCAGGTAACCCCACCTGGGGCTGAGCTAAAGGCCAAATAAGAAGCCAGCATTAAATGACCTTCTCTTCCTTTTTGTAACTAGGAAATTCCGATTTGCACACTGGTTTGGCCCAGCATTGCCGGAGAAATCTCCTGGGATGTGTCATTTGTTACTTTGAACTTCTTGGTACCAGGACTGCTTATTGTGATCAGTTACTCCAAAATTTTACAGGTATGTTTGCTTCAAGCGCTGTGGCTGAACTTCACTCAGGCTTGGGGTATTTCAGATGAACCTTAGCATTTCCAGGTCAAAATTTACCTTAGAATTCGCACCAGCCCAATCCTGGTTCACTGCCCAGATCCATCCCTCTGCAACGCTGAGGGACAAAAGTTTGGTCTTTTTTAAAAAGTTATATCTATGTGACTTTATTATTATCATTTGTTTTTGCTGATCACTAAAGTAATACAAGCTCATTATAAAAAATTAAAGACATAGAAATGTGTAACACAGATACTAAAAATCTGGTTTACCCCCACTGTTGACAATTTAAAGTACATTTTTTCAGGTTATTTTTCTTATAAATTTATATATATACACATATTTCTATGCAATGTGAGTATGTGTATGTATATCTGTGTACATATAAACACATATACGTATATATATGTGTGTGTGTATATATATATATATAATGAACCATATAAAATGGTCAACTATAAAATATCAACTATTACCATGGTTCAACCCAATGTTTTTTTTTTAGATTTGAGATAATGCTATCTGCTTTGTAACTTCCTTTTTTTGATTAGCACTGTATCATAACATCCTTCCATATCGGTTCCTATATCTCTGCCTCATTATTTCTAATGGCTTCATGGTTCTCCATCATATAGTTGTGACGTAATTTATTTTATGGGCTTTTGGGTTGTGTCCATTGTTTCCCCATCACAAACAGCAGTGTGGTGATAAAGAATGTACACTTTTAAAAACTTGTATTGAAGTACAGTATAAATACAGAAAAGCACACCCAGCATACACGCACAGCTCACAAATTGACCACACTCCCAGAAACAGCTCCCAGAAACAGAACGAGAAACAGAGCATACGAGAAGCCCCTCCTCTATCCCTCTAATTGCTACCCCCACTCCCAGGGCATGTGCCTTGTAAAAGTGCACTGCAACAGGAAATGATCTCTGTCTTCAATGTGACTATGTACAGGGACATAAAAAAGACTTGCCAGCCTCTTTCTTACCCCTTGAGGCAGCATATTTGCATGCGAGGTGCTGGCCCAGGCAGATGGCATCTACATGTGTTCATGCTCATTTCAGAAGATTTAATGCGAAACGCTTGAGTCCTCTCCGAGGTTCACCGTTGTTGAATCTTGGTTTTATAGCATATAATCTGCTAGTTGTGGTGAGCGGGGGCGTCATGGGCGTCATATGGCGAACAAGCAGGTTGAAGTGGGGCCCTTAGGTCCTGCTTGCTGTCTGGCCAACGTTATGGCCCTTTTGTTGTAGCTAAAGATCTGTGACCTTCTTAGATGCTTTAGAACCCAAAGCCAGGCCAACCTCCATCCGAGTCTTCTAATCTCTGGATCCTGTGTGAGACAGCCCCCCCATGTTAGTCCCTAGACTCTTCCCCACCAGTTGACTTGTGACCTGTTTAAGTGACGTCCCACCTGGGGTATGTTCAAGGGTATGAGGCAGATTCGGGCCTGGAGCTGAGGTCTGTAAAGTTCTTGCAGTGGGAGCCTGGCATGTGTAAATGCTATGTAAGCGTTAGTTACAATCATTATGTTAAAAGAAAAGAAGGGAGGGAAAAAGGAAGAGAAATGGAGAATGAATTTTTAAAAAATTATTTTAAAAATATTTATATGGTGTTTACAATGTGTCAGGAATTCATTTAATCCTAACCAGAATTACAGATGAGGAAACCAAGGCACAGAGAGGTTAAGTAACTTATGAAAGGGCACACAGCTCATAAGCAGCAGTATCAGGACTTAAACCCAGGCAGTCTGGTTCCAGAGTCCCAACATTTTAATTCCTCAGACACTTGTTAAGAATTTGCTCTGTGCAAAGTGTTGTTGGGGAGTAGAGATTGGTCAAGAGTAAGCAAGTCACATTCTCTATCTAGAAGGAGCTTTAACACAAGAAAGGGAAGGGGGAGACAGACATAGGTGCTGCTATTCAATGCAGTGAAACCCTGAAACACATTAAAGAGTGATACTGAGGCTTAGTTTGAAAACACTTTGCAAATTGTTAAAAGAGAAAAAGGACGGAAAAGGGAGAAAAAGCAAAGGGCCATAAAAAACACGGAGACCAGAAGGGGTTATTCTAATAACCTGCCTTTGAGTCCTGAATCTGCCCCTTACGTGCTGTGTAGCCTTGGCAAGTTACTTACCTTCTCTGAACCTCTGTTCCCTCATCTGCAAAATAATGATCCAACGGTTTAAGATTTTTGTGAGATACGTAGGAGATACTCCTGGTGGGACTATGGCGAGTGTCATGCCTGCCTGTAGCAGGGGATGAATAAATTACAGCTGTTGTTATTTGTTAGGCGAGACTGTTCCTCTAATCCTCTCACAGCATGCTGGGAAGAGGTACTGCTGAGATTTTTGAGAGAATAAACAGCAGGGCCCAGATTTGGAGCACCGCAAGAACATGGGACTGGCCCTAGAGCAGAGCTGGCTGGCTAGATGAGGGCTGGGCAGAAGCTGGCTGTGGCATCCGACCTCTCCTGCTTGGGCAGTCCCACTCCTGAGTCCCTTAGAGGCAAGAGGGTTCTGATCTGTCCCTTTTCACTCGTGCCTCATGGTTCTCAGCCACCTTCTGAGGAAGGACTGACTTATTCTATGGAAAGGATATTCTTTTCCTCGGGCCAGGGCCCACCTGGAAACATCCTAGGAATCCTCGAGCCCTGATGTGTCCTCTTATCCATCTGCCTCTAACTGCAGTTCCAGACACTTTGCCTATAAACTCACGGCCAGCCTTCCGTTCTTCCCATCCCAGACCTCAGGACAGCTCCTGGATGAATCGAGTGTCTGTCGTGACTCACAGTTATGAAATGGTGCTCTGAGCAGTGAGTCAATGATATAATTTAGATCCCATCACTTCCCTCACAGATGGAGGAAAAGCTAAAACCCTCACCTTAAGGCCCTGTGTGATCTGTCCCCTGCCTGCCCCTCTCGCCTCATCTTCTCCCCCTCCCTCGTGTCCTTGGGGCTTTTTCTCACACATGCCAACACACTGCTGCCTCAGGGCCTTTGCACCTGCCATTTCCTCTCCTGGATCTCTCCCCCCCAGACTTCTGCATGGGCCACTCCCCCACTTATTTTAGGTCTCTGCTCAAAAGGCTCTTCTCCAGAGAGATTCCCCATCATTCTCTAGTCCCTAATCCTGATTTATTTCTCTTCAAAGCACTTCCAACCCCTGTCAAATTCCATTTGTGTGTATTTACTTGCATATCATCTGTCTTGCCCACTAGAATGCAAGCTCCCTGAAGGCAGAGACTTTGTTTTGTTTACTGCCATAGTCCTGTGCCTAAAACAGAGCCTGGCTTATTCATTGTAGGGGCTTAATAAACACTCATTGAATGAGTAAGACACAAACTTTGATCACACTGAAAGGGCCAACAGCACCTTCTCCTTTGGGACAGTGGGAAAACCACTGGACAAAGAGTCACGAGCCCCGGATTCTAGTCCAAGCTTTATTACTGTGTGACCTTAGGCAAGTCGCTTAATGAATGTGGGCCTCAGTTCCCTCTGGAGCCAAATGGGCCTCAGTGAATCATTTAACACAATAAAATGAGAATTGCAGATATGATAATGCTTTGAACAAACTGTTAGACTTTAATATGAAAGAGATCTAATGTGATTTTGAAAATTGCAACATTAATGCAAATATAAGACTTTCAGAAGATTACTTTCCACCCCACTGGCAAAACTGACTATTGCCCATATCCCAGGAGGACTATTACATTTGTTCTCACTCTGCTCCTGTTTGTAACTTGGAAGCTGGTAAGCTGCCAGGTGGAGAGCCTGGGTGGGGCCGCCTAGCTTGCGTCTCTCTTCCTCTGAAGATACTCATAACTCAGAGACCCTGAATCAGCCTTTCTGCTGAGCTTTTTCTATCAAGAGCAAAACTCTGTAAAATCAATTGAACATCAATATTAATTAGCTATATTCATAGAGACACAATTAGCAAATCATTTGAAACCATAGGACAGATAACTACACCACCGACCCTTTTCCCACCAGCCCTACCTCTCACCTGTCACTGCTGCCTCTAACTCAGGTAACCATCTCTAGGCCTGAGAAATGTCTCTTTCAAATCACCCTGACTTTTATTCCTCACAAGCAGTGTCCCCTAAAGCGTTCTCTAGAACTCCATGGGATGTTAGGTGTTCGAAAAGGGTTCTATGATCAAAGGAGTTTGGAAAATGCTGGGTTAATTAAAGTTAAATGGGTTTCTTTGCTGCAGGCCTTCTCAGAGCCTTTATTATGCTCATGAACTTTGAGACTCTCCATCTCTGGAATAGAGTAGGCAGCATTGCTAAACCTGACTGCAGACCGCCTTTTCCGCACAGAGCTCTCTCTGGGCTGGTGCTCCACAGACTCTCCTTTGGGAACCGCCATTCTCAAGCCCCTACCCTGGTTGCTGGCTCTGCCCTGGGTGAGCGCTGAGAGGAGGCTTCACCGGGGCTCTTTTTTTCTGGGGCTGCTTCAGTTGCTCATGGCAATGGCCTTTTCCACCCTCTGCCTTCCCTGCTTCCTCTTTCCTCCTGACTCAGGCGTGCTCTACATCTCCAGTGGCTTTTTCCTATCAACAGTTTCCCAGGGTAATAGTCTCCAGGCCACTCCTCAGTGCCTTTGATCAGGCTGACCATGCTTGCTGGTGGGGCTTGGTTTATATTGTCACCCAGTAACCAGCACCATGGCAGGCTTTGTGACAGCTTATAGGTTTCTTGGTCCCCCTCTCCCTTCACCCCCAGGCCCCTCACCACCCAAACACTAGAATGGAAGTGCGGGGTGGGCAGTGCTACCTTGTTTCTTGCTGTGCATCTGGCACCTGTAGGAGTGTTGGCCACATAGTAAGGGCTCAATAAATATGTGTTGAATGACAGAGTGAGTGTCTGGCCTGAAGTTGGAAAACCTTCACCTATCTCAGGGCTTAACTGGGAAGTGAAATCCCTTTCGACTAAATGTGAAGGTCCTGGGTAGTGAACACGTGGCCCTTCCTTTCTCCATGCCTGGATCTCATTCCCCAGCTTTGGGGCCTGCTTGCCGGTGATGGAAGGGGAGGTTGGTCCTCTGGAAGGATGGAGTCTGTTGTCTGATGATTCTAATAGGGAGGTTGTGGATTGACCAAGCAGCCCTCAGAGGAGACCCAACCCCAGGGGCTGGAGCTGGGTCAGTGGGAGCGACCTCTCCCCACATCCACCTGTCCGCGGCTGTGGTCTGGTGGCGTGGGGTGACAGAGAGATGTGGGGTGGGGAGAAGCTTTGCTCGTAGCCTTCAGATGCTCATGTGAATGTGAAGGCAGAGAGTCTCAGGCAATTTAAAAGTGACTTTTCAAAGGACTGGGGGAGAAACTCCAAGCCTGTTGTCCTAGATGAGTAGTTCTCATACTTTAGTGATTGAGAATAACCTGGGGAGTTTATAAAAAGTGCGGACTCCTAGGCCCACTCAGACCCACAGAATCAGAGTGTCTGAAGGTGTGCCGAAGCATTTACATTTTATGGAGTGCCAGTGACCCTGATGGTGGTGGCCGTGGGCCACGTCCCCGGGAGCTCTGTCCTCTGTCCTGGTAGTGGCAGTGGTGTGACTGGCGGTGAAGAGCGTACCCTCTGAGGTACCCTTCCCTCACTTGACCGTGAGGCCTTGAGCAAGTCACTTCACCTCTCAGGGCCTCCGTCTCTTGTCCCCAAAATGAGAGCATACCCCACAGGCTTGTTTTAAGGATTAAAGTTAATCCTCAAAAGTTTATCGAGCTTTTAATTTGATCTAAAAGCACACCAAGCATTCAGTGTAATGCCAGAGACACTTTAAACCCTGAACAAAAGTCGACTAGTCTTGTCATCTAATGTGGGGAAGGGAGCAGGGAGGAGCTGCATTTTATTATAATGGGCCCATTTTCCTTCTCACTCCCTCAAAGCTGTGGGAACTGCGGATGGAAGGAAATAGGGTAGCATCAGTCAGTGCTAAAAAAAGAGCCAAGCACATGTTCACTTGGCCCGTGAGTCAGTTGTTTTGCTGTCTGCTCACGGTCATTGTCAGACACTTGCCAGAGCCCTGGACCACAGCAGCCACAGGGCTGCCCAGCCCCAGGGAGCTGCAATCTGGTGGGACTCAGAGGTAAGAATGATGCTTCAACATCTACCGTAGAATATGTGGCAAGTGCCACGTGAGTACCTGAAACAAAGCGCTGCAGGATGCCAACGGCAGATGAACCAGGATGCCCTCCCGGAGTCCCTGGCATTAGAGCTTGGAGTTACAGGCTGGATGGAAGGATTTCCACTGACAGAGATATTAGAGGGTGGGAAGGAATTAGTTTAAGTTTAAGCATGGACTGGAGTCAGACTGCCAAGGTTTGAAGCCCAGCTCTGCGACTGCTTAGTTGGGTACTATTGGGCAATTTCCTTAACCTCTTTGAGCCTCAGTTTCCTCCTCTGTAAAATGGGGATCATCACTTATCTACAAAACAGAAATAGAGTTACAGTTGTAGAAAACAAAATTATGGTTACCAGGGGGTAAATGGAAAGAGGGATAAATTGGAAGATTGGGGTTGACATACACACACTACTATATATAAAGTAGATAACTAATAAGGACCTACTGTATAGCACTGGGAACTCTAGTCAATACTCTGCAATGGCCTATATGGGAAAAGAATCTAAAAAAGAGTGGATATATGTATATGCATAACTGATTCGCTTTGCTACACACCTGAAACTAACACAACATTGTAAATCAACTATATTCCAATAAAAATTAAATTAAAATAAAGCAAAATAAAATGGAGATCATCAAAGTACATATGTCACAGAATCGTTGGGAGAATTTAAAGAGATAAACCAAGTGATATGTACAAGGATTTGGCACATAGTAAGTGCTCAATAAGTGTGAACTTCCATCCACATCATTCATTCAAAAAATATCTAGAGAACTCCCTGGCGATCCAGTGGTTGACTCCCGACTTTCACTGCCAAGGGCCCGGGGTTCAAGCCCTGGTCGGGGAATGAAGATCCCGCAAGCTGCACGGTGAGGCCAAAAAAACGCCCAAAGAACCCCCAAAACAAAACAAAAAAATCTAAAAGACACCGTACCAGGGACTCCATCCTTCTTGGCAGAGCAATGTGGACAGCACTAGCAATGAGGCTGCTGTGGGAATCGTCCTCATGTGCCCACCAGGCTGCACTTAGCCTCCTCAGAAGTGGTGCCGTTTCCCCTGCAGCCCCACCCACCTGCCCCTGGGCAGCTGTTACCCTCCCCGGCCAATCATCCAACAGCTTTCACCTGAACACATATTCTAACTTTGATTCTACACAGCACCTTCCAGCTTAGATGCACCAGTGTGGCTTTGAGCCTATGGGTCTGAGCAGTCACCCCGCTGCAGAGCAGGGGGGCGGAAGTGGAAGGCAACTCCAGGAAGAGGGCTGGAGCCTTTTATGATGTCGCTCATCTTCAGCTCACCTGAGCTGGAGTTTCACAGATGGGGGCTTTGACCATTCATCATTAGTAGAGTGACCTTCAACAAGCTACTCAAATTTCCTGAGATTCAATTTCCTCATCTCTGGAGCGAAGATAATAATAGCACGAATCCAACGAGCAGTTTTGAAGATTAAATGTGACAATTTATGAAACAGATGCATAGTACAGTGGCTGGCACACAGGGAGCCTTTCTTGAAGCTCGGTGATCCTGATTCCTGTTGTTCTTGGCGGGGAGTGGGTGGGAAGGAAGGGGTTCTGTTCATTCAGCATCTGTTGCCTGGGTCACCGTCACCTAGAAGTGGACCAAAACTACTACACAGAAACAGTTGTATTTAATCACAGGAAAATTAAATGGCTACCCTTTAATTAGCTAATTAGAAGTATTCTAAAGAGAATATTTGAAGCCATATTCGGGTCTTGGAGTTAATCTTGCCCCAAATTTGAATGATTCTGATTACTTTCTAATTGCTTCATCTCTTGAGATTCAGTAATTTTAGGGGAATGGTCCTAGGAAGGCCCGGGCAGAGCTAACGAACGATAAGAGTTTTGGGGCTTCCCTGGTGGCGCAGTGGTTGAGAGTCCGCCTGCTGATGCAGGGGACACGGGCTCGTGCCCCGGTCTGGGAAGATCCCACATGCCGCGGAGCGGCTGGGCCCGTGAGCCATGGCCACTGAGCCTGCGCATCCAGAGCCTGTGCTCCACAACGGGAGAAGCCACAACAGTGAGAGGCCCGCGTACCGCAAAACAAAACAAAAAAAAGAGTTTTGGCTATTAAAGTCTCCAGACATGTAAGCACTCACTGTGTGCCCAGCAGCCTGCTCCTGCAGCAGAAGCAGGACACAGGGCCAGACTAAGCAAAGGCAAGTTAGCAAAGCACCACGAATGTGGCAAGACATTCGGAATTGGATCTCTTACCTGGGACAGAGGTCACAGGCTGGAACAAAGCATGTCAGGCTAGTGGGTGCAGGGCCCCATCACATCCCAGGCTAACTGTGCCCCAGTCTGCGGCCACCTCCACCCCAGCCCATCCTCACCCCCTCACGCCCACCTCTAGGCACTGTTAAAGCTAAGCAGGTGATGGGGGACAGCAGGCCTTCTGCCTACTGGCTGTGCTTAGAGGAAAATTAGAATCAGGCGTAAGCGCGAGACTCTGTATGTATCCCCGGGGCAGTGTGAGCCTAAGCACTGGGGTCTTTAGAGCCTCTGGGGAAGCCCCACCTTCTCTCTCACGGACTCAGCTTCTGTGGGGCTTTTGCCCTCTGATGTGAACAGTTCTAAGGCTCCTGTTTTCAAAGTACTTTGGCTAAACCCTCTCTCTCGAGAGCCTGTTTCTTCACCTGTAGAATGAAGGTGTGGAGTAGGCCTTGGCTACTCAAAGTGTGGTCCTCGGGGCATGCAAAATCAGAATCTACATTTAAATAAAATAGTGCTGAATGCCTCACAGGCAGAGTGAAGTCTGAGAAGTGCTGCTCCAACCATGCACGGGCCCATCTAGCTGCAACACTCTGGTTCTGAGATGTTATGAAGCATTTGTCTGTTCCAGAAATACTGTTTTTACGTGGGACAGTGGGGTGAGAGGACATGCAGGGCTTTATTTTAATCTGGTTAGCCTGCCTCAGTTGATGGGCCATATGTCCAAGGCTGCCCACAGCCAATTAGTAGCCAGCTTCTCTGATGGATGCTGAAGCAAGACCCTCTAACTGACCAGGAGAGACTGGGCAGAAGGTTCGGAGAGCAGTGCCTGCAAGGGCTCCTGAAAGAAGAGTCCAGAACACCCTTCCGAACCCATGTCACCAGAGTTGCCTCCTTGCCCACAATCCCTCTGCTCTACTGCTGACCCTGCTCATTAGTACAAAATATTAGAGGTCCTTTCAGTTCCACTGTTGAGAATCTATTCTCCTGATATGCTCATCTAGGTGTGCAAAGATAGGCACGAGGGTGTTTATCCTACCAGCTGTCACCTCTCACCTGGGGGCATAAATGGGAAATGGTTTCAGTTTTTCAACACGTGTCACTAGCAGTGCTCTGGCCAGCTCCCCTTTCTTCCTGGGAAGGGGAGTCCTGAATGACACCTGAATCTGTGTTCACACATCTCTCTTCTAGACCATTGCATTCTGGCTTTGCACTTCCCCTCGTCAACACTATTTATAACACGGACGATCTGCCTTATTTCTCAGGAGGCCAGCTGACCTGCGCATCCTAAGCGCGGGCAGCGAGCCAGGCCTCTGAGAAGGGAGCTCTCTCCGCATAAAGCCCAAAGCCAAGTAGTCCCAGTGCAGCGAGAACGGCAGATTCCAACTCCTGGGCCTCCTCTGCCCCTCCAGGATCAACACTGCCGATGTCCTGCCGTAAACTGTGGCGCCGGCTCTGTTTTGTGTTCCTGCAGATCACGAAGGCGTCAAGGAGAAGGCTCACGACGACCCTGGCTTCCTCGGAGAGCCACCAGCTCCGTGTGTCCCAGCAGGACGTCCGGCTCTTCCGCACCTTGTTCCTGCTCATGATCTCCTTCTTCGTCATGTGGAGCCCCATCATCGTCACCATCCTCCTCATTCTGATCCAGAACTTCGAGCAAAACCTGGTCATCTGGCCGTCCCTCTTCTTCTGGGTGGTGGCCTTCACCTTTGCCAACTCGGCCGTCAACCCCATTCTCTACAACATGTCACTGTTTAGGAACGAATGGAGGAAATTTTTTCACTGCTTCTTCTTCTCAGAAAAGGGAGCCATGTTTACAGACACATCTGTCAGAAGAAATGATCTGTCTGTTATTTCCAGCTAGTTAGTTTTTCTCTGTAGGCGTCTATTTGTCACTCTCTGGTAAGCCATGGTGTGTTTTCAAAGGGAGTTCATTTCCAGGACGGTCGCACCAGGGTACCTGCTTTAAGAAAATGTAACCTATGCAAATGTACATTTACAGCACCAGTACATCGAGGGGTGATCATTCAGTATAACAATTCTATCCTTTATAAAAGTATTTGCTGTGGGTTCCTTTTCAATATGAACTTTTTCAGTGTGTAGTATGATTAAGTTTAATAATTTTTATTTGTAACTGTTCAGCAGTCTCATCTCCTACACGTAAAGCCACGCCTTGCCGGTTTCCTGAAGTGAGTCTTGGAACAGGTCCAGGACCCAGATTTTTCCTCTGAAGAGTCATGGCCACTCTAGCTCCCCACCCTGGATTTGCAAGGCTGCAGGATCATTCATTAACGTCAAGAGCGCTTGAGGAATTTCCAAGGAACAAGGATTTAATTTCCAAGGAATTAAAGGTGACTTTATTTTTCATTTATAAAGGGATGCCATGGACCCCTTTAGGAGAAGCTTTGTCACGAAGTCAGACAGGAAGTCGGATGACTCCAAACATTTGACAGTGAGAACAGGAGTGATTCCCTTCGTTGATCCGCCTGTTAGATGCCTCTTAAGCACATGCTGTGGCCGGTGTTCTTGGTGGTGGGAATACAGCAGTGAACCAGACAGCCATGGCCCCTGCCCTCACGGAGCTTACTTATCTTCTAGGTGGGGGCAGCGAAAAACCAAACATAAGTCAATAGACAATATAGTGTTATGGAGTGAATTAGCGTCGTGAAGAAAATGGGACAGTGATGGCAACTTAGATGGGGTGTTGAGGGGTCTGCGAAGACCGTTCTAAGGGGTATATTTGAGGCAAAAGGTAAACCACAAGAAGGAACCAGCCATGTGAATCCAAGGGAGTGGGGCTTTGCAGGTGGAGCAGACGCTGGTGCTGGTGCAAAGAGCCTTGTGTACTTGTGGGACAGAAAGAAGAGGTGTAAACAAAGCAAACTATTGGCTCCTGTATGCCGGGCAATGTCCTTGATGCCAAGACAGAGGGGTGCTGTGCTGGAGACCATCAGTTGAGACCAGAGAGGTTACAGGGCTGGATTACACAGGGTCTGGGAGGCTGCCATAGAGAGTTTATTCTGTGTTCAGTGGGCAGCCACTGGAGGTTTGCAAGTGGATGCTGAAGTGACCTGCTCTACTGGTTGCTGTGCAGGGAATGAACTTTGTGGAGCAGGAATAAAGATGGAGACCAGTTAGGTGGCTGTTGAAGCAGAGAAAGAAGATGGGGAAGTTGGAGGTGGGTGGCATCCGTGGGGGATTGTGAGAAATGATCTTGGGACATACTTTGGGAAGGCAGAGCAAACATGATGTATTGATGGACAGGATGCAGATTAGGAGGGAAAGAGAGGATTCAGGGGTGACTCCTGACAGTGATTGGATGGAGAGCAGGCAACAAAAATGGGGAAGACTAGAAGAATGGGAAATAGAAAGACCAAGAGTTTCATTTGGGGCATTTACACATGAAACCCCAGTGAGATCCAAATGGAGAGCAGGCAGTGGGGTGCAGGGATGTGGGGTGTGGGCCTGAATATGCAACGTTGGGAGTCACCAGATAGTGTTTGCAGATTTATGGCTTTATGAAATGTCCCTGGGAAGAGAGAGAGAGAAGAAACCGGAGCCAGCGAGAACCCAGGGCTACGCCAGCACTTGGAGGTTGGGCCAGTGGCTGGAACAGTAGCTCAGGGCCTGGCACATAGGACGTGCTCAACCAATCTTTGTCACCAAGTACATCAGAGCCAGTAGTTGTCTTTGCTGGTGGAGTTTCTTGAGCAGCTTGCTTTTTAAGTAAGGTTTATTACAAGCTTGAGGACTAGAGGACAGGGATCTTTTGTTCATCTTTAGTTAATAAATTTGGTAAATTAAAGCTGCTTTTTGAAGTGATGTGTGGCTGTCTTCTGGGTCTCTGGGGTGACACCTGAAGGGCCAGGCTCTGATGGCCCCTGTTCCATGTGAATGACAGGCAGAGCTTTCCAGTGCACGGTCCCCTGCCTTCCCCCTTTCTGGTGGGAGAACAAAGCACATTGATTTGGGGCCCCCAGGAGCCTCCGTGGCCCCCTGATATGTCAGCACCCACGCAGAGCTCTCCTCACACACGGGAGAGAGCTGCCCTTCCCTGCTTCCGACACATCTCAGAAATGTCAGCCTGGCATCCTAAGTGCTCTAACTGAACCCTCACTGCAGCCCATCAGGCAGACACTGTTTCCCCATATTGCACAAGAGGAGAGTGAGGCTCAGAGAAACTACACAACCAGCCCCAAATCATACAGCTAATTATATCTGAGCAGAATTTTGAAGTAAAACCAAGACACTGGTACCAAAGCCTTGATGCCTTTTTAAGATGATAAACTGAGGCTCCTAGGAACTCCTGGGAAACTGAGGCACGTGGCTTTGTATGCAGCTATACGTTAGTGTTCACAAGCGCTGCTAATGGTGTGGGACACTGGTGTCCTGCCCCAGACCCAGCTACTTCCCCTTTCCCGCACACTGTAGGTAGGGGCGCCATGATCCGTCTCCTGATTCCCCCCGGGAAGCCCATGGCCTCTTCTCCTGCAGCCTTTTGCCCACAGCTGAAATAAGAAGTGAATTAGGTGCCAGAGACAATGAAGGGCTGGGGGGGCGTTTCTTAGAGCTCACCCCAACCCATGCCTCTTGGGCGTCTCAGACCAGCTCGGGGTAAGCCCACCCCCCCTGCCCGCCTCCAGGGCCTGGGGCTGCCTGAGGCTGGGGTCACTGGCCTGGCCTAACCTACACTCACCTCTTGTGGCCTCAGTAGTTAAGGCCTTCCTGGGTTAATGGGGAAATCCCTTTTTTCAGGAAGTTAAGAGAAGCCACATTCATTAATAATGGAGGTTAGGCACTAGAACAGGCCAAAGGTCATAAAGAGCCGGGAGAGAAGAACCCCTCCCGGTATATAAAAAGTGCATCCTACCCAGCCACCTGCAGAACTCACTTCAACACAGACGCGAACACAAATAAAAACCCAAATCACAGGAAATAGGTATTTCCTATATTTTAATAAATCAAAGTCTGGAATCCTAATCCTAATCCTAATCCTCAAATGATTCCTTAGAAAACTCCAGGGAACACAGACATTTGAGTGCAAAGAGATTCACTTATCCCCACACATATTTTTACCTGTACTGAATGTTTTATGTTTACGTGGGGGAGGGGAGGGGAGGGGAGGGGAAGGGAGGGGAGGGGAGGGGAGGAGAGCGGTGCAAACTAAACTCTAAGAGTTGAAGGCTGAGTGAGTTAATAGGAAGTTTCCTAATGAAACGACACCCTCCGTGTTGCTACAAAATATTTCATTCTGATTCGCCATCACAGTAACCTGAAATGTAGAAAACAAAGATATTAATGACAGAAATATGGAGCTGGTGTTAAATGTAGAGAGTGAATATTCGATGACCTTAGGGCTCGGCTTTGTTCAAATGCTTCTTGTAAGGTTATAGCTAGATATGGCTCTAATTCATAAACATCTTCAAGGCTTTCTGAAACCCTCTGAATTTCTCTGGGGGTGATGGGGTGGGCCCCAGAGCATAGGATCTCCTGTATCAAAGTGCTGTTTTTTACCTGTCTTAAATTTGCCTCACTGCATTTCACAGGGATGTGGGTATGTCCTCCTGTTTCAGGAAGTGAGGGCCAAGTCAGCCTGACCTCAGCTACTCTGTTAGCAGTTTTATAGAGTGTTCACCATGTCCTGTGTCATATGTCACCAGGCGGTGCCACAAGGGGCTTCAGAGTCACAAAACCACTTTGGTTTGCATCCAAGTCAGCTATCTATTGAAGATCTTGGGCAACCTTCGTAATCTTTCTCAGCCTCTGTTTTCTCATCTTGTAGAACGTGGATAATGAGAATACCTACTTCATGAGGTGTCTCCAGGATTAAGTGAGATAAGGCAGGCAAAGGGCTTGGTGTGGAGCCTGGCTGGGGTGAGATCCTGCCCTACACTTAGGCTGCCCCTGGGTGAAACATGAAAATCTTATTTATTTACTTGTTTGGTCTGCATTCATATCTGTTTGGTGTAGTGTGGGTTAGCTAGTTAGATGACCAACAGAGAAGTTCAGTTTTGTTCCCTTTTTTCCCCCACAATTTAGCATTACCCTGTTTGGATTTTGAAACCCAGTTTCCCATGGGAGTGAGTGTCTATTCAAAATAAAATGTGCACTTTCTTCCAGAATATTACTGGCTTTTAAATCAAGATCAGACAAGAGTAATAGCCATAAAAAGATTCAATGGGTGTTCCAGGGGATCTCAAAAAACGTAAGTGAGGAAAACCAGCTAGTCAACTTACTGGATATTTAGTTCCATATCAGAAAAAGAGCATTTGTTGAAATCACTCTCTTTTGAACTTGCTATGGTGATGTCTCTCTTTAAGTTGTTTTTACACCAAATGCCACATTCAATGCCCAGCTCTTCACTGGGGCCACTCAATTCCCCAGACAATATTAATCTAGTCAAAATGGTTTTTTGGGTAGTGCAGCCAGGAGCAAAATCATGTGACCACAGACTGAGCCTAAGGCGGCAGATAAAAAGGAAGCGTCTGTCCCCTGCAGTTTTACTTAATTAAAAGTGCCAAGGTTTTGGAAAAAGGCTTTTGCCCACTCCTTCTGCATCGTCCCCATGATAAGGCCAGTGAAAGATCTGGTCAGGAGGGATGAAGACGGGCTCAGAGGGGGCTCCCAGGACGCCCTGTCTTCTCTCGCATGCAGATGAAATGCATCTCAGGGCATGCAGACCCGGGGACCCTTAAGGGCGAGCAGCCGGTGCCCTGTTCCCACACAGCACTCACCATTGTGAGCGATCAGCCGGTACTGCCTGGCCAGGCACAGCTCCTCCTGCCTCTGCCTCACGATTCTCTGCACCTCCGGGGAAAAGCCGTTCAGGTCACGGGCGAACACGAAGGAGTAGCTGTCAGCGCAGGTACCATCGAGGTTCAGGAGGCGGCAGGAGTACTGCACAGCATAGGTGTCATAGTCCGTGTCAATGATCCAGTGGTCATCGTCTGCAAGGCAGAAAGCCATGGGGCCACTACATCTCCCTCCGCCACTCAGATGTCAAGGAAACTTACTGCCTGGCCCCGGAAGCCAGCCACTTCCCAAAACTGGATTCAGGAGTTAGGAAGCAGGAGACTACAGAGAATTCTGACAGCTCTTAGAAAATTGGGACCATGAGAAAGGATCTTGTCCTTTACAGGAAAAAATACTGGAGTCGGTGGTGGGGGGAACCTCATTCACTTTAATAATTCTTTCTCTCCCTGATGATAAATGTGATCGTATCTTTCCAAAGAACAATCGAGAATGTGGACCCATCAAAACCACAGCCTAGACCTTTCTACTGATGTCTCCTCCATCTACCCTCTGACAATATCTTGTGCCTTTGTGGCTGATATTGACGGCCACCAACGTATGTCACCCCCAACAGCAGGATGAATCCTTGGCACTGATCCGTATCAGCTAGTTCCCGGCCCTCTCACTATCCACACTGCTCTCCTGCCTCTCAGTCCACTGGGTGATCTGGTTCATGGCTTTTCTGGCTCCACCCTAATTCTGGCTTAGTAACCCGACTCACTTCTCCAAGCTGGCAAAAGAGGGTATGTTCTGCCTTGAGGGCACAAGATGCCTATCCTCTGACATCAGATATTCTTTCTTAGAGCTCATACTCTTCAGAGCTCTCCTGACAGAGGCAGAGCTGAGCCCTTGAAGAATTTAGACTATATTTCTTCCTAAGACTGGGATGTAAGCCATGAAGCGTAAGTGTAAACAAAGGTGGTACTAACGTCAATAAAGACAGGATGGGGAAACCACGTTAGTAAGAATGTATGTGAGAGGTTTGTCATGGAGAAACAACAATGTGGATATCCAAACACCTCACATTTGGTAAAATGTGTCACATCTCTGCTTAACATTCTTGTTGATGTATAACCATGACCAAGACTTTCTGAGCACTTAGTTAAGTATCAGTCACTGTATGGACACTTTCTGTGCTTTCTCAATTATTTTTCACAACGACCTGAAAGTGCACACTATCATCCCCATTTTCCAGATAAGGAAACTGAGGCACAGAGAAATTAAGTAATTCACCCAGTATCACCAAGAGCAGGACAGAACTGAGTTTCATTCTGACTCTGGAGCCCCCATACCTAACCTCTACACCACGCTGTCTCCAGGCGATAAATAAACTGGGGGCAACAGGGGATAAGAAACTAGAAATGCAAAGCCTCCGTGTCTCCATTTCACACCCAGGTCATGAGGCAAGTGATGATCTCTGCTCTATGTCATGTTCTGTGCTGCAGGAACGCAGGGGAACCTGGATCCCCCAGCACTAAGGGTGTAAGGGAGATTGCTAATCCTCGCCTAAGTCACCTCTGGGTGTGCCTCTTGGCTCTGAGAACCCTGGGAGTCCCTGCCTAGAAGGGGCTCAGCCCAAACCCATACCCTGTAGGAGAGCTGCACAGCGGTGGGTGGTGAGGCCCCTCTTCAGCCCACTGCAGGCCCGCCAGGAGGAAGACTGAGCCACCCCTGAACCTCCCAGGCTTTCCCATGGGGAATGTGTCAGACACCGGGATGTGGGGGTCAGGGGAAGCCATACGACTGCTCGGCGGTGGCCATGCTCGTCTGTTTGATAAGATGCAGATTCTAAAAATTAGTAACCTTGTGCCCCGTGGTACTGATTTTTGTAATCCATTATCAGAAGAGTTTATCTTTTACTCTAAATGGATCACTTCTGGAAGTTTCGCTGCGTTATTTGAAAAAATCTTTATTACCTCTAAGGATAAAAGCTTTTTTCCCCTCGTTGAATAGCAACTCCATATGTACAGTGTAAATCAATACTGAAGATGCAATTCGATAAAAAAAAAAAGTAAAAACTCATCTAACACAACTGTAGAGGAAGTCAAGGTGTGCGTGCCCCGTGTAGATGGGCTGCATGAAAGGACACTTCTGCCCTGGCTCACCAAGCTAAGAGTCCCCCTGAACAGCCCTCTGGGGCCTATCTCCCAGGAGAGTTCCAACAGTAGTCTGTAAAACTGTAAAAACTGGTTTGTATTAGGAGTCCCTGCTGTTCAGGGCCACCTAATCCTGACCTGGGAGCTGGAACCCCTGGCTTCTGACACTGGCTCTCACAAACTTGTTGCATGACCTTGGACAAAGCCCTACCTTCTCTTGACCTCAGTTTATTCATCTGCATGTTGAACCCCCTTCACAGGGTTAACTCTCCATCTCTGTGGTTCCATGATATGTCCCCTGTGGCCTGCATTACTCTCTAGGTACCAAGTAGACTGCAGATTTGAAACTTAGGAGAAATGAGGAAAAAGTGGAAAGAGCATGTACATGTATGCTCTCGAACATCTACGTCAGGCTGAATTTTAGGATGCTCTTCTGAGAGTTCTTAACACCCTGCTCCCCATGTGAGTTTCAGGGCTTGGGAGAAAGGGAAGAGGTCACTGTCACCCAGAGCACTGTGCCTGGCTCAGAATCTCAGCAGCGGCAGGCAGGGCACCTTGGAGTGAGTCAACCCTGTGCATAAATGCTCCCTGCGTCCTTGGATGAGAGTCTCTGAGCCTCTGCTGGGCCCCTGGTAGTCAAGCTGTTTCAGGGATTCAGCCTAAAGAAATGGAGGAAATGCAAAACCAGGTTGGGTGGTGATGTGAGTTGGGTCTTGAGGAGGTGGGTGGTCTAAGCATGGAGAAGGCCACACCCCCTGGCACACTGGCCTTATGGGTAAATGGCAGGAGGAGGTCACGTGACAGGCCCAAGAGCCTTTTGAGCTTGGGCCAGGTTTTTGAGCTGGGGGATGGGGTGGGCGCAGTGAAGGGGCCTGGCTGCTTGCAGTTTCACCCCTCTAGCTTTAAGCCCTGCTGAGAGTTCTGGTTGCTTACAGACCGTTCTTCCCAAGGGTGCCACTAGAAGAGAAACCCAGCCTTTTGGCTAGGTATGTCTCCCATCCTCCAAGACAGTCCCACTAAGCCGACTACTTACTTCCTTTCTGGAGAAAGGACGCTACGCCCCAGTACTTCATCTTGAACTTGGCAGGGTCCTCGGTGTCTGTGAAGGTGCCCAGCATGTCTGCGCACAGGTCCCAGCTACTGCAGAAGCCAAAGGGATCATGAGCCAGGCTGGGCGAAGGGCTCCCTGCATCCCACCCCGGGTGCTCCCGTCCCTCCCCAAACAGGGTTTGGTGCTCAGCCCGGGGGACCCTGCAGCGCAGAGCGCAGCCCCCCATAGGTCACTGACTTAAAGAGACGGACTCGGCCCTTGGCCGTGGCTGTCATGTGGCCATTCTCGTTCATGAACTGGGCGACGATGTTGTCCTGCAGAAAGAGGCCCTTGGGGTCCTTCTTGGCCATGGCATACCAGGTGCCGGAGAACTGGGGAAGGGAGTAGAGCAGCGTTTGGTGTCCGGGAGCGCATGGCCGGCCGCCGGTAAAGGGGAACGGGGCGCATCCGGGACGCAGATACCTACGCGATCCTTGTCGAAGTTCTCTTTGACTCGGAAGCTGCTCACCCGGCAGTCGCGCTCCGCCCGGACGCTGCCCAGCGCCGCCAGTAGCACCAGCGCCCACACCCACTCCATCTTGCTCAGGAGTCCGCCCTGAGGGAACCGCGCGCCGTGAGCGCCTGGCGGCCGGACCAGCCGACGCGCCACTGCCAGTCCCTAGACCCCATCCCGCCCGCGCCGAGCCCTCATCCCGCCGGCCCCCGGTCCCCCATCCCTCCTGCCCCCGTACCCCCATCCCGTTCATCTCGGCCCCCCGTCCCTCCCGCGCCTGCCCCCCCGGTCCCGCCGGGCCGCCGCTCACGGTCGGGAGCTGCGCTCAAGCCTGGTCGCGGGTCCGGGCGCGCGTGGAGCTAGGGAGGCGAGCTGGGGCCGCCCGGCCGCATTATATAAAGCTCCGGGGGGAGGGGGTCGCGCTTTCGTAACTGCGCGGGATGAAAGACCGAGGGGGAGGCGCCGGGGCCGGCGGGCCAGGACTTGCATAACGCGCCCTGACTCACCGACGCCTGGGCGCGGGGAGGGTGCCTTTGGGCGAGAGCCTCACCTCCAGCGCCGCCCGGGGCTTGTGGAGCTGCCGCGTGGGGTGGCCTCGGCGGAGCCCAACTCTCCGGCGGCGGCGAGCCGCGGGAACCAGCCCTGGCCTAGTTACCCAACACGGGTGCCAGCTGCGGCCTGGGGTGGCCTCGGGGCCCAATTTCTCTGGCCGGAGGCTCAGGTCGGTCTGGCGGGAAGACCGTGGCCTCCCAGGGCGAGGGGCATCTGCGGTGCTGCCCGGTGCGTTAGTGCCTGGGCCGGGCCGTGCGCAACTGGCCCCTCGGCCCTCTGAGGGCTACTTGTGCAGCGGTCTGGGACTGTTTCCGCCAAGTAGTTTTTCATTTTATAAAGGATGTCTTTTACTCTCTTTCAGGGGAGTTGTGGTGCTCTCTGGATCAATATTTGTTCTTTAGTTTCAACATCTTTAGAAGCATTAAAACCCTCCCTGTTAAATATTCTCCAGAAACGCAACCCTGGTCAGGACAGGAAATATTTTAGCAACCTCGGTGGTCGCCTACTTACTCTGTGACACTTCACTCAAGCCACTTGGAAACACACCTACCAATTGTTTATGCTGCAATTTTATTTCAAAGCCAGAATGGAATTTTGTTTTGTTTTCAAAACAGCTAAGGTGAATTGACTGAGGAGAGGAGAAGAGGGGGAGGTGAACAAACTCTATAACGTCAATGGACAATTAAGTCGAAGTGCTGTGACTAGCTATGTGATTTTGTGCAGTCGTGGCACAATTCACTGACCGTGTTTTTCTCTTTCTATTCAGAGTTAAGAGTTCCTCTACTCTGATCAAAGCAGTCAGAAGATGCAGCTTTGGACTGAATGAGAATTAGGGATATGGCAAAGAGCTATTTTTTTTGTAAAGATGCCTGCTGTACACTATCAGCTGTGTCTCCATGGCCCAAACTGGAAAGGACCGAGATGAATGTGGTCCATTTTGCTACCGCCAGACCTGAAATAAGAGCGGGTGGAGGTAGAGGAGGGTGGCTGCCAAACAGAGACATAAAGACT
Organism: Delphinus delphis; assembly: GCF_949987515.2. NCBI lineage: Eukaryota > Metazoa > Chordata > Mammalia > Artiodactyla > Delphinidae > Delphinus > Delphinus delphis. The sequence goes on along the minus strand of NC_082698.1, from coordinate 33,098,850 downwards.
TGATGGTCTTCACAGGGCATTCGGGTTACTTCTGAGCCTCCTGAAAAAAAACACCTGTGGCTCCTGCCACTTTCCTGTGACTCTCGGGCTGTCTCGGGAGTGCCAACGATGATGCAATTAACTCCTTACTGCCTCCTTCTTCCTGCTAAGAAAGCCCTGTTTCAGGCCTACCAGCTAACTAGGAGGTCTTCTGGTGAGGTTAATTTTATCACAAGATGTATAATCCCAAACAGCTCAAATAAGGTCTGCTCCAGAGCTGCTCCTGCAGGGACCCCGCGTGTGGCCATACATGTGGTAGTACCTATGCTCCCTAGGTGGGAAAGGACTTTAGGGTACCTCTCTATCTCGTGTCCAATGCGTGGATCCCCTCTTTGACATTCCAAAGTAGAGATCTATCAGCCTGTCCTCCAGCACCTCCAGTGATGGAGAGCTCCTGGCTGAGCCCAATTGCCTTTGGACCGTTATGAGTGCCAGAAAAGTTCTCCTCATTCTCCCAGCCCTTGTCAACTGTTTCTTCCAGAGCGTATTCTTGGGGTCCTTGCTCGTGCCATATGTTAAATGAATATAGGGGATTTCAATGCATTTTTATGGAGCTTGTTTTTGCAGCAATACGTTTTTATTTATTTGTTAGATGCTTAAAAGTTGATGTAACTGTTCTTCCTCCCCCACCCCCCTCTCTTTTAATGATAAATCATGAATCTTGGTGTCCCAGACACCAGCAAAGGAAAACAGTTTGTTGGCATGCTCACTCGAATTTCTTCATGTTTATAAACACGTGAGTACAGGTCAACTGGTGTTTTTAAATTCGGTGCTTTGAAATTTATCTTCATAAAATAATTTTTTAAATATGCAGATGTGGGTATAATATCAACAGGAAAAGTGTTCACAGTGATTACCTGTGTGATAGGATTAGGGACATTTAAAGGTTTATTACTGATTTGTACCTTTTTGGTAATTTCCAAATTTTCCAACAGTGAAAATATTTAATCAGAAAATAAAACAAATATTCTCTTTGCAAACGTTTTTCTTTTTTTCTTCTAGAAGTAAAATTATGGTCTAAATTACATCTTATGGACTGTATATAATATACACAAAAGTTCATTGCCTTGTCATACTTTGTGGAGAGACAGACCATGTTTCCTTCATCTTGGTATCCACCCCCCCCCAACTTTTCCACAGGATTTCTCAAGAGACTTACACATAGTAGGTGCTTGCTCAATAGATATTGATTTAATTTGTTTTACCGAAATCAGTCACTTTAGGTAAGCTTTATAAAATCCTTCTCTAAAATGACCTGGTCAGAGGTCACTCTTTCTAAAATATAATTTCCCAGGATTTAACAACTGTAGCAGAGATGGCTAGCTGTCCTTTCACCAAAAAAGTTTTCACTTCCCTTCCATGGTGTAGAGTTGTTGGAAAGAAGCCACCCTGCCAGAGGGCACCTCCTCACTTCCTGCAGCTCTGTAAGATCACATGCCTATGTTCTGGTCAGTGGAATGTGGACAAAAGTGCTGTGTGTCATTCCCAGACGGGGCTTATAAAAGCTGCCCGTCTAATTGTCCTTGCTGTCTGTCTTTCCTCATCTGCTGGCTGGTGAAGCCTCCATCAGCCTGGGACCCCACCAGTGATTATCTTTGTGTGAATGAGAAATAAACTTCCATTCGATTAAGTTGCTGGGATTTAGGGGTTACCTGTAACAGAAGCTAGCGTTACCTTAACTAATACAGCAGCAAGCAAGTCACTAATTCCTAGGAAATATTGAAAAGTGTTTTACCCTAATTGAAAAAAAGAACTAATGCAAGAAATTTATGTCCTTAGCCTCATAAAAATTAAGCATGTCCAACTAGCTCCATTTTGTACAAACTGATATTTACATCCACATCCTGACAGAGAGGCCAAGAAAAATTAATAACAAGGAAATTGGGTAGCATTTGTCTTCTGACTGCATTTAAAAGATGTCAAAATAATTGGTGGGAAAATGGAAAGATTAGTTATTTAGCCAATGTTTTCAAGTACAAAAAGTCAAACTAATTTTTTTCATAAAAATTTTTTCAGTGATTACAAAGCCATCAGTCAGTTTCATCAATTTCGCTGAAAATAACATGGATTCCACCAAATGAATTATCTCAGAGATACCTGGTCATGTCCATCAATTTGGTGCAGGCAGAAGCTGTCATGAGAGCAAATGTGCAAGGTGAGAGGGCCCTTTGTGGTTGACTGTCATGATGTGCCTGAAATCCCTGCCATTAGAGGATGCCTTTTGGTGATGAATAATGGTAGGAGCAGAGAATTTGGCTAAAGTGGAGCTGAAGAGCGGGGTCCAATATAATGATCCAAAATACACAAGGTTAGTCCAGTCTATTGTTGTGAGTTTTATGTTAGTGCTTCAACCTCATGTGCATTTTTTTTGGGGGGCTGTTAAATAAGCATTACTTCCTGCAGAAATAGTTAACTGCAGTGGAAAATTTTAGCAATTAAATATTACATGTGTTCATGAGTATAGTATACTATTGGAAAATGTAAATTTGTTAAACAGAAAGATTAAGGAAGTTAAACCATTCTTTGATATATCTGTAGGCTTTTAAAATGAGTTCCTGGAATTTTAATTTAAGTCTTGTATTGGTGTTTAACATTTTATTATATAGGTCTAGATTTTAAATTCCTTAAAGGAAAAGTCTTGTATGATCCCCTATAGCAGCTATTATGGTATCTTGTACACCTCATGGGTGTATTTTAAAATTTATTCCTATTTAAGCTCGTAGTTTGGGGTAGGTCACTATCACTAGCTGTGTGACCTTGAGCAAGTTATTTAATTTCTCTGTGCTTCGATTTGTCTCCTGTAAAATACAGATAATAATATACACACCTCATAAGGTTATTGTTAGGATGAAATGAGATGATATATATATAAGGGTCTTAGAAGGGTGCCTGGCACAGATTATATATTATAAAGTTAGCTATTCTTTTTTTTTTAACGTCTTTATTGGAGTATAATTGCTTTACAATGGTGTGTTAGTTTCTGCTATATAACAAAGTGAATCAGCTATACATATACATACATCCCCATATCTCCTCCCTCTTGTGTCTCCCTCCCACCGTCCCTATCCCACCCCTCTAGGTGGACACAAAGCACCGAGCTGATCTCCCTGTGCTATGCGGCTGCTTCCCACTAGCTATCTATTTTACATTTGGTAGTGTATGTATGTCCATGTCACTCTCTCACTTCGTCCCAGCTTACCCTTCCCCCTCCCCGTATCCTCAAGTTCATTCTCTGTCTGTGTTAAAGTTAGCTATTCTTATGATCACTTTTTAATTATCATTACTTGTGGCTTATCTTTCTAAAAATATTCTGTGTAAATGGAATGGAGTTTTCACATCAATTTAGTTATTGTTTCTGAGATGCTTTGTCTAAATAAATGATTGGGAATGTCTGTAACATCTAAGATATTGGTCTTTTTCCTCGTTCTTCCCACTAGTTACTGTTCTATTCTTTAAAAACGTATTCTTTAAACGAACTGGAAATGCTGATATAAATGGTGAAGTTTAACAAAGTCAACAATTATTTTGTAGTGTTAAAAATTTATTCTAAGTGTCTGTTTGGTCATTTTAAAAATATTACATTTTCTTATTTTTGTTTTTTCAGTGCTTAGGACAGAGACACAAAAGTCTTGTCAACACAGGGCAGAGACTCTGCAAGGACTACCCCAGAAAAAGAGCAGCAGGGATGATGGGATTCAGTCAAGGACAGGGGAGGAGGAGAAGGATATTTGTGAGTGCACTAAAAGGCTGGGTTCCAGTACTTCCCTTAAAAAAATATTTGTCTTTATCAAATGTCATCCAATACGCAGAGTAGTCAGAAGTGATCCCTCTTTCTTGCTTGCCTTTCCTAACTAATCAATTCCCTTGTCCTGTTGATTGTTGCCTGAAATTATGTCTCGCATTTGTCCCTTCCTTTTTCATTCCCAAGCACCCTCACCCATAGCCTGTGAGAATAGCCTTAAAAACTTTGTTTATAATGAATGAATTTCTTTACTATATAAATTATATATGTTCACTGTAGATACTTTAGAAAAATCAGGTAAGCAAAAGAGAAGAAAAAAAAATATTATATTGAATTCCACCACTTTGGAATAATCACTGTTAACATTTTGGTATACACACCTCCATATATGTATGTGTGTATGTGGAATCATACTGCAATAGTATCTTGCAATTTATTGCACATAATAAATATCTGTTCATATCAATAAACAGACCTTTACAATAGGATTATTAATTAATGTATGGTTTCCTATTGTATGAGTATAATGTCATTTATTTACTCAACCTCCTAGGCTATTTCTAATCTTTTCCATTTATAATTGTGCTTTTGATGAACGCCCCTGTAACTACATTAATCATATACAGCCTTAATTACTTTTGTAATTCAGAAGAAAGAAGAGTTGTAGGGTCAAAGAAGAGTTGCAGAGGCAAAGCCTGCACACATTTTTAGGGTATTTGATAAAGAACCAAATGCAATATAGCTTCTTAATTTGTTTCCTAATGTCCAGTATTTCTTTCTTCCAAGTCACCTTTTTAAGCATGACCAGATTAAGTTTGTAGAGAAGAACCCTAATGTCATTTCTTACCCCTAAGAGTTTCCAGGGTTCAGAATCCTCAGCTAGCCTTTGAGGCCCTAATCTGGGCCCAACCTACTTTTCTAGATTCATCTCTCACTAGTCCCCCTGTTACTCTGCATTCCATGCTATTGCTTCTGCTGTTACCACTACCTGGCTCACACTCGATTTCTACTCCACCTCTACCCAGTCTAGATATGATCCCATATCCACATCACGTAAAGTCTCATAGCTATATGTATGTACCTCACTTCTGGCTTTTATCCTATTCTGTTCTGTGCTTCATGACTTTCTGTGTCCTAATAGTATCTCCTTTGCTACACCACTAGTGCTTGTACAGCTGCAGCCAAGGCTTACTCATCCCCTGTGTTCAGTCAGGATTGACTTGGTTATGCTGCAGTAACAAACAACCCTCACATCTCAAAGGCTGAACACAAGAAGGATTTATTTCTCACTCATGCTACATGTCCATCTCAGGTCAGCAGGGGGCTTTGTTCCATGACATCCTCACTCAGGGACTCATGAGGCCCCTACATCTGGCACTGGCGTGGCAGCAGGGAGAAGGGGGAGCTCCAGGGTCTCACTCTGGGAATTGATTGTTCCTACTTGGAAGAGACGTTTATGCTTACAACCCGTAGGTCAAAATTAGTCACATGGCCCTACTGGGGGAGGAGGGCAGAGAAGAATAATCTTCCCGTACAACTCGGAGGAGAGGGAAATCAGAAAAAAGGGGAACATGGAGTCTCTACCGCAGGAGCTAGTATGATGTCTTGCTTATAGTGGACCATCAGTAGACACGTATTGGAAGAACAAACAAATGAATGAATCTAAAAGTAGTTAGTGGACTTCCCTGGTGGTTCAGTGGTTAGAATCCGCCTGCCAATGCAGAGGACATGGTTTCGATCCCTGGTCCGGGAAGATCCCACGTGCTGCGGAGCAGCTAACCCCATGCACCACAACTACTGAGCCTGTGCACCACAACTACTGAAGCTGGCACGCCTAGAGCCCGTGCTCTGCAAGGAGAGAAGCTACCCCAATGAGAAGCCATGCACTGCAATGAAGAGTAGCCCCCACTCGCTGCAACTAGAGAAAGCCCGCGTACAGTAACAAAGACCCAACTCAGACAAAAAATAAATAAATAAATAAAGTTTTCAAAACACAGAATGCTGACTATAAAAGAATATGCTTCATTTTAGAATTCATTTTCTTTTTTTTTTTTTTTTTGTGGTACATGGGCCTCTCACTGTTGTGGCCTCTCCTGTTGCGGAGAACAGGCTCCGGATGCGCAGGCTCAGTGGCCATGGCTCACGGGCCCAGCCGCTCTGTGGCATGTGGGATCTTCCCAGACCAGGGCACGAACCCGTGTCCCCTGCATCGGCAGGCAGACTCTCAACCACTGCGCCACCAGGGAAGCCCTCATTTTCATTTTTATAAGTAGAGGAATGTAAACATATATGGGCATTTTGGTTTTTTCCATACACAGATTTATACCTCAAGTATAAATCTGTGTATGGGATATGGGTATGTGTTTTTGTCTCTCTGTGTGTAAAGAGGAGAGGATGGGAATTGTGAGCACACACATGCTTTTGAGAGAAGTGGGAACTGCACTGTCACACAGAACAACCAGGGAGAAAGAGTGTCCGCAACTGTGTTAGAAGATGAATGGTGGTCCCATAGGTGTGACTCAGCTGACTCAACTCCTTTCTCTTAGGAGATAAACCTGTGCATTATTCTAATTATAATGAGATGCTACTCGGATATTATGAAGTAAACAGTAATCTGAGGAGGACCCTCCTGAGACTAGACTTGGGTGTGACAGAGGGAGGTGCAAGAAAGGGTGTGTGCTTCACAAGACCCTTTGAGGGAGCAAGTGGACTCAACCATAGGAAGTGACATGGTTCAACAAATGCAAGTGTGGGTTCTGTTCCCCTGGGAAAACCATGTTCCCATCAAGAATCTCTTATCTCATGACCTAGAACCTGAAGCCTCAATGGATCTCTTCTTCTTTTCTGTCTAAGAAGACCATTATCACTCTAGCGAGGTAAGCATTAGGTCTAGAGAAATAAATGAAACCCATAGCCTTGCTATTTTTGAAGTGGATTTAAATGTGGGTGAAACAGTAACTTTTGGAGTCACTGTAACTGTTACGTATGTTTTCATTCAAGAGAATTCTCCATATAAAGTTTGTAGCTTTATTGAAATGCTTAAAAGACCTTTGACTAAATTTGAAATCAGCCTGTAAATATTCAAGGAAATTGGTTCATGAAATGTGTAGTTCGGCTTATTAGTTGCATAATAGTGTTTAAGTATTTGGGAAAATGTGCTTAATCTATGTAAAAGCTTGATAACCTGAACATTAAACAAAAGTAAGTAGCGGCAAGTGTTTTTTCCACGCCAGAAGCCCCCGAGATGTAAAATATCCTAGCAACAGACAAGACAGGTATTATCCAGTAGATTTAACCAACTGTACCTTGGAGCAAAAAGGCATGAGGTCTGCCTATTACTGTGGAAAACAAAATCCAAATTAATATGCTTAGCAGGAAAACCTAGTTGGCAGCCGCATGGGTTGCCTTTTATGATCATGTCTTTTGACAAGGATTATTGTATAAATTGCGGCTTGATTAGGCTTGAATCATGGGCAAATATTTTTCCATGTTCACCTCTCTAGAATAAGCCAAAGGTCTGTTCCCTTAAAACATTTCCGAGGTCAAGTTTTTAAATGAGGGGAACTGAGAGGTGAGGATTTAAAAAAAAGAGTAGGCCAAGCAATCTGGCTGATCATAGGACTTTTAAGAAAAGGAAAGATTAATATTCGATTTTATGTTGTGTTATGCTAAACCCTTCCATCTCCCCCAAGTGTTCATTCAAGTTGCCATATAAACAAACAGACATTTCCGAGGTCTAAATAGTTTTATTTCATAGAGCTATCGTGAAAGAACAAGTAGTATTGTCAATGCCTATGGAATATAATTAATGGATATATCCATGATTCTTCTTGTCGCCGACAGCAGCCACGGTTCAGCTATTTTTCTGGAATGGTCACTTTGACTTGCTACTTGGTTGGCTGATCTAAGACGCTCTGCGGATTCTCTGAGGATTTATGAGCTAATAATGCTTGGGGATTTCGCGTCCTGAAGAACTCTTTAATCCCATGCTTCCTGAATCCCACTCTAAGCCAGGACCTTCTGTCATATCCCAAGAGTTACAGGTCGTTTGAAAGCTCTGCTAAACAACCTTTCTGCTCAGCCTTTGGGGGTCCTGTGAGGTGCCCCTTAGGGCTTTCCCGGTATCTTTGACCAGGAGGTACCTCTTTGTTGGCACTCTGCCTCTGGTGGTGCTCTGAGGGTCTTCCATTCTGGACAAGAGCAGCAAAGCAAGCCACGCCATGGGTGAGATCAGCCAAGAGACGGTGGAGAAATACCTGGAGGACAACCCTCAGTTTGCCAAGGCGTATTTCGACCGGAAACTGCGGGGGGAGGCGGCAGGAGAAATCTCGGAGCCCGGTGGTGCGCAGGCGCCGGCCCGCGCGTCCTTCCCGGGCCTGACGCTGATGGAGGAGGCGGCCCTGTGCCTGGAGCTGCTGGAGGCCCTGCGGGAGGAGGCCGGCAGCGTGGAGCTGGCGGCGCACAAGGCCCTGCAGAGGCTGGCACAGCTGCTGCGGGCGGACCGCTGCAGCATGTTCCTGTGCCGGGCACGCAACGGCTCGCCCGAGGTGGCCTCCAAGCTGCTCGACGTCACCTCCACCTCCAAGTTCGAGGACAACCTGGTGGTCCCCGACAGAGAAGTTGTTTTTCCACTGGACGTCGGGATAGTGGGTTGGGTTGCTCACACGAAGAAAACCTTCAATGTCCCAGATGTGAAAAAGGTAAGTGGCCTGATGGTGACAGTGGAGCGGAGAGGAGGCCTTGGTGGCGTCGGGGAGGAACACTGGGAAAGAGAGCGGGGGTCCAGGGGCCATCCTCGTGACATTGGCTTGGCTGGGGAGTGGGTGGTGGGGAAGAGGAGCACCGGGGCCGAGAGTTGCCAGATTTAGCAAATAAAATTACAAGATTCAGGGCTTCCCTGGTGGCGCAGTTGGTTGAGAGTCCGCCTGCCGATGCAGGGGACACGGGTTCGTGCCCTGGTTCGGGAAGATCCAGCATGCTGCAGAGCGGCTGGGCCCGTGAGCCGTGGCCCCTGAGCCTGTGCGTCCGGAGCCTGTGCTTCGCAACGGGAGAAGCCACAACAGGGAGAGGCCCGCGTACCACAAAAAAAAAAAAAAAAATTACAAGATTTCCAGTTCTATCTGAATTTGAGATCAACAGGGGATAATGTGTGCCCCATGGAATGCTGGGTGTTTTATTGGGCAGCCTCACCTGGGCCTGGTACAGTCCACACCTGCTCCCTTACACCTCCTCTGTGCTCTGGGCACTGTCCTGACCAACAGGGCAAAGCAGGCCGCTCACTGGTGAGATGATCAGCCAATACACCAGATGCCAAGACCCCTGAACCGCTTCTCACCCACGATCCTTTGAAGACACTCAGCTGTTTGGGGGTGAATTGCTCCTGAATGATTCTCCCACCTATAGATCAAAGGTGCAAAAAGAAAAAAGATACCCTCCGAAAGTTCAGATGTTGCCATCTGGAGCCTTAAAAAGGTGAATTTAGGTGATGATTAAGTGCATTTGGCCATCTCAGCCCCTCATAACTCAGGTCTATCAAGATTTCCAATCTTGCAAATGGGACATTTGGACCCTCCTGAAGACTAATTGTATATTGCATAAATTATTATGCTCTTTTAAAAGCAGAAAAATTAACTTTCTCCTAACCAACGTAATGCTTGTTCATCTTAGAAAAATTAGAAAATACAAATAAACAAAAAGAAGGAAATGCAAATCACCCATAATCCCCCTCCTCAGCAATAGCCGTAGGTCACAGCCTGGAGTGTCTCCTGCCTGCCCTTCTCCTACACACACGTCCCATCATTTTGATTTGCTATTAGCAAAGGGGAGAGTTCGACGATGATGGAACAGAATTGATTGGGAGCTGCCCCTGAAATGCTTACTGTGTAGAGGTTTATTGCCGGCTTGTGGAGGAGGGGCAGCTGGAGGCGGGAGGATAATCCCCTACATGCCTCTTGAAGCTGATTACAGGAGGGGGGCCGTGCGGATCCAGAAGGTGCAGAAGTTGTCAAACATTAGCAACGCTCAGCAAACAGCCACAGGACAGCCCAGAGGGGCAAGGGTTGCCGTTGGGCACCGGAGAGTCCTCTCTCTTTACCATCCCTCCCTGCAGTACGTTTCAGCTGGTTTAAGTAGGATTCTGGGCCCACTGCAGCCGCTTCCGCTGACTAAAGGCCCTTAAGGCAAAGTTCTTGGATCCCCAGCAAGGAGGCTATGCCTGCACACCCTGAGGTTTTCTCACAGGAATATGCTTCTTGCCAGTCTCCAACTGAGGCCATCTCCAAAATGACTAGGACAGCAAACTTAAGAAAGTGACACGCAAGATGTTTTTTTTCAGAAAACCTTTTTTTTTTTTAAAAGAAGAGATGGATAAAATGACTTATGCTCGACTCCTTTATGAATGAGCCCAGTTCTGTTGAGGACAGGATGATAGAAAGGAGCTGCTTAAGCGATCAGGTGGCCTGGGTGTGTTGCTGTCCATGATGGGCACCCCATATGCACAGGGCAGTAAATGGGGGGGAGGCGGGGTCACTTCGCTCTGTTCTCCCTTTTTCTGAGTATGTGTGAAGTCAGACGCCATCCCACCCTCCTGAGCTCAGAGGAGGGACAAAGACTTCATTTGCTCTCCGTTTCTACTGCTTCTAAGCATTTTTTTTTCCCTCGGAGAATGGTGCTTTTCAACTCTGGACGCACATTAAAATCAAACTGGGAGCTCTTTTAAAAACACGGATGTGTGAGACTCTCAATAGACCAATTACACCAGCCTCTCAGAGGCTGGGACACAGCCAGGAGTACTTTTTAAAAGCTCCCCAGGTGATTCTAATATGCAGCCAATGTTGAAAACCGCTGGTCTATTGGATGGACAGATGTAAGAGGAGGAAGTAAATTTCAAATCAACTGTGGATGATCAGATGGAAAGGGCTCCTGGAGCCTTTAGTTTATTCCCTTGGGCAGACAGGAAGTTGCGGTCATGGGGGGCTGCATCTCTCCTGGAGTCCAGGGTCTGGTCGGTAACTGAGAGTGGCTGGAGAGGATGAGGCCTCCTCGCTCTGTTCCCACCCTCATCCCACCGCGCAGCCCTGCAGTTTCACCGCACTTAAGTTGTGGTAAAATCTGCAAAGAGAAAGGAGTTGGAAATGTTTTAAGTGACATTTCTATTAACGCTTCACCTTTTCATTGCACTTGACACTTGGTGAAGATTTCTCTCGTTCTTTATCTCGCTTGATTCTGGCCGAGACCCTGTGCAGAGGGCAAGGACCGTATTTTTATTTCCATCCTGTATATGTGAGAATCCTCTCAAGGTCAGTTAGGCAGGAGGTGCTGGGTCTGGGCTCCTAAACCAGGTCTTCCAAGGCCTCCTTTTTTTTGCCATAGCCCTGACCACACAGGACTCCTCCCTGGTTGGCAGTGTGGGCACAGGGAGGGAAGGACTTCTCACACATAGACCAGAGGCAGAACTGGATACTCCCAGCTTTGGCAACAGAGAAGCCACATGGTGCCGGGTGAGAGCTTTGAAATCAGGTGACCTGGGCGTATATCCAGGTCTGAGACAAGGTAACTGCGTGATGGACTGTGTTTCTGCACCTGAGAAACAGAGTAACCAAATGTACAGATGAAATGTACATAAAGTGCCTGACTCCTAGTAGGTGCTCAATAAATGAAAGCTATGGTAATATTATATTAATGCCAAGAGAAGTTGGGGGCTGGGTGTAGGTGGCCAAAACTGGGTCAATGATTATGGCCTGTTTTTAAAACAGGTTAAAGGCAGGGAAACTTAATAACAGGAAACTGAGACATATCCTCCACAAGTTAATCATTTCTTATTGTATTGGGAAAGCTGGTGATTAACTCTATGGGTGGTTCTCCTGACTGTGGTTTAAAAGAAAGCCATGCGAGAATCCTAAGTTTTCAATAATTAACAGGGTGCTTATAGCTCCCTTTCTGCCCTTCTCTCTTTCTGACTCTGGATCTTGAGATGTTTAATCAGAATTTAGCAATGCTAAGATTGGCTGAGGGATCCAGGTGGCCCGCTGCTCTAAACCATGTTCCCAGTTGCCTTCATTGTCTTCTTTGAAGAATGACCACCAAGGGGATTTTGTCAGTCGGAAAGGTACAGGATTTACTCAAAGCAACTTCACCAAGGATTGCTTGAACCAGTGAAAATACAAAGCTGGAAAACCTTGCCTCACCCTACCCTGTAATTTGACAGATGGTTTTGTCCAGGATTTTCAGATGCAATGATAAGCAAGCATTAAATTTTGAAACTTCTAAGTCATTTTCTCAAAACAGCCAATTGAATGTAAGAACATTTCCTTGTGTTTAGAATCTAGAATAAACTAGCATCCAGTTTTGAAGCTGTAGAGTGAAGAGCGTCTGCCAAGAAACGCTGCATGTTTGGGGCGTTTTGGTTATTCCTTTAGTGCCCAGCATCGCGGTGTAAGTGAAAGTGATCACGTTCTGTAATGGATAACGGGTTAGGAGGAAGATGGACAGTGAGCCAGCCTGGGCTATAGCAGTGGATTAAGAGAAAGAACCTCCCAAAGTCTGGAGCTATTCTGGACTGAGTGAAGGTTCTGCAGGAGGTAGAGAGAAGTCACAGATAAAGCAGTTAGCAAAAAAATAGGGCTTCTGTTGGTGTGGGGCAGAGACTCAGCCCTCAGGAGCGAGCATGCTCCTGGGCATAGGAGGCCTACATCAGCTAAGAGCATCTAATTTCTTCAGTGGTTGGAATGGGTTAGGAAAGCTAGAAGTAGAAGCAGAATGGTAATGCAAAATCAGAATGACTTCTCACCCAGGGAGGCCCCCAAAGTCCCAGGTCTCTCTTCCTAGTATTAAGTGAGCACCTACTATTAATATGTGTCAGACTCTTTTCTAAGTGCTCTGCCCACACTATGTTATTCTCTTCACATCAGAGACTCTAGACAGTAGATGATCTCATTGTTCCCATGTTCAGACTAAAAAATGAGGATGCAGAGGTTAAGTAGCATGCCCAGGGTCTCACAGCTAGTAAATCTGGGCCTCATTTCAGCCAAGGAGTCTGACTCCAGAACCTTCTTCACCCCTTATGCAATGCTGCCTCCTACATAAGTAGTTGGTTTCTGTGGTTCCACTTCGGGAAGGTATAGAAGACATCTGGGGTCAAGGGCTGCATCTGAATCCCTTAGCATCTCACATCTCTAAGGATCCTCCACAGAACTGATTCATCCGCCAGAAGTTCAGATTCCTGGTGAAGACAGATTCCACTGTAGGCAGTTAGGATTTGGTAGGTCTGCTGTGAGGTCTGCAAATCTGCATCAGTCTGCAGGTGATTCTGAGGCACAGCCCGGGTCTACTGCTCTGAGCAGAGCTGTGTGTGTTGACGAAGCAGCCCTTGTTCTCTGCTGGAAACTCTGGCCTGGAAGTCACGCACCAGTGGACTCTCACATTTTTACTTTGGGAAATTGAACAGAGGCCAGCCTCCACGATTTGTGCTGCTCTTAGAAGCACCATCAACATGCAGAAATGAACAACTTGTGAAAGGAACACCACATTAATTTTGGCCACTGAGTCTCAAAGTCAGGTGGAAAGTTCAGTTCTAATTGAAGAAGACTCAAAGGGGAGACAGTCAGGACCCACAGCAGGCTGAGTCTACACCCAACTAGAGTGGGTATTCCTCTCAATTACAGCTAATAAGATAACTGCTGTCCTTGACCTTCCTCCGAGCCCTTCCATTTGTGTGCCTCTCCAAACTCATCACTCTGCCCTTTCCGTGGTTCTTGTATTAGAGTCAGCTCTCGCTTCTACTACTTGAAGTTTGTATCTGGGATGATACACTTCATTTTCCCCAAGGAAAGAAATAAAAAATATGAATGAGAGACATTGACTTGGTAGAACTTTGAGAAACTGATAAGTATCTGGTGCTGGCAAGAGGGTGGTCCTCTCATAAATGACCAGGAGAGGTAAGAATTTCAACCATCTGTAAAAGCCCTTAGCGTTAAGTAAAAACTGCATATACCTGTTGATCCAGCAAAAGGAATTTCCACTTCGGGGAGTCCATCACATAAAAATAAAAGCAAGAGTGATTAGTGCAGTATTGTTTGCAGTGGGGAAAACTATCAACGGACTGAATCAGGAGAGGCTGGCTGAGCAGATCCGGGGCCCCCGCACTGTGGAGCGGTCTACGAGAATCCAGAAGATGGGTTCACATCGTACACATCGGGAGTTCGTAAGGTAGTGTTAAGTGACGAAAGGATTGTATAAAATTAGAAAAGGAAATTTTATTTAAAAAAAGAAAAGTAAACCCTTTGTCTGAGCAGAGAGAAAGGCATAGAAGGAGATGTACTAAGCAGGAACATGGATTTCCTCAAGGAGGAGGAGTTTGGGGGATTAATAATTTTTTCTTTGTGTTATGATGGGTTGAGTGGTTTCAAGTGCACATTTTACTGCTGTGATTAAAAAGAAGAGCTCTGCGGAATCCCAGCTGTGCTCTCTGCCTGTTGTAATCTGCCTGTTGTAATCCTGCATCTTCCCCCCGCCTCCCTCTTAGAACCTCACTTTCCATTTGGCCACAACATCACCTCTTTTCTCCTGGCCCAACCTCAGCCTAACCGGGATAGACCATAGTTCTGGCGGGAAATGTTCATTCGGAAACGGGCAGTTTCATTCTGTGCTCCATTCATTCTCTCTAATTGAGGGTGGGAGGTGGGTGGGGACTGTTTGCTCGGGACCACTGTGCAGCGGCCCTGGTTATCTGTTGGTAGGACTTGGACTAGAGAGGACGATCTGTTGCCATTTCTACATCTACACTCATGGTCCTATGCTGCTTTGGCAAATGTGTGAATGTATCTTGCAGAACAGCCATTTTTCTGACTTCATGGACAGACAAACCGGGTATGTCACCAGGAACCTGCTGGCAACCCCCATCGTGACGGGCAAGGAGGTTCTTGCTGTGGTTATGGCAGTTAACAAAGTAGATGCATCTGAATTTTCCAAACGGGATGAAGAGGTAACGCTAACCCTGGGCATCCCATAGGAGGCGCAGGAAATTTATTTGTTGTATAACTGAAAGAAAGATGTCACACCTAATTTGTTTTTCTCTGCCATCTGTAGGTCTTTTCCAAATACCTCAGCTTTGTTTCTGTCATCCTAAAGCTTCATCATACCAACTACTTGTACAGTATTGAATCCCGAAGAAGTCAGGTAAAGAGAAGGTGACATTAACCACTCCATGCTGACCTGTCTGACAAAGCAACCCAGAGACAACAAGCCCAGACCCTTCCTATCCACACCACATGGATAAGATCCCCAAACGTCTATCCTCAGTGTCCTCTTATGTCCCCTCCCCCCACCCCATCTTCCTGTCCCTCTATCTGTAGGTACAGCTGGCTTGCTTTCTTCGGTCCGTATCCTGGGTGGCTGTGGTTTCTTCCTCTATGAGATAGCAGTGGTAATTGTAGTACTTACCCCACATGGTTGTTGTGACTATTAAATGGTCATTGAATGAATTAGTTCACATAAAGCTTTTAGCAGAACTATGTACTCCTGGTATTGGGTTGGCCAAAAAATTCGTTTGGGTTTTTCTGTAAAATCTTACGGAAAAACCCGAACGAACTTTTTGGCCAACCCAATACATAGTAAAGGTATTAATTTGAGAAGCACATCACTCCTCTGTTGCCTCCTTGAGCCAGAGGGATAAAGAACAACATTGGTAGCCAGGATACCTGAGTTGGACCGCTCTGTGGACCTCTGTTTCTTCATGAGTACAATGGTGGGAGGGTGGTTAGGATGGAGGACTTCCAAGGTCTCGTCCTGGGCTCACTGTCCGGGTAAGGAGACCTTTGACTAGCTTAGGATGCATGGAAGGAGGCATGTGGCTTTCTCCCCATAGGGACCGGCAGGAGCCAGTGGGCCACCAATACTGGACCCTCTGCCCAGGAACTGTCTCTGCATTTATTGTTAGATCACTTGCCCTTTGAGCCAAAACATTTGGACATGGGGACCAATCATGGCTTCTCCCCTTTCATAAACCCACATCCTTGCAAAAGGTCTACTCATCATCCCACTGAGAAAATCTGAGTAATCTGTTGGACATGTACATATGCCGAAATGGAATTGCGTTGTTTGCAATGCAATTCATTTTATCTGATGCACCTCCTGCTTTCTTCTGACTGATGCTCCTCTTCGTACTGTATTTTGTTCTGATTGTTTTCTGTTTAATACTCACTTTCAGATCCTCATGTGGTCAGCCAACAAAGTATTTGAAGAGCTCACAGATGTTGAGCGACAGTTTCACAAAGCTCTCTACACTGTTAGAACATACCTGAACTGTGAACGATACTCCATTGGACTGCTGGACATGACCAAGGAGAAGGTCACTGTTCCCTACATTTGGTCTCACCTAACATCCCCTATAAAATGCACATCACATGAAATGCAATCCATTAAAAAAAAATGGATACGCTATGTAAACTACTAGTCACGGTAGATCGTAAGAACCAGTGCCAAGAAAGTATGGTATAGAGGTAAACATGTACGTTTTTGGAGCAAAAAAGATCTAAGCTTGGCTTTTCCACTTCCTGACTATATGTCTTCAACAAGTCTTTTTTTTTTTTAATTAATAGACTTTATTCTTTTAGGGTAATGTTAGATTTACAGAAAAAATGAGCAGCAAGATCAGAGAGTTCCCATACATGACCTCTTCCTTCCCTACCCCCGCCCTTTCCCGTTATTAACATCTTGCCTTGATGCGGTACATCTGTTACAGTTGTTGAATCGATATTGATATGTCATTATTAACTAAAGTCCACAGTTTACATTCAGCTCTCTGTGTTATACTGTTCTATGCATTTTGACAAATACATAGTGTCATATATCTGCCATTACAGTATCACACAGCATAGTTTCCCCCCCTAAAAACCCTCTGTGCTCCGCCTATGGAGCCCTTCCTCTCCCCAGCCCCCTGGCAACTACTGATGTTTGTACTCCCTCTGTAGTTTTGCCTTCTCTGTAACGCCGTATAGTTGGAATCATACAGCATGTAGGTTTTTCAGATTAAATTATCTCCCTTAGCAACATGCATTTGTGTTTCCTCCATGTCTTTTCATGGCTTAATAGCTCATTTCTTTTTAATGCTGAATAATATTCCCTTGTCTGGATACACCATAGTTTGCTTAATCATTCAGCTACTGCAAGACATCTTGGTTGCTTCCAAATTTTGGCAATTATGGATAAAGCTGCTGTTAATGTGTGTAGATTCTTGTGTGGACGTAAGTTTTTAACTCCTTTGGGTAAATACCAAGAAGGGCTATTGCTGGATCACATGGTAAGACTATGTTTAGCTTTGTAAGAAACAGCCAGAGTGTCTTCCAAAGTGACTGTACCATTTTGCATGCCCACTGGCAATAATTGAGAGTTCCTGTTGCTCCACATCCTCGCCAGCATTTGGTTTTGTCAGTGTTCCAGATTTTGGCCATTCTGATAGGTGTGTAGTGGTATCTCATTGTTTTAACTTGCATTTCCTGACGACCTGTGATGTGGGCATCTTTTCAAATGCTTATTTCCCATCTGTATGTCTTCTTTGGGGAGATGACTGTTCAGATCTTTTGCTCACTTTTTAATTGGGTTATTTTCTTATCATTCATTTTTAAGTATTTTAAATACAAATCCTGTATTGGATATGTGTTTTGCAAATATTCTCTCCCAGAGTATTATATTTTCTTTCTCTTAACAGTATCTTTTGCAGAGCAGAAGCTTTTAATTTTAATGAAGTCTAATTTTTCCATTTTTTGGTGTTGTATCTAAAAAAATCCCACCAAACCCAAGTTCACCTAGATTTTCTCCTATGTCATCTTCTAGAAGTTTTATAATTTTGCATTTTACATTTAGGTCTATGATCCATTGTGAGTTGTTTTTCATGAAAGTCATAAGATCTATATCTAGATTCTTTTTTTTTTTTTTTTGGCATGTGGATGTCCAATTGTTCCAGTACAATTGTTGAAAAGACTATTCTTTCTCCATTGCCTTTGCTGCTTTGCCAAAGATCAATTGATAATATTTGTGTGGGTCTATTTCTGGGCTCTCTATTCTGTTCCATTGATTTCTTTGTCTATTCTTCCACCGGTGTCACACTCTCTTGATTATGGTAGCTATATAGTAAGGCTCAAAGTTGGGTAGTGTCAGTTCTTTGATTTTGTGCTTCTTTTCAGCAACTTCTTTTAACCTCCTTGATTCTTGGTTTATGCATCTGTAAAATGAGGACTTCTCTCATCAGCTGTGAGGGTTTGAGATTATTTGGAAATTGTATATTCATATCTATCTATCTATAGCTAAATGTCTAAATCTATATCTATATAGTGTCCAGCACATATTAGGGCATAAAAATAAAGTGTATTTTTATTACCAGTTTGAGGATTTATATTCTGAAAAGTTAAAATTATTTTAAAGTAGAAATTTAAAAATATTTAATATTACACAATATAATGCTCATTTCTCATCTTGCTTCATTAATTCTGTTGGAGCTCTCCTAGTTCAACATAACTAATGAATACCATATCATCTATATTTATTACTCTCCATGTGATTGGAAATGATCTTTTCACAATAATTGTTCTAAGTGGATAAACATGGGACCAAGTGTCAGGAGGGCTGAGTTCTGATCCTGGCTCTGGGAGTTTCTAGCTGACTGTATTAGTTAGGATGCTTTTGGCTGCAAGTAACATCAGACCCAACTAAAAGCATCTTTAGTAATATGACAGTTATTATCTCATTTAACAAGAAGTCCCCAAATAGGGCAGTTCTATGGCTGATTAATTCAGAGCTCAATACAGGCATCAGAGTCCCTGGTGCTTTTCATTTTTTGCTGGTAAAGTCTCTGCTCCCTTCAGCATTGTTGGTGAGGTCTCTTCTTGTGGTGGTAAGGTGGCTATTGCAGCTCAAGACCTGGTTCACAGACATGACAAAATTCGGAGACATTTCCTACAAATATCATTCTCATCGCCCTTCGTCTAAAGAAAACCTTTCATCAGAAGGCCCTTGGAAGACTTCTCCTTCACTGTCCATATCCAGGGCACATACCTGCCCTCAAACTAATTCCAGCCACCTTACATAGACCACTCGTGAGCTGTGCAGGGCCCATCTTCCCTGAACAAATCACCACCTGATAACTAAATAAAATCAGGTTTTGTTAGCAAGGAAGAGGGGGAATTGAATGTTGGGTAAGGCAAGCAACACTGTCGTCCATTCTGCATGACTTTGGACAAGCCTCTTAACCTATCTGGATTTAGTTTAATTGTCTATAAAAGAGCTGCTATCTATTAAGTACTTTTAGCTATGTGTCAGGGTAGGTGCTCTGTATTATTCATTTAATCCACACAATGACCCTATAGTATAAATTTTATTATTGTCCCCATTTTACAGATTAAAAAGGTTGACTTGTTCACAGTCACAAGTTCATAAGTGGTATTGCTGAAAAAGAGCTTTAAAATTCCAGGATTATAAGTTAACATAAAACGTGCAAACCAATGACCTTCGTATAAGATATGGTAGGTCATGGAACAGTTTGCTTCATAATGTTTAAATGTAATTGCCTCCAGGAATTCTACGATGAGTGGCCTGTCAAGCTTGGAGAAGTCGAGCCTTATAAGGGTCCAAAGACACCAGATGGCAGAGTGAGTGCAGACGTCTCTGTTGATGATACCTGTACCAGGCGCTAGAACTAGAGGAGGCCATGCGTAAAGGAAAGAGCGCTGGCTCGAGAAGGACTAGAAGGTTCTAGTCCTGTGACTTCCTGGGGGGCCTTGGAGTAGTAGAAAGAGCACCGGACAAGGAGGTTGAGGTTCGAGTCCCAGCTCTGCCCCAAACCAGCTGGGTGGCTCTCGCCTTCACTCATTGTTTAACTTCTCAGTTTCGTTTTCTGTGAAGCCAGGGCTGGGTGGATCAGTGCTTCTCCATAGGGAGGGATGCATCAGCGCCTCCTGCACAGTTTTTTAAACACACTGAGCCCAGGACCTTCTTCTGACACCCTGGACTGGGATCTCCAGGGAAGGGTTGGGTTAGATTTACTTTCCCCCTTGACTGCAAGCTTCCTAGGAAGCTTGTTCCACCACGGTATCCCCAGCACACAGGAAAGGGAAGGCATGGGATGGAATGTTCAGGTTCTTCATCTGCCCAAAGAAGTAGAAAGACTAGTTTTCAAGTTGCTTCCAGCTTTGACAATGTATCCACCGAATCCTGCTTCCGAGGCACCCTGTTCAGAAAAGCAAGTGCTGGAAGCTTGACCACTGGTCCCTGTACAGCTGGGAAGGGAAAACATTGACTGTGGTTGAGAAATTCCATGACTCGTTCCCCTGGAGTGATTAGTCGGTTATTTCTGGACAATAGAAAGAAATTAAAACACAAGATTCCCCTAGAAGCTGTTAGGCTGAATTCACCTTTCTAATATTAGTTCAATAGGCTTGTTCGTATAGATAAGTGGCCAGTGATATTTCCAGTCTTATGACAGGCTTATAATTAGGACATGAGTAGTTTGGTAATTTATGTTATGCAGAGAAATGTGGTTGGGAAATAAGGTGTTATTTAAATTTTAAAATATAAGTTCATTAAGGAAAAGTGTCTTCTTTGAGAAGTAAGATTTTTCTCATATTCTCTTTCTTTCCTCTTAGGAAGTCATGTTTTATAAAATCATTGATTACATTTTACATGGAAAAGAAGAGATCAGAGTCATTCCGTGAGTATTGCCATGAGGCAGCGGCAGGAGTTGCCGTTTTATTTTTGTATCCAGTGCATTTCTCTGTATAGCAATGATTTTCTTTCTTCTAATCTTCTTCAAGGACACCTCCTGCGGACCACTGGACTCTCATTAGTGGGTTGCCAACATACGTTGCTGAAAATGGATTTGTAAGTTATTGAACAAATTCAAATCTTACATAACATTGGATGAAACTTTCATTAGCCAGGAGATGGGAACAATTATGAAAGTAAGAATGCACCAGGTAAGGGTGAGGTTTGGCACAGGACATAGGAGAGAGGAATCTTGGCGGTCAAATGTAAGTGAACTAGAAACTCCTAAACTCTACAAGAAAATATTTAGTTAACATGAGAAAGAGTAATCCATCCCCCAACCTCTTATTCTGCGGCCACACAAATTTCAGACATCCTTTGGCAGTTCATGACTATGGTTCATTCTGGGTTTAATTTGATCTTAAGTATAGTTCCCTTGGTCAAGACTCTTGAAACAAGGAAAATTACTGACAAAAAGGAAAATATATATAAAGAAAGAACTTTGCCACTGATTGCAATGCAAAATGTAGTGAGTTGATAGATGAAGTGAAGATTTTTGCCCTGGTCTCTCAGGGGAGGGTGGGATGGGGGGACAATAGGCCAGGTCTGGCTGAGAAAGGTCAGGGGTGGGAAGACAACAAACAGCAGGTCTCCGGTAGGTCCCATAGGCCTCAGGGCCAGAGGACCAGGTCTCTGTAGCTTTCCCATTCGGCCTTGACCATACTTTCCTTCCTTCTCATGGCTGATTTCTCTCCCTAGTTGGGCTGTTCCACCATCTGTGTCATTTTTTTTTTCGCATCAAGATTCCTCCCCGCAAGAATGTTCAGTGCTTTTAATGTTTCTTTATGTTGGCATTTTTCCTTCTTCCCCCTTCAAACCCAAGTTTCTAAAAAAAAATTTTTAAGCATTTATTTGCATAGTTGTTTCTTCTTTAGTGTTGGCATTGTGTTTTGCTAGTGTTCATGCATCTTCATTATTTAGTATATGGGCATGTGAATTACAGTGACGAAAAGAGTCACCCAAGGGTCATAGGAGAAGTGAAACAAAATCTAGGTTGTCTAGTGTTTTTTCTTTTACTGTCATAAATCTGCCTCTGCTTAGTGTGAACATTTCTGGGTTCAGAATGGTGACAGAGTAAGGAAAATTCTATTGTGACTGCAAGATATTCTATCTGTGTGGGGATGATTTACCCTGGGTTTCAAGGAGGATGCCCAAACTCTGAGCTTAGTTGGTTTACAGGACCAGGTGGCCTTACCAGGTGACATGATCTCTTAGTGTAGAGACATGCCAAAGGGGAAGAAAAGAAAAAGAAGGGAGAAGCAATCTTATGTCTGTTAGGAGTAAACAGTAATATATACTAACAAATGTCATGTTTTCAAAACTGCCCCAAAATAATTGAAAATTTTTGAAAAAACATTTTTTTTTTTTGGCCACACCACGTGGCTTGTGGGATCTTAGTTCCCCAACCAGGGATCAAACCCTGGTCCTTGGCAGTGAAAGCGTGGAGTCCTAACCACTGGACCACCAGGGAATTCCCACCCCCCCTTTTTTTTTATAATTGAAATATTTTTAAATGTCCTTCCTGACCTGGTGGTAATGACCAAAATATTCCAATTCATTCCTAACTGAATCCACAGATACCACAATTTTTCAGCCTCACCAAAATAGCCAAATAGCTTGACCACTGGCCCCTGTCCTCGGTTTCCCAGCATCCCATCTACCAGGCTCTATTTAGGGTTTTTATCAAGTTTGATACCCCAAAGCTGCTGTAGCCAGTATAAAGAAATTTATGGCCCACTTAAAAAAAATTTTTTTTATTGGAGTATAGTTGCTTTGCAATGTTGTGTTAGTTTCTGCTGTACTACAGCAAAGTGAATCTGTTATACATATACATATATCCACTCTTTTTTAGATTCTTTTCCCATATAGGTCATTACAGAGTATTGAGTAGAGTTCCCTGTGCTATACAGTAGGTCCTTATTAGTTATCTGTTTTATATATAGTAGAGTGTATATGTCAATCCCAATCTCCCAATTTATCCCTCCCCCGTAACCATGTTTGTTTTCTACATCTGTGACTCTGTTTCGTAAATAAGTTCATTTGTACCATTTTTTTAGATTCCATATATGCTGTTTTCTGGATAATAAAAGTGATGTGCAATTTTTAAAAATAAATTTATTTATTCATTTATTTATTTTTGGCTGCGTTGGGTCTTCGTTGCTGCGTGAGGGTTTCTCTAGTTGTGATGAGCATGGGCTGCTCTTAATTGCGGTGTCCGGGCTTCTCATTGCGGTGGCTTCTCTTGTTGTGGAGCATGAGCTCTAGGTGTGTGGGCTTCAGTAGTTGTGGCACTGAGGCTCAATAGTTGTGGCTTGCGGGCTCCAGAACGCAGGCTCAGTAGCTGTGGCACACGGGCTTAGTTGCTCCACGGCATGTGGGATCTTCCCAGACCAGGGATCAAACCTGTGTCCCCTGCATTGACAGGAGGATTCTTATCTACTGTGCCACCAGGGATTTTTTTTTTTTTTTTTCACCAGGGATTTTTGAATATTGAGTGAAATACTTGGCCTCGAGGACCTTGACCCATCTATAGATGTTCTTGAAAGGCTGGAAAAGCCTGGACCAAAACAGATACTGTTGATGGAAAGATCAGAAAAGAGAACTAAACTGCTTTTTGTCTCTTTTACACACACCTGAAGGATGCTTAGCCCATCAGTTCATGTTCTTTATTCAAATTAGATTATAAAAATGAATGGATAGCACAAATGAGTCCTTAAATGCTTAGACTGTATATACTGACAAAAACTTTGAAAGATGGTCCCATTTGCTTTGTAAGAGTAGTACAAAAACAGTAGACCTGGCTCAAGCACTCTCAGAAAGCACTTCCCTTGGGCCAGAGGGGCCGGCACAGTTAGTGCACTAGATAGAGAGGCCTGCTCTTACCTACTCACCAGACTGGTAGATTTTGGGGAGTTTGGTAAGCAGGTTGTTAAACTGTTGACAACTTGAAATCCTCCATGGTGGGAGTATTTACAATATGGAATTGGTTAATGATACAAATCAGGGCTTTCCCCAGCCCCTAGCAGGAGAGGCGATTCTACCAGCACCCTCACTGGAGATCCCGGTTCTCGTTTCATCCCATGAATTTGAACAAAATCACTTATCCTCTTTGGGCTTCTATTTCCTCATCTTTGAAAAGAAAAGCTTAAACAATTATTAAAGGGCCTTCTAACTTTAAAATGCTATGATTTAAAGTATCTAATTTATCGGGGGGCTCTTCTCAATACTCTATAATGACCTGTATGGGAGGGGAATGTAAAGAAGAGTGGATATATGGGTATGTGTGGCCAATTCAGTTTGCTGTACAGTAGAAACTAACACAACATTATAGATGAACTATACTCCAATAAAAATTTAAAATAGAAAGAAAAGATGCCTGGCTAATACAGTGGCATATAAAATCATCAATTCTAGAACTTGGAATTTCAGATCATTCTGATCTTAACCCAGTGTCTTTCCAAACTGAATATTGGCTAAGACTGGGCCATACTAATGAATAACACGTTCTCCTTATCTGGAAGTGAGTTGTAAGAACCAGAGCAGTTGTGCTGCTCCATCCACATGTATGCTTATCCCACAATACTGCACAATACTGCACAATACTTTTCTTTCCAACACATGGAGAATGTTGTAGTATAATAGAAGAAATAAACAGAGCATTCTCAAGGGACCAGTTTATTCATTTTAGGAGAGAGTACATATAATGAAATGCATTTTTGCTCAGAAATGCAAAGGGTCCTCTCTGCTATTGTCAAACTTGTTTTTATAAACTCCTATTTTATATTTTATTTTGGTATATCATTCTTGAGTACTTTATTGTCAGGTCTTCATTGGTAAACCCCTTCCCTGTGACAGTACAGTGTGTACTCAGTTTTGGAGCATGGAAAATGCATGTATTTGTTTTGTACCTGTAGTCTGGATATATAATTGACATCTTTGTGCTTTGGTGTTTCAAATATTTTAAGGCTGTAATGAGGAGTCACATTTACAGTCATCAATATATTCTCTGCAATGAATGTGCGCCCTTAATTAAATCATGATGCTG
The DNA here is from genome assembly GCF_949987515.2 of Delphinus delphis. NCBI lineage: Eukaryota > Metazoa > Chordata > Mammalia > Artiodactyla > Delphinidae > Delphinus > Delphinus delphis. Next base: position 33,074,212 of record NC_082698.1, on the reverse strand, counting down.
GAAAAACAAAAACAAACAAACAAAAAGTATCTAATGTAATTTTGGTGGAAAGAAAGATATTGTCTTTTATTAAGACATTAATATAAATGTTTCAGACATTACATGAAATTTCTAAAAATCTTATATGTTCTGGTATAATGTTGTAAGTCATAATTCTAGTTATTGCTTTACATATCTCAGAAATAACTAAATTTCCTTGTCAATTGCATTATTATGAACTTTCATCAAATCTTTAACCGTGGTCATATTTAAGTCTTTTGTCATTTACAGACAGTTCTGGGTTTACTCTGATGCTTTTGCAAATATATTCCTATAAAAGGGTTTCATCTTCAAGGAATTCATGGAAAAGACTCTGACAAGTACAGGTTTCTGGTAACTGACTATATTGCTGAACTGAATGAATAAGCATTTTCAGAACTCTAATGGAAAACTGATGAATTCATAAAAGTGCTAACAAAAGATCAAGATGAAAAAAATTAATTACACAGGACTGAGTGAACTGATGAGAATGATTATAATTTTTGTGACTTGCCATTTGAATAAAAAAAAAAATCTCCCCCCCAAAAATTAAATCCACTGCTTGTTACTTAAAAAAAAAAGACCCATTTGTTGATTTGACCTGATGTAAAGATAATCCGAAATGACCCAAAAATGGAATGATTTCTTGTCCTTATGGATGTGAGCAATAGTCTCTGAGTTTAGTACTTAAAGTGATGTCTCGTAATGAATATTTACTTTGGCGTACCTAAAAGGCTGTCTGGCTTTTCCCTCCTGCCCCTTAGCCACTTTCTTCCAACCCGGATCCCACATCAGAAAAAAAAAAAAAAAAGAAGGAAAACAGAGCCTTCCCAGCATTGCTGCCACACCTGCCCAGGCAGAAAGGCCCTTTTGCTTAGACTCCTCCTCTCCTTGATCTGAACAACTAGTTGCTTTGAATTTGGAAGAAGAATCCTTAGAGGCTGAGAGAGTAGGAAGGAGCAGAGATGGGGCTAAATGTCATCCAGTGACTTAATTAGTAGAAGAGAAGCTAACTTTGTTACCCACCCAGGTCCCTGGACTCTTTAATCAATAGCAGTTGGTAAGAGGCCAGAGGAGAAATTCAGGCGAGGCTTCATTGGCACTCGCAGCTTGAGGGAGAAAAACAAGACACAGGTGCCCTTGTTTGCTTCCTGGGAGGGGCGAGGGTGGGGGCGGGTTGGTGGGTCGGGCCGGAGGGGCGGTTTAAGTAGTCTGCCCACCCCCTTGGCCGTGCTGTGTGCAGGGATCACACGCAGTCCCCTGCTTTGCTCCTGGCGCCTCAGGAGTGGCAGTTGGTTTGTGGCCTTTTTGTGTCTTATCCTTCGTGATTTGCCCCAGCGGGGCATGCATGCAGTTGTTTTTAGTCCCTTATAGTTTCTTTGTATTCTGTTGCTCCAGGAGACGTTTGCTCAGATGCAAGCACTCCAGTAAAGGGGGCCCAGGTCCCAGCCCACCTCGACTCCAGCGTGTTGTTAGCACATGTGGCCTCACTGAGGTCTAGGGTGAATAACTTGTCTGCGAGCTGTGGAGACCCAGGGAGGAAACCCTTGCTCCCCGCGTTCTTTCTCGTTCTGCTCTGTGGCTTAATGGCTCCTCTTGCTTTGCAACAGATCTGCAACATGCTGAACGCCCCAGCGGATGAATACTTCACATTTCAGGTAACTGCCCTCTGCCAGGCCTCCCCTGTCAGTGCGGGGAGGGGGGCGGCACTGACCCTCTCCATCCCCAGAGCCTGCCTTGTGCTCGGGGGTGACCAGGAGGCACACGCAAGGCTTATGTCCCACTCACCCTGGCTGGGCTGGTGGCCACCAAGTAGCACGTTCTTCAGGGAAAGGAGAAGAGGGGGGAGGAGAGAAGGGTGTTTGTCACCCCAGCATTTGGCGGGGGGGCTGCCACTTCTCCCACCCAGTGCCTAAACCAGCCCTGGCACGTCACAGGTGCTCAGTAAATGGTCTCTGCCTGAATGATTAGCTGGATACATCCTACCACCTGGGTTCAGCCCTTTGGAGGTTTCTCGGGCCCGTCCCGGAGACTTATTGCCGCTGTTATCAGGAAAAGGAACTTCTTGTTGGGTTCTTGGGAGCCCCTCCTGCTGTCAGACTCTTGGTTTTATCTTTCCTCCTCCAACATCCAGAGATGCCCCTCCCCACCTGTCCCCTCTTCCACCCCCTCCCCACCTGACCATTGGCCCAGCAACCTCTCCTTTTCCTCCTTCTGGCCCTTGCCGTTCTGTGTCCTGTTTTAGCAGACATCCAGTTGGAGCCCAGCCCCAGTCGGGAGTGGAGATGGCCTTCCCAGTGGGGGCCACTAGCGTCCGTCTTCCGGTCTCACCCCGACACGCCCACAGAGCCCCATCTCTGCCCACGTGGCACAGCCGAAGCCGGCCTGGGGTGGGTGGGGTGAGGGGCGCGCCCTCAGCAGCAGGGGCCCCCAGGCCTGGGAAACCTGTGCTCACTCGCCCAGTTACGGGGCAGGTTTCCTCCTGCTCTCCGCACTCCTCTCTGCTCACCACCATGGAAGCGTGCAGACACCACATGGCGTTTGCTCTAGCTCCTTCCTCCTTGCCTCCGAAGGCCTAATTGTGACCACACTGTGCCCAGCCATGACCCCTCTGTTTATGGCAACTGGGTGCCAGGAAGGAGTGCACAGGCAGGAAAAAGGGACAAGGACTCTCTAAGGTGTCTGAACCTTAAGCAGTCATAGTCTGAACAGGGAGGGCAGGGAGCTGGCCCAGAAGAATCGGGCCGCGCTCAGAGGTTTGGGGGCCTGTGCTTTCTGTGTGTGTGGGGTCCTCGTGTGGCCCCCGTGGGAGCAGCCACACAAGGGCTCTGACGGCGCAGAGGAGGCTGGGCACCCACCTGGGGTAAACCTCCAGCCTATAGGAATTGGCCAGCTCCCTAGGAAACATCAGTGTAGTGCCCGTGAAAACATGCTTCTCAGGTCTCTGACTGTAGGAAGGATGACCATCAAATGGCTGCTGGGCTGGGAAACCCACTGTCCACGCGGAGGCTGCACTTCCTGTGGGCCGGGATACTAACACAGGCCAGTTCCTGGGAGATGCCAGACTCCTCTGACCAGCACTGTTGGTCCTAGGAATCCCCTTCAGCCCTGCAAACTCTTTCAGAACTGCACTGTGGTCTAAGACACTCCCACCCAGCTCTCCATCCTTCCTTCTGTCCTTAGCCCTGGGGTCAGGACTGCATCTTTTTTTAAAAAATAAATTTATTTATTTTTGGCTGCATTGGGTCTTTGTTGCTGCGTGTGGGCTTTCTTTAGTTGCGGTGCGCGGGCTTCTCATTGCAGTGGCTTCTCTTGTTGCAGAGCACAGGCTCTAGGTGTGCGGGCTTCAGTAGTTGTGGCTCATGGGCTCTAGAGCGCAGGTTTCAGTAGTTGTGCCATGTGGGCTCAGTAGTTGTGGCTCACAGGCTCTAGAGCACAGGCTCAGTAGTTGTGGCGCACAGGCTTAGTTGCTCCGCGGCATGTGGGGTCTTCCTGGACCGGGGCTTGAACCCGTGTCCCCTGCATTGGCAGGTGGATTCTTAACCACTGTGCCACCAGGGAAGCCCAGGACTGCATCTTGATGGGCTCTCAGCCTCCCTCTCTGTTTTCCCTCATAGGCATTGCCCCTGTGGATCATTCCAAAAGGCAGACTCAGGATAGGGTGCCCATCCTCCGCAAACCTCCACCCTGCTGGGCCTTCCCATTCTGTCCACCTGCTCGCACCCACCTCCATTCTCACTAGTCCCCTCTTGCACCTGAGAAGTTTAATGAAAAAACCAATGATTCAAAGTGAACTGTGGTCAGAACAAACCTGCAAAGGCAATGATTCTCAAACTGCGTTTCTTGGGGGCAGGGTGTACATATTAGCTTCCTGTTGCTGCTGTAACAATTACCACTTAGTGGCTTAAAGCAACACAGCTGAGTTATCTTACGGTTCTGGAGTCAGAAGTCTAAAATGCGTCACACTGGGCTAAATCCAAGGTGCTGGCAGGACTGTGTTCCTTTCTAAAGGATCTCGGGGAGAACCTGTCTCCTTGTCTTTTCCAGCTTCTGGAGCTGCCTTGTCTCATGGCCCTTCCATCTTCAAAGCCAGCAGTCACATCGCCCTGACTTTGCTTCTGCTGTCATATCTCCTTCTCTGATTTTTGATCCTGACTCTCTTTTCTACTTTTAAGGATCCTTGTAATTACATTGGGTCCACCTGGAAAATCCAGGCTAATTTCCCTATTTTAAGATCAGCTGACTAACAACCTGAATTCCATCTGCTGGTTTAATGCGCCTTCCCCATTTAAAGTAACCTGTTCACAGATTCCAGGGATTAGGAAGTAGACGTCTTCAGGGTGTTCCTTGAAGTGGAGTAAGGGGCTCTTCATTTAACGTGAATTAAAGTGATCCCAATTCACAGAAGAAAAAGTACATAGAACTTTCTGTCTTAAGTTTTTGTCCTATTTCTCTTAAATCTTAAGTTCCTTCTATCACTTTTCTGTGAACAAGCTCTAACTTAATAGCAAGAGACATGAACATGAACAGGTACCAATTGAATATGTACTGAAAAAACAGGCAGTCAGTAAAGCTTATTTTGGAAGCTTTTTAAAAATAAATACACAGGTGCTTACCTTGCACACAGGTAATATTTTCTGTTATTGATGTTGTCTCTCATCCTTGTGAGGATATAAGTATATAAATATTTCATAGTATTTTCCAAAAATGAAGACTTTGAGAACCACCGTGCACTGCTTTTTCTTTCCCCCAAAGCTTTGACCATTAGGCAGCATGAATTGAGGTTTGGTTTCTCTGCTTTTCATTCTAAGTATAAAGGCAAGCTCTTCAACTAATAAGCAGTTGTTTATTGAGCATCCCTTATATGCCCAGCACTGTCCTGTCACTTAGGTAGAATTGAACAGTTTATGAAACAGCTCTTTGGTAAGATTAGAAAATAGCCTCAGAGACAACAATCAACAGTTCCAAAGCATTTGGAAATTATGTAAATGCTAAATTGTACAGTCAAGTCTAGAAGTGCTGATGGAATTCTGAAAAAGAAAAGTTCCATATGGGTGAAAAAAGTTAGAGAAGGCTTCAAGGGAGAGGTGAGACTTAACCAGAGCCTCTGAGGATGACTAAATAAGCCGAGGACAGGCAGAAGAAGGAATAGCCTGGCCTGATGGGTGCTTGGCTACCTTTGCCTTGTTGCATGCTGTCCAGGTGCCACACCATGGTTCTCAGGCTTCGGAGGACTTTAGAATTACCTGGGGAGCCTATTTAAGATGCATGCCCAGAGATTATGAAACAAGCTAAAAAGAAAAAAAATCTGTTGCCTTTGATCTTTGGGCAACACTTTGAGAAACACTGCTGAACTTCTGTGTCAGCATTCCCTACTAGACTGTTATCTTGAGCTTAGGGACTGTGATTTAGTCACCTTTGCACCCCCAGCAGCTAGCCCAGGCCCTGAAACATCATGGGGCTTGACAGATGTTTACTAAGTGGAATCACACCACAGAACAAAAAGCGATCTTGATGGGTCCGTCAGGAAAGCAGAAACCACACTAGGTATTTCAACAGAGAGAATTTAATATAAGAATTTAGCTAAACAGGCTTTGGAGGACAGAAGAAATGAACAGGGGACACTGAGGTAACACAGGTAAATGCTTCCCATCCCTAGGGCTGGAGCGGGAGAGGCCAAAGAGAAGAGGGTAGGGTTGTCACAGTACAGACACTTGGTTCTAGGACACTCAAATGTACTACAGCACTTTTATGGCTGTATAGTTCTAGCCGTGTTCTGATACAACATAGGAATTGTGCATCTAACACCCCGCAATTATTCTTTCTTTAAACTGAAAATAACCTAAGTGGGGAATAGTGAGGGCTCTAGTGGCTATAAAGGGGTAGGGCAAGGGAGCCCGGTGATGATGGATTAGTTCTCTATCTTGGTTCTAGGGGAGGTTGCACATATCTACCTATGTGATGAGTTGGCATAGAAACACTCCTGCCTATCCCCGCACGTGCACAAATACATATAAATCTGGTGAAATCTGAATAAGCCCCATGGGTCGTACCAATATGTATTCCCTGGTTTTGTTAGTGTACCATAGTGACACAAGATGTTATCACGGGGAAGACTGGGTAAAGGGTACATGGGACTTCTCTGTACATTTCTTCTGCAACCTCCTGTGTACCTATAGTTATTTCAAAAAAAAAAAAGATAAAAAAATAACCTTAGTGTCTTTATTGTTTGTAGAAAGGACCTGTAGATGAGACTGGTTGGGTCATTAAAAACGTCTTGTCCCTGCCTATTGTCAACAAGAAGGAAGACATCGTGGGTGTAGCTACATTTTACAACAGAAAGGATGGAAAGCCTTTTGATGAGTACGATGAACACATCACTGAGGTAAGCGCAATTATAAACTAATGGAGGTAGATGAAATGCATGAAATAATAGAAGATGCATAATTATTTGTTATTCTGGAATGATGTTTCTGAAGGGCAATTAAGACGTGAGTCACACATGGTTGCAGTCAGTATATTGTTATTGTGTCATTTCTGTTTCCTGACTTCCGTAAACTGTACCGTTTTCTACCAAAGTGTGAACTTTTGGCTTAATCAAAATTCTTTTCAGTACTAGGGAATTGGGGAAAGGTCTCTCTCTCCTTTCTCCCTACTCCCCTTCTATCACCTCTCACCCTTGCTGCCACCTCCAGCCCTCTCTGATTTTCAGGTCATGCTTTATCTACTGGATTTTTGTAATTCCTCTCCTCTAATAAAGTATTCACGGTGCATGGAGCACTTTGAAAAGCGAGGGCTTAGCCAGTTTTATTGTCTGGCTCTGATTATTGTACTTTTTCTTTTTTTTTTCTTAGATTAAAACAAGGAACTGGGTTGTTGATGGTGGAAGGGAGATTGATTGATAGGAAAGCATGCAAACTGTTGCCTCCAAATCATTTTTTCTTTAGGTTTAGAGAATCGAATCACATTCTATCTATTTCAGACTCTCACACAGTTTCTCGGATGGTCTCTTTTAAATACTGACACCTATGAGAAAATGAATAAACTGGTAAACAGAAAGGACATAGCCCAGGAAATGCTCATGAACCACACCAAAGCTACTCCTGATGAAATCAAGTCCATTTTGGTAAGTGAGGAATTCGTCCTGTGACATTAGATGCTATCTAACCATGGCCTCTGGAATTCGCCTAATTACCCGGAGGTCTGACAAATGAGAATAGGTTTAGTCCCGGGCTAAGGAGGGGAGAAACAAAGAAGGAGGGGTTGGGGGGAACTTGAGTGGTCCACAGTACACAGAGCCTTACTGACTTTCCAGGCTGCTTGGTTGGAATAGCACTTTGTTAAAAATAGCTCTGTAGGAGCTGGAGTAGTGAGGTCTAGATTCAAGAGTGTTAGCAAGGAAAAAAATATTTCTAGGGAGCGAAATGTCAGCTGTTGCCGTATAATGCTGTATAACAACCATAAGCTCTCAGTGGTGTATGAGAATAAGCATTTCTTTCTCACTTATGAGTTTGTGGGTTGACCAGATTTCAACTAATCTTGGTTGGGCTGGGCTCCAAGCTGTGTGTCTGGTTTGCTTTCTGCGTCTATCATCCTTGATCAGCAGCTACCTGATAGATGTTCTTCTCATGGTGATGACAAGTACAAGAGAGCAAGCCCAGCTGTGCAAGCTCGTTTCAATTCTTTCCTCACATCAAATTCACTAAAATTTTCAAGGTACAAACATGACCAAGATCAGCATCATGGATGATTGGAGAGCAAGTAGATATTCGCTAACAGTGTTCTAATCACCACCAGATGAAGGGAAAATATAACAAATCCACTGTCTCTATTCCTTTATTTCAAAAGCTTTCAGAGTGTGTGTGGTTGTAGTTTTCCTGGGGTGTTTTTGTTTGTTGGCTTGGTTGGTTGGTTGGTTTTGGTTTTGCTGGGTGGTTTGAGACTTAAAAGATTTGAGAATTTGAGATGTTGAAGATGAAAATGTCTGGGGAGAATAAAGGGAAATTGCTATAAACTAAAGAAAAACAGATGTAAGCCATTCATTTTTCTCGCCTACATGCAAACAACCGACGTCTCCTTCACCCTCTCCCTCTCTCTCTCTTTTTCTGAGACAGCTACTGTTACATTTTGGGGAGAAAAGAGAGATTAATTAATTTTTAGAGAAAATTCTAAATAATCAAGTGCTATAGATCTTCTTTGTATCCAGAATGCATCTTTCATGGAACTCATTACAACATAGTTTATTTTAACTGATTTTAAGAGTAAAGGAATCAGATCGAAATCAACTTTATAGCAATTTCACACCTCCTTTGCTTTTACATTTTAGAAATTTAAAGAGAAGTTAAATATAGATGTAATTGAAGACTGTGAAGAAAACCAACTTGTCACAATTTTGGTAAGTGTTTTACTTCTATCCTTAATGCCTTTTAAATAAAATATAGTAGGATACTTGTTCTCATTTTTCAAGTTAGTGTTGAGTTTCCTCTTCTCTGGCACCTTCCAAAGCTAAAAAGGAAAGAGATTTCTTCTACAGAGTGATCTTCTGGGTCCTTGCTTTTCTTTCTGTTTGTCCCCTACAGTACAATCCACAAAGGTAATTTAGAATCATAGTTAAACTAGATTACTGCATAAGGGAATGCAGGCACAGACTCTAGGGGTAGCATGGCCTGGTTTATTTTAATAGCTCTGGATTACAGCATGGCCACCCTGGAAGACACGGCAGAATTACAGTAGAAGGTAGATAGACCCTTGGAGGCACCATTAGCATCTGCCATTGCTAGCTTCTCTTCTGGATCCTGGAGGAATTCAGTTCTTTCCTATTGTTGCCATTGGGTCACCCCTATTATATCTAGTTGAAATAACTTCTCTTCTAGTCATTAAGCTTGTATTTTGTTGTGTCTACTGTTTACACCCACCCAAACACATGTTCTACAATCAACTGTTAAACCCATCCAGTAAGTTTTTAATTTCAGAGATTATCTTTTTCAGTTCTAGAATGTATATTTAATTCTTATTTTTAAAGATTCCAACTCTGTGCTAAAACTTTCCATCATTTAGGGCTTCCCTGGTGGCTCAGTGGTTGAGAGTCTGCCTGCCAATGCAGGGGACATGGGTTTGTGCCCCGGCCCGGGAAGATCCCACATGCCGCGGAGCGGCTGGGCCCATGAGCCATGGCCACTGAGCCTGCGCGTCCGGAGCCTGTGCTCCGCAGCGGGAGAGGCCACAACAGTGAGAGGCCCGCGTACCGCAAAAAAAAACCCAAACCAAAACAAAAAAAACTTTCCATCATTTAATCTACTTTATCTATCTTCTTAAATTTATTCACATAGTGATTTTGAATTCTCCATCTAGATACCTGAATCACCTATGTGTCTGGTTCTACTGTCTATTTTTACTCTTGGGTTTTAGTCATTTGATCATTTTAAAGCATACTTCATAGTTTTTAAATTGAAAACCAGACACTGTGGGTTAGGATTTGTAGGGGCTCTGGGTGATATTATCTTTCTGTTCAAAGGGTTAGAGTTTCTTCTGGCAGGTGAAGGAGTTGGTTTTAGATTTTGTTAGGGGTGGTCTATTTCAGTTTTGCTCTTGTTACTAGGGTAGAGCCCTTATTTCTAGAGTGTGGCCCTTCTGCGATCCCAATTAAGAACCTGGGATTACCAAGGCCCCTAGACCTTGAATTTCAGAGGCTTGAATACAATCTGCTCGAAATTGAAATAATATCACACTTATTTCCCTCCCTAACTACCTCATCCTGTTTTCCACTGCCCCTTTCCAACCCATGACATATGTTCTTCTTTCTGAACTAAGATTACTGAATATCTCACCTTCCACATTCCCATTTTTATGGGCTCTGTCCTCCCATCCTGGCCCTTGGCTGTACCACCACAGAGCCAGTGGCCTGTGACCCCTTTTTGAGGGATCTGCTCCCACTTTTATGTCTTCATGTCACTTGAGGCTCTTCCTCCTTCTCTCACTCTCTCTGGCTTTACCTCTGAGCACTTTCCTCTCACACTTGGCCCAGAAGATGACTCCTTCTCCTCATTTACCCCCAACAAAACTTATCTTCTTGTAAAAAAAAAGCTTTAATTGACATCCATGACATGTTGGAAATTTTCTAGTTCTCTGTTTAGAGGAGGAAGGGTCTTATGATGGAGAAGCAATAAAATGGGCAAAGAACCAGTAGCTTTACAATAAAACAGCCTATTTTGAATGTAAAATGTGCTTTAAGCTCATCCCAAATCATTGCCGCATAAAACTTAACTCAAGAAACAACCATATTTCAGAGGGGTTCTCCAAAACTATTGGCATAATTTCCAAGCTACATAAATATTTATGCATCTCCACTTAACCATGATTTTCTGCAGGGATGCATTTTAACTCTCAGTTCAGGGAAGGTGTGGTCCTCTTTTATAGGTATAACAGCAGGTGCACGTTGCTGGGCTGGAAAGCACTGAGGTAGCAGTGCAGTGACTTGGGCAAAGGAAGTAGGGAAAGTCGTTGTCCCATCTTCCCCTCTGCTTCCCAGGACATTTCAGTTCACTCGCGGATGCCCTGCAGCTCACATTTACCAGACCATGGGAGATGAGGACAGGGCGTCCCAGAGAAGTACCTCATTCAATCCTCCTTCATTCCATTTTGTTTTTCATTCATTCAGTAATTACTGAAATGTCCTATGATACAAGGAACCGTTAAGCCTCGAGGGCAAAAGATAGTGTGGTCTGGTTTTCACCTGGTTCAAGAAGCCGCCTGTTTATTAGGGAGACAAAAAATACAAGCAGTGACACTGCCTTGAATGAATGGGTTCACAGGGCGTGAGCACCAAGGGCCCTGGGGAGGATAAGGGCCTGATTCTACTCACAGAAGATGATAGACTGCGAGATGAGGCCATGGCATGGAGGCCTGCAGGGAAAGCAGGAATCAGCTGGGCAGAGATTGACAATGGGGGCTTGGAGATGGCTGGAGATGGGATGGGGAAGCAGGACAGTGCAGACCAGGGCGTGGGGACACAGGAGACAGAAGACAGCTGGGTATGGCTGGAGCCCCAGTGAGCGGAAGAGGGGAGCAGCCCGTGAGGCCTGGCAGGGCGGTGGGACGAGACCATGGCAGCCTGGCACACTGGAACCTGCGAAGGGACCTGATCAGATACCCAGGAGCTTCTTCCCGGAGCAGAGGGAGTCAGCCAGCTGGGATGCAGCAGGTGGCTGGCGCCATGTTATGGCATGTGGGGTGGCAGCAGCCTCCCCCCTCTCATTCCACCTCAGCTGTGGGTTCCTTCAGGGAGGGGAAGACCAGCCTTTGGGGCCTGAGTTCCTACTTATCAGATGAATCAAAAGCCTTTATTTCTATCAGCCTCTCTGTATCACTGCTGCATGACTGCTGGTTTTCAAAACCTGTGATTGCCATATTGTAGTATTGTTTTATCGGTTCGCCTGTAACTGTAAATGGGGGCTGGGAGTCATAATTCTGAGAACTTCTTACTTTGTTTCCTGCTGAAATGCGCGTTTACGCTTTAGTGTGACTGACCTGATAACGCGTTAAAAAGCATTTTCACGTTTGATCTTTACATAATACTCTGGGGACAGCAGGACTGAGGCGACCTCCAGCAGGGAGGTTCTGGGCATTGGGCACCCCCCACCGTACCCCGTAATTCTTAGTCTGATTTTTTAAAAGATGTGCTTATTTTTTGTCTCTCCCCACGAGAATGTGTGTTTCAGGGGCAGTGACAATGCCTGCTTTCTTCATTGCTTTATCCATAATGCCTACAACACAGATAGGAACCAATAAATGTTTGTTGAATGAATAAAAATGAATGCAGAAAAAGAGCCCCTTTGGGCAAGGAATCTGGGAGGGTCTGGAGAGAGAGAAAGTGATGAGAAGGCTTTGGCAGAGGACGCAGGAGGTCCTGTGAGAAAGGAGTTTTGTGAAGTGTTACTAGGGGCCATGGGTTGAATCCCCCTCTCACTTTCTTTGACACACATGCAAATGAAATTGGCACTGCCTTTTCATTAGAACAACAAAGACAAAAATGTTAACTCTTGTCACTCCCATTTCACAGATGAGAACATTGACATATTGGGTAGCATCTTATGGAAAAACCCAAACGAACCTTTTGGCCAACCCAATAGCTAATACCAACCCAGAACTGAATGCTAGTCTCCTGGCTCCAAGCCATAGCTTTGTAGGAGAGAGATCTCTGCCTAAAGCGACAGTCTGAGAGTGGCCTTGAGGAGAAGGGGGCACAGGAGGACCAGGAAGTTCCCTGAAGAGAAGGGCAAGGGTTTGAGGGGCCAGCCCAGACTCGGGGGTTAGGGGAACAGAAACCATAATTGTACTTAAAAGAGCCATATACCATTTGGTGTTGACATTTGTACAAATAGAGCATGAATCATTCTCTGGGAAACCTTGAACTTACTGAGGGACGTGATCTTAGCACAGTATTAAGGATTTATGATGGGCTCAGTAAATACCCACTGAACTGAATTGCTCCTGCATCTGCTGGACCCACTCAGCCCTCGCCTGCTTCTCTCCTCCCGTGGGACTGTCTCTGACCTGCCTTCTACCAGATCAGCTGAATACACAGCCCTCCAGAGTCTCTCCTCCTTCAGTTCCCCCAGCCTGCCTGCAATTTCTCCCAGCCCTGGCACTGACTCTGTGCTCTGGGAATGTTCTAAGCTCTCAGCTTTCACTGGTCTGTATTTTATAACCATTTTATTAAGTTAAATTCCTTAAGGCCAAAATGCATATTTTTATCTCCCAAGCCATGTCAATATTCATGGGGCTAATTCACTGTTTTTTCACCTAGTCCTAAATCCTGACAGGGGGGTGGGTTAAATTAGATGTCTGCAAGTGTACCAGTACACTGCGGGGCATTCATTCATTCATTCACTCAACAAACATTTACCAAGCACCTCCATGGGAAAGGCCCTACAGGTTCTGAGATACCACAGCAAATAAAACAGACCAGATCCCATCCTTATGGAGCCCACAGACGAGTAGGAAAGCATCACTGAATAGGTAAAGATAATACGATAGAATCGAATTAAGCCATCATTTACTGTTTACTGAATATTTCCGGAATGGAAAAAAGTTGAGTATTGAAAATGGGTTAGGCTGCTGCAAGTAAACATTTTATCTTGCATCAAAGAAAGAAAATAGCCACTGGGGTCTGATTTAGAATTGAATGCCATCACTTAGAAAGCTTCTCAGTATAGCTGGGCCTCAGTTTCACCATCTGGAAACTGAGGATCATTGTGTAGGTTTGTTAGGATAATAAGGCATAACCCAGTATTGGGCAAGTAGAGACTCAGTGAATTGCATGTGGCATCCTTTTATTGTAATTTTGTTTTATGTCCAATGTCGGGTATATCAGACTAAAAGGAAATAAATGAATGTAATCTGGAACACTTGGTCCTTGTTTCAACAGAAAGAGGACCTACCAGACCCACAGGCCGTAGACCTGTATGAATTCCGCTTCAGCGACTTCCCCATCACAGAGCACGAACTGATTAAGTGTGGACTTCGGCTGTTTCTTGAAATAAATGTGGTGGAGAAATTCAAAGTACCTGTAGAGGTCAGATGGTATTTAATTTAAAATGCTGTGATTCTGTGGCTGAACTCCACTAAAATTTCCTGTGGTTCAGAAGATTCCCTGCAGTGTGGATTTTAAATTATCATTAACTTCATCAGTTTGTCCACTTAAACCCTGTAAACAAGGCCAACCTATCTTTTCAGATAAGGTTGTCACAGACCTTCTTACCTTTAGAATTCTACTCCAAAGTCTGAGTGGTGTTGTCTTCTTTGGTGGCAGGTTCTCACCAGATGGATGTACACGGTGAGGAAGGGATACCGTGCCGTCACTTACCACAACTGGCGACACGGGTTCAATGTGGGGCAGACGATGTTCACTTTGCTGATGGTAGGTACAGAGCCTGTGAATCATCATAAACCTGTGCATCTCCCTCCTGAGTGTGGTGAGAAATGGATCCAGTCCATCACTTTAGATCAGTAATTTTGGAATTCATGGATACAGTCCCATAAACCCCCAACCCCCCTGGAGATGATGCCAGGGTACGTGGGTATCCCTGGGCGTTTGGCTGAATTATCACTCTGACACTCGTGTCCTTATATCCATAAAGGAAAATTCAGTTACCTGCTGGGTTTGTAACGGCCCAGAATGAGCTACAGTCCTCAAGAAATAAAGCCAGCTTGCTCTAAAAACACAGCAGACCCCCTTCTCCATTGCAGGCCGGCCTCACTGCACATGCTGCAGAGGTGCATTAATCCAAGTAAATATGTACGTCTATATTTTTAGACAGGAAGACTGAAGAAATACTACACGGATCTTGAAGCCTTTGCCATGCTTGCTGCTGCCTTCTGCCATGACATTGACCACAGAGGCACCAACAACTTGTATCAGATGAAGTAAGTGAACACGTGTGGCCACATCAGCGTGTTCTGGTGCCCCCCCCCCCGCCTTATTTGTAAACGCCTTCACTCCTTCTTTTTTCAACTTTGTTTCATCAGAGTATTCAATTCATACATTAGAGCGCATTGATCTTTGGCCTACACCTGTACACACCTGGGTAGCACCCCACCAGCTCAAGCTAGAGAACATTTCTTCCTGGGCTGACTACTCTCACGTCCCTGGTCCTTGTACTTCCACCAGCTGACCTTCAGCTGACCTTGCATCTTAACATCATCACCATCTTCCTCTCTTGCCCAAGAAAAGAAGTGCAATCATAAGGGTAGAGGCCCTCAGCTCAGACAGATTTGGATTTATTGGGTTCACAAGTCATTTAAACTTTCTAAGCTTCGAGTTCCTCATCGGGAAAATAATAATTACAGTAATGGTACCTAACACTTAAGGTCGTTGTAAAGATTAAATGAGATACATATAAGGCACTCAGCTCATGGTTGGCTCTTGGCAGTTAATAATTATTAAGTATTATTATTATTACTGTTATTGCGTCATTGGCACTTTTCAAAATTCGTCAGCAATGCCATAGCCAGCCTAACTCCTTGATAGTGACATTTAAGAAGCTCTGTCTGCCTTGGCCACACTGTATCTTCATCTGTGACACATGACCTACCCCTCTCCAGAGGTACCAGAGGGAGTGAGACAATTTAGAGAGAATGAGCTTTGGAGTCTGGTTTTATGGGATCCAGATACTTCCCAGTTGAGGGATCTTGGGCAAATCATTTAATCTATTTGAGATTCTGTTTCTTAACTGTAAAATGGGTATAATATTGACCTCTTAAAGACTGCTGTGAGAATCACATGAAATTGTATATGTGAAACATAGTAGATGCTGAAGAAATTTACTCAGTGAATGAAATGCACCTCGTGAGCAGTGACTTTTCACCTTCAGCTACTCTACCAATCAGGCTTTGCCTTGAAAAGGGAATCTCCATTCTGGGTTCCGGGTAAGCAACGTCTTCGTCTTGAGAGTTCCAGCCCTTTATTTTTTTTGTTTACCTTTTTATTTTATATTGGAGTATAGTTGATTAATAATGTTGTGATAGTTTCAGGTGTACAGCAAAGTGGTTCAGTTATACATATACATGTATTGATTCTTACCTGTGTCCCGCTGTAGTGGAAGCATGGAATCCTAACCACTGGACCACCAGCGAAGTCCCAGTTATCCATTTTATTTTATTTATTTTATTTTATTTTTTATATCTTTATTGGAGTATAATTGCTTTACAATGGTGTGTTAGTTTCTGCTTTATAACAAAGTGAATCAGTTATACATATACATATGTTCCCATATCTCTTCCCTCTTGCGTCTCCCTCCCTCCCTCCCTCCCTATCTCACCCCTCTAGGTGGTCACAAAGCACCGAGCTGATCTCCCTGTGCTATGCGGCTGCTTCCCACTAGCTATCTGTTTTACGTTTGGTAGTGTATATATGTCCATGCCACTCTCTCGCATTGTCACAGCTTACCCTTCCCCCTCCCCATATCCTCAAGTCCATTCTCTAGTAGGTGTGTGTCTTTATTTCTGTCTTACTTGATGAATCTCCTTATGTGCCCTTACTGTGCTGGGGGAATTGCTCAGGAGTCCACAAAGATCTGGAAACATTACACTGGTAAAAACAGTTAACAGAAGATTGAATAAGACTGAATTATTATTCTCATATTGGTGGTACCGATCAGGCTACTGTGCAGTGTAAGCTGAAGCTGTTGGGACACAGCTTCCTGGCTTGACCTTGTGTCCTTGGTCTGATTTCTTGTCTCCAAAATGTCCAACGCCCTGGGTTCTGGTTTTCATCCTTATCTCCCATCTTTAGGCTATGCCCTCTGGCAATGCCCTAGAAACCCTGCCATTTTCAAATTTTTATTATTCCCTTGAGTTCTTTTGTTCTCTTTGTTCACTTTTCTGGCCATTTTGTTTTCTGCTTCATTCTTTCATAGGTTCATAGATTTCTTTGTTCCTTTCATCCCCCTTTTCTTGGTTAGTTTTTCAGTTCTCTCATCTTTCAGTCTCCTTTACTCACCTCCGTTTTGTGTCTGATGAGATGTGGTTATCAGCAAAAAATCTGAGGAACTTTAGCATTTATCTCATCCTCCTCCGCCCCACATTCAACGCAGGCCTCTTTCCTACTGTATTTCTTCCTGAGTTCTCTAGTCTACATTCCATTATTTTTTATAATGGCTCATAAGGGACTCATATTTTTGAATGATTCTAATGGCTGAATGTTCTTCATGATATCAAATGGAAATTGGTCTCCTTATAACTTCTGTTAGTCCTAGTTCAAGTCTCTGAAGCTGTTAGAATATGTATAATTTCTCATCCACAGGCTATTCCTTCTTATATCAAAGAGAATTATTATTTTCCCCTCCTCTTTTCCTGGCTGAATATACCTGGTTGAACTTTTGTTTTAATCATTTCTCATATAATATTTTCTATACATATAATTTTATCTGTTATTCTTCTGTGAACCCACTCCAGTGTTTTTATGTCATTCGTTAAATGTGGGTCTTGGCAAATATCGTATGCTAACACATATATATGGAATTTAAGGGAAAAAAATGTCATGAAGAACCTAGGGGTAAGACAGAAATAAAGACCCAGACCTACTAGAGAACGGACTTGAGGATATGGGGAGGGGGAAGGGGAAGCTGTGACAAAGCGAGAGAGAGGCATGGACATATGTACACTACCAAACGTAAGGTAGATAGCTAGTGGGAAGCAGCTGCGTAGCACAGGGAGATCAGCTCGGTGCTTTGTGACCGCCTGGAGGTGTGGGATAGGGAGGGTGGGAGGGAGGGAGACGCAAGAGGGAAGAGAGATGGGAACATATGTATATGTATAACTTTGTTACAAAGATTCACTTTGTTATAAAGCAGAAACTAACACACCATTGTAAAGCAATTATACCCCAATAAAGATGTTAAAAAAAAAAATGTGGGTCTTGGGGTTTGACATAATAATCCAAACATGATCTGAAATACTTTATATTTAATCCTAATTAAATTTCATCTTCTTAATTTGGTTCTTTTTTTAAAATTGAAGTTTAGTTGATTTACAGCATTGTGTTAGTTTCCGGTGTACAGCAAAGTGATTCAGTTTTTTATATATACATATATATGTATATATATAATCTATCTTTTTCAGATTCTCTTCCATTAAAGGTTATTATAAGATATTGAATATAGTTCTCTGTGCTATACAGTAGGTCCTTGATGTTTATCTGTTTTATATGTGGTGGTGTGTGTGTGTTAATCCCAAACTCCTAATTTATCCCTCCCTCCCTCTTTCCCCTTTGGTAACCTAAGTTTGTTGTCTATGTCTGTGAGTCTATTTCTGTTTTGTAAATAAGTTCATGAGTATGATTTTTTGAGATTCTACATATAAGTGATATCATATAATATTTGTCTTTGACTTACTTCACTTAATATGATAATCTCTAGGTCTTTCCATGTTGCTGCAAATAGCATTATTTCATTCTTTTATATGGCTGAGTAATATTCCATCATATATATATATATATATATATATACACACACACACACACACACACACATATATATATATATATATATACACACACATATATATATCTCCCACATTTTCTGTATGGTATATATACCATATATATATACACCACATCTTCTGTATCCGTTCATCTGTCGATGGACATTTAGTTTGCTTCCTTGTCCTGGCTATTGTAAATAATGCTACTATGAACATTGGGGTGCATGTATCTTTCTGAATTAGAGTTTTTGTCTTTTCCTGATATATGCCCAGGAGTGGTATTGCTGAATCACATAGTAACTCTATTTTTAGTTTTATAAGGAACCTCCATACTGTTTTCCATAGTGACTGCACCAACTTACATTCATTCCCACCAACACTGCAGGAGGGTTTGCTTTTCTCCACACCCTCTCCAGCATTTATTATTTGTAGATTTTTTTAATGATGGCCATTCTGACTGGTGT
The DNA here is from genome assembly GCF_949987515.2 of Delphinus delphis. Lineage (NCBI taxonomy): Eukaryota > Metazoa > Chordata > Mammalia > Artiodactyla > Delphinidae > Delphinus > Delphinus delphis. The sequence goes on along the minus strand of NC_082698.1, from coordinate 33,055,751 downwards.
GAGGTGATACCTCATTGTAGTTTTGATTTGCATTTCTCTAATAATTAGCAATGTTGAGTATCTTTTCATGTGCCTGTTGGCCATCTGTATGTCTTCTTTGGAGAGATGTCTGTTTAGGTCTTCTGCCCATTTTTTGATTGGGTCATTAGTTTGTTTTTTTTATATTGAGCTGTTTGTATATTTTGGAAATTAATCGCTTGGCAGTCACATTGTTTGCAAATATTTTCTCCCATTCTGTAGGTTGTCTTTTCACTTCACTTACGGTTTCCTTTGCTGTGTTACTCTGATTCTTTATTCCACTCTTAATTGAAATTGCCTTTTAAAGCAGTCTGTCAGCCAATGGATTCGATATTTTTTCCAGCTTTTTTATCATCTGAAAATTAGATAGTCATGATTGCCATCAATATTCATCCAAGTCATTGATAAAACTGTGCATCAGGACAAAACCAGGGCAGAGTTCTGAGACTTGGGGCTAGAAACCTATCCCTGGGGAAGACAGTTAATTAAGCAGCACTCACTGGGTGGTGCTGTTCAGTATTTGTCCACACTCAATATTCCAGCTCATACAGAACACATCTTGAAGTTTCTTCTCAGCTGTCTTGCTGAAATCCAGACACACAGTTTCTGGCCTTCCTCTCTCACAAACCATATCACAAAAGTGTTCATGAGATCAATTCAGCATCATTTTCTCTTTCTAAACCTTCTCTGGAATTTCCTAGTAGTTATATTGTAAGTGCTTACAAATTCTGAAGCAGTTTAAACTGTTTCATAGATTAACGTCAATCTCCCTGTTCTGTCATCTACAGATTATACCATTTTCTACTTAAATTTTAGGGTAAAATGTACTTGTATCCAGTCTTCAATCATCTTTACCACCGCAAAATTTCCCAGAATATACCGACAATAGTCGCCCACACCCACCCCGCATCTTCAGATTCCTTCAGGAAGTTGGGATGTTACTCAACTGGGTTAACAGATGTGTGTGTATAAAAAATAATTTTTTCTTTTTTTTCTACTAAACCATTTGTGAGATAGTTGCAGGCCTCATGCATGACATTTAACCCGAAAATATTTCAGCACATATTTCCTGGGAACGTGGAGGACATTTGTTTATATAAACACAGTATAACGATCGCTCTCAAGAAATTTAACATTGGCACAATACTGTTATCTAGTATAGAATGTTTATTCCAATTTCTCCAATAATGTCCTTTATAACTATCTTTTCTTCTCTGTTTTGGGTCCAATCAAGGCTCACACACTGCATTTAGTCGTCAAATATCTTGAATCTCCTTTAATCTAGAATTGTTCCTTAACTTTTTTGGATCTTTCAGAATGTTGATATTTTTGAAGATTCTAGACCAGTTGTTTTGCATAATATCCCTCAATTTGGATTTGTCCAGTTGTTTTCTGATTACTAGATTCAGGGTAAACATTTTTGGTGGGAATTCTACGTAGGTGATGTTGTGTCCTTCTCAGTGCATTGCATCAGGAGGCTCATGATATCAATTTGTTCCATTAACTACAAGGTTAAGTTAAACTATTTATGAGTAATATTCAGCAGATCTCTTTATGCAAAGGTACATTTTCTCCTTTGTACTAATACGTAATCTGTGAGGTGTTATTTTGAGACTGGTTGAATATCTAGCTCCCCAGTAACCTTTCTTGAGTAATGTTTTTAAACCTAAAGGAACTAAGATACCACTCATTTCTAACTGAAATTGAGCTTTTTTTATTTGTTTAAATCTCCAGTGCTGACGCAGTGTAGGTATTTGAATATGTATTAAAATTATGATCAATTATAGAACGGATCGGACATAGTCTGATTGTTCCCTAACTAGAATACTTGGTTTACCAGACCTGTTAGTGACCTGTTAATGACTCCTCTCCTCCCTAAAGTTCTGTTCTTTCTGAAATTAAGTGAAACTCTACTAAGACTGCCACCCATATTTCCGATTTCTCCCTTCCTTAAAATTATTTATTCCATATTTCTGTAACAAAGTCTTCATATTATCTATTAGACCTTTCACCTCGGCTTCTCTTCATCTTTTCTTTTCACCTTTTTATTTTCTTTTTAAAAAAAATTTTTATTTTATATTGGAGTGTAGGTGATTTACAATGTTGTGTTAGTTTCAGGTGTACCACAAAGTGATTCAGTTATACATATACATGTATCTGTTCTTTTTCAAGTTTTTTCCCATTTAGGTTATTATAGAATATTGAACAGAGTTCCCTGTGCACACCTTTTTATTTTCAATGTTGCTTCCCCTTCCTTGAACAGGAAGAATTGTAGAAAGACAGGGTACCAAAGTCCCCACTTTACATAAAGCTGTGACCTCACCACTAACAAATGGGAAATTTAAATTTATGTCACTGTCTTAGAGGAGAAAAGAAATGTTACTTTATCATCATTTTCATTTTGGTTCCTGGAAATTCTTAATATACACTTTCTGTGCAAATAAACTGTGGGCTTCAACAAGTTTGCTACATGTTCTGTAAGTCATAGTCACCTCCATAAGCTCCAGGGAAGTTAACAATTTTAGATGCAGGGAGTGAACCAAACTTCGTAGTTTAAACAAGTCAATCATTTTATGCATTTAACCAATTAGGGTTTTTTTTTTTTTAAGGACTTTTTAAAAAGAGCGTATTCTCCTGTTCTAAATCTAAAGATTCTTTTCCAATATGTTACTTCCAACTGTTTCACAGGCATTCGGGGAGAGGGAAGAAATGAAAAAAAATCCTCAGATTGTAAAGATTCTGCATCATGTAACCTTATGTGTAATGTTTAAATAGCTAAAATTATCCTTTTCCTCCTAGATCCACATCTCCATTAGCACGGCTTCATGGATCGTCCATCTTGGAGAGGCACCACCTGGAGTACAGTAAGACTCTCCTGCAGGACGAGGTATGTGGGTCTCTCTCTCTCTCTAGGGCAGCTCACAAGCTCTGGATCAAAGCACTAACCCACAGAAAATGCTTAGAAAGAGGACGGCCTTGAGTTCTGGTGGTTGACAGTGTATACCCTTATTGAAGTCAATTGATAGAAATTGCTATATTGCAATAGTTTTTGAACAGCCAAGTTGGAAGTAGCTGAGATAGAGGAGAGAAGAGCCATGGAAAGTCACAGAACCTCTGTGGGTTTGTGAAGAAAGCAGCAAAAGCTTAAGGTGGATGTGAGAGGGCTCTATGCACCCTGGGTATGTATGAATGTAAAGAGAAAAGGAGGCTACACAGCCACTGCTTTTCTGATTCATGTGGTATGCACTGTAAGGCACTGTCTGTATCTTTGAGAAAGTCAAGCTTTGGTAGTTGGGGGGTAGGCATGAAATCAGGCTGTGAGACAGATCGGACAACTGCCATCAGAGGCACTGAGTGAATCTCCCAAGAGTTCCAGAGGGAGGTGTCACATTCAGGAGTGGGCAGGACATAGGGGAGAAGAGGGGCAGGATCAGGAAGCTTTTCACAGGAAGTGGCTTAAGCTTGGTCTTGAATTCACTTTGATTTACGCAATATCATGTACTACTAACCTTCTGTAGAAGGCAGTCATTATTCTTTTTATTGATTTTATTTGAGGGGTATATAGGCTTGTGAGAAAGGTGATGAATATAATCTAGTTATACTTTAAAAAAATATATCTTGAGAAAATTCTAACCCAGAATGAATCATTAGTAGATGGAGGGGAATACTGTTTTGTCTCAACAGAGAAACGGTCTAGAATCATACGAGTTCGTTAGGATAAATAAGCCCTCGGGAGAGTGGAGCTTTTTTCAGTTTCAATAATAATCTTTTTTTAAGCTCAGGGGACGCGGGGGTATATGGAAATATGTCCAAGTTTAGAAAGATAACACTACATTCTTCTAGATAATCAAAAACCAAGTGGGAAAACTTGTAAGACAGGGCAACCAGGGAGAAAAGTGGAAAAACAAAACAAATAAACACATGATTTAAAGGTTTTCAACAGCCTGTGATTGCAAGCTGCATCCAGACAGGGGGACACAGACCATCTGCGTCAGAATGATAGATTTCACAGGGCGGAGGTGGGCGGGCTTTTAAAAACACATCCTGGGCTTCATCCTGTGCTTACCAGGCTCCCTGGGGATTGGACCCAGGAATCTGCATTTTTAATAAGAATTTTCATAATTCTCATGTGTAGCCAGGACCTGTGCCTGCAGTAGTATCATAAAAAGGATGATACTATCTGTCCCAGGAGAATTAGAAAGAGTAGAATTGAAAGTAGTTCAGGAAGATAAGAGTAAATTGTTATTATCCAATTTGTTATGAGTCTTTGTTTTACTGGTTGGGACAGTCTTGTATTTTTGAGTAAGAATTTTCCATTCATCCCACTGATTATGTATACCACAGGCAGGTAGTATCAAAAATAATTTATTTAATTTTCCGTTTACCTACTAACGCAAAATATATTTTTAAACCTTTACAGCCAAATGTTTAAGTGCTTAACTTTGGAAGGCTCCTAGTAGCTCATATGTTTTTCCTTTCTGGGATTTGAGAGTTTATAATAGAGTTGTTGTTTTCCATCTTAATTTTTTTAATGTTATTTACTCTGCAGTCTGAACTCGTTTTGATGGCTATATAAAGGCTTATTATTCTTTCTAAAAAGGAATATTGCATCTTAGTAATCTGTACCACCTTGGCGAGGACCTGTCTACAGTGCTATTCGACCTGCTAATTGCAGACTTTTAAGGGTTGTAAATAGAGTCGCTAGGCAATAAATGCAATCACAGAGCATTTTATGAGCAGGCAAATTGAATGCTGAAAAAAATGAAATTTTAACCATCAGATGTTCTTTTTTGAGACAATACAGTTGTCTCAGTACATTTTTTTTGAGAGACAATACAGTTCTTTTATTTATTTATTGTATAAAGAAAATATTTACACTTAAAACTAATTTTTTTACATAAGGGAAATCCTTATGATTATCTAGCAATTTTGTCATATTGTGGACGTTACTTATTTTGTTTTGTATATTATCAGGCTTTGAACTAAAATATCTTTATGTCCCAGTAGAGTTGGATTCCCTGCTTTGAGGACAGAACCATCTGTATTCTAAACTAGTCAGAAATCCACGCTTTAACCTAATGAATAGGTGGAAAAGTCTTGTTAGCCAAATTTGTCAGAATAGAAACTTTAATACTACAATGTACTGTCGGAATGACAAAATGCATTGCTCAGCATAAATAACAACACTTTTATTATTCAAAACACTTCACGAACTTTATTTATGCTTTTTCACACTGACCTTGTATTATACAAAGAAGAAATGAAGAAGAAATTAAATATCTTGTGTATGGTCACCAGCAAACCACAAACATGTTGGCAATCTTCTCTTATGGGTGTCGCATGTACCACATTGGAGACTAGAACTCATCTCCCCTGAGTGCCCTCATCAGGATGAATTGGAGCCATTTCTATTTTGGTGTGCTACGCAGAACTTACATTTTATTGCCATTTTCATGGCACTAGGAGAACAAAAACGGCCTGTTATTGGTAGAGGGGGGAGCAAAGTTAGACTCTTTCTGTGGGCAGGTGAAACCAGCTGAGCAGATGGGGGCCCAGCTGGAGTGGGGCTGGGACAGAGGCCTCCTCTCTTGTTCTGTGCACCTGTTTCTACATCACGTGTCCAGCACAATTCCCCGGAAGAACAAATGGAATATTATAGACTTATCTATATTTTAAATTAATGACAATAGTTGTAAAAATTACACATGCCCACTATAAAAATTCAAGCAATAGGAAACATTCCAAAGATAAATATTAAAAAATCACTTTAAATCCTATCACTCAGAAATAGACATTTCATTAACATTTAATGAACTTCATTGTAGCCCTCTGTGAATATATAAAGAGAGAAGGACAGAAACAATTTTAGAAAAATGGGATCTTACTATCCAAGCTATTTTTTTGATTAGAGTTTTTATTTAATTAAGTTTATTGAAGTGTATGTACAATAAGTGGCATCCCTTTAATGTGTTTTTCATAAAAATTCTATGAATTCTATTCATACCCCTGGGAACTACCACACTCAAGATACAGAACACTTCTGTCATCCCAAAGGATTCCTTTTGCCCCCGGGGCAGTCAATGCCTCTCTCTCCTCCCAGCCGAAGCAACCATTGAAATGTTTTTAGTCACTATAGTTTAAATCTTCTAGATTTTTATATAAATGAAATCATGCAATAATTACTCTTTTGTGCTGGGTTCTTTCATACAGAATAATAATTTTGTGATTTGTTCGTGTTGAATGAATGAATCAGCAGTGATTCATTCCTTTTCGTTGCTGAGTGGTAGTCCATTTATTTTAAATGAAAATTTTAATTCTACTTGAATTTAACAGAAGAAACTTTTTTTTAATGGAAAGAATTACAGAACTTCAGAGGACTGTGTTCTTATCACAAGAGATATTAGTTCTTAAAGAGAACCCTAAAATCAATAACCGGTGATTACGGGAAAGTGTGAAAAACTATAACGAGCATTTAGATGTTTGATTTTAGACCATACGTGTTAACTTTACATCATCCATGAACTCCCTGCTATGAAACATGAAACAATTAGAATACTTATACTGCTTCCAGCATCTCCACCTCTGTTTTATAAGGTATTTATTATCATTAAAAGTATTTTTTTTACTGTTATCAGTAGTTATAAAATTCACTTTGCTCTATAATTTCCACAATTGTCTATTTTTTTTAAACCAGAGCATTTATTGCATGACTAATGGTTGAAATCCCTAAGATGAACTGGATCCTACCCCAGTGGCTCTCTTGGGTTAGGTGTTGTTTTCCCCAGAATCCATGCCTGAATCTTCAGTATACAATCTGTAGGTGCTTCACTTGCCCGGCTCCAGTGGTGTTCTGTCCTCAGCCTAGGCACTCCAGGCACACTTCCTCTTCTGCCTGGTAGGGCAGCCACATTTGTCACAGGTGTGCTTCTGAAGGTGGGAGGCCTTAGAGCCACAGTGTGCGTCTCATTGTGATGCTTTCCAAATGACAGTGTTCCCTTTGTCATCTCTTTTCTGTGGCCAAGACCAAAGAGGCACAATTGTTTATTCCTAATTCTACTTTTAAATGGGCCTGATACTTAACCTCAGTCTTTCTACCATGACTTGTCCATTCCTGTGTATTTTATCTTGATTAGCTCGATTTGTGTTATTTGATAGTTTCTCCCAGAGTCTAAGCTAAGTACATGCCTAAGATCTGTTTGTTACATTTAGTTTTGAAAGTCAGTTTGGCAGAATATAAAGGTCTTGGGTCACTTTCTTTTTCTCAGAAATTGTAGGAAATTGCTCCAATGTCTTTCGGCATTGAAGCATTACCCTGAGAGGTATAAATGGCCAACCTGATTTTCTCCCTCTCACGTGACTTGATTTTTCTGCATAGATACTCATGTGATTCTTTTTTGTTTGTTTTTTTTATACTGCAGATTCATAGTCATCAGTTTTATACACATCAGTGTATACATGTCAATCCCAATCGCCCAACTCAGCACACCACCATCCCCACACCACAGTTTCCCCCCCCTTCATGTCCACACGTTTGTTCTCTACATCTGTGTCTTAACTTCTGCCTGCAAACCGGTTCATCTGTACCATTTTTCTAGGTTCCACATACATGCGTTAATATACGATATTTGTTTTTCTCTTTCTTACTTCACTCTGTATGACAGTCCTTAGATCCATCCACGTCTCAACAAATGACTCAATTTCGTTCCTTTTTATGGCTAATATTCCATTGTATATATATGTACCACAACTTCTTTATCCATTCATCTGTCGATGGGCATTTAGGTTGCTTCCATGACCTGGCTATTGTAAATAGTGCTGCAATGAACATTGGGGTGCATGTGTCTTTTTGAATTATGGTTTTCTCTGGGTATATGCCCAGTAGTGGGATTGCTGGATCATATGGTAATTCTATTTTTAATTTTTTAAGGAACCTCCATACTGTTCTCCATAGTGGCTGTATCAATTTACATTCCCACCAACAGTGCAAGAGGGTGCCCTTTTCTCCACACCCTCTCCAGTATTTGTTGTTTGTAGATTTTCTGATGCTGCCCATTCTGACTGGTGTGAGGTGATACCTCATTGTAGTTTTGATTTGCATTTCTCTAATAATTAGTGATGTTGAGCAGCTTTTCACGTGCTTCTTGGCCATCTGTATGTCTTCTTTGGAGAAATGTCTATTTAGGTCTTCTGCCCAGTTTTGGATTGGGTTGTTTGTTTCTTTAATATTGAGCTGCATGAGCTGTTTATATATTTTGGAGATTAATCCTTTGTCCATTGATTCGTTTGCAAATATTTTCTCCCATTCTGAGGGTTGTCTTTTCGTCTTGTTTATGGTTTCCTTTGCTGTGCAAAAGCTTTGATGTTTCATTAGGTCCCGTTTGTTTGTTTTTATTTCCATTACTCTAGGAGATGGATCAAAAAAGATCTTGCTGTGATTTATGTCAGAATGTTCTTCCTATGTTTTCCTCTAAGAGTTTTATAGTGTCCGGTCTTACATTTAGGTCTCGAATCCATTTTGAGTTTATTTTTGTGTATGGTGTTAGGGAGTGTTCTAATTTCATTCTTTTACACGTAGCTGTCCAATTTTCCCAGCACCACTTACTGAAGAGGCTGTCTTTTCTCCATTGTATATCTTTTCATATGATTCTTAATTCTTCATATTTTAGTAACTTTGTCTGAATGTCTGGGTATTGACCATTCTGCATCTATTTTTTCCTTGTCATGGGTTACACTTATGATCCATAGAATTCTTTTTTTTTTTAATTTCAGGAAAGTTTTTTATTTTCATTGTATCTTTGAACATTTTTCTGATACACTGGGAATACCAATTATGTATATATTGAGTCTTCTTGCCATTTATTTGTTATGTTCTTTATATATATATATTTTTTTAAAATATTTATTTATTTATGGCTGCGTCAGGTCTTAGTTTCGGCACATGGGAGCTTTCGTTGTGGTGCGTGGGCTCTTAGTTGCATTGCATAGCCTTCTAGTTGTGGCGCACGGGCTCAGTAGTTGTGGTGTGTGGGCTTAGTTGCCCCACGGCATGTGGGATCTTAGTTCCCCAACTAGGGATTGAACCTGCATCCCCTTCATAGGAAGGCGGATTCTTAACCACTGGACCACCAGGGAGGTGCCTGTATATTTTCATAGATTTATTCTTTTCCATTTTAATTTCCTCAAGACTGTGGACTATGTCTCTTGCTGCAGTTCACTTGCTTATTCTATTTGAGTATAGCTTTAATGTGGATTTCATCAATTATATTGCTTTTATGTTCAATTCCATTTTTTTCATTCTACTACTAGTTCTGCTAGTTCACTTTTAATTTTACTGTTGCCTTGCAGTCTCCTCTATAAGTTCTTATGGTTTTGAAACTATGGATATTACTGGTGTGAATTTTTCATGTTCCACTGGGTATTTCCTTTGATATATTTTTCATTTGCTTTTTGTGTTCCTTTCTTCCGTTGTTATTTTCTTAGTTTGGTGTGTGTGTGTGTGCGCGCACATACACTACATTTATGTACTCAGTCAACTACTGAAAGACATTTATGTGATTTCTGATTCAGGGTTGTTACGTATGGTGTTCTGTGACTCTCTAGTACATGTCTTTTTGTGAATACACGTGTGCATTTCTGTTTGGTATGTACCTAGAAATAGAGTTGCTTGGCCAAAGGATGAGCATATGTTCAACTTTGGTGAATGCTGACAAGCAGTTTTCCAAAATGGTTGTACTAATATATGTTCTTACCAACAGTTCCAGTGGCTCTCCATCCTCTCCAACACTTTGTACTTTCCATCCTTCTCATTTTAGTCACTCTGATGGGAATGTAGTGACATTGCACTGAATTTAATTTGTGTCAAATTAAATAGCATTGATTAACATGAACTACAGTTTATATTTATTAACCTTTTGAAATTCTCTGTTTTGGGGTTGCTTTGTTCTCAACTTGATTTGTAGGAATTCTTTACTCTGGTTTATATATCTTTTGTCAGAAATCTGTATTGCAAATATTTTCTCCCTTTCTGTGAACTGCCTTTTTACTCTTAATGTTGGATTTGGATGAATAGAAGTTCTTAATTTTAATGTCCATTTGATCAATTTTTTAAAGATTAGCTGTTTTTTTCTCATCTTAAAAACCTTTGACTATTCAAGGTAATGAAGATATTTTTCTCTATAACTGGTATTGTTCTACCTTTCTCATTTAGATCCACAATCTTTTTACAACTTATTTTTTTTTTAATAAATTTATTTTTGGCTGCGTTGGGTTTTCATTGCTGTGTGCAGGCTTTCTCTAGTTGCAACCAGAAGGGGCTACTCTTTGTTGCAGTGTGTGGGCTTCTCATTGTGGTGGCTTCTCTTGTTGTGGAGCATGGGCTCTAGCTGTGCAGGCTTCAGTAGTTGTGGCTCACAGGTTCCAGAGCGCAGGCTCAGTAGTTGTGATGCACGGGCTCAGCTGCTCCGCAGCATGTGGGATCTTCCCGGACCAGGGCTCAAATCCGTGTCCCCTGCATTGGCAGGCGGATTCTTAACCACTATGCCACCAGGGAAGTCCACAACTTATCTTTATATATGGTTTGATGTAGAGATCAATATACATTTTTCTGTCCAGGTGGAAATCCAGATGACCCGGCACCATTTATTAAAAAGACCACCCTTGGCTTCCCTGGTGGCGCGGTGGTTGAGAGTCCGCCTGCCGATGATGCAGGGGACACGGGTTCGTGCCCCGGCCCAGGAAGATCCCACATGCCGCGGAGCAGCTAGGCCCGGGAGCCATGGCCGCTGAGCCTGCGCGTCCGGAGCCTGTGCTCCGCAGTGGGAGAGGCCACAACAGTGAGAGGTCCGCGAACCGCAAAAAAAAAAAAAAAAAAAAAAAAAAGCCACCCTTTTCTCCCTTCACTTCAGTGAGACCTTTTGTCATAAATCAGGTAACTGATTATAAAATAAGGTGGACTGCTTCCGTACTCTCTATTCTGTTCCACTGATCAGTTTCTCCTTTGTCAATATCATACCATCTTAACTACTATAGCTTTATAATAAATCTTAATTTCTTTCAGTGTAAATTCTCCAGCTTTGTTCTACTTCAAGTCTGTCTTGGCTTTTATTAAGCCTTTGTATTTTCATTTGAATTTTAAAATCAGTTTGTCAATTTACATACACATATCCACAAACCTGTTGGTATTCTGGTTGCAATTGCATTGAGTCCATAGATTTTGTGTTCTTGTGGTCTTTATGCAGAGGTTTTATGCAGTCGTTTGTTTTGAAAATGACTCATTCCTTAATGGAATTTGCCATCTGCCGAAGAATCCTGTGAGGAAGGGCAGAAATGCACTGAGGACAGCCTCAGCTTCCTATTTATTGTCTCAAACACTGCCTCACTGAGTCTATTTCTTTGGTCTGGGGAACACACCTCTTTAATTTGGGCTTTCCAGAAGTTGGGAAGGCTCATGTTAAGCAAAGCCCTTGAAGCTACAGGCTGTGTGTTAAGATCTGGCCATCGATGCCAAACTTCCTGCCATCACTTCTTGTTACCCAGGGCATTCTCTTTGGCACAGACGACTAAGTAATAGGAGTCAGTGCAGATATATGTCAGCATAGCTTTCCCATCAATTCCTCTTCTGCTGCTGCTCTGTGTTGTCAAACTGGATTTTTGAGGGACATCCTTCCTTCTTCTGTATGCTGTCCACATCCTAAGACCTCTTGCTCTGATTAAAAGATCACTGGCTCTGCCTTTGCTTACTCAAAAAAACCCTGCATGCATGTATATATGTTTAATCCTCAACTTGTTCCAAAATGTTTTTAATGGAGTGTCCAAAAAATATAACATTAAAGAAAAAAAATGAGGGCTAATGGGAATATAAAAATAAGATGATGTATGGTGAAGGCCCAAAATGTATACGGTGAAAAGTATAAACATTAGACATGGGCCACAGATTTGGTCAAGAGCTTTCTAGCAACTAATACAAAACAGAAACAGGATCTTTTATGTGAATCTATAACCACAGCTGAAAAAGAAACCACTTAGAAGCTCTTCTAAGAACCTTAGCTGTGACAGAAGGAAAAGAGAAAATAGAATATTAAGAAAGGGTTTTTCAATTAGAGGCCTGTACAGTGTTTTTAGATGAAAGTGAAAATGAGTGAGAAGAGTGAAAATAAGGAATATTGTGCTATCAACAAAGGAAGCAGTACTGAAAAGGGTTGAGTGTACACTTTTTTCTTAATTACACTAATTTTAAAAGTGTGACATTAATCATCTTTTTTAAAAATCCAATATTGATTTACTTTGTAAAGTGAAAGACCTTTTGACAATCTGTCTGCTTTAATATAGCTGTTTTATTATTTTGGATTAGAAAAAGGTATGACTTAAATGAAGTTTAACAGTATTAAGTCATATTTATTTTTATCTCTTTATATATAGCTTTTCTCTCTCACATATATTTAGCAAATAGCAACAGGTATCCAGGTTTAAAAATAAAAGTACCTGTATTAAAGTAATTGGTGCCTAAAGAATACTGATTTACTTGGTTGATGGTTGTGTAGTCTGTACAGTCTGGCGTTTGGTAGACTCAAGGTCTATCCTAAGGGATTATTTATTTAAACCCAGCAGCCTTTTTTGTGTGCCCCCTCTCCCCATTCTATGTTTTTATTTGGCTCTTTTTTTTTAAGTTTATATTTGTTTTAATTTTTAAAAATTACATATATTTAATGTATACAACATGCTGTTTTGATATACATATGTAGTAAAATGATTACTACAGTCATTAATTAACATTAACCTTTTTGTGTGTGGTGAGAACACCTGAGATCCACTCTTTTAGCAAATTTTTCAGTATATAATAAGGATTAAAATGACTTCATGTGCTATTAATTTGTCTAAAAGTTTAAGGCATTTCCACACGACCCCAACATTCTGTCCTTAGTATAGCAGTCAAGGATGACTTTAAGTGCTACTGGATCTACGAAGTATGTGTGGGAATTACATAATACACATTATTTTGGGAACATGATAACGTGTATCAGTGAACAGATAAAGGCAGTGACTCAGTGATGTAAATATGCCACTGGGTCCCCACCAGTCCAAGGGCAGGCCACCAGTGTACCAAAATCAGGGGCAGGTTAAGTGGGATTAAAATGACAAATGGCCCACTTACTCTTCCTTCTTCCTGGTCAATCCAGACCAGGTTAAAAATAACCTGTATCCAGACAATTTGGTGCAGAGATTATGCCCAAGGGGCTGCTGTGCACTGTCTCAAGTAAGACATTAATTTTGATCTAGACAAGCTTTCTTTTTGTTCATTATAGTGTCCAACAGCCATTTCTTCCTTCTATCAATTTAAAAATATAGCTGCTATTATGAACTCATTATTTTAACAAATATTACAACTTGCTTTTCTACTACTTATATCTGCTGTGTACAATACCATTTTTCTTGTCATGGAAGCTGTTATAAAAAGATGACTTAGGGCTTCCCTGGTGGCGCAGTGGTTGAGAGTCCGCCTGCCGATGCAGGGGACGTGGGTTCGTGCCCCGGTCCGGGCAGATCCCACATGCCGCGGAGCGGCTGGGCCCGTGAGCCATGGCCACTGAGCCTGCGCGTCCGGAGCCTGTGCTCCGCAACGGGAGAGGCCACAACAGTGAGAGGCCCGCGTACCGCAAAAAAAAAAACACACAAAAAAACCCATGACTTAAATGGAGGTTTGTATTATGTATACAGTAACACATAATTCTAGTCTACTTCTTGCTAATATTTCAATCTCCTGGAATGACAGAGCTGTATTTGGTCTTGGGTTTGCAATTCTATTTTTACCTGGGGATTACCTCAAAACTTTATATAACAGTAATACTGATATATAATAAATAATTAAGTATATTTTGTAGCAACTTATAGTTCTGAAATGCATTCCCAGTTATCTCATTTGCATCAACATTCCATAAATATTTATTGATCACAGACTGAGTGCTAGGCAGTTAGCAGGGCAGCTGTTATTATCCCCATTTGATATAACAAATACAGATGTTAAGTGAGGTGTTCAGGATTACACAACTACCAAGTGGGGAAGCTGGGAGCTGAACCTGGGCTCCTTGCTGAGAGGCAGTGTGGTGCCCTGCTGCACTGGTTTAAACATCTGCTCTGCTGTGTACTAGCTGTTTAACCTTGAGCAATTACCTAACCTCTCTATGCTGTGGTTTGTTGTGCAATTAAGAGTGTTCATAGAGCACTTACAACAGTGCCCGGGAAGTAGTAAGCATTAGGTGAGTGTTTACTATTATTATTTGGTGCTTGACCCAGTATTCTTTTCTACATTATGCTGCCTGTATCTCCACATAGGTGAATAGACTGTTTCCTCCTTTCCGGTGGAATTTTTCTGTATTTCATAACTGTTAACTTCATTTGGCAAAACTCACTATACATTTGTCCTTTGGCCTGTATTCCTAAAATGGTGTTTTTGGAATATCATACCTTTTAAAAAACACTCCCAGATTTACACTCTCATTTTCTAGAACACTAAAAATTGAGGCTGATCCATGTATGAAGAGATTATTAGTGGGAAACTCTTTGAAGAAAGGTATAGTTAAGTCTTTGTAAAATATAATCGCAAGACATCATTTTAAGAACAACTTGGAAGAATTTACTTTTTCCTATGTGTATGTGAGTACTATTGTAATCTGCAGCTTCTGAAAGTTTTCCAGCAGTTTCTGTAATCACTATGAAATTATCTAGTAAATAATTCAACATGTCTAACAATCGGATAAATACCAGATATGCTTTATTAAGGCTCCTCAATTACTACAGAAAATTTTAAATCAATTGTTTTTGTTGAAATGGTCCTGGAAGAAAACACTTATTTCCTCCAAAATCTTATACATTGATTACCTGAATATTTGCTAATGATACCCGTTTTTATAGTTTAAATTACCTTACTCAAAGTACAGCAGAGGGGTAACCTAATCCAAGAGAGAAAACTGAAAGCAAAAAAAGTGAAAGACCTAGTTGTTCTTCTTTCTATAATAGGATAACCTATGTTATTAAGCATTGTTTGGTTTGTATATTGAATCAAAGGCGAATTAATGATGGCACTTTATTGTGAATTTTCATCTTACAGAGTTTAAACATCTTCCAGAACCTAAATAAACGCCAGTTTGAAACAGTTATTCATTTATTTGAAGTTGCAATAATAGCAACTGACCTGGCTTTATATTTCAAGTAAGTACAGAACTCCCTTGTACTGTGTGGTTCTGCCTTCTGTAAATGGTCCGTTGCCTTAAAGTTAAAAGGTATTTATTTACACACACAGTTCTTTTCTTTTTGTATTATCAATAGAATACCCTTAAGATGCCTGATAATGAATTTACTAGACATCTGGAAACATATTTTAAAAATCTAAGCCCCTAATATTAGTTTATCTGAAGAAATTTGAATTAAAGAATATGCAGCAAGGTAGGTGCACTGCCAGAAGAGCGACGCTACAAAACCTTACGAGGTGACTTTTGTCCTGGTGAATTCATCATAGTCCACAATCTGGTATTTAGAGCTGCAGCCTCAGACATTTGCTCCTGCCAGAGTCCGAGAGTTGAAAAATCTTGGTGATACTGATGCACATTAACAAACTCAAAAAATGCTGACTTATATACAGCAGAGCACTAACCCTATTTATAATAATAATAATGATTACCAAGGAGGCCAGATACTCCAAGCTTCCGCACAATTTCTTGTCGGTGAATTATAAAGTTTAAAATGTATTAGAATAAGGTGAACTAGTTATAGGATCTAAGTATTTAACAACTTGGATGGGCAGTATTAAATTGTGCCTCTCTGATCCTTCTTCATTAAAAATTTATGTTAAATAGTTCAAACATGAAGACAGATATTTAGAAATATATAACTGATATCCAAATAGCTATAGCTCAGATTCAACAAATGCTAAGATTTTGTCTTACATCTTTCTTTTTTTAAGGGGAAAAAGTGATGCAATTGAGGCATCCCATGCCCACTCTATAATGAAAACCCTCTCCCCTTCTCCTTCGTAGATACCACCATCCTGATATTGCTGTGTATTCATCCTTCCCATTCATGTTTTTATATGGCATTAAGTGTGTTTAAAATTTTTCCATAAATGGTATCATACCATGTATACCTTTCTGCAGCTTGTTTTCACACAATGTTTTGAAGATTTAGCTTGGTGGTAAATGGAAATCCAGTTCATTCTTTATATTTTTTATTTTTTTGCGGTACGCGGGCCTCTCACTGCTGTGGCCTCTCCCGTTGCGGAGCAGAGGCTCCGGACGCGCAGGCTCAGTGGCCATGGCTCACGGGCCCAGCTGCTCCGCAGCATGTGGGATCTTCCCGGACCGGGGCACGAAACCGTGTCCCCTGCATCGGCAGGTGGACTCTCAACCACTGCGCCACCAGGGAAGCCCTAGTTCATTCTTTTTAAATGTATATTCACCTGTGTGAATATACCATAATTTAGCCATTCTTCTATTCATGGACATTTAGATTATTTCCAATTTTTCATCACTGCCTACATTGTATATCCTTGTATATATATGAGAGTTTCTGTAAAGTACATATCTAGAAATGGGATTGTTGTAGGGTTTGCATATTTTAAATTTTATACCACATTGCAAATCTACTGCCCTCCTGAGTAGGTATGCCAATTTAAACTCCCACCAGCAGCATACAGGAGTCCCTGTTATCCCATATCTGGACTCTTCTTGATCTGGGCTTACTTAAATCTATTTATTTTGTTAATCTGAGTGTGAGATGGTATTTTATCGTTCATACTTGTATTTTCATATCTTTTCATATATTTTGGCTTCTAATTTTTTGTTGGTTTTATGCATTACAGTGTTTCATCACAGCCTATGGCCTTTTATGTTATCTTTTTTTGTCACATGTAACTCTTAGTTTTAATGTATTCAAACTTAACAGTTTTTTTCCCTTTCTGGCTGGTGCTTTTTCTGTCTTAAACCCTTTCTATGTCAAAGTTACACAGCCATTCCCTGTTCCGCTCCCCTTGCCCCTTTGATCCACTACATGGACATTTGATGAAAACTGGGAACATAAAACCTGAAAAGCATGCATTAAAGACACTTTATCTCTGGTCTTATATGCTAAAATTGTTGCACAGCTGTATCTTTTTTAGGAAGAGAACTATGTTTCAAAAAATTGTTGATGCCTGTGAAAAAATGGAAACTGAAGAAGAGGCCATCAAATACGTAACCATTGATCCAACCAAAAAAGAGATTATCATGTGAGTAGTCAGAATTTTATTTCTCTTTTGGCAAAAATAACTTGTTTTATATTTCTATTTTAACACTTCTTGTTTTCTTTTAAAGGGCAATGATGATGACTGCGTGTGACCTGTCAGCTATAACCAAGCCCTGGGAGGTACAAAGTCAGGCAAGTAGTTCCCCTTTTCTTTCGCATACTCGGGCTCTGTCTAGGTCCCATGTGAAAGAGAACATGAAGGTATCAGGCAACCTCAGAATTTAATGATAGCTATCAGTTATATGACTATATATTTTGTAAGCAATTATCTTCATCACCCTGGTCTTGTCCTCTGAAACAATAGGTTTATAATTTACAAAGAAGAAAAAGGAATTTAAGAAGTTAAGACAAAAGTACAATGTTCCCTGTTGGGTTTCTGTTAGTGCAGAAAAGCAAACAGCTTTCAAGAGCTCACAAATGTCAGTGGGACAATAGGTCATTTGGTCAGGCCCAGAACAAAGCAAATAGAGGGAACCTTAGAAAGAAAATGCTTTCTGAAAAGAATTCCTTTATCACTGGACTGGCTGTAAGAAGTTTATATACAATTATTCAGGGAGTGTCTGCATTTTTAATAGAGGAGATAAAGGACGAGACAAGGATGAATCATTAGTGCCTTCATCTGTCAAGGGTGGCTTTGCACTTACAGTCTCCTCTTCAGTGTGCTGTCAGTTACCAGATGGCACTATCTGCAAGGTCATATTTAAGGGCGTCTTCCAAGGAAGTTCTTCCCCAACCTTGGGCAGTGAGAGTGGGAGCCATTCATTTACCACTTGGTTTCTTACTAATCGATGAAAGAAGCTTCTCTTTCTCCCTCAGTTAATTCACAGGGAAAACCCTAAGCAGAAGAGGCCAGAATTCACTGGGTTTGACTATAAATGTGGATTTTATTTGTAAAGACAGAATAATCGGAGCCATCAACCCCCAAGCCAAACACTTGTGCTCCTTCTGCACTGACTGCCTGCTCTTCCTTCTCTATTCTTTGTCGACATCATCACCCACGCCAGAACCTGGGGTCTTGCTTGAGTCCATCTCCCTCATTTCAAAACCATTCCTGTCCATCACTCTTGCTACCACCTTAGTTAATACTTTCCCTTTTTCATCAGAACTATGGTGGCAGCCTCCTAAGTGATCCTCTCTTATCATGAACTCTCCAACCTTCCTCTGAGCTGCTGCTGGGACTGCTTATAAATAGACCTCTGCTTGGCCACAGCATTGCTTAAAAGCCTTCTAAACTCCCCAGTGCTGGAGGTTTTCAACCTTTTTTAAAGAAAGAAGCAAAGTCTATTTTTCTCACACAAAAAGTTGTACAAAGATCACTTTATAAAAGAGAAAAAAGTAAAGTTACTTTCGCTTAAATTTCTCTTGGCATCTATTTTTGTGCCACTCATGCACTTTGGAGGGACCCTATGGCTCAAGAATAAGTACTACTGGCCCAGAGAATCAGGTTAAACTTCCCAGCAGAGCTTACATGGCCTGTCATTACCTGTCCTTAACTCCTACTCCCCAGTTTCTTTCTTTTCACTTTCCCATGTCGCCGCCTCACACTCTAAGCTCCTACTCACACAAGAGCTGGATGTTGGGGACTTCCCTGGTGGCACAGTGGTTGACAATCCACCTGCCAATGTAGGGGACATGGGTTCGAGCCCTGGTCGGGGAAGATCCCACATGCCACGGAGCAACAAAGCCTGTGCGCCACAACTACTGAGCCTGTAAGCCAAAACCACTGAAGCCCGCGCGCCTAGAGCCTGTGCTCTGCAACAGGAGAGGCCACCGCAATGAGAAGCCCACGCACCACAACGAAGAGTAGCCCCCACTCGCCGCAACTAGAGAAAGCCTGCGCACAGCAATGAAGACCCAATGCAGCCAAAAATAACTTAAAAAAAAAAAGCTGGATGTTGAATTTTATCTGTACATAGTCTTCCCCCTCTTCTTTATCGGCAAACTACTAGTAATCCTTGATGATACAGCATAAATGCAACCTCCCTTATCTTTCTCCCTTCTCCTTGATCCACAGCAGTTCATACTGTTACTATTATAGCACTTACCACATTGTTTACATGACTGTCTTCGTTAGACTGTGAGCATCTTAAAGGTCACATGTTACTCCTCTTTGTAAGCCTGGCTCATGCCAATGTAAGGCAGCTAGCAGGTGTTCAATAAACCTGATAAATACTGGTTTTTAAAAAACTATAAATGAACCCTCAAATATCCTCACACCATAATCAGGTGAAGTTGTTCTAAACTGTGCACGTATGTGCACAAACACACATGCAGATACATGCTAGATGCTAAGAGCTAAGCAGGACAAGAGGATCTGGGAAGCTTTAGAGCATGAAGCAGAATGTAATGGAATTACAATCTCCCATCTCCCCTTTTTATTGTTGAGAGGTGGTGGCAACAGCAAATAGGAGACAGGCACTCCTAGAATAAGTCTACCACAGTGAAGTAGGAAGAGAAATACCCTTTTCCCATTTAAATATAATCTGTAAATGACATCCTTTTAAAACCAAAGAGCACATGGTATGACAACACCTCAAGCATTAATTATAAATTTTATCCTTAAATGTCACAATAAAATGCAAACAAGTCACTTTCATGAATTATGTCATTCTTTTCAGGTAGCACTTCTGGTTGCAAATGAATTTTGGGAACAAGGAGATCTGGAGAGAACAGTGCTGCAGCAACAACCAATTGTAAAGACCTTGACATAAAAATGCACTACTTATTTAAAATTATCAATACAAATCAGTCTTTTTCACTGAACCTCAGAAAAAGATCTTTAAAGAATTTATTTCTCTTTCTAGCCTATGATGGACAGAAACAAAAAGGATGAACTACCTAAACTTCAAGTTGGATTTATTGACTTTGTTTGTACTTTTGTATATAAGGTAAGTAAACAAATTGATTATCTGAGTGAAATATGTCATCTTCTGGATGAGAATTTTTCTTTCAAACTGTAACCGAAATCAAAGCCATCCTCAAGGAAAGTCATTAGGGGTGTCCTTGTTTCTCCAAGGTAGTTGGAGGTATGACCTTAACCTCTCATTCAGGGGTGGAATGAAAGGTGAGAGAACTCAGATGTAAGCAAATGGAACAGACTTAGGCAGGAAGGAAAACAGCTACCTTTCCCACTTCTGAGGCACTGAGTTAATCTCATCCTAGCAGCTCTGAGCGCTGTAATAATTCCTTAGGGCTCCTTCTCTGCACATGAAAAGTATTAAAAATGAACTATATGATCTAAGAAGTTTCTGACCTAAAATTCTATCTAGGAGTTCTCACGGTTTCACAAAGAAATCATACCTATGCTGAATGGTCTTCAAAATAACAGAGTGGAATGGAAGTCCCTAGCTGATGAGTATGATGCAAAGATGAAGGTAAATGAAGAGAAGAAAAAGCAGGAAGAAGGAAATACGACTGAAAAAGGTAAGATGGAATCTGTTTTGACTTCTTGTAAAGTAGCTGAAAGTCAGGCGGAGCTTAATCTCACGACAAGAGCATAAAAAGTAAATGCAAACAGGAAATTTGCTTTACTGCACACAGACTGGTAATTAGAATAAGTTGATTAGTGGTTTTCAGCGTTTTTTATCCCCCTCAAACAAGATCTTACTTTGTAATTCCAGATGGAATTGATTGGTCCAGTTGAAGTAGGGGTTAGGTTTCTTCATCCACTCTAGAATATGGCTCTTGAGGTACCTCTGCAGAATACTGAGTTTTTAGAAATAATATGAAAACCATACAATCAGTGGGATCAATCAGGATTAGGTGAGAAAATAATTTTAGTCCTAACATTATGCATTAGCTGTGAGACTTTGGGCATCTTGCTTAACCTGTCTGAGCTTAATGTTCCTCTCCAGATAATGAGACGGTTTTACAGATCTCCAGCCTCACTTCCAGACCTAAGGAAGCCCGAGATGTAAAGCTGGTCAGCTGATTGGGGTGACCTGACCGGTACCCCGAGACTTTGCCTATGCCTCAGATGTCTCTACTTAGTGCTGTTTATCCTGATGAAATTTCTACTCCTAAAGTCACTCAGTTAGGTTGAAGATAATCTTCAGAAAGCCTCTGTTAAGATGCTTAGGATCACCTATTAGTTCATCAGATGCCTCAAACGTCATCTGGAAAGTGGAATACTAATATCATGATTTTATATTTTGTCTTAAGAGCTCAACACTCAAAAGGTTTTGTAAGAAATTCTTTTTGTTTAACAAAGAAATCATCTCTATCTGGAAAGGCCCTGTAAAAAAAAGATGCAACATTCTTTTTAGATGGTTCTTATATTTAGTGGTATTTTAAAGAATTCATAGAGGGAGAAAGCATTTTGCTTAAAGGGTTAAGGATATCCTTCAACAGAATAAAAACAGGAGTTACTGACTCTGGGATATACATCCATTTACATATTTATTGGGTGTGTAGTCTGTACGATGGGGTCCTTATCTCCTAGAGCTTACCACCTGGTGGGGGAGCTAGACAAACTATCAAATGAACAATTGATTATCTAACTATAACTATCGGAGGAAGCATGAGGTATGTACCTGAGGCATCTGGGAAGACTTTCCTAAAGGATGCTTATGCTAACCGTAAGACTACATAATCTTTGCCTAAGCAGAGAAAGGAGGAGGAGTTGGAGAGGAAAGAACAGAATGTGCACAAAGGCCTTGAAGTGGAAATAAGCTTGGTGCAATTAAAGAACTTAAAAACTGGTGTAGCTGGAGTCTAGAGAGCTACAAAGGCAGGCAAAGTGCCAGATGAAGCTGGGAATGCAGGAAGCTCTGCCAGACAGTGTGTTGCCTTGAAGGCCTTGCTAAGGATTTGTCCTCCAGAGAGCACTGGGAAATCCTTAAAGGGATTTAAACAGGAAAGAGAGAACATCTGATTTGCACTTCAAAAAGGTAACAAAAATGGTCATTTTTACTGGGCAAGTGAAAAGAAAAGGTATTTCTTAGTACAATTCATCTTTACCTCAATTTTATGATGAACAGGTTATCAAGCCCTTTAAGTGGCTCCTTTTTTTTTTAGTTTTCAGTATATTGGATATGGATCTTCTATCCTTATTTACATAAAAAATTACTTCCAAATTTTTTTCCTACTACACTGAGAAGTCTCTGTAAACTAATATTATTTTATCTCCAGGCAACAAGCTTTGTGCTTGGCACAAAGCAACAACTCAGATTCCCGGATTGCATAGTTCAGTGGTTCTTCTGTGAAACTGAGACGTTAACTGGCTAATCATTTATTAGATTTTATTTTCTAAATGGACTAATTCTGAATATGAATTCAAGTTTTTAAATGGTCAAACCCTTAGTACTTGCTGTAGGTTAAAACTATGAAGTAGGCTATAAAGTTACACTAATATTAGGAAAAAACACTGTATATCCACTGACTCCCAATAATACTGCTTTTCTCCTTTTTACTAGCTGCAGAAGATTCAGGAGGTGGTGGTGATGACAAAAAGTCCAAAACATGTCTAATGCTGTAATACAGTCCAACTGGTCTAAATTTCAAATATTGTTTCTACATTTGAAGACAACAAGAAAACATTCAAAAGAACATCAGCAAATTTCATTCATCAAACCATCAAGTAACAGAGTAAGAGAATCTTCAGAAAAGCTACCCTGTGACTAGCCTAAAAGCCCTGAGGGTAAAATAAAGTTCAACAGAAGTGCAAAATAAGACAAAAATAAGTGCATTTTTGGTGCCAATTTGTTTTAAATTAAAAATAATATAATCCTGAAATTAGTCACCAATTTTTTCTTTTTAAAGGTTCTTATTAACTGTATTCATTTACTAGGGCTACTTACAGCAAAATGCCCCAGACTGGGTGGCTTAAACAACAGAAATTTATTTTCTCACAATTCTGGAGACTAGAAGTCCAAGATTAAGGTGCTGGCAGGGTTGGTTTCTTGTGATGCCTCTCTCCTTGGCTTGTCAATGGCCATCTTCTTTCTCCCTGTGTCTTCAACTGGTCTTCAGTCTTCCCTCTTGTGGGTCTGCATCCTCATTCTTCTTATAAGGACACCACTCATATAGGATTAGGACCCACTCATATGACCTCATTTTACCTTAACTACCTCTTTAAATGCGCTATCTACAAATACAGCTGCATTCTAAGGTACCGTGGTCAGGATTTCAACATAGGAATTTCAGATGGGACACAATTCAACCCAAAACATTAATAATAATGATTCACACCTCACATCCCTTCCTGAATCAAAAGTCTCTCGTCAACATGTCTTAATGTAAGAGTAAATAGAGTATAGAATGTGTAACATATGTAAGTACTATATAAGAAACAAAGAAAAAGGATGTTAAATGTTATTCCATCTGAAATGCTTCTTTCCTCCACTTTTTACCCTGGATAATAGTGAAGACCACACCACTTGTAGCAGCTTAAAAGTACATCATCATCCTACACCCATCCTTTCCCCCAAGTCTGAAATCAATTATTTTATGTGTAACTAAGAATACATTCTTACATTCAGAACTATTCTTCTCACTGAAAGAATTATCAATTTATAAGACATTACCTGGATAATCCTAATGCAAGTTAAATCAGCTAATAAATATTATGCATTATTAAGAAGCATGTGATTTGATTATGCAAAAACTTTACTATCAAAAACAGTTCAAAAGGACTTTTAACAGAGATTACTTTTAAAAAGGATTACTAGGGAGCTTCCCTGGTGGCGCAGTGGTTGAGAGTCTGCCTGCTGATGCAGGGGACACGGGTTCATGCCCCGGTCCGGGAAGATCCCACATGCCGTGGAGCGGCTGGGCCCATGAGCCATGGCCGCTGAACCTGTGCGTCCAGAGCCTGTGCTCCGCAATGCGAGAGGCCACAACAGTGAGAGGCCCGTGTACCGCAAAAAAAAAAAAGATTACTAGGACTGTCTACCAGGAATTCTAAATACTGACTTGTCAAGAGAAACTAATCAACTACTTCTACTACATGGTACACATCTGTACATCAGAGAAGATTTCTTTCTTATCTGTAATGACCAAATTATAAAACAGACCAAATATTTATACCACAGATTTCCTTGTAAAACATATCTAAATTATAATGAATTGGTCTCTGAACCTCAAATGTTTTGTTATAGAGAAGATAGTGTTCAGTTTTAAGCAGTTGAGAAATCACCATTTGTTATATTTTTACAAGTAAGTCACTTTAGAATTATAAGATTCTTCCTCTCACATTAGAATATAAAGTTCACGAGAGGAAAGATTTTTTGCCTCTTTTTGTCTGCTTTGTTCACATTGCTATGCTCACACTTAGAGTAGTGCCTGGCACAAGGTAGGCACTCAGTAAACATGAATGAATAATATTTTGAATAAATATTGTAACAAACAGATATAAATGAAGAGTGCCTGGAAGTTAATAAAATATCTTTAGGGAGAAAAAAACTCAATATATACACCCAAATGATCGTTGTCTATATGTTATCACCTTTGGTGATATATGTACATCTTATTTTCATTGCTTAAAATAATTTTGAAACCACACTTCTAGGATTATTTTAGAAACTGTATAAGAAACCCTCTTCCTTTAAGCATTATATAATTTTAGACCCCAAAATATCAGTCAGCTCAAACAACTTCCTCTCCTCATTCACTAGAAAACGAACTGAGGGGCAGAGATGAGGAGGTCTGCAAAAATAGGAACTTTGCTTAAGAGCAAGTACAAGAAAGCATAACTTTATATCCCAAACCTATGGTCCGCTGAACACCACTGACTACGCTACAGCCAAGATTAAGATAGGTCTGCTGGAGAATTAATGTTTAAACTCTAGATAATAGATAATCAGCAAGGGCCTACTATATAGTACAGGGAAATCTACTCAATATTCTGTAATAACCTATGTGGGGGAAGAATCTGAAGAAGAATGGATATATGTATATGTATAACTGAATCACTTAGCTGTACACCTGAAACTAACACAGTGCTGTAAGTCAACTATACTCTAATATAAAATAAAAATTAAATTAAAAGAAATCTTTAAACGCATCATCTTGAGGCCTTTTCAAAGACTCCTTTAAAATATGACTCCCATTATCTGCCATTGTGTATGAATGGATTAAACACTGATTACATATAATGATCTAAATTTATAAATGAACTTAATGTCCATAAACCATACTTGCAATACCAAATATATAGATCTATTTTAAAAGGGTCTTTAAATATTCTTCCTAGTCACTGTTTAGTTTTGCAGGAATTTTATTTTCTGATGACCAATAAACTATTTTTATCATAAAATGTTTTAGCTTCATATATTCTATTACTAATATCAGTTTTGCTGCTGGACATTTCAATACTTTCCTCAGAAATCAAGATTCTTTTTCACTAAAAGTTGTGAGCTGAAAACGACAAAACAAAATTGTTTACTTATCTGTTGGTTAATAAACCAAAACTGATTTACCATTTTCCGATGGTTTAGAAATGACTGCATAATTATTTCCTAGATACTTTTGTAGCACAGTGTCTCACACATAACAGAAGCATGATATTTAATGAATAACAACTGTTTAATAAAAAGATAATCTCTGATACTATTTAAAAATAAGATGCTATAATTGCCTATTTTACAGTTTAATGCCAATCATTCCATGTTTAAATGTCATTTAAAATAGCATATCTTCAACAAAATAATTGGAATGGTACAATCATTTTTTACAGGTCCTCTCTTACTCACCAAATCATGCATCTTCTCCTCTATTCATCTCTTGGCTGTTTATAAAAATGGGTCTGACTTTTTGAAAAAAAAATCAATATATCCTTTTGAAAATTTGATGAAAACTATGGACCCTTTCCCCAAAACACACACATAATTACAGAAGTTTACACATAGATTCTAGGAGTGTTAGATTTCCTGAAGCACATCCATTGACTCTTGTGGGTATGAACCCCAAATTAAGAAGTTACATTTTGGACTTCCCTGGTGGCACAGTGGTTAAGAATCCCCCTGCCAATGCAGGGGACATGGGTTCAATCCCTGCTCCAGGAAGATCGCACGTGCCACAGAGCAACTAAGCCCATGCTCCACAACTACTGAGCCTGCTCTCTAGAGCCTGCGAGCCACAGCTACTGAGACCAACTGCCACAACTACTAAAGCCCGTGCACCTAGAGCCCATGCTCCACAACGAGAAGCCACCGCAGTGAGAAGCCCGCGCGCCGCAACGAAGAGTAGCCCCTGCTCACCGCAACTAGAGAAAGCCCACGTGCAGCAACAAAGACCCAATGCAGCCAAAAATAAATAAATTTATAAAAAAAAGTTACATTTTACAATATATCTCTGCATATAAATATATCCATATCTGTATGACTGTAACTGAGACAAGCTCTATGCACACAGTATTGTTCAGTTAAATTATGTTACTGTATAATCTCTGCTAAGAGTCAAGTTTCATGAACACATCTGCTGTTTTAGACTACTGGAATCTCATTTGGCCCCCTGTGGTATTAATTTAGTTTATAATAAATTACCCATACACTAGGGAATCAAATTTGATTAATAACAAACTCCGTTAAGTGGTAGAGGTGAGATGGAAGCAAGAGAAATGTAAGGAAAAAAGGAAAAGGCAGCTAATGACAAACTAGGTACTCAAAAGAGGGGTACTCGAAGACATACTTAATCTACTTTGTAATTTTGTGAAACCCCAATAATCCTAAAAGTTTAAGCTGAGGCAAGGGAACATAAATGTGAATCAGTGGGGGAAAAAAAAACCCTACAAAAATATAGGCACAATGGATCTCTGTACTAGAGGATGTACTAGGTCCATACTTTAGGAGCTACAGATGGAACAGAGTTGTAGACAAACAACTGAAAAGATATACAGGGAAAAGTGCCTCCAATAAAACTGAAAAACTTCCAAAGCACCTGACATCCTGAGAGTAGCTGGATTTTTATTTCCAAAGACAAACCACTCAAGTTGCAACTTGTAGACAAAATTTTGTGAAGAGTTTCAAAGTATACTTTCACATTAAGGAATGTACGCATCCCTCTTCCATCTCACAGAAATAAACCTTGAAAATATTCATCAAATTCTTCTTCCCTATTTAAAAGAAAAAATATACAATTTGATTAAAATCAATTAGAGAAGAAAATTACTAGGTGACACATTATATGAAATTAATAAAAATATTTTAATCCAACATATTTGCTGATTCTTTTGTATAGCAATATATTTCATGATTCAGGTATCAAATAATTCTTGGTTACCCCAAAGATGTTAAAAAAAATAAATAATAATGCAAAAAAAATAATAATTCTTGGCTTCTAAAATAATCATAACTATACCAAGACTGATTAAATTGAAAATGCTGTATATGTTGGCACGTCTCCCTAAATGTACTTATTACCTAAGATTTTACTTTGAAGTACTTTGTGAAATGTCATTGCTTCTCTTTACTTTTTGGTTAACTTTATAACTTACTCTGTTCATTCTCATTTCAAATTATAGCCTGATCAAAAAATGAATGAAAAAAACTATTTTAAGGAAAAATACAAGTCTTACTCCTAGGAATAGGGACAATCTGCTTAGGCTGCAGATTTTATTACTCTGAGAAGAGTACATACGTATCTGTAGCAGTGAAGATTATGTCTAAAACAAAGAACAGAACTCTGAAAGGAGATATTACACTATAATGTGTTAAAATATTATGAAAATTGTAAAGTACTAAATAAACATTAGTGCTAGGAGCCACAGTAGTAATAGCACAGGTTTTCAAGTCAGACAGTGTTTTTTAAGTCCTAGCTCTGTCAGTTATTTGCTGAGCAAGCAAGTTATTTAACTTCTCTGGGCTCAGTTTCCTTATCTGTAAAATAAAGAACATCACATTTCCTCATAGAGCTGTTCTAAAGATTAAATGTATGTACAATTGCTTTTCTCCCTTCTGGGAACAGAGAATCAAGCTGGACAAATTCTGTGCACCAGTCTCTTCAGAAAATGTTCTTTTAGATCAGAGATTCACAATGGGACTCCATCATTTGGCTTTAAATAATTGTGAATGCCTAGAGCCACCACAACCATGTTCAAATTTTTAAAAAATTAATTCCAGAATCAGATAAAGTTGATTTAAAATTACCTACAATTTGGTATTCTCCTGGCTACTGTCCCTTTTCCCAAGCATGACAGCAAAATGCAGTAGAATTTTTTAAATTGTAGTAAGAACTTAAATATATGAAATTAGCTGAATTTCTGTGTGAACTTAGATGTCAGTACCTGATGTCAAGTTTTTATAAGGTCACAAAGAGCTTTGGATTATGAAACCCCTCTTAGGCTTTATTCATGTATCTTTACTGCCAAAAAGGTGAGCTGACTCCAAGACCTGTTCTGTCATTTTCAGCTCTTCAAGGGAAAGTTATATGGTCAAAAGTTCAGTTGATAGTTTTACTAGGATAGTGATACCTTTTTTATAATCTGATCTATAACGACGACTCATTTGGGAATTCTTTACTTGGCTGACAAAAATAAAGGTTAAGGTCATAGAAAAAAACTAATCTTTAAAAAAAAAAAAAAAAAAAAAAAACACTCTTTCCAACACACCTGAATTCTATTACACTGAGAACATATTATATAATTAGCAATATGTTTTATAATCAGCTTAAATTAGCGAATCATGATTGATTCAACAGGTCTCTTATTATGAACCAATATGCCTAGAGTAACAAAATGGGACTAAAATTTATTGAGCACTTACTATATTGGTAGGTATTGTGCCAGACCAGGTGCTTTACATTCTTTATTCTATTAAATCTTCACAATAAACTCTATGTAGTAGGTATTATTTTATCCCCTTTCAACAGATAAAGCTCAAGTGGTGAACATCCCAGTATATGAGAAGAACTGATAGTATTCCAGCCTATATGCAGATAGCTCTTCAATCAATAGAGAACAATGCATGTGTTGACTTGTGTATCTCTGGGGTGTAAGGTGGCTGTTGGCAAGAAAACGTTTACACCTGTATATATCTTCAAGGGGCTCCCCTGTATAGGTTTATGATAATAAGAATATCATGGATAGGCTGCTCTGGAAGCTAGTAAACAGTATCTCTCTGAAACAATAAAAGCAAAGACTAGGGGGTCATCTGTCAATGTGAGCTGAGGAAAGATTTACTCACCAAGAGGGAGCTGGACAAGTTGGCTGTTTATGGCCATAAACAATGGCTGGGAATACACTCTGACCTTAGCAGGCTAGGTGTTCCTTGGCTTTAAAAAGACATTCATGATGCTAAGTTTTTCATTAACTGTTATCAAAAATGGCTGTGGTCAGAGCTTCCTAGACTGATGTAGAAGGTATGCATTATCACTGTCTATTAATACTATTATCAGGACTTACTGTGATTTTTCATCTGTCTCTGGTAGTGGGCCCTTCCAAAGTTCAGATTCTGAAGTACTTCCTTCCTCATCAGAGCTTCCTGTTCATTGAAAAGAGATTTTTTAAATGTGCACATTACATTTAAAACACATTTTGAACTACCCACCAATGCAATTAAATAAATTCCATATTTACCTGTGGTTTAGCTTCAACTTTTATGGCTCTCTGAAAATTTAATGCACTTTTCCAGACCAATAAATTCTTTTGAAAAATAATAAGCTGATATATACCAAAGAGCCTCAGCAAATAGACCAAGGATTTAAAGTCTCATGGGAAACTTCTATAAATTATACTGAGTTAAAGTAACAATTCCAATATTAACTCTATATTATAAAGGAATTATCTCTTGTAATACAGTTGTCTTTAATTTAGTTTCTTATTTTTATTGATCATACAAAAGACATGCAGGGTAAGATTTTTGTAGAGTATTTACATTAGGATCAAGACCTTAAGAACTGAACTAGTATATAGGACTAGCAAGTTAAATTATGAAAAAAAATTTGTCAGACTTAAAAAAAAATTAATGCTGATTACATTAACTAGAAGAAGTCCATTTCAATGAAGAAACAGATGTTCTCATACATTGTTAGGAGTAAATACCATTTTCTTGAGGAAAATCTGGCAATATAGATCACTTTAAAATATAGATACCCTTTGACCAGCAATGCTTTTAGGAATTTAATTATTTACTTAGAATAAACGAGCACTCAGATATATGTACAAAGATGTCCATTGTATAACAACAACAGCAAAAGAAAACAAGTTAAATCCCCACCAATTAGGGATTAAGGCTTGGTTAAAAAATACTATACAGCTATTTAAAAAAACCCCATAGCACACCTGAATTACCATAGAAAAATGTGTATGCTATATCAAAATTTTTAAAAGTTACAGAAAGCAGGCATAGTATAATACAATTTGTATTAAAACATATCTACATATATATTATTATTTATATATGCGTGTGTGTGTATATAAACACACACACACACACACACACACACACACACACACACACATAAATAAGTTTGTAAGGACCAACCAAACTTAACAGTGATTATATTACCTGTGGGCCTGGGATAGTTTTACTCTTTAAGCATTTCCAAATTTTTTTGTATTTTAAACAATAATCATGTATTACCTTTAAACATCAGTAAAAACAATAAATTTTATTTTTAAAACATAAAATAGACATGTTTCAAATGAATCACCCTATATTAGTCAACTAAAAATTATCAAATAATGAAACATGTATTATGAGACAATAAAATTATATGCCACAAAGTAATTATGTTAGCAAATAATTCCTCTCCAATAATGACCATTAGTCTGGAAAAGAAGTGACACAAATTTGGCCTGTCAATACAGAATGCACCTTAGTTAAACACAACACAAAAATAAAACAGTACTGATTTGCCATGATGGTTCTAGCCTTTTTTCCTGTTGGACTTTGATCCTTGAATCAACATGTTATGTCTGAACTTTGGTCCTAACTGAATCTATTCTAGCACAAATTCTAACGAAAACAGCAAAAAAATAAAAAAGGGAATGGGGGTTGTGCTTCTAACGATCTACACACAAAGATGATAAAATTATAAAGCTCTGGGAATAAGATTCCCACTCAACAACAGCCAGCACTGGAACTGCCAGTGTCCCAAACTGAATATGCGAAAAGACAAAAGTACTCTGCTTGGGACTTCCCTGATGGCACAGTGGTTAAGAATCCACCTGCAAAAAAAAAAAAAAAAAAAAAAAAGAATCCACCTGCAATGCTGGGGACACGGGTTCAAGCCCTGGTCCAGGAAGATCCCAAATGCCACAGAGTAAGCCCGTGTGCCACAACTACTGAGCCTGCGCTCCAGAGCCCGTGAGCCACAACTACTGAGCCCACATGCTGAAACTACTGAAGCCTGTGCACCTAGAGCCCATGCTCTGCAACAAGAGAAGCCATCGCAATGAGAAGCCTGCACACAACAAAGAGTAGACTCCTGCTTGCCACAACTAGAGAAAGCCCGTGCGCAGCAACGAAGACCAAAGACCCAATGCAGCCAAAAAACAAAAACAAAACAAACAAACAAGTCTTCTGCTCTTATTTTTATGAAAATTCACTAACTGAGATAAAGAAAGCACAGAAAAACTAATTAGGCCTAGTAAAGTTATCACCATGGTGTTATCCTGTCAATGATGTCAGAGAACAAACCTACAAGGCCTTTGAAAGTGGGCAGCTAATTTCAAAAGGCCTTACAACCACCTGTTTTCTTGTTCCCTCTCAAGAGTACTGCCCACATGCCAGCTTTCCTACACCAGTTTTCTGGTAACAGACGATCCAGTTTTACTAAAAAGTACAATTAGTTTAGAATAACATTATAAAATAACTCTCTTTGAAAGAGGACATGCTGAAAAAGTGATCAAATATCCTTAGAGAATCAAATCTACAAGACTGGATTATATGACCTTTAAGGTCCCTTACAACCCTATGAATCTATTAATATTTAACTATGAATCTATAATACCTAATTCCATGAGGTTGACAGTAACTACAAATCATTTTTTTGATAACTGCTACAACCTGCCAGAGGTGGAAAGGGTACTGCATTTAGAACAATGGGCAACACAAAATGATGCTTGCATTTGTATCAGTGTCAAACCTACACAGTAATTATTGACAAGCGGGGATCAGAATTTAAGTCACTGACTCTGTACTGAAAGGGGAGCTTGGAGGTCCAGCCCTTATCCAATAAATGAACTTCTTACTGTAATACTTCCAATAACAACTGGCTGTCCAATCTAAACACCTCACTACTTCCTGAAGCAGCCCATTCCTTTCTTCAGATAGTTCTAATTGACAAATTTTTCCTTAAATTAAGGCAAAAATCTGTCCTTGGGCTATTTTTATCCATAGACTCTAGTTATGCCAACCAGCCACCAAAAATAAGTCTCCTACATAGTAGCAGTCTTGAAAATATCTACAGTTTCCATGTCTACCTCCTTACCCCTTCCCTCTTCACTTTTTCCTAAGCTAAACATCTACGGTTCCTTCAACCTTCCTCCTATAACAACATTTCAAGTTCTGACAACACTTTGGTTCTTCTATTCTTGACCTGCTTTAAGTTTTCAATGTTCCTTTTAGAATGTAATGCAAATGTAATGTAATGCAAACTGCATATAATTTTCCCTATATGCTTTGAATAATGCAAGTAGATCCATCATCTTGGTTTTTCTGGATATTACATACCTAAATAACTTGGCCTACTGAAGAAGCGGCAAGTCGCCAATTATGAAAACAATGGACAGGTCAGACTTTTACAGACTTAACTTTTGATCTGACCCATTGTGAAGAACAAACACAAAATCTAATGTCCAGTATTTTCCTTTTCTCTGATATAAC
The DNA here is from genome assembly GCF_949987515.2 of Delphinus delphis. Classification (NCBI taxonomy): domain Eukaryota; kingdom Metazoa; phylum Chordata; class Mammalia; order Artiodactyla; family Delphinidae; genus Delphinus; species Delphinus delphis. Next base: position 33,022,698 of record NC_082698.1, on the reverse strand, counting down.
AATAATAGCTACAGATTATCAAAGATTACTTCATATAAGACACATGCTTTACATGTTTATTATTTCACTTGACTGATAATAATCCAATGAAGTCAAGTCTCTTTATACCCATTTTACAGATAGAACTGAGACACAGATCAAATCATTTAATGTGGATTTGTGTAATATATCTGCCCAAACTGAGGTATAAAGAGTAGACTAGGGGCTTCCCTGGTGGCGCAGTGGTTGAGAGTCCGCCTGCTGATGCAAGGGACACAGGTTCGTGCCCCGGACCGGGAGGATCCCACATGCCGCGGAACGGCTGGGCCCGTGAGCCATGGCTGCTGAGCCTGCGAGTCCGGAGCCTGTGCTCCACAACGGGAGAGGCCACAACAGTGAGAGGCCCGCGTATCGCAAAAAAAAAAAAAAAAAAAAAAAAGAGTAGACTAACTTTTGATTCACTGAAGAACAGTTATTGATGATATAAGTAAAAGAGCAGACTCTGGAGTTATACACCTGTGTTTAATCGTAGCTCTGCCATTAACCAACTATTTGACCTTAGGCAATTTATGTAAATTCTCTGGTCTTGGTTCTCTTATCTGCAAAATGGGATATTATATGCCCATTACTACGATTAAATGAGGTATACAACTAATCCACTTGCGATTATGGCTGACAATCAACAAAAGCAAGTTAAAATTCTTTTTCCCCATAGAAATTGGGTTTTTCTTTATGGATCTGGTGTAAATAATCCATATGTTAAATGAGGGTAAAAGGGTAACTGAATATTATCCAAATGGAAATGAAATATATAATAGAAACAGCAGAATTTGAGTTGTAAAACTGCCAAGACCACCTAAGACAGGTCACTGACCACCTGAGAAGATATCTGGGTTTGGCAAACTATAACAAGGTACATGTCCCCTGCTTGAAATGGTTCTACTTCAAGAACCAATCTAAGCTAGAGATTCTTCAGGTTGGCTACAGTATTGTCCTCTCCCTACCACCAGAAGTTTGACCTAGCTGAAGAGGGTGAAGAGACTTAAGATTATTTCCGGGAAATGAGGGAGGTTTGAGAGGGCTGGGGGAAGAACAGTGGGAGGGAGAAGGAAGGAAGAGCAAATGAAAGAATTAATATAAACAAGTCAGTCAAGCCCTTTCCCCAAAAGATTTTTTAATAAAAATTGGAATTGGAGAAGGGCAATGGTTTTTTTAAACATTAAATAGGCCTTCACACCTCTCACTGCAACATATAGTTGGAAATTGGCAAAAACTATAAAATTTCCCATTTTAACCTGTGTATGCTTTCTAAAACTATATATACTTACTACCCCATCCTCAGATAGCTTAAGTCTATCGTCTCATGCCTGGCTATGTTCTATAAACTGTCAGGAAACTTAACCTAATGTAGAAGAAGGAGCTTACTGATAGATTAGGATTCACATGGGGAGAAAGGAAGTGTCAGTGCTTTAAGGACACTTCAAATATGTTGAAAACAAAATGGTATGAGTAAAGTAATTCATAAAGAATACGTTGTATTCCTAAAGTAGAGGAATACCTCCACTGATATCTCCCTCTTCATTAAATTTTTAAACAGTAAATATCTTTAAAATTCTATTTCTCTAAAATTTCTGATTACTGAACACTTAAAAATTCTCCTTAAGAATTATATACTAAAATGCTAATAAAGTTTAAATTGAATGGTGATTTAGAGCAATTACTAAATATTTTCCTGAGTTTGCCACATAAATATATATTACTTTAAAATCAGAAAAAAATTAACTCTTAAGTTTATAAATTTACAAGTAAGGCTAGAAGTCTCAAATCTCTAAATTTCTATAAATAAGTTCAGATATTATAACATAAATTAGGTATGTTACTGAACTACACTTTGTTAGACCCTATTTATTGCAAGTTCTTTAAGAAATTCTACATCATATTACTGTTGAGATACAAGGTTACTGTTTGTTATATCACAAATGGATACCCCCTTTTATGAATCCACAGTAGATTCTGCTCTCAAAACTGCCTGGAAAAACTGAACACCCTGCGAGTTCTCTTTAATATTGTATGGGTACAATTAATCATTCTACTGGTGGTTTCCTTTCTTTGGTTTGGTTGTTAGGAAGGACAGTGACAAATCTATGATCTACTTTTGCAATTATGCAAGACTTTTTGGTAAATATTTGTCTGTATTAATTTTACCTCTAGCTTTACTTTCCTATTCTATCTTATTTTTCCATTATTTTGATTTCACCTTTAAAAAAATCTTATAGTATATATTTTTGTAAGTCATTGTGAATACTTTTTGGAATGTTGCAGGGAAGAAACAATAAAATTTGTAGCAAATATTCAATGAAATCCAATCTGATGAAAACTACAGGACTTACTAAAAATTGACCAGTAACAACCGTTGCTAACATTTGCTTTCTATGTACAAACCATATATTTAATTTGATCGATCAAAATCCCCAAATGACAAGAGATCACTCAGTCTTGTGCAATATAAGCAACATTTCTTAAATTTTAATCCACCTCCCCAATTCTTTTTCTATCCCAACTTCATCCCTCTTGTTCTCTTCCTTCACACTTCATGATGTGAAGCTAAAATGTTTATCCACTATATTTACTGAAAAAAAAAAATTTATGCTCTTCTATACTTGACATAAGAAACTTTTAAATGTTCTAATATGGGGAAGAAATACACTTTTGCTCTTTTTTCTATGATTTTTCTCACACAGTACAAAAACAACAACAAAAATTTACATCAGAACAAGTTACAGTTTGTGGGAAACCTAAACTGTAAATAACTTGAATCTGTATACTTTTATTAAATAAAAACTTGATACTGTTGATAGAATTTTCTGATTTCACTGAGAGTGAATGTGATGAAAAACAAAAACAAAAAACCCAGCACTGTTTTGTCAAGAATCATCTTGCAGTGGTGTAACAACTATAGCTATAACTGGAATTCTTCCCAATAGTCTAGTGTATAGACTTGCAGGAAAGCACTTCACTGTCTTCTAATCTTTCCTGTTCCTTAGACTTATCTCCCTAATTAAAATGTTAGATTCTTTTAGGGAGGGGTGTTTTATGCTCTTGTACAGCCTGGAATACCTAGCACAAAACATAAAAAATAATGAACACCTAATAAAAAAAAAAAATCTCATGTTGCTAAGACAAAAAACCCCAAAAAAACCCAAAAAACCCCTCATAGATTAGCTGCAATACAAACAATATTTTATCTACAGATGTTCAACATCTGAAAGCAGTTTACAAATAAATGCCTTTTCTTAATCTTTTAAGAAAAAAAAAATTAAAAAATCTTTTAATCTTTCTTAATCTTTTTTGAAGATCATATACAGGTGAGAATTCTCTGTAATTGAAAATCACACAAAAAATTATGTCATAAAACAAACATTTTCAATTCTACAATGGTTTACCCAGTGAGGGAAACAGAAAAAGTACTGAAGATCTATTAAAGTAATCTAAAAAAATCATCATTATACAATCTCCTGCAGTAAGACCTCAGGGGAAATATTTCTGAAGGCTGCTAACTCAAAAAAGAACAGAAAACAGATGGAGAGTAACAACTCCTCCAACCTCCCTGGACAGGTCTCATAATTAGCCCAAGTTGTAGCATGAATGGCCCCTTAAGGCCAGACAAGAGGGTGTGAGAACTACAGGGTCAAGATTCCAAAGGAAGCCAAGGCCTGGACTGCAACAACTGCTTATGTTGTTTCTTCACTCCTACTTATTTCCTAGTCATCAGAGAGCAAATAAAAACATAGCTAAACTTCCAATGGCAAAAGAAATGCATTCTTCTCTGTCATCTTCTCTGTCATGTAAGGAACAATGATACCTGCTTCCAAGTGTCTATAGGTTAAAAAAAGGACACAGCTGGAACCAGAAGGAAGAAGTTGTACGTTTGGGCTAAATGTTAAGAGAAACCTGCTAGCAATTACAGCTGTCTGAAATGTAAAGGAGTATTTTGGATAATGGGTACCTTTTCCCTGGAGGTGTTGAAGCTAAAGCAGAACAAATACATGATAAAGAGCAGTGCATCTTAACCTTTATTGTACATATGAATCATTCTGGGAACTTAAAGTGCAACTCTGATTTAGGAGGTCTGGAGGGTCTGAAATTATGCATTTCTAACAAGCTCCCAAGTGATGACAATGCAAAGGACCATGTTTTGAAAGGTGAAACCACAGAAAATCTTTTTGATCATGATTCCAGGGCTGATCTCTGATGTTCCTTTCAACATTGAGAAATTGGTTGATTTCACTGACTCACTCACCTAACACTTACTGAATGCCTACTATGTGGGGCAAGCACTGTGCTTAGGAACTGGGGATAGAGAATTAAACAAGTCACACAGTCCCTTCCTTCACAGAAAAATTATTCCAAGAGTGATATGTATTTCTAAAGGAGAGTGCAGGATGCTATCAGAACGTGCTAAGAGGGACCTAATCTTGCCTGGAGGAGTGGGGTGAAGGGTGTCAGAAAATGCCTACCCAAGGAACTGAGCTTGGGGGCAGGATGGAGGTGGGAGGGGTAAGATCTTGAACTTCCTGCCAAGACAATTTACCTAAATACCCTGTTCTGTTCACACCTGCCAAAGCAGACTGGTCCTCAAAGTCAAGCTTTGATCTTTCTTACATTTCCTCTCTATGCATTCAGCTATCTAGCCATCCAATTATCCAACCATCCATCCACTTATTTAGCATTTTGTATGATGGTAACCTAAGGCTATCGGCTTGATGAGATCACACAGGGAGAACAGAGAAAATAAAGAGAAGCTGTGTAAGAGCCTTGAGCAATTCCAACAAGGGTAAGATGGAGGAGGAATTATAGTCAGGAGGCTGAGGAGAGGCTGAAAAGATAGGAAAAAGATCAAGAAAGTAATTGTTCTGAGGAATGCCAACAGTCCAAATGCAGCTGCGATATTAAGCATTTACTAATTTACTAACTATTCAAGTCTGGGCCAAATTAAGGTGGCCTGGCAAGAAAGTATCATATCAAGATCAACCTAATTCCAGATGATCGATCCCAGATAAGAAGATATTAAAGAGGTCTACATGGTTTTCCTAAAAGTTTGCTAAGATGTTGTCATTTTCTGCTTTATACCAAAGAAGCTGAAAAAAAGAACTATATCCTGTGCTCTCTGCTACGAAAGGTGCTCTGAATAAAGAGTATATAAGACACAGATGTCTCAATTCCACTCTGCTTTGGTTTTCTATCTCTGAAGTTGCCCTGAAACAATCTTCAAGTCTTTCATTTTCTTATTCTTTATTATTTATGCCTTACCTGTGCTAGTGGGGTGCTAGGGATAAAGCAATGAACACAGCAGACAGAATCCCTGTTCTCCTTGTGTTTTATGTAACTGTCATATGTGTAATGAAGGAAAAGTTCCAAGGTTGTGAAAGCATTATAAATGGGAGTCCTAATTTAGATTCATGGTCAGGAAAGGATCCCTGAGGAAGTGACATTTAAGCTTAAATCTGAAGGATGAGTTAGGATGGGACTGGAGGTTTTAGAGAGGAAGCAGCACCTATACAGTCCTTAAACAGAAAGAAGTTTGGCATTTTCTAGAAACTGAAAGGCTATGTGGGTGGAGTGTGAATGTAAGGTGAAGAGTAGTGATAAACAAGCCTTGTATGCTGGATCATATAGAGCCTTTGGGCTTTGTCCAGATATTGGTTATATCCTAAGAACATAGGAAATCACTACTAGATGGAGAATGGATTAAGGAGAGGGAGGTGGGATGACAAGACAGTGTTAGAATCAGTACGGATAATATAGTAGTAGCCTAGATGAGAAAACATGGTAGTTTGAACTAGACTAGAGAGAACATGAGAAATACATACCCTGGGGGTAAAACTGATAGTATTTACATAAGTAACGAGAAAAAAAGAAGGCATCAAGGATAATTTCCCGATTTCCGATATTAGTTTTTAGGTTGACAGAGGTATCACCTACCGAAATATAGAACACTAAAGGAAAAACATCTATAAGGAAGATCACATGCATATATATATTATAATTTGAGGGGTGCAACCCCATCCCTAGTCCTGAGTATCCAGCTACCTAATTATCTGTTTTGGAGGTACTAAATAAACTTTTATAAGGCAGGGATTAGTTCTTCTTTAATTTGGAATATGCAATGATTAACATAGTATCATACTATGATATAAATATATTATATAATAGTAAATGCTACAAAATCCTCAGATATAATACACTAAATATTTTACTGGCACATGAGGATAAATAAAAATTTTTAAAAACTCAAATGAGATTCTCACACTTAATTAAAATTTATTTTGAAATTTGAAACATGATTTAGAGACAAAAAAGGTATTCTGTTTCAAATACCATTTCTCAATAAACAAGAGAATATCAGTATTTTTCCTCTCAACATCTATCGATTTTACCAAGTCAAAAACTTGGCAATACATATACTTGAATGTATCATGACATGTTAGAAGAAAAAAGTGTATGTAAGAACATAACGTATCTAATGATCTTCATAGCTGGAGCAAGGCAGCCCTCTCCTGTTCAAGTATTATGTTAACACAGGCTGGAATCTAATTCAATCTACCATTACCTACCTAATTTAAGTCCAATTCACTCTAAGTTATAGTCAATTTGACTCTACTTTATTATGGACTAAAAAAGCAACTAGCAGTAACCTTCGTAATAGCTAACTATGTACCAAGTACTATGCAAACTGCTTACATGCATTATCTCATTTCAACTTCTGAAAAATCCTATGACTTACTAGGTAAGATTATCATGACCATTTTACACATGAGAAAACTAAGGCTTAGCTTAAGGACTGCTGAGGAAGAAGTAGCAGTTGACTTGGATTTGAATTTAACAGTTATTTACTAATTGTACGTGCACAGCACCATGTTAGGTTCTGAGGACACATACATATCAACCTCTATCATTTCAAGAAGCTCATAAGCTAGTGAGAAAAATCACACAGACCATGATAATTGAAATCACAGTGTTACAATGTTAAACTGACTTATAGGTTATGTACTGATTTACAGTGTTCAAAGTGCCTTTCACATCCTTATTTGATTCTCCACAATAAGCACCAGCAGTATAAAGAGCAGGTATTCATATCACCACTATGTACACGAGGAAAGTGAAACTCAAGAAATTCAGTGACTTGCTCAAGGTAACAAGTCTGTAAGTAACAAATCCAGAAATTAGAATGCTGTTGCAATATTATACCATCTGCCAAAAATGAATCAAAACCAACCTTGTTATTGAAACTCCTGTAAGTTACTGTAAATTCATATCTAAATTCTCCAACCAGTCTCCTTTCAACTACTATAAAACAGAATTCTAAATGCATTTACTAATTAAATTCAACATTTGTGACATATGGCAGATTATACTTCATGTTCAGAAATATGAGTAAATATTTTATTTTAATTCCCTTTTACCTTTATCCTTTTTCTTAGAGGACTCTTCTACAGAAGATAATCTGGATTTTTTATGTGATGACTCTTCACAATCTTTTCTGGCTTTATCCTTTCTTTTTTTTGACTTGACTTCTTTTCTCCTTTATGTTGAACAATATAAAGTTAACTTTTTCAACTGAATTTTACAAAAAATAAAAATCAATGGGTAAAAAAGTCAAATCAGTTAAAGTACTCATTTTTAAAATGTAGTTTACATAATAAGGAACCCTTAAATGAGTCTGTAAATATTTTAGGTTAGTATATTAATTAAAACAATTCTGTAAGATTATGAAGCCTGAACACTCTGACACAAAGGATTATTTTTATAAGTTCTGTGTATAAACCTTAGTAAATGTAAATCACAGTTTTTACTCATTTCTTTTCTATATTCTATCATTTAGCCATTCTAAAAAAATTACAAAATCAAATCTCATTTTCCTCCACATAATTCATATCTACCTACACTTTGAAAAAACACATACAAGAAAAAACCACTCTAACAGTTCTCAACCACCAGTAAATAGAAAATTCTTAAGAATAAAGGAATACAGCAAAGGTATAATAGAACGAGGATGGAAAAGCTTACTGTTAACTCATATATCTACTTTAGACCACTTATCCTTTTACTGCTGTAGCTTTATCTCTTCTAGGCCAAGTTTACAAGGTTGTCAGTGCCATAGCTGGCAAACAACTGATTTTAATTGGTTAAGAAAAGAAACACTAAATAGGAAAAGGTGATAATGCTGAAACTGGGACTGGGAAAGAGGATGAAGAGACAACAGAGTGGATTACTTTCAAGAAACTTGCTTATCAGGCCTTTCAAATTAAGATACACCAAATACTACAATACTGTTTAAGACAGTAATAACTTCTTGCCTCTTGTAAGAATAATTTCAATCTTGAAATGAAGCTCGAAACTCAAGGTCAAATAAAACTTTGTTATCTTCCAGTATCATTGAGAGGGGAAATCAATTAATCTAAAAACTTTGCTAATTTTAAGAATTTAAAATTTTTTATTTATTTTTAATAGCTAAAATACTAGATAAGGCTCATTTAGAACACAGCTGATTTTAAATTAATATACTAATATATACATTTTATAAAGTTGCAGAATCTTACTGTTAAGACTTTCAAGTGTTACTCAGGACATGAAACTTGACCACTACAATCATGCCAGGTTACACAGATTTTGTCTGAACATCTGCAACGCCAGGGACTTCATTATGCTTGACTTATCATACGCCAGACACTGTGTCAAGCATTTTATATGCATTTTCATTTAATCCCCACAATAACCTTAGTATACTCATTTTTAGAGATAATAAAATTGAGTCTTACAGAGGTTACATAGCTTGCCCAAGAAGACTAGCAAGTGGATTAGCTGAGAGGAATATATAGGAAAGCCTACTATCTATATATACTGCACAATGCAGAACAATGATACTCCTACCCCATTCAGTATGGCAGACACAGTCTAGCTCATTCAATAGGAGCCTGATTTTAACATCTAAAATGAGTATAGAGGTATAATCCTTTGTAACAATGACAAACTCTAATTAAAACAATGCTTAAATGAGACATAGGAATCACTTTATGAAGACCTGCTTTACAATATAGTTTCGAAGAATATTACAGTATCTGAACACTGATTCCAAACCAAAAATTCTAGCATCTATCTACCACCCTGCACAGGCCTTCACATTTAAAACTGCTTGACTAGAGTTAGGCATGACGAACTTCCAGTTCCCTGGTTTATGTGGTCATATGGTAATGGCGGATTTTATATACAATCAACTAATCAAACATCAACCACTCAAGTCTACTTTAGACATCCAGTGCAGGTGACTACGTCCCAGAGTACTAAAATTAACAACCACATTTTAAAAGATAATATTACCTGTGATGAAAATTTAATTTAAAGGAACATTCTTGGCATAATCCTAAAAAAAAAAAAAAAAAAAGAGTAACAGCACAGAATTGCTAAATTTTAATAACTGCACTGCTACTTTACTTTTAATATCATAAATTGTCATTTTTCTTTACATTCCTTTACTGTAAGAGGGGAAACAAATAATCTGAAGAAAACAATCTGATTCTCTCCCACCTCAAAAAATGTATATATATAATAAAAATTGAATCACAATGCTTGAGAAATTGAAAATATTCTGCCATTGCTTTAGAAAATGGTGCTGTCAAGTTATTCTAAAAGCAAACTGTTTCACAGGCAGAATTGTATCTCACATCAAAGACATCTAATAACAATAGTGTGGGTATAGTCATTTCCTCTGAAGTACTCTAAGAGTTTTCAAATGTAAAAGAACTTGCAAAAAAGTTCCTCTATTGTGGTCTCTTTTTTGCTTTAATCTCAGTTCACACTAGTTGACTCTTCCTCATAAGCACTTCCAGGAAGAACTCAGACACCAACCTTCATTGGTGTGTACCAAGTAGCATATGGAGAAATCCTTGATTTCTACCCAGAGTGGGCAGACACTCTAAGGGCACACGTATTTAGGAACCAGAGAAGGTTGTTAACATGAGGCAGAGAAGAAGCTGACACATAAAAGACTAGCTTAGGAGAAAAAAAAGAATAAGCAACAGATCCTAAAACATGTATATTAAGAGAAACTTCTGTATTCTGGGTTATAATCCTAAGCTTTTAAGACTAATATCAAGAAAATCTGCCCTTCTAAAATTTTTTCTTTATTGACAGTCAATAAAGTCTACACCATAACAATATGGCTATCAGCTAATGCGAGATTTTATATTGCCTTTTCTGATACTTTGCATCTCACTCTGCCCTGGTGACATTCTCAAAGTAATGGAAAGAGGTCTTCACTTCACGAATTACTGGTTTACCTTTGGCATTAGAACTATTTCCCCTAATGTCACTCTTGCAACTTTCAGAAGCTCTGAGAAAAAAAGAGTTCCCAAGAAGATACATTAAAAATTTTTAATTGGATCTTAAATTAGCCTATATATTTTAAAATCTAAATTACTAGATAAACTTTGAAGAAATCAATCACACCCCACCTAAAATCAACTTACTTAATTTAACAAGCGCATTTCTCTTTTCACCATGCTCAATATAACCAAAATTAACTTCCCAACTCTTTAAGCCTTCTTTTTTATCACAACGTTTATTTCCACAGCAAAACTGGCCTGCAAATAAAGGAAGGAATATTAGCTATGATGGTTGGTGACAATATTTATCTATACAATCTGGCATTACCTCTGAAATTTACTCAACATACATACATAACATACATGACATACATATATAAATTCCTAGCTTTATAAAATAATCATTAAAAAACTGACCACAATAATTGTGGTATGTTCAACAATCAAATCAAATTGCTGAATGAACTGTTTAAAAAAAAAACAGTTCCAGAATTCTTTACCTGATAGATAGTTGACTATCTATCAAGTTGACTGTTTATATTAAGATACAGAGTTTTAGTGACTCCGTGTAAGGGAATCTTACACTTTGGAAGATGGAAGTACTAGAAAAGTGTACTCACTAATACACTAAAAGAATAAGTATATTTTCCAAAGTACATGCACTTATAACTGGGACAATCTTTTTCAATATTTAATAATATTAAAATTGATAAAAATTGAAATTTTTAATATGGCATTTAAGTACCAGCATAAAATGACATTTAAAACACATTTTAACTAGCATTTTGAGATTAAGTAGAATGAGTAATCAAACCTGATGCTCTTAAGTTTTAGAATCACTTGACACTAAAATCAATGCCTTATTATCATATCCACTGTATATTAAAACCTATGCAAAAAAGGACTAATATTGATGATCCAAGAGGGAAAAAAAAATAAACTACTCAACAATTATTAACTTCAACAGAAAAAGACAAGATCAAACTTATTTGCACAAACTAAAAAAAAGCATTTATATCTCAATAATTTGCACCAACAGGAACTGCCTTTTTTTCATAAAAAAGAAACTGTCAAAATGAATTTTGAAAATTACCAGTTCAAAGGCTGATAACTTTTCTAAATTGGCATTGTTTCACTCATTCCAAATAAATACTTCATTAAATCTGTATGTGTTTAGCAATGGCTCTATTGTTAAAAAAGCACCAAGATTCAGTCAGAGCAAATAGCTTTCTTTCCCCTTCTCAAGTAAAACTTTTTTCAATTACATGAATTTAGAGAATGTCCATCAATTTTTTTTAAAGGCAGCATTACTTACTGTCACTTGAAAATTCCATTCAATAGAAGTATAAAATTTTAAAATTGTGGTAGACATTTCAACAGCTCTCATTGTCTTAGGTAAAAGCACAAACTAAAATGTAATGCTAAGAAAAGTTTAAAATAGCTTTAAAATTATTCTTTTTCCTTCTCCTCTATAGTACCTTTAGGGCTGATCTTAATTTATGGAAGATGTATATGAGCCATACTGACAGCATAAATGTTTAATCATTTAAAAATGAAACTTTTATTTTCAAAGATTTTTAAAAGTTTTTAGTTTAAAATTATTTCCTTAATGTTCCTATGTAGTTTTCAGAAACATTAACACTTAAAATGCAATCACCAATAAAGAGCTAATTTTATAGCGTGAGACAGTATAAAGATTAACACTTAAATGCAATCACCAATAATACAAAGCTAATTTTATAGCATGAGACAGTACAGAAATATTAAATTTTCAGAAAAATTTTATGAATAGATTACAATGCATAGAAAAAGCATTTACTGATTGTCTACCAAATGCTTGTTCTTTTTCTGTAAGACTAAATATTTGGGCTCAAACTCAGTGACTCCCTAAGAATAAGAACTAGCCTGTCTAAAAATTATTAGGTTCAAAGTAATATTTAATTTCTATCTGCAAAATGTGGATTTGACTGGAATACAGTAATACCAACACATTATTCCAAAAATTAATAGAGAAAAATTCAAGTATTCATCTGTTGATAGTTTCCTTCCTAGGAAATTTTTAACTCTTTGAACATTTTCTACTTATCTGCAATTGAATATCCTAGAAGCAAAAATTCTAAACGTAAAAACCATTAAAGCATTATATTCTGAACTTTGTTAGCAATATATCATTAATACACCTTCTCTAATTTTACTTTGTATTTTGTAGATAATCACTTATTGTATACATTAGGAATAATCTTACCCAGTGACTTCAATAATATAACAAAATAACCTTATCCTATTAAAAACTAAAATAAAAAAAAGAATTACCTTTCCCTGAAATTACTTCTTTTTCTACTCGCCACCTAAATCCAAACTGACAAGAAAAAAAAAATACATTTATGCCAGAGTAAATTTAAACAATATTTAAATTGTAGATAAATCTTATCATGGAGCCAACAATTAACATAATGACACTTACTAATCTAAAAAGTAAACCTAATTCCCCTCATGATAGTTTTTTCTCTCCTTATAGGATTCCAGGTACTTAAAAGTACATCTGAACAATCACCAACTTCTCTGTTAAGGAATAATCCTCTTTACTTTTTTTTTTTTTTTTTTTTTTTTTTTGCGGTACGTGGGCCTCTCACTGTTGTGGCCTCTCCTGTTGCGGAGCACAGGCCCCGGACGCGCAGGCTCAGCGGCCATGGCTCACGGGCCCAGCTGCTCCGCGGCATGTGGGATCTTCCCGGACCGGGGCACGAACCCGCGTCCCCTGCATCGGCAGGCGGACTCTCAACCACTGCACCACCAGGGAAGCCCCTCTTTACTTTTTAAAAAAGTTTATTTATTCATTTTTGGCTGTGTTGGGTCTTCATTGCTGTGTGCGGGCTTTCTCTAGTTGCTGCGAGCGGGGCCTACTCTTCATTGCGGTGCACAGGCTTCTCATTGCAGTGGCTTCTCTTGTTGCACAGCATAGGCTATAGGTGCATGGGCTTCAGTAGTTGTGGCGTGTGGGCTCAGCAGTTGTGGCACACAGGCTTAGCTGCTCCGTGGCATGTGGGATCTTCCTGGCCCAGGGCTTGAACCTGTGTTCCCTGCATTGGCAGGTGGATTCTTAACCACTGCACCACCAGGGAAGTCCGATCCTCTTTACTTTTGGACTTCTTATTAAAAGTTATAGGTGCCAGGCACAAGGTATGTAAATTAACAAAAAATATATACTGTTCTATGACACTGACAGAAAAAAAGAAGTTCTAGTACAATAAAGAAGCAGTATACTATAATATGAGAGTACAGTCTTTGGAGTCAGATTGTTTGGGTTTATGTCTTAGCTCCATCGTTTCACAGCTATATAATACTGGACAAGTTATTTAATCTATTTGTGGCTCAGTTGCCTCATATAGAGATAATACGAGTACTACTGCTTTGGGTTAAGACGTTTAAATGGAATAATACATATAAAGTACTTATAATAGTATCTGGTGTATAGTACACCAGGGGTTAGCAGATAATGGTCTACAGGCCTGCTGCCTATTTTTATAAATAAAGTTTTAATGGAACACAACCACAACCCTTCATTTGTATATAGCTCTTTTCCCACTACAACAGAATAGTAATGAACAGGAAAAAGCAATGGTACCAGTCTGGAGCCCTAAAGTGGAAAGTTGTTAAATTTCCCTCCAGATTCCTAAACGTAACTTTATAGTTGACCCTTGAACATGGGGTTTAGGGGCACTGACCACTACGCAGTTGAAAATCTGAGCATAAATTTACACTTAGCCCTCCAGATCCAGGGTTCCACATCTGCAAACTGAACCAACACAGACTGTGTAGTACTATAGTACGTATTTAGTGAAAGAATCCACACAGTTCAAACCCACGTTGTTCAAGGGTCAACTGTTATTTGCTTTTTGGCTAAAAATGATAGTGTTAAAATGTTTTCTCCACTATCTTATAAGACTCACATCCATATGCTAAATTACTATTTTAGTAAATAGTTTAGTTTTCTATTCAATTTACCATATAGTTAAAAGCTCAGCTCTAGAATCATGCTGACCCAATGCAAGTTCTATCATTTATTAACTAGCTGTGAGGTTGGGAAAGTTACTTAATTTCTCAGTCTATTTCCTTTTTATGAATAAAATCCTAATCTCATAGGTTGTTGTAATTAAGAAAGATAATTCAGATGAAGCATTCAATGCCTGGTTAATTTTGCTTATTTTTATTTTATTTTTTAATCATCTATTATTTGAATTAGGCAATTCTGTATTTTAAACGCAAATGAGGGCTCGAAATATTTCAAAATATTCTAACTGAAAATAAAATAAAATCCCCCAGTCTAGGAAAAAAAGAAATAAAAAATTCAAAATAACTCTGTATTTAATTCTATTTTTAAGCCCATACATCTATGTGAGGACTGTTTGTCATCCAAAAGATGTTGGAATGTCTACTGAAGCATAGTCAAATGTGTACAGCAACAGTTCCCAAACTTTTTCTTTCACTCATTAATCTATTCAACAAATAATTATTAAGTAACTACTTACTGGCTTGGCACTCTGCTGAGAGTATAAAGTGATTATTAAAATAAGTGTCTGTCACCAAGAAGGTTATAATCTTATGGCGGATAAGAAATGTAACAACTACAATATGTCCTACTAGTTAAAGATTGCATAGAGGTTTTGCCTCAATGTTTTTCTATTCTTTCCTGACAAATATTCCTGTTGATACATTGGATTAAACACTTGAATTACTCAGGGTGTGGTGCTTAGCCTCCTTTTCTTCTCACTCTACCCTCTAGAACAAGGAGGTCACACATGCAAGCAATAAGAGAGAAGTATCCTGACTTCCTGACAACACAAAGTTCCATGACCATCCACCTGGACTTTTATGGGAAAGGAAAACAAACTTGTAGTTCATTTAAGTCACTGTTATTTGGAACTGCTTGCTGGTCCCTGTAGCTGAATCTTACCCTAACTGATACAATGATCCAACCAAATTCTCAATGATGAAAGGGAAAAAGCAACAAAGAAGGAAATAGGGGTGTGAAACAAAGGCTGGAATTCACTAAAAATGCCCTAAGTATCTACTATATATATTAGGCACTTAGCTAGGAGCTTGTTAATTAAAAATGAATAAAACACTGCCTTTGTGTAAGTAAAACTATGAGAAAATGCATAGTAGCAAGAAAGTCAACAGCATTACTCTTTCTCCAAAATACTATGCCAAAAAAAACAATCATTATCTTTGCCAAGAAGATCCCCCTGGTATGTGTGGAGCAAGATATGGGAAATCTCTCTACCTTTCCCTCTATTTTACCGTGAACTTAAAACTGCTCTAAAAAACAGCCTTAAGAAAAAAGATGTCCCTCTCTCCATATTTCCTATTTCTCTAGGATCTATACTCAACACCTGCAAGTCATATGTGATTTCTTACTTGCACTTACCCTGGTATCTAACTAACTCATCATGTTCTAATAGAAAAACACAACTTGTTTCAAGATTATGCATTTTATTTATTTAAATTATTTATTATTTATTTTTGGCTGCATGGGGTCTTTGCTGCTGCATGCGGGCTTCTCTAGTTGTGTCGAGTGGGGGCTACTCTTCGTTGCGGTGCACGGGCTTCTCACTGCGGTGGCTTCTCTTGCTGCGGAACACGGGCTCTAGGCGCGCAGGATTCAGTAGTTGTGGCTCATGGGTTCAGTAGCTCCATGGCATGTGGGATCTTCCCGGACCTGGTATTGAACCCATGTCCTCTGCACTGGCAGGCGGATTCTTAACCACTGCGCCACCAGGGAAGTCCCTATGCACTATAAAGTATGATTTCCAGTAATATACTGTGTTTTTATAAATGGGGAATACAGGGCTTCCCTTGTGGCGCAGTGGTTTAGAGTCCGCCTGCCGATGCAGGGGACACGGGTTCGTGCCCCGGTCTGGGAAGATCCCACATGCTGCGGAGCGGCTGGGCCCGTGAGCCATGGCCGCTGAACCTGCGCATCCGGAGCCTGTGCTCCGCAAAGGGAGAGGCCACAACAGTGAGAGGCCCGCGTACCGCAAAAACAAAAATGAAAACAAAATAAATGGGGAATACAAATATTTAACTATTTATTTATATCCACTTTCTTCCGTCAACTATAGTTATTTTTTGAGGGCAGACACCATGCTTTAACCCACAGCACCCAGCCCAGTCCTATATAAATATTGGAAGACAATCAACAAATGAACCAGGGTTGAAAAAGTTTTGTTATGTGCTCCTTGAAAGACTTATACTTCACCTGCAACTTGCAGTATAATACCTTCAAGTAACTCCAACTGCTGTGATGCTTTTTGGATTCAATATGGTCAATAACTATTAGAGATGAGAGCTAGTTTACAAGAAACTGAGGAAGTTTTAGGGATACATCAAGTGCTGGGGTTTGTAAACAGGGTTATAAAAATGCACACTACTACTATCTATGAGAATATTGTAAAGCAACCCACATGTTAAAGGCACTAGTGAAAAATTATTAAACCAATTATGGTTCTGAGATTTAACTATTAAAATGAAAAGAAATCCTTCGGATAAACAAATCTAAGATAGCTTTTTAGGGACTTCCCTGGTGGCGCAGTGGTTAAGAATCCGCCTGCTGATGCAAGGGACACAGGTTGGAGGCCTGGTCCAGGAAGATCCCACATGCCAACTAAGCCCATGTGCACAACTACTGAGCCTGTGCTCTAGAGCCCGAGAGCCACAACTACTGAAGCCCACGCACCTAGAGCCTGTGCTCCGCAACAAGAGAAGCCACTGCAAGGAGAAGCCCACACACCACAACAAAGAGTAGCTCCCACTCACCCCAACTAGAGAAAGCCTGTGAGCAGCAACGAAGACCCAACGCAGCCAAAAATAAATTAAATTTTTTTTAAAAACTTTTTAAATAGGTTGTCTTAATACAATACAGATGTACACTATCCAAAACATACAGATTTATGCAACATTCCTTCCCCTCCCATTTCAAACTGAGATCATTTGTTTCTGGGTCAATTTATCTATCAGTAGCTAAAAATGTGAAAAATGAGATAGGAATAAAAATCATCCTAGAGGAGGCGATCAAAATGGCAGAGAGACATGGAGCTCACCTCCTCCCACAAATAAAACAAAAATACATCTACTCGTAGAACAATTCTCAGAGAATACCTACTGAAAGCTTGAAGATCCTATACAACCAGAGCTGAAAGAAAGATCCCCACATAACTGGGGAAGACAAAGGGAACAGGGAGAAGAAGAGGAATTGGGATGAGACCTACGCCCCTGGTAGGGAGCTGTGAAAAAGGAAAGGTCCCCTCACCCTGGGAACCTCCTTCACCAGCTGGGAGGTCTGCTGGGACAGATAGGGAGCTTCAGAGGCTCGAGAGAAGAGCATGGGAGCTGGTCTGCAGCCCTGCAGGGTAAAGAAAGACCAGTATAGACGGTCCCCGCCATGTCGCTGCACTTCCTAGCCAGAGACACGTGCCTGAAGTGCACAGCAACTGGGTAGTGAAACTTGGGCTTCAGTGGACAGACCTGGGAAGAGGACTTGGCTTGGCTGCGTGGAGACAGCCTGAAGGGCCAGGAGTGTTGCTTGGGCCAAAACTGGGGGTGTGCACAGGACAGAGAGTGGTTCTGCCACAGCAGGCTCATTATCAGCATGCTTGCAATGGGGCACAGCTCCGGCCACTGCGGGTTTTGCAAACTCTGTGGGTGCGCGCACACGGAGGCAGGGCTGAAGTCTGAGCCAGTGACTGGAGCTCCCACAGTGCGCACACCTTCAGGAGGTTTTCCATCAGTGGCTTTGTCAGCATGCATATGTACCTAAGGGACCTCCAAGCCCATTACCAGTGCTCCCACAGAGGAACCAGCCACTGAAGGCAGGGCCAACAACACTGATCTTTGTGGGCACATGCACCAGGTGGCAGGCAGCATCACAGTTGCACGTTCCTGTGGACAGCTCCTGGGGAAGAATACACAGCAGCTCCTTTCCCAGAGAGAGTGCTCCAGTCCCACCTACCTCACACTGCAGCTTAGAACCTGACCTGGGTGGGGGCTTCTACTCCTACAACTGGGGAGCAGACCCTGCCCCTGACAGGGCTGTGACAACCACAGAGCAAAGAGGAGGCCCTACTCAACATCCAGTGCAGGCTCTGATCACACCACCACCAAACACACTGCCATCAAGGGGACAAGGGCCAACACACCCTGAGAAAAGATATGGCAAGAATCCTACCAAAAACAACCCTTGCACCAAGAATACTGGATTCCCACAGTCTACACAGGGTCGCTCTGACATAAAAACAGCCACAGTAGATAACTGTTTCTCCTAAATTCATAGAGTCAAAGAAATATAAGTAAAATGAAAAAACAAAGGAACTATTTCCAATTAAAAGAACAAGAGAAATCCCCTGAAAGAACAACGAAACAGACTTCTCCAGTCAACGAAACAGACTTCTCCAGTCTACCCGACCCCAAGCTCAAAAAGGAGGTAATAATAATGCTGAAGGAATTAAGAAAGACTATTGATAGAAACGCAGATCACCATAACAAGGAACTAGAAACTATAAAGAGGAGCCAATCAAAATTAGATAACCCAACTGCCAAGATGAAAACCAAGCTAAAGGAAATAAATAGCAAACTAAATAAGGTAGAAGAATGAATAAGTGATCTGGAAGACAGAATAATGGAAATCACCCAATCAGAACAGCAGACAGAAAGACAAATGAAAGAAAAAAATGAAAGCAACATATGAGATTATGGGATAATATAAAGCATGCCAATCTATGCATAAAAGGAATCCCAGAAGAAGAAAGAGGAAAGGGAATCAAAAATTTATTCAAAGGAATTATGGCTGAAAACTTCCCAAACCTAAAGAAGGAAACAGATATCCAGATACAGGAAGCACAGAGGGTCCCAAACAGACCTACTCCAAGATATCATAATGAAAATGACAAAAGTTAGAGAGGATTCTAAAGGCAGCAAGATAAAAACAAAGAGTCAGTTACAAGGGAACCGCCATAAGGGTATCAGTTGATTTCTCTACAGAAACTGTGCATGCCAGAAGGGAGTGGCAAGATACATTTAAAGTCCTGAAAGGGAAAAACCTGCAACCTATGATACCCTACTCAGCAAGATTATCATTAAGCATGGAAGGAGAGAGAAAGAATTTCTCAAAGAAAAAAATAAAAGAATACAGCAACACTAAACCTACTCTATAAGAAATACTGAAAGGTGTTCTCTAAATAGAAAAGAAACAGGAATCTATAAGAAATGGAAAATCACAATAGAAAAAGTAAATATATAAAAAGATTGAAGACTACTTAAATTAGGCAGTACATAGATTAAAGAAACAATCAAAAAATTCTGTGAAAGCGATTATAATTACAATGAACAGCAAAAAGATAAACATGAGATGAGAAACAGGACATCAAAACTACAAAATGTGGAGGAGGGGAGTAAGAAAATGTAGATCTTTTAGAAAGTGTTTGAGCTGTTATGACCACCAGTCTAAAGCAAGTAGATAGAGTTATGGGTTAACATACTTGAAAATCAGGGTAAACACAAATCAAAAACATACAACAGATTCACAAAAACCAAAATGAAAGGAACTCAAGCATAATACAAAAGAAAACCATCAAAGCACAAAAGGAAAAACAAAAAGAAGAAAGGAACAAAGAATACAAAATCAACAGGAAAACAAGGTTTAAAATGGCAATAAACACACTTATCAATAATTACTTTAAGTGTCAATGGACTAAAAACATCAATCAAAGGACACAGAGTGGCAGATTGGATAATAAAACAAGAACCTATAATATGCTGCCTACAGGAGACCCACTTTAGGGCTAAAGACACATATAGATTGAAAGTGAGGAGATGGAAAAAGATATTTCATGCAAATGGAAATGACAAGAAAGCGAGGGTAGCAACACTCATACCAGACTTTAAAACAAAGGCCATAAAGAAAGACGAAGAAGGACACTATATAATGATAAAAGGATCAATACAAGAAGAGGATATCACACTGGTTAACATATACACACACAATACAGGAGCACCTAGATACATGAAACAAATACTAACAGACATAAAGGGAGAAACTGATGGGAATACAATAATAGTAGGAGACTTTTAACACCTCACTCACATCAATGGACAGATCTCCCAGACAGAACAGCAATAAGGCAACAGAGATCCCAAATGACACAACAGAACAGTTAGACTTAATTGAAATCTACAAGATACTACATCCAAATAAAGCAGAAAACACATACTTTTCAAGCACACATGGAACATTCTTTAGGAAAGACCACATACTAGGACACAAAACAAGGCTCAACAAATTTAAGAGGATAGAAATTATTTCAAGCATCTTTTCTGACCACAACCACATGAAACTAGAAATCAAAGAGAAACGAGGAAAAAAACTATTACATGGAGACTAAACAACATGCTACTAAAAACCAATGGGTCAACAATGAAATCAAAGAGGAAATAAAAAATATCTTGGGACAACAACAATGAAAACACAACCATACAAAATCTATGGGATGCAGCAAAAGCAGTCCTTAGAGGGAAGTTCATAGCGATACAGGCCTTCCTCAAAAAACAAGAAAACTCACAAATAAACAACCTAACCTACCACCTAAAAGAACTAGAAAAAGAAGAGCAAATAAAACCTGAAGTCATCAGAATGAAGGAAATAATAAAGATCAGAGAAGAAATAAATAAAATAAAGATTAAAAAACAACAGAAAAATCAATAATAGCAAGAGCTGGTTTTTTGAACAGATAAACAAAATCAACAAACTTCTGGCCAGGCTCACCAAGAAGAAAAGAGAGAGGACCTAAATAAATAAAATAAGAAATGAAAGGGAGAAATATTAACCGACACTACAGAAATACAAAAAATCATAAGATATTATGAACAGTTATATGCCAACAAAATGGACTACTTAGGAGAAATGGACAAGTTTCTAGAAATAGCCTGTAAAAACGGAATCAAGAAGAAACAGATGATTTGAACAGATCTATCACTAGAAGTGAAATAGAATCTGTAATTTAAAAAATTCCCTGAAAACAGAAGTCCAGGACTGGATGGCTTCATTGGGGAATTGCACCAAACATAGTGAGAAGAACTCATACTGATCCTTCTCAAACTCTCCCAAAAGATTGAAGAGGAGGGAACACTCCCAAAGCCATCCTATGAAGCCACCATCACCCTGACACCAAAACCAGACAAAGACACTAAAAAAAAGAAAATTACAGGACAATATCTTTGATGAATATAGATGCAAAAATCCTCAACAAATATTAGCAAACCGAATCCAACAACCCATAAAAAGGATCATACACCATAATTAAGTTGGGTTCATTCCAGGGTCACACGAATAGTTCAACATACGCAAATCAATCAATCTGATATATCACATCAACAAAAGACAAAAACCACATGATCATCTCAATAGATAAAAAGCACTTGGTACAATTCAATATCCATTCATGATTAAAATCTCTCACCAAAGTGGGTATAGAGGGAACATATCTCAACATAATAAAAGCCATTTGTGACAAACACATAGCCAACATAATACTAAATGGTGAAAAGCTGAAAGCCTTCCTGCTAAAATCTGGAACAAGACAAGGATGTCCACTCTCACCACTTCTACTCAACATAGTACTGGAAGTCCTAGCCACAACAGTCAGATGAGAAAAATAAAAGGTATCCAAAACGGAAGGGAAAAGGTAAAATTGTCATTATGTGCAGATGACATGACACCCTATATATAGAAAATCCTAAAGATTCTGCACAAAAACTACTAAAACTGATATATGAATTCAGCAAGGTAGCAGAATACAACATTAATATACAGAAATCTGCTGTATTTCTTCATACTAACAATGAAATATCAGAAAGAGAAAGTAAAATAAATTCCCATTTAAAATCGCATCCAAAAAAAAAGAAAAATATCTAGGAATAAACCTAATCAAGGAGGTGAAAGACTTATATGCTGAGAACTATAAAACACTGATAAAGGAAACAGAAGATGATTCGATGAAATTGGAGGCTAGACCATGCTCTTGCACTGGAAGACTTAATATAGTTAAAATGGCCATACCACCCAAAGCAATCTACAGATTAATGTGATCCATATCAAATAACCCATGACATTTTTCACAGAACTAGAATAAATAATCCTTAAATTTATATGTAATCACAAAAGACCCAGAATTGCTAAAGTAATCCTGAGGAAAAAGAACAAAGCTGGAGGCATAACCCTTCCAGACTTCAGACAATACTATAAAGCCACAGCAATCAAAACTGCATGGTTCTGGCACAAAACAGACATACAGATCAATGGAATAGCATAGAGCGCCCAGAGATAAACCCACACACTATGGTCAATTAATCTTCGACAAAGGAGGCAAAAATATACAATGGAGAAAAGACAGTCTCTTTAACAAGTGGTATTGGGAAAGCTGGACAGCCACATGTAAATCAATGAAGTTAGAACACACTCTAACACCATACACAAAAATAAACTAAAAATGGCTTAAAGTCTTTAATATAAAACATGACACCATAAAACTCCTTGAAGAGAACATAGGCAAAACATCCTCTGACATAAATCGTAGCAATATTTTCTTAGGTCAGTCTCACAAGGCAAAAGAAATAAAAGCAAAAATAAACAAATGGGACCTAATTAAACTTAAAAGCTTTTGCAGAGCAAAGGAAACCATAAACAAAATGAAAAGACAACCTATGGAATGGGAGAAAATATTTGCAAATGATGAGACCAACAAGGGCTTAATTTCCAAAATATACAAACAGCTCACACAGCTCAATATAAAAAAAACCAAAAAACTCAATCAAAAAATGGGCAGAAGACCTAAATAGACATTTCTCTAAAGTAGACATCCAGATGGCCAACAAGCATATGAAAAGATGCTCAACACCGCTAGTTATTAGAGAACTGCAAATCAAAACTACAATGAGGTATCACCTCACACCAGTCAGAATGGCTATTATCAAAAAGTATACAAATAATAAATGCTGGAGAGGTTGTGGAGAAAAGGGAACCCTCCTACACTGTTGTTGGGAATGTAAATTGGTGCAGTCACTGTGGAAAAACAGTATGGAGTATGGAGGTTCCATAAAAAACTAAAAATAAAGTTACTATATGATCCAGCAATCCCCACCCCTGGGCATGTATCTGGAAAAGACGAAAACTCTAATTCAAAAAGATACACACACCCCAACGTTCACAGCAGCACTATTTACAATAGCCAAGACATGGAAGCAACCTAAGTGTCCATCGACAGATGAATGGATAAAAAAGATGTGGTATATATATACAATGGACTATTATTTAGCCATAAAAAAGAATGAAATAATGCCATTTGCAGCAACATGGATGGACCCAGAAATGATCATACTAAGTAAAACAGAGAAAGACAAGTATATGATATCACTTATAGGTGGATATCTAAAAATAGTACAAATGAACTTATTTATAAAACAGAAACAGACTCACAGACACAGAAAACAAATGTATGGTTACCAAAGGGGAATATGGGGGGAGGGATAAATTATGAGTATGAGATTACAAATACACCTACCATATATAATATAAACAACAAGGATTTACTGGATAGCACAGGGAACTATATTTAATATCTTGTAATAACCTATGATGGAAAAGCATCGAAAAAAAGGAAAAAATATATATAACCAAATCACTTTGCTATACACCTGAAACACACAATATTGTAAATCAACTCTACTTCTATTTTTTAAAAATCACTTCAACATTAACTAAAATAGGACTTCCCTGGTGGCACAGTGGTTAAGAATCCGCCTGCCAATGCAGGGGACATGGGTTCGATCCCTAGTCCAGGAAGATGCCACATGCTGCGGAGCAACTAAGCCTGTGCGCCACAACTACCGAGCCTGCGCTCTACAGCCTGTGCGCCACAACTACTGAGCCCACATGCCACAACTACTGAAGCCCACGTGCCCTAGAGCTTGCGCACCACAACTACTGAGGCCACACACTGTAACTACTGAAGCCCATGTGCTCTAGGGCCCATGTGCCGCAACTACTGAGCCTGCGTGCTGTGACTACTGAAGCCCGTGCACCTAGAGCCCATGCTCTGCAACAAGAGAAGCCACCACAACGAGAGGCCTGTGCACTGCAACGAAGAGTAGCCCCCCGCTCGCCACAACTAGAGAAAGCCTGCATGCAGCAACGAAGACCCAATGCAGCCAAAAATAAATAAAATTAATTAAAAAAAAAAATTAAAGTAAGATGTAAAGCGGGAAGGGAAATTTGCCATTACTAATTGGCACTGATAAGAGCTATTTTTACTAGAATAGACATTTACATAACAGAAGATGTGCATCTGCCTCTTTATATGGCATTCCATTTGGAAAAAAAAGCCTATCAATTTCAAACATCATTTGTGGAAGAAGACATCATTCAAAGTGTCAAATCATAATCACTAGAGGCTCTGGATTAGAGTCAGGATAAAACAAGATTCAGTAGCCACCTGTGTTTCATTTTAGACTTTTCATGTCTCAGCTCACAAAGAGTCACCCTTGACTTCAGGGCCCTTTGTAAATTCCACAGCTATCGAGGTTAAATGGTCCAACTGATACTTCATAGATGGAGGACAACTTAGGATTGAATTATTCTTAAAAGAATAATACAGGGCACAATAGTATATTAAAAAGTAACACTATACGTGAATAAGAACCTTCTTCTATAAATATCTGGAAGGCATACCTTATTTTCTTTGTATCTGGTGAGATCTGCTACGCAGTATTCCTTGAATAATTTATCATAGTATTTCTTTGCAAGTCTCTTCTCCCTAGATTCATTAAAAAAATATAAATCTTACATATTTAGAAATTCAACCATTGTTTGCTACTTGGAGGCAATGTCAAATAAATAACGCATATGATACAAACATTAATGTTTTAAAAGAGATCATTACTTACATGTGCATAGAATATCTGAATATTAACTATTAGTGGGTCTCTAGGGAGGGAAGCTGGAAGACTAATAATAGTCAAAGATGAGAAGGAGACTGACTCTTCACTTTTTACCCTCTGTAATGTTTGAATTTTTAAAACCATTTTCAGGTTTTACGTTTTCCCAAAATATTTTTAAAATTTAAAAAGAAGCGTACTACTAGACAACAAATAATACTGTAAAAATTTTATAGATTATTTTTTAAAGACAAAGTCAAGCAATAAGAAGTCAGTTAGGGCTTCCCTGGTGGCGCAGTGGTTGAGAATCTGCCTGCCAATGAAGGGGACACAGGTTCGAGCCCTGGTCTGGGAAGATCCCACGTGCCGCGGAGCAACTGGGCCCGTGAGCCACAATTACTGAGCCTGCGCATCTGGAGCCTGCGCGTCTGGAGCCTGTGCTCCGCAACGAGAGAGGCCGCGATAGTGAGAGGCCCGCGCACCGCGATGAAGAGTGGCCCCCACTTGCCACAACTAGAGAAAGCCCTCGCACAGAAACGAAGACCCAACACAGCCATAAATAAATAAATAAAGCAAACTGTCAACAAGTAAAAATAAACAAACACTATTATATTTAAAAAAAAAAAAAAGAAGTCAGTTAAAATTGTTAAAAATTACCAAAAGAATCAAACCAGATTCAATAATCTGAGGCACGGTTTTATGTTCTTGATTCAGAACTGCTCCATGCAGGGGCCAAATGCATTGGACAGGTGACAAAACAAGAAAACACTCAGGGAGCAGGAGAGATAGGACTATAGCATTTGATGCATTATGTCTCACACGGGTACAATTACCAATTCATGTCCATTTCATCCTCCTCATTCCATAGGAATCTGTGATTTTCTCGTATAATATCCATGTCTATCTTGTCATTCTCCCTGAAATAAAACAATTTTAAATTCAATATGAAAACAAAATTAGTCAAACTTAAGTTAAACAGTGTGTGAGATTTTTGAGCACCTGAGTAAAAATAAGATACACAAAGATAGTTTTATATGTACGTATGTATGTATATTTATAAAAAGTATTTCAGTATTTTCAAAAGGCAGTTATAAAGAGTGCTGCTACAGAAACAAATGGATAAGGAATCCACCCATCTCTAGAGCTCGTTCAATTATATAAAGGGTGCTAAATTACCAAAACTAGGATGAGAAATCTGAATGAACACTAAATGGATAAGGAAGATGAATGAAAATAAGTTTCAGAATCTAAAATAAGTAACACCATCCTATTGTGATCTAATTTTAAAAATATATAAAAAATTTTTTCACACCTCATTTTACTACATCTTCCTAGGAAGACTGAGTAAGGAAGAGAACTGAAGGAGATGATTTTTCAAGATGGTAACAGATTGGGGACAGAAGAAGGGATTGTTGAGAAATACAGGCTAAATTCAGAGGAGAGTTAAGTTTGGGGCTGATGAGCTGGTATGAAGTTTTTTAGGGCACTATCAACTCGGAAAATCGTTAAGTAAAGAGAAAAAAACCCACACAAAACTAAGAGGCTCTGACAGAAGAGCCTCAGATATAAGAAGGAATTTCATGTGTGGGAAATATTAGAGTGAGGTCTCTTGTTTGTCCTATCTTTTAAAAAGCAATCCCAAACCTGAGGTCTGAAGAGTTCATTATTTCAAAGATCCTTGTGGGGGGAAAAAAAAAAATCACTGCATAATCAGGCACGTGAGTATTCCTCACACAATCCTGTTATTGCCAGAATCAGCAGGCTGCCTGAGGCCTGTTGCCAGAGAAATGGGGTTCATGATGAGTTGCTTAGCTAGAAGCTTCGAATGGCCTCTCCACCTTATAACAACAAAACTGGAATGGAAAGCAGGAGAACATGACAGAATCAGAAGATATAGTAGCTGTGAGTCTTCAAAGATACCCATACCTACCTCCCATTATGTAAAATAAACTTTATGACACTTACCCCAATCGCCTGAAGTCTTCTTTTTTGCCACCATAGTATAAAATATAGTCATTTACAAACTTTGTATGCCTTTGATACTGAAATGCAAAAAATTAAGGATTTTATTTGTTCAGTAGTTGGGTGTCAATGACATATTAGTGAGTAGGGAAAAAAAACATAGTATGAGTCTATTTAGTTTTTTAAAAATATACAAATATATACTATACATGCTTATAAATTAAAAAAAGATCTAAAAGGGTAAATATTAAATTGTTAAGAGTGAACACGGTACAGTAGAGGGGCTTTCACTTCCTACTGAATACTCTATATTGTTTTGAACATTTTCAAGCAATAACTCTCTGGAGAGAAGGACAGCTTCCTATATACAGCTTCACACCACCACTCATTTTATAGTTTCAAATTATAGTTTCCTATAACTATATATTATAGTTATTCCTATAACTATAAATTATAGTTTCCTATAACTATAACAAATTATAGTTTCCAAAGTTAAAGGTGAGGAGTAGAATTTTTCTTCATTATAAAATATAACTTAGCTATTTCAGTAACAATAAAGCCTCCAAAATAGAAGATGTAACTTTATTATATTAAATCCTAACAAGAGGCTTTCAAAAAGAAGTAAATATAAGAGATCACATGAAGCTACAGTCATGTTTTCAGTGCAATACAACGAGACACATGAGCATTTTACTTGTTTTAAAAAGCTCCATGGTACTCTCTCTAGAGCGGAACACACACATAACACAACTGACATAATATTGTCTGTGACTACAGCCTATTATATTAAAGACAAACAGTTATTTAATTGATCACAATGTGTTCCAGCAGAATAGTGAATCAAAACATAATTCTGAAACGAGCAAGAAAGCAATTAACATTTCAGAAAAGAAAAAAGAGAAAAAGCCAGATACCCAGAGATCTGGATTCTAGCTCTTGGTCTACCACAAACTGGTCATGTGACACTGGCAAGTCACTTAAATCTTTCAAGAGCTCAAGTCAGCAAACTTTTCCTGTAAATAGTAAATACGCAGGCCATACGGTCTCTGTTAAAACTACTCGACTCTGCCACTTTAGCATGGAAGTAGGCACAGATAACACCTAAATGAATGAGCACAGCTGTGTTCCAATAAAACTTTTATTTACAAAAGCAGGTGGTAGGTGGGACTTTGCTTCCTGGAAGATGCAGCAAAGATGTACAGTTGATCCCTGAACAGGGTGGATAGAACACCCACCCTCCTCATTGTCCAAAACCTGCACATAATGTATAATCAGCCCTCTGCATCTGTAGATTCAACCAACTGCAGATCATTAGTACTACAGTAAAATAAATACCCATATTTACACAAGTAATATAGTAAAATAAAAATCCTTGTATAAGTGGACCCTCACAGTTCAAACCCTGTGTTGTTCAAGGGTCAACTGCACTTCTCCCTATTCCTCCCACTGAGAACTAAAAACCTTGGAAATTATATATAAAACAAACATAAGAAGACTCTGAAAGGTAGAGAGAAGAAGGCAGACCAGCTACGGACCTCAGGACCCATGGTATGACATGGTGCTGAGTTCCCCAGGTTTTCTTTTTGCTTAATAAATGCCAGACTTGGAGGTGAAGAAGCTGGATAGCTGGAAATACCAACAAGCACAGACAAAAGAAGTACCAACAAAAGTCTGTTCCCTGTAACAAAATAATCAGGAGAGAGGCAGCCTAACAGGAAAGATAACTTTTAGGCAGTAACTACTCTATTCCAGCCAAACACTCCAGAAAATCTATGGCCCCACCTCCAGCCATGCAAGAAAAGGGGATCTAGACTTTCACCCTCACCAGGCTGTAACTAGATGCCCCAACACCCCCAACTGAGTGGTGTGATAGAAGGAGGAGCAGATGTTGAAATACTAAAGGAGCAGT
The DNA here is from genome assembly GCF_949987515.2 of Delphinus delphis. NCBI lineage: Eukaryota > Metazoa > Chordata > Mammalia > Artiodactyla > Delphinidae > Delphinus > Delphinus delphis. The sequence goes on along the minus strand of NC_082698.1, from coordinate 32,993,484 downwards.
GGCAGATGAGATCCATGGGAAAGCTAAGCTATTGGGTTAGGAGATAAGAGGAATAAATAAATTGGTGACAAGAGAACTTCTATAACTTAAAGAAAAGGATCAGGAACAATAAAGTGAAAGTGGTGACTACAGGATAGTGGGTATATCTAATTGACGTCGTCTCCTTCTCCCTATCCTGACTGCAGTAATAAATACCCAGAAATACTTTCACTCTCCAATATTCCCAACAGTAATATGGATGGCCAGTGGTAGCGGCTTGTGTAATAAGCCACAGTCTTACCAAAAAGTTGAGCTGAGAGATGGCTATCACAGGGAAACAAGGTATAACTTAAAGACAGCCCCAATTCATGCCTGAAAGCTGAAGCCACAGTAGGCCTGAGACAGTCCACAAACAGACCTATTATTTTTTTTTCATTTTTATTTTTTCTAACATCTTTATTGGAATATAATTGCTTTACAATGCTGTGTTAGTTTCTCCTATATAACAAAGTGAATAAGCTATATGTATACATATATCCCCACATCTCTTCCCTCTTGCGTCTCCCTCCCGCCCTCCCTATCCCACTCCTCTAGGTGGTCACAAAGCCCCGAGCTGATCTCCCTGGGCTGAGGCTGCTTCCCACTAGCTACCTATTTTACACTTGGTAGTGTATATATGTCCATGACACTCTCTCACTTCATTCCAGCTTACCATTCCCCCTCCTCGTGTCCTCTGTGTCTTTATTCCTGTCCTGCCCTTACATTCATCAGAACCTTTTTTTTTTTTAGATTCCATATATATGTGTTAGCATACAGTATTTTTCTCTTTCTTACTTCACTCTGGATGACAGACTCTAGGTCCATCCACCTCACTACAAATAACTCAATTTCATTTCTTTTTATGGCTGAGTAATATTCCATTGTATATATGGGACCATCTTCTTTATCCATTCATCTGTCAATGGACACTTAGGTTGCTTCCATGTCCTGGCTATTGTAAATAGTGCTGCAATGAACATTGTGGTACATGACTTTTTGAATTATGGTTTTCTCAGGGCATATGCCCAGTAGTGGGATTGCTGGGTCATATGGTAATTCTATTTTTAGTTTTTTAAGGAACCTCCATGGTGGCTGTATTAATTTACATTCCCACCAACAGTGCAAGAGGGTTCCCTTTTCTCCACACTCTCTCCAGCATTTATTGTCTGTAGATTTTTTGATGATGGCCATTCTGACCAGTGCGAGGTGATACCTCATTGTGGTTTTGATTTGCATTTCTCTAATGATCAAACAGACCTATTATTAAACATAGTTTTACAAAGACATTAAATAGCCAAGAACCAGGTAGGAAAAGAGTAAGAGTTAAAATGAGACTGAAGATAATAGTATAAAAATGAGAAGTATTGACAGCTTGACAAAAATGGATTGGAAAAAATATCTGCAAGTACATGGACTTTGTAAACCTATTTATAGAAGATTAGTAATATGTTTTTTATTATTTTTTGCTTCTAAATCTTTCTTATATATTAGTAAAAGAGAATTGTACTCAGAAGTATATATGGCAAAATTCCATATCAATAAACATTTATCTTTAAATATAAAATTTATGTCTATCTGACTTCACAAGATTTTATGAAATAAAATAGATGTAAAAAGTTGTATTAGTCACAAAATCTAGAAATATAAAAGGATACAGCATCCATAGCTATGAGATGAAACCTTCTATTTCTTGCTTCTTCCCTGTTAAGAAAAATTTTATTTCAAGCAAATTCAAATGTCTATATTTAATTAATATAATCAAATCACCAGCATCTCGAACCAAAAAAAAGTAATGTACATTGAAGTACCATACCTATCCAGCAATTCTGCTGCAACTTGCTTATGGACCACCTTTCCATGTTTTTCTTTCTGAAATGGCTTTTTGAGCAGTACATCATCTTCAACTGTCCTGGTTTGTTAAGAAGAAAAATTATTAGAAGAGTTCATTTTTCTCAGTGTTTCCTATTTCTTTATTATTTTCATAATTGGAACACGTTTTAAAGAATTCAACTCTTAAAGACTCACTGATCTTCAATGAGATATTTTACATCTCCTTTAACAGCTTAATTAATATCTTGACTTTATTTAATACCTATAAAATGGAGAAGACGAGACTAACAAATGCATGGGTTCTGGTGTCACACCACCTGGGGTCCTTGGTTCAAATTTTGGCTCTGTCATTCATTATCTTTATCTTAAATTACTTAATCTTTTTGTGCCACAATTTCCTTGTTTGCAAAGTAGAGATAACAAAGCTTTCAGTAACTGATAACGGAAAAAGAAGGGCTGATTATAGATGATATAGACTTTAGGTGATCAGCCCTAGTTACTTAAATAGATATAATCCTAGAGCACACAAGACTATCCAACTAGATTGGCTCAAATTCTATTCTTACAAAGTAATATTTTTGAATGAAAAACCTTGAAAATGTAAAGCATTTTAATTTCATTTTATTACATAAAAATGTAATTCATTATATAATTATTTCTATTCTTTTGGTTATCCATGAAGACTGAGTACCCAATAAAAATGTTCAGCCCCAATTAGTATGCTTATATATTGTTTTCAGTGTCAAATAATAAACCAATTTTTGTAAGTTTGGTTAATATGAATCAGTCAACCACTCCTAAGTTAATGGATAAAATCAAGTTTCTAAGCACTGAAGGCTGAAAACAATGCCCCTCCCTAAACACAGCTACTCCACCAAGATCTGGCCTCCTTTGTAAGGTTCAGGCTTTATCTGCTAAGAGTTCTTACCTCTTCCATTAAATAAAGACTTCCATGAACTCCTTCCTCTGGCCACTTAGTCTGCTCATTCACAAAATCCTAAGAATTGTGCTGCATCACAATCTCATCCTCCACAGTATCCTCATTTTGCAGTCAAGTACTAGCAAAGGGACAACCAACCAAGCCCCCTCTTAGCTATGACAGTTGCAAGTAGAGTCCTTGACAGTTGAATGAAAAATAGATGCAACAGAGAAATCTAAGAACTTTAACTGATTTCCTTTTTTTCCTTATGCTTCCCTTTCCATAAATCCCTTCACAGCATAAACATTACTTTCTTATCTTTTACAGAACTGTTCTCAATTTTTTTTTTTTTTTTTTTTTTTTGCGGTACGCGGGCCTCTCACTGTCGTGGTCTCTCCTGTTGCGAAGCAGAGGCTCCGGACGCGCAGGCTCAGCGGCCATGGCTCACGGGCCCAGCCGCTCCGCAGCATGTGGGATCTTCCCGGACCGGGGCACGAACCCGCGTCCCCTGCATCGGCAGGCGGACTCCCAACCACTGCGCCACCAGGGAAGCCCTGTTCTCAAATTTTTGAGTCAATTCATTATAGTTTAATAAACAAAAATTCATTCAGTAGAGCATCGCTGTCTTCACATGTAAACACAATGCCAAAACTTTAAATATTATTTATACCTCATCTCAATTTAGAAATGATCGGAAGCAGAGATCAATAAAAAATTACTTACTTTTTTTTCCTTTTGCTAGATTCTCCACAGTGTTCATCATCACTAAAATCAGAGTCATAGCCTCCATGACCATGCATCTGTAAAGGAGTATAGTCAGTTACTTAGAACTTAAATTGCCCACAGTTCAGGAAACAGAATAGTTCAAAAATAAGTTATCTTTAAAAGCCACAATAGTTTTAAAGGATTGTGGTGGGCATATCAGGGGTTATCTAGCCATCTAAAACTTTCAATCACTTTGAAGTAACAAACTTACCTTTCAGAAAATGAATCAATGTTTTTCACTTTAATTACCAACAAGGGAGATTACTCTTTGACCTTTCCATGTAAAACCAGGTCTAGAAGCTGCCATGTCACTGCATACAAGGTTCAGCAATGCTTTACTTTTATTTGATTCAGAGTAATAATGGTTGCTGGTATTTATCAACTTTGTTCCAGACATTATGCTAGGTTCTTTACAAACACTGCTTCTAATTCTGCAAGTTAGGAACTATTACCTTCATTTTAGAGATAAAGAAATCAAGGACAAAGTTAAGTAAATCAATTATACAGAGCAAATATATGGCTAAGCAGATCTACTTGATTCTTAAGCCCATGATCTCAACTACTACAAACTGACTCTCTGGAATATGCTAACATTTTGATTACTGTATTCCATTAGACTTAATGGATTTGTGAACAGTACGATCAACTGATAAAAATTTTCCTATCTTCTTTCAAGATTTCCTTTTTCTTTGAAACAGTTTCTTCAAGGTAAACCACCTTGTCCTTTGTTCTAGATAACTTTATCTTGTTTCTATTCATTTTTAAATCAAAATTCTTAGAAATACTGAAAGATCTCAATTGTCACTCAGTTGTGTTAGAAAGCAGCTCCTGGTTTCAGCATTACATAGAATTTGGGATATACATTAATGGCGGATGGATGGATTATTTGACTATATCTGCTAAATAAGGTGGCTACATCAAACAATCTTTAAATCCTATGAGTCTGTGATCTTCATAATTCCATTTTCAAACTTACGTGTATGGGTGCATATCTCTCTTCCCTGCCCCACAGAATTCGAGAGAGGCGGGCCCCAGCCAAGGTTGAGGCGAAGGTTTAGGCCACTTTCAACTCTACTCTCACTAAGTCACACCTGAATCGCACACCTTTTTATCATGTCAACTCCTTGCTTCCGCTGTTTTATCACATCTGTTCAAACCATACCAGCCTCTCACACCTTGTCTTATGTCCTCACTTTCTTCACATTCTGATGGGGGACAACCACTGTGGGGAGCTTAGAGATAAGTTCTTAGAGATAAGTTTGTCTTATGTCCTCACTTTCTTCACATTCTGATGGGGGACAACCACTGTGGGGAGCTTAGAGATAAGTTCTGTGGGGAGCTTAGAGATAAGTTCTAGAGATAAGTTCTGGGGTCAGCCTGACAGAATGCAAACGGTGGCTCTGCACGTTTCATGTCTTTCTTTGGGCATGCTCCTTAATCTCTAGGAGCCTGTTTCCCCCTCCATAAAGAGAGGCTAATGAAAGAAAGTACCAGTCTCACAGAACTGGGCATTAAATGAGTTACCGCGTATAAAGGGTTTTAGAACAACGTCTGGTACAGTACAACCCTCCCAATTTTAACTACTAATTTAATTACCGTCATGATGTTCCTACACCCTGGGACACCACCTCCTACCCTTGTGCCCCCCGTCTCGTTTTTTTCTCGTCCATCCCATACCCATCTGAATTCAGTAGTTGCATTAAAAAGTTCTCACTCACTTCAGGCTACGAATCAACTGACAGGAACCAAGAGAAATTCGAGAAGGGAGACGCGGGGTGTCTTCTGAATCTGCCATAAAAAAAAAAAACACAAAAATCAACTAGTAGCATATGAGAAACAAGTTTCGAGATGTTTCTCCCCGACCCCAAGCACTCAAGGCCCTTCTCACACACCCCTTCCCCTCCTCTGCCAAGTGCTCCCGCTGAGTCGTTCCCTCCTCTGCCCGCGTCTGCAGCGACGACCCACGGTCTGAGCGAGCTGCTGCGGCACCAGACCCGTCGCCCCGGCTGCGTAGCCTCACCACAGTCGCCGCCACTGCCAGAGCCACAACGGCTTCCGCCGCCGCCCGCTCCCCGCCTCTCCTTACGGGTCCCAGCTCTGCGCTACTTCCGGTCCGGCTCGGCCGCGCGTCTCACTTAAATGACACCGTTCCCGGGCGCGCCGACTTTGTGTTACAGCCAAAACAGCCCCGGGAAACAAAGGCCGCGGGAGAACAGGGCCGGCAGGGAAGGTGGCGGCTCCCAGCTTTACCGAAGTCGCCGCGCTCGGTTTTTTCCTGGGCCTTCTTCCATTACCCTCTGGGAAGCCCAACATTTAATCTCGTGTGTCACAGCTCATACTGAGCCCACGCCCCTCGTTTGAAATTTTATTTCGTTTTAGAAAAAACCCTGCCTGGATATCACTTGCCGTCCTCTTTCTAGTAACCTTAGAAACGCCTCCTCGGAGCAACCTTGCTGAGCGTCTCAGTCTCCGATCTGCCTCTCCTCCCTCTGCCCCACTCCTCCCAATAAAACAGTTCTCATAATTAGAACAGAAATAGCTTTCCATCGCTTCACCACCCACACAGTAGATGCCATTCCAAATGCAGTGCTGGTGGCAGAGGAGCTCATCGAAGATGCGAGGAGAGGCTGAAGAGGGAATAGGAGCGATTTCACAGGGTCGCGAATCCTCTGCAGACAAGTGACTTGGCACAGGTGAAAAAGATCCACAATAGTTACTAAAAAAAAAAAAAAAGAAGAAAGAAAAGAAAAAGAAAGAAGGAAAGAAAAAAAATACAGGCAGGAAAAGTTAAATTATTTTAAGCTCTGCCGGGTTCTCCCTGTGTTTTACCTTTTCTAAATTATGATGCCCCATTCTGCTTTACAGCCTAGTTACTGGGTTCGTGTCGTGTCTCCCTCCGGCTGATGCTATTCATCTTTGCTTCCTCCTCGGTACCCAACACGGTTCCCTGGAAATCAAAAGCGCTAATTAAATATTTGTTGAATTGAACTGGCACGCCACTGACTTTCACAGCGGGCTCATTTTAGTGAAAACCTTAGCACGTAACACTCATTTTACATCTTTTGCACCAAACAGTAGATAAAAATATCTACCAGTTCAAGCCCTCCTTCTATCCCTGACAGTAAATTACAGATACAACCTGCTTTACCCAATGCAGTAAATATGGTCTTTAAAAATCTGTAAGTTAAATTATTGTAAATTCAATTATTTCAAAATGCAATCAGATTAAACTTCAGTAAAAACGTTTATTAAAGTATTTAAAGCAGTAGGAAGCCTCACGATTTAACATTATACTATATTGAATTATTTTGTCAAGCAGTTCCTTTTTTAGTAAATATCTAAAATATCTATTCTGTTCTTTTATTTATTATTGATAAAACCAAACACACTTGTACCTGGTATTCATTTCCTTTCTACCAATATGTGACCTTTAATAGCATTTTCTACCATTCTTAACATATTTTGTCTGTTGCTTCATTTTCCTCTTACAAGCCTGTGCTGCATGCAGTGTTATTAGCCCCATTTTGCACGTAAGAAATAGAAGCACAGAACTCAGAGCCACAGGCCTGGTGAGGGTCTAGAAACTGGGAATACTTGATTCTCTACAAGACCCTGTTTTCTCTCTGTGGCTCTCTCTCTGTCAAATTCTTTCTTTTTAAATTTACATATTTGTTTTTATTTTTGGCTGCATTGAGTCTTCGTTTGCTGCGTGCGGGCTTTCTCCAGTTGAGGCTAGCGGGGGCTACTCTTCCTTGCGGTGCACGGACTTCTCATTGCAGTGGCTTCTCTTGTTGCGGAGCATGGGCTCTAGGCACGTGGGCTTCAGTAGTTGTGGCACACGGGCTCAGTAGTCGTGGTTCGCGGGCTCAAGAGCACAGGCTCAGTAGTTGTGGTGCACGGGCTTCGTTGCTCCGTGGCATGTGGGATCTTCCCGGGCAAGGGCTTGAACCCGTGTCCCCTGGCATTAGCAGGCAGATTCTTAACCACTGTGCCACCGGGAAGCCCCAAATTCTTTCTTTCTCTCTCTCTTTTTAACTCATCAACTGTGTGAGAAATAGCTTCTGGTTCTAACATTTTAAGAATTTCAGATCTGTTGCTACCAGATCATTCAGCCAAAGATTTGCATTTCTCCCTTTGAGGCAGCAGTTATTGAAAGAGAGAAAATAGAAAATATATGTTAGGGACAGATCACATGATCTGAACTAAAAACAATTAATACAGGATAGACAACCTACCTGATCAGGAAATATCAAGTTAGCAATTACAGCTCAACAACTATAAAAACTGCAAATATTTATTAGGGGCCTGCTCTGGACAGAGAACTGTCATAATCATCAGGGTTACAAATATGTAAAAGTCACTCCTTACTCTCAAAGGCTGACTAGTAAGAAAGAACGAATATATAGAAAAAAAACAATAAAATATTCTATCATATATGAAGTGCCTGGTAAATGGCATGAACCTATGGTTCCCAATCTATAAAATGTTCTATTTTAATGAATATGAAAATTTACATGGACACCAATGTTATATAACTCAAATAAAGCAACAAAATACTACGATAGGTATGTGGTGGGGGTGAGGGAAGTTGGTCCCCACTCCACGCCATCACTCTCCTCTCACACACACACCCTTATTCCCGGCCACCCTTCCCCCCACCCCTAGAAAAAAAATGCTGCTCTGGGAAACAGCATAATAAAGAACTCCACTTCAAAATCAGCCTGACCCACAATCAAGTTAGGTCTCTGTCACTTACTAGCTAGGAGATCATGGGCAAGTTTTTAATTGAGTAAGTTTTTATTTCCTCAACTATAAAATGGAGATAATAGTAATAACTATCTCATAGTGGGTTATGAGGTTTAAAATGAAACAATGCAGCTAAAATGCCTAGAATGATGCATAGTTCATAATAAGAATATAATAAATGCTACTTGAGGAAAGTAGCATTTCTTGAGGGAATTCTTGTGATTTAGTTTAAAAATTAACTTCTTCTTGAGTACGGCCTAGAAACAGATCCACACTTATATAATCCTATGATTAATGGCATAGGTTTAAGTATGGACTTCTCAATAAATAGTTCTGAGCCAATTTAATATTACGGTAAAAAAAAAAAAAAACCTCAATTGCTAACTTGATTCACACCATACATATTAGTCACCTTCAAAGAAAACACAGGAAAACCTCTTCATGATATTCCATGATCTCTTCATTAGGGCAGGAGAAATTCTCTTAGATAGGACACACAAAAGGCTAACCATAAAGGACAAAAAAAAATTACCGACTCCGGTTCATTTAAAAGACTTTATTAAAAAATGAAAAGTTAAGGGGAATTCCCTGGTAGTCCAGTGGTTAGGACTCCATGCTTCCACTGCAGGGGACACGGGTTCGATGCCTGGTCAGGGAACTAAGATCCCACATGCCATGCATCGTGGCCAAAAAAAAAGAAAAAAATTTAAGTCACAGAGTGGGAGAAAATATTACAGTAGACACATTTATCAAGTTGTCAGATTATATGAAGAACTTTAAAAATAAGTAAAAGGCAGAAACCCAATAGAAAAATTCGCTAAAGACTTGAATAGGCAGTTCACAAAAAAGATGTCCAAATAGCCAATGCACATAAAACAAAGGGCTTGTCTTCACTAGTTATCAGAGAAATGAAAATTAAGAACACAATGCACACCATTACACACCTACGAGAATGGCTAACTGGAAAAGACAGACAGTGCTGTTGGAGATGTCGTATGACTATAACTATTATATACTGCTGATGGGAGTGTAAATTGGTACAATCACCTTGAAAAAGGTGTTCAGTAGTATCTGCTAATGCTGAATGTGGGTATATTCTATGTCTCATATATTCCACTCCTCAGAATACCTTCAACAGAAAAGTGAACATATATTCATCAAAAGACCTGAATTAGAAAGCACTAGCTCTATTTATAAGTCAAAAACTGGAAGCAACCCAAATGTTCAGCAGCATTAGAATAGTTAAATAAATTACGACTTATTCACACAATGGAATACTATACAGCAATAAAAACAGACAAACTACAACTACATGCATTAGCACGGATGAATCTCATCAATGTAAGGCTGAACAAAAGAAGCATTGTATATGCAAAAGAATACATATGACACAATCCTATTCATATAAAAGACAAAAGGAAAAGTAATCTATCTGTGACAAGTCAGGATAATGATTTCCCTGATGGGTATAGAGGAGGTGACTGGAAGGGGGCACGAGGCCGTGGCGGGACGGGGCTTCTGGGGAAATGTTTCTTGACCCTGGCATTCACTACATGAGTGGTTCATTTCTACCTATGATTTGTGTACTTTTATGTATGTATGCTGTGCTTCAATAAAGAATTCACATTTACAAAATTTAACGGTTCCTAGAGTTTTTATAACTTTGACTCTAATTGATCAATGGAAGTGTTGGTGATTAAAGCGATTTCAGGCATGGCAGAATAAGTTAGGGAGTAGATAGGTGGGATTTCCTGGGGTCTCAGAATTCATGCCACATAAATGCTTGCATAGCCAAAGACAAATTTCCTGTAGGCACCAAGATGGAGGCAGACGGGGGCTCTGTAAGTGCTGAGACAGACTCTAGTCAGCACCCAAAGGACTGACATTGCCCAGGCTTTGAACACTTGGCACGGTCAGCTGTACTTCCTGTACATTTATAAGCCAGTATCTGGCAGAAGGCAGCTCCACAACCTCTGTAGTACAGCTCAGCCCATGAACAGAGACACAATCTAATTGTTATCTTTTGCGATCTGGTCAGCGGTTGGTCACTCGCTTGTGTAAGTGCCTGGAAGAGGCAGCCAGAGCACGAACACTGTGGTTGGATGGACGTTGAGAAGCAAAGTAGAGAGACAGCAATATACCAGTTAGCCAAATGAATTGACTGTCATTTCTAGGCCTGCTCCCAGGAGGCGAGATCAGAGACAGGATGTCTATAAAACGCCTCTCTGAGGCAGTGGTGGAGAAGGAGCGTTGTGATTAAGAGATAGGGAGACACTTACCAGGTCAATGAGATGAGAAGCAGAGACCAGGAATACTAAATGTCACCGGAAAACTGATGCACTTATTTTTTGTCATATAATATCTGTGGGTATCAAGATTTCAGGCCTCATTCAGGAAACTGCAAAGTAGGGAGACATTATAATAATGAAAGATGTTGGCTGCTGTAACTCTGGATCCTTCTTCAAGGGCTGGCTGGGCCTATAATCATGGAAAAGACATAATTCCCCCCATTGAGGCTATAGAGGAGGAAAGAAAACCTCTATCTTTCTAAGTTCTTCTGGCTGGTCTAAGAATTAAATTGACGTGAGACAGATTACCAGGAGAAAGTCAAATTTAATTACATATGTACAAGGTTTCATAAGAATACATATCACACGACTTCACAGTTTGTGAACACGAATTAATTGTGTAGAGAGTGTGTTGTATAGTCAAGTGAAACGTCCAGTGAAGTAGGTCTGTTGTGTATTTAAGGATACATATTATTATGTGGTCAGGCAACCAGATGTAAATAGTAAGCAATTTTCCTCAATGATCCCTGAATTAACATATTCTCTGAAACTAAAACCTCTTTGACTAGCTGTTCTGATACTGAAGGTGATAACTGATAGTTGGAAATGGAAACACTTAAACACAGAGGGATAAGCTAAATGACTGAATAGGCTCTGAGGAACAGTGGTAAACAGGAGATGGAGGGCCATATAAAAGCAACAGCACCCAAAGTAATACCGGGATCCATAAATGGAACTTTCTCAATGGCATACTTTATTGTCAGGAATTTTGTTCAATAGTATAGGAGGCATACAATAGAAATGCAATCCATTTTTCTAGAGAAGGTGGCAATCTGGATTTTTAGATTCAATATTCTGATTTTTAATATTGGCATCCAGTTCAAGTTTAAAAATCAAAGCAAAACACCCTTTGGGCCAAAGCACTTCTGTGAGCTGAATTCAGCCCATGGGATGCAGATTTCCAAGGGGTAATCCTTCGACCTCAGGACTGCACTTCGGCGGTGGTGGTTTGCAAGCAGAGGTTCTGAGCCTGTTTTGGATGCATTCTTGAGAATAAAACAGACTCCTGGTAAGTCAGGCATGGACACTCATTCAAGGAAGGAATCAAAAGACTTAAATAAACACTCGGGAAAGGGGGCTTACAGCAAGGGGTAATCTGTAAGTCCCTGGAGAGGAATATCTATGCCAACTGAGAGGCCCAGGGTGTCACCCCGACTGGGGGCATGGAACTCACATCCCAGCACACAGTGACAATGCTGAATTTTGCCTGAGCTACTTTGCTCCTGGAAAACAGGGCCAATTAAAGGAATTTCCCAGATTTTGTGATCTGGAAGAGAGCTGATTGCAAAGAACCACTCTTTCCCATATGACTTAAATAAGCCTCAGATGCCCCCTGTTTAACCTATGACAAAGCTACACATAGACCCCCCCAAATTCCCATTCTTTGCCTCATAAATGATGAACTGAACTGCTCATCCCCACTGATCAACTGGATCGAAATGCTTGTTAACCAAACTTCGGTTGAGCTGCTTTCCTCCCTCCAAGCCCCTGAACTTTGGCCCACCATCAGCCTGAGCCAGCATACAGAGAACAGACTGGGCTCAGCATAAAATATTCTCTGATCTACAGTCTGATCGTGCCACCCTTTCATTCAAATTTCCCACATTTGGTTCTTTCCAGCCCTGTTCGTGCCTCTCTATTAAAATAAGACCAAAAAGCAAACAAAAAAACCCTGTATTTGCATGACCCTGGAGACCCCTGCAGGTTCTCCCTGTTGCAATTGTCCTCCCTCCTTCCTTATCACAATAGTCCCTCTATGCCCCCTTGCAAAATTTTTTTGAAAAACGTCTCTCCCAGCTAAGTCAAGATTTGTTTTTTGTTTGATCATGTCCTTATGCATCCTATATTAAATATTTTGCACAATTTCTGACAATAAAGTGTGCTGTTTAAAATACTGTTTATGGGGCTTCCCTGGTGGCGCAGTGGTTGAGAGTCCGCCTGCCGATGCAGGGGACACGGGTTTGTGCCCCGGTCCGGGAAGATCCCACATGCCGCGGAGCGGCTGAGCCTGTGAGCCATGGCCGCTGAGCCTGTGCGTCCGGAGCCTGTGCTCCGCAACAGGAGAGGCCACAACAGTGAGAGGCCTGTGTACCGCAAAAATAAATAAATAAATAAAAATAAAATATTGTTTATGAACAGAATTATTATCTGGTGAATGATGCCCTCTCACAGGACAAGAATTAAGCAGCCACTGAAGTGACCCCAAGTCACTGGGCAGTGAGACGCTAGACGTCAGGAGTAAGGTCTCTAGTCTATCTTGTCTTCCATGATACCACACTCAAGTTTTTCCTCATCTTCAGCCTATGCCTTCATAGGCTCTGATGTTCTGCAGGGTTGGGGCTGGGTGTTCTTCTCTCCCTACTCTGTCAGCCATTCCCATGGCTCAGAGGACCATCTACATGCTTATATGTCCCCAGTTTATATCTTTTTAATGGCTTAATAATATTCATCATAGCTATCTATCTATATCACATTTTGTTTATCCATTCATCTGTTGACAGACATGGGTCATTTTTACCTTTTGGCTACTGTGAGTAATAATGCTATGAACACTGGTATACAAATATCTGTTCGAGTCCCCTGCTTTCAATTCTTTTGATATATTCCTAGGAGTAGAATTATTGGGTCATATGGGAGTTCTCTGCTTAACCTTTGAGAAACCACCAATCTGTTTTCCACAACAGCTACCATTTAATATTCCTACCTTCTCCACATCCTCACCAACACGTTATTTCCCCCCCCTTTTTTCTTTTCTCTTTTTATAGCCATCCTAATTGGTGTGAAGTGGTATCTCATTGTAGTTTTGATTTGATTTCTCTAATGACTAATGATATTGAACATCTTTTCATGTGCTTATTCACCATTTAATACCTTCTTTGGAGAACTGTCTATTTAAGTCCTTTGCTTACTTTTGAATTGGGTTTTTTGTTGTTGAGTTTTAATTCTTTATAGATTCCAGATATTCATCTCTTTTCAGATAAACAATTTGCAGATATTTTCTCCATCCTATAAGTTGTCTTTTCACTTTCTTGATAGTATTTTTTGATGCACAAAAGTTCTTGATTTTGATAAAATCCAATTTAAAAAGATAATTTTTTTAAAAGGCTAAAATCATGACTCTTGTACACATATAAAATTACTGCACATCAGACATTTTTACTTAGCTAATTCATGAGGCAAGCAGCAAGATGTTATCCCCCAGTTCAAAGGAGAATTTAGAGAACACACATATATAGGCAATCAGGAAAGTTAATATGAATTTACAAATGGATGCAAAACTGATTAATACCCACAGGGCAGTAATCAACTGCACCTCCACTAGACAAAATTCATTTGCGTCCCTATTGACTTGACTCATTTGTATTGCTATCAGTTTTATACAACTTAAAAAGTTGTATAAAATAGCTCAAAGACAATGAAAGTCTCATAACTTGATTGGGTGCTAGACAGGATACCTAGTAATCCATTTTCCTTTTTCAAAGTCTTCCATAAATTTTCCTGATGCCACCCCAGGCCACTCCCAGCATTATCCCAGCAGTGAGGTGAGCAAGCTGCTCTCCAACTGCCTCCAGTCTTTCAGCACTGGGATAGCTGCGGGGGGCAGTTAGTTCAGTTCAAGGACTAGTCATTAAGGGCCAGGTGGTGGAGGTGTAGCTATCCAGCCACTCCTGCTACAAACACTGAATATTTACTGTGAGCCAGCATTATGCTACAAGCACAGTGGGGAACAAGGCTGAATAGTCTCTGTCCTCTTGAGCTTTACTGTCCAAACAGGGACAGGAAGAACAAATGAATAAACAAGTAGGATAATTACAAACTGTGAAAAATGCAATGAAGGAAAACTGCTGCCATCACAGAGAATCACCCAGAGGGGCCTACGTAAGCGGGGTGGTCAGGACTGATCTCTCGGAAGAGAACATTGAAGCTGATACTTGAAAGATGAAGAGAAGCCAGCCATTCCGAGTGTGGAGTGTGGCAGGAAGCCAGCCAAGTAGCTGCTCTGCAGTCTGTCCTCACCCTCTGCACTTTTAGGACAGGTCTGCAGCAGCCGCAATTACTGTTTACCGCTGCCCTGGTGTGCAGGAGGCCGGAAAGGCCAAAGCCTGCCCTCCCAGCCGCCTTTGAGTCTCAGGTTCAAAAATTTTCAAGGGTAAGAGAAGGAGCCCTCCCAAACCAACTCACCCTCCTTCCTCTTTGGTCCCAGTTTTCCTCTAAATACCCGCTACCTGCTAAGTGAAGCCTGAAATGTCAACATGCAAACAACAGTTGAACCCAGAAAAAGAGAAAAACGGCTTTAACAATGCAAATGAGTGGGAGAATTAACACATTAGTGTGACTGTGTAAAATAATCAGCTCTTTTGCTGAACTGATTTGATCAGAAAGTTGCAAAACACAGGGATCTTCCAGGCAAGAGGAAAGTCCAAGGGTGGTGTGGGGCAATGCGGCACCAGGATCAATGGCACCTGCCTCACCTTTTTGTCCAGGGTCTGGGCAATAGGTCATCACTGTTCCAAAATCATGTCGTGCTGCTCCATGACTCTCACCAGGATGCTGGCACACGAAGGGCAAGGTTGGGAACCATCTGCCCAAGTTGGAGCGCTGCAAGTGAACGGGCTCCTAGGGACAGGCAGGAGAGGAAGGAGAAGGCAGAGGGCAGAGTTTGGGGCATTGATCTGGGTAGGAGAGGAAGCAGGAGATTGAGAACAGCAGACTAGGAGAGCCCACAGTGCCAGAGAAAAATGTTGTATCATAGCAACCGAGGGAAGTGTTTAAAGAAAGGAAGTGGCCCATTATGTCAATACAGAGGGACTGTTTCTCAGAATGTATGTGCCTCTGGGAATACCCACCTCAGAACCACGTGGGGGGTTATTAAGAATTCAGACTCCTAGGCCTCAGCCACCCCTGGTTTGGAACCTCTGTCTCGGGAGCCAGGAATTGGCATTTTAATAGGTGCTTAGGGATGTATGTTCCAAGTCGTGTTTAAAGACGTGGGATGTAGAATTAGAGCTGGGTCTGATTCTGGTTCCTTCGCTTCAGCTGTTAGGCAAATTATTTAACCTCTATGAGCCCTAGCTTTTTAAAATCTGAAATAATACCTTCTACATAGAATTGATATAAGGACAATCTTCATATGAGATTTTATATATATATTATATATATGCAGTGCTTAGCACAATGCCTGGAGCACAGTTAAAAGTCAATCAATGTTAACTGCTATTATTACATAATAAAGAAAGGCCACTGGATTTGGGAAGAGGGTAATTTTAAATTTTCCAGAGAATTTCAGTAGTGGAACTTGGGAAATTTCCTGGAATTAAAAAGGAAATACGTGGATAAGAAGTAGAAGCAGCAAGTGAAGATCAAGTTCAAGCTCAGAAAAATTTGCAGCAGGAGGAAAGACATTTGGCTTGTTAGTTAGAACTGGGTAATGTTGGTAGGAGAAAGGTTATTACTAAAATAGCAGTGATGCATATGGTCACCTTTTTTTTTTTTTTTGCGGTACGCGGGCCCCTGTTGTGGCCTCTCCCGTTGCGGAGCACAGGCTCCAGACGCACAGGCTCAGCAGCCATGGCTCACGGGCCCAGCTGCTCCACGGCATGTGGGATCTTCCCGGACCGGGGCACAAACCCGTGTCCCCTGCATCGGCAGGCGGACTCTCAACCACTGTGCCACCAGGGAAGCCCAGTCACCTTATTTTTGATAAAGGAGGCAAGAATATACAATGGAGAAAAGACAGCCTCTTCAATAAGTGGTGCTGGGAAAACTGGACAGCTACATGTAAAAGAATGAAATTAGAACACTCCCTAACACCATACACGAAAATAAACTCAAAATGGATTAAAGACCTAAATGTAACACCAGACACTATAAAACTCTTAGAGGAAAACATCGGCAGAACACTCTATGACATAAATCACAGCAAGATCCTTTTCGACCCACCTCCTAGAGAAATGGAAATAAAAACAAAAATAAATGGGACCTAATGAAACTTAAAATCTTTTGCACAGCGAAGAAAACCATAAACAAGACGAAAAGAAAACCTTCAGAATGGAAGAAAATATTTGCAAATGAAGCAACTGACAAAGGATTAATCTCCAAAATTTACAAGTAGCTCATGCAGCTCAATATCAAAAAAACAAACGACCCAATTCAAAAATGGGCAGAAGACCTAAACAGACATTTCTCCAAAGAAGACATACAGATTGCCAACAAACACATAAAAGGATGCTCAACATCACTAATCATTAGAGAAATGCAAATCAATAGTACAATGAGGTATCACCTCACACCCGCCAGAATGGGCATCATCAAAAAAATCTACAAACAATAAATGCTGGAGAGGGTGTGGAGAAAAGGGAACGCTCTTGCACTGTTGGTGGGAATGTAAATTGATACAGCCACTATGGAGAACAGTATGGAGGTTCCTTAAAAAAGTAAAAATAGAACTACCATACGACCCAGCAATCCCACTACTGGGCATATACCCTGAGAAAACCATAATTCAAAAAGTGTCATGTACCACAATGTTCATTGCAGCTCTATTTACAATAGCCAGGACATGGAAGCAACCTAAGTGTCCATCAACAGATGAATGGATAAAGAAGATGTGGCACATACACACATGAAATATTACTCAGCCATAAAAAGAAACGAAATTGAGTTCTTTGTAGTGAGGTGGATGGACCTAGAGTCTGTCATACAGAGTGAAGTAAGTCAGAAAGAGAAAGACAAATACTGTATGCTAACACATATATATAGAATCTAAAAAAAAAAAAAAAAAAAAAAAGGTTCTCATGAACCTAGGGGCAGGACAGGAATAAATACGCAGACGTAGAGAATGGACTTGAGGACGTGGGGAGGGGGAAGGGTACATTGGGATGAAGTGAGAGAGTGGCATTGACATATACACACTACCAAATGTAAAATAGATAGCTAGTGGGAAGCAGCCGCATAGCACAGGGAGACTAGCTCAGTGCTTTGTGACCACCTAGAGGGGTGGGATAGGGAGGGTGGGAGGGAGGGAGACGCAAGAGGGAGGGGATATGGGGATATATGTATATGTATAGCTGATTCACTTTGTTATAAAGCAGAAACCAGCACACCATTATAAAGCAATTATACTCCAATAAAGATGTTAAAAAAATAATAAAATAAAATAAAATAGCAGTGATGGGAGGGGGCTTGAAGGATGGAGTAAGGGAAGTTTCAGTGGTGCAGATTGAAGACACTAGAAAAAAACAGATTAGGAGTAGGAGCTCAGTCCTGGAGAAGATGGGAAGGAGGTTCAGAGGACAGGTAGTGGGATGGATACAAGCTGGAGAAGCTAACCTATTTCCCCTGATATCTGAGGAAAGAATTAGAACAGGAGTTCACCAAGTGTGGACCCTGGTCCAGCAACCTCAGTACCACAGCAGTTTGTTAGAAATGCAGCTCTCCAGCTCTACCCCAGACCTACTGTGTCAGAAACTCAAGGAAGGGGGCAGCAATCTGTGTTTTAATAAGCCCTCCAGGCAATTCAATGCACCTAGAGTTTGAGAACAACTGAATCAGGCAATAGTTGGAGAGGTCGGGACCTTGGAGGCAAAGTCATGCAGTGCCTTAGACAAGGCCATCTTCTGAGTGTGAGGGTGGCAGGGGAAGTACGTGGAGGCTGAAGGCACAGAGAAGGAGGTCTGGGACACCTGTTAGAGGTGGACACACGCGAGTCAGCTAGAGATACGTGCAAGTGTTGCCGAACTACAAGACGCCACAAAAAGTTTATGTCTTACAATAACAATGCATCTGAGTTCACTAGGAAAATAATGTAAAATATTCAAAAAGTCATATGTACTGAGATAGTTATGATAGTGAAAGACTAAACAATTGCCCAACAATAATAGGGGAAGGGACCTCCCTGGTGGCCCAGTGGTTAAGAATCCACCTGCCAATGCAAACAATAAATGGTGGACATGGGTTTGAGCCCTGGTCAGGGAAGATCCCACATGCTGCAGAGCAACTAAGCCCATGTGCCACAACTACTGAGCCTGTGCTCTAGAGCCCGCAAGCCACAACTACTGAGCACGTGCGCCACAACTACTGAAGCCCATGTGCCTGGAGCCCATGCTCTGCAACAAGAGAAGCCACCGCATTGAGAAGCACGTGCACTGCAACAGAGTAGTCCCCGCTCGCTGCAACTAGAGAAAGCCTGTGCACAGCAGCGAAGACCCAACACAGCCAAAAGAAATAAAAATAAAAATGAAAAATAACAGGGGAAGAATTAGCAGAGTCCCAAGGCATCATTAACACCCTCTGAAGACTGAGACAGTGAGAGAAAACGTCTATGATACATTGTTGAATTATTGCACAATGACAATTACGTTTTTTTAAAAAAGCACTCTTAGGGGAATGATTTGAAGTTTTAAATACATAGATTGCCAAAGGCCACTAAGACCAAGGATATGGCTATTGAGTTTGCCACCATGGAAAGGAGTGGCCATTGTTAGGTGTAGGTACTGGTGAGGGCTTCTGGATTAACTGGGCTTTAGTCTGGAAGTTGACTGCCATGGGGTGGTGTAGGGGACCAGGGGCAGCTTCCTGGCAGTCGCAGTGGCTCAGAACCAGGGCAGATAGGATGGAAACATTCAGGTTTCTTCAGAGCTCTTGAGACCACAGACTTGTCTGGAACAGAGGAACGCTATGGAGAATAATAGGAGATGGCCTTGGAAAGCCAGCATGGTGACCTTTCCAAAACCAAAACCTGGGACCTGAGGCCTGCCAAGTTGATAGATGCCATTGGGATTGTGGGTCAGCATATTTGAATCTGGGCACTCCTGGGGTGTGTGAGACCAGGGCCATCACGTTGGATCAGTAATTCCAAGAGATCATTTACACTTGGAGACCTCAGTCCCCAGTCATCTTACAGAGAAGGAAAATGAAAGCAAGGGAAGTTTAACCACTTGCCCAAAGTCACACAGCTTTAATGCTGCAAAGGCCAAGGCTAAAGTGAGGGCTCCTGTTGTTTTTTTTTTTTTTTTGTGTGGTACGCGGGCCTCTCACTGTTGTGGCCTCTCCTGTTGCGGAGCACAGGCTCTGGACACGCAGGCTCAGCGGCCATGGCTCACGGGCCCAGCTGCTCCGCGGCATGTGGGATCTTCCCGGACCGGGGCACGAACCCGTGTCCCCTGCATCGGCAGGCGGACTCTCAACCACTGCGCCACCAGGGAAGCCCAGGGCTCCTGTTTTAATACCATGCTTCTTGGATGAAGGACCCCGAAACGTGGGCTGAGATGAGATGCACTAGGTAACAGGGACTCATGATAAATTGCCATGCAGGGAAGCAACAGGGTGAGTGGCATGTCGGAGGAAGGACACTGATGTGTGAACTGGACAGGAGGAGTCTGAAGGGAGGGGATTGTTGGGGAACCAGCAGCAACCTCTGGGCATGTGGCCAGTTAGGGCCTGGGCCCAACTACTGGCTGTGAAATGAGACAGGAAAGAACTATGGAGAGACATGGCATCCCTCACGCCACACTTTCCCCAATTTCCTTCTGTCTGTTCCTCAGAATTCACTTCTTTGCCTTCAAGGCTGATTTGTGGACACAGCTCAGCACAAACTTTAGCCTGCTTGTAGATCTTTTAGACATGTTTTCCTAGGCCATGCTCTACATTCTTCAGAGCCAGTGCTATACCCGCTGGGAACTGAAAGGAATCAGGCCCACTATAAACTATGAGTGGTTCTGAACTTATGGCTTTCTACAAATGATGTGGCATTTAAATAGGAAGCTGAGGAAGCAGAGAGGCTGAGAGTGTCTCACCCAAATACCACTCTTTCTGTCCCACTTCCAGCACCTCTGATATGCCCTCAAACCTCCAGTGTCCTTTGCTCCCATCAGCATGAGACGAGAGGCATCACATTCAGACCATTTAGACTGAAAGGCACCTTGGGGGTCACCCAGGCTAAGCCCCCAGGGACCCAGGAACACAGGTGTCCCAGGTAAAAAGAAGACCAGAACCCACGTCTCCTGATGCCTTCTCTGAACTACAACTTTCCTCTCCTCTCTCATTCCCCCTCCCTCAAATGCAACCTGAAATATAGTTCCAAAATTTTTTTAAAAGTCAGTTCAAAATTGTACTATATATATTTTTTCTGCATACATACATACATTTGTGTGCGTGTGTGTATATATATATATGTGTATATAACTGTACTATATACATATTCAAACACAGATTAGAGCCAATAGAAGGAGATAAAGGTCCGGTAAACACACAGAAATCAAATATCACCTTAAATACAGTAATTGAATAGCATCCTCTAAGTCAAATTACCTTAATGGGGGGGAACGAAGACCTTTTCCCTTTATGCTATGTCTGCCATCAGAAGTGATTGATCCCCGTGCTTTTCTTTATATTACCCTTCCTCCCTTTAGAACTGCATTGTGTTGTTCCTTGTTCTTGTCTCATTTTCTTTCAGGACCAAACCCGCTGAAAGGAAAAGACCTTATTGTATTCATCTTTGCGTGCCTCCTGGTTCTTGGTATTGTTGGAGCACAATTGTTTGTTCTTCATAAGGTTTTGGCACAGTGCTCATTCTTCATAAATATTTGTGGAACGACAGGGCAACAAATGACTTGCATTCAATATTGTTGCAACATTTCCCTTCACCACTTAAAGGAGGAAAGTCCAATAGTGAAATGAATGTGCCACATCAACTGGTGAATTTAACAACGTGATTTCTAAAGAAAACACCTGAGGAAGCTGTGGGCTCAGACCCACGCTTCTGAAATCTAAATCTCACAGATGAGTCTGAACAGTGGAATCAAGTCTTGGGAAACAAATTAAAAATTCAACCCATGGCAATTTGGGCAGAATCAAATAAAATGTCCACTTGCCAATTTGACATTGACATGTAACCAATTTCCCTTTCCATAATCAATGAGTCCTTTTGAGGCAAAAAAGAGAAAAAAGAAAAATCCTCAGGATTGTATTTACTTACACTATTTGTAAGGAAACTGCCTGCTTGCTTTCCTGTAAAAGAGGGGCAGAGCAGTTCCTAGACTCTTCCCAGATGCTTCAGCTAAAAATTTAAATAAGCACCAGTGCCAATAATTGGAAATGAGGAGAAAAATTATGCCAAATACTTGGCACCAGCTGCAGCAATAAGTAAGCACCTGCTTTATGCTTCATCTGCTGTCACCCCCTCCCTGCTTCATTTAGGCTGGTTTCTGGTTTTTTGGAGAATAAATGCACCTAATTGCACATGCACACAAACCTCTTTTTTCCCTTCTCTTTTTTTTTTTTTGCTGTCATTAACTGGGGCAAACTGAATGGCAGGAAGATCCAGACAAGGACAGGGTAGTAAAGACACGTAAATTTCTAAAATCTAGAGCTTTAGGGAACGTTGGGGGCAGATGTAACCATAGTGATTAGCTCTGGTAGGAGAGTACCGATGTGCACTTCTGTACTGAACAGCAGATCACACGCTCCCAGGGAGACCCTGCAAATGAAGATGTGGATTCGATTTCTGGAAGCAAGATTCCTATTGGCTTCATCATGAACATTAGCTATGGCAACCAAAGCAAGTTCCCCTGCAGAGATGTAGGCTCGAAAAAACGATGCCATCAAATAGTTCTCGACTGTTAGTACAGGGCTAGTATGAGCATCAGATGAGATGTGAACGAGGTGACAGTGCTTTGAAAAGTTGAAGGGATTATGCAAATGCGAGGCAGGTATTAATATTAAAAATGTTTATTGAAATCCATCTAATAGAAACTGGATAGGAAGCGTATTCATCCCCTGGAAGTGAATTAGCACTTTTCAGAACCTTGAGTGCACATTTCTTCGCTCCCCTTTTATCTTGTCTGAAAACGCTGGCTAATGATGCCTACATCAGAGGTGATTGGGAGGCTTAAATGAGACTAAATGAGATAATGTATGTGAAGCACCTTGTTCCATGCCACTTTTATAAAAGACGCTTAATAAATGTGAATTGATTTCAAGGGGGAAAATCAAGCACATTATCCTGAGAATTCTTTGTACTTGCAGCCCACCAGTACATGCTTCACATTAAATAATGCATTTCCAAGACAGAAAAATGGAAAGGTCACCCTCAACAGTACATAATCAGTGAAGCTGATTGCTTCTTACACATAGAAAACAGACATGAAACAAAGACATCCATCCTTCCATTCGTAGGGGTCAAAGTCACAATTCCTTTCTTCCCATACTGATTACCTGTTCAGGGGAAATATTAAAGCTGCTTTTGAATTCCCTCTAACACAGCTAGATGCCCGCAAAGGAGAGATTCTGGGAATGGAGTAAGAACTTCCACTCACAGTCAAGAAGCTCCTTGGGGGCAGAAACATCTCTATCGGTTCCCTGCCACATTCCAGTGCCAACAAGCGTGCCCGGCACATAACAAGCACTCAGTCTACGTTTATCGAATGAGTTCAGCACGTGGGCGATATGAAGAAGAAAATAAGATATCACATTAAAGGAGTTTTGTTTCATCAATTTAATTGGCATGTGTTGCTTCATCTACCTTTGGTGCAAAATGAAGCCACATTTGTTTCAGTGCTCAAACCATAACGATTCTAAGGTTTCGTCTTGTTGATCAGGAGAGTCTATTCTACTCTTACTAGTGTACTTGTCTCATTAATAAGAGCAAGAACTCTGGGAGAAAGGAGTCCAGAGTGGTTAACCTATTAATTGTTAATTAGTTAATACTGCCTGACAGAAGAAGAAAACAGAAAGTCTGGTCAGTCTACCAAGGGGCTCTGCTGTCTGCTGTTTGCCCTGCTTTACATTAGCGTAAAAGAAGTAAAGTTCAGTTGTCTAGAGTGAGCCTCTGTATATTTTGGATATTGCTACAGTACCAAGACAGCCAACCATTGACAGTCCTAAGAGATGCTTAGGGAGCGTCAGGAGATAATGTCTCTTTCTCTGCGCCCACCTTGCAACCTCTGCACCAAACAGGCCTGTGCTTCTGGTGTTACAACGCCCAGAATTTTCAGTTTACACACACTCACACACACAGAGCCACCCTGTCTCTAAGGCATGTCCACGGTACCTGGTGGCTGGATCAGCAGGCCCAGCATCAGCCTTATAATGTTCCCAGAACCTTTTCCTTGATTTTCTTCTCCCTGGAGAGCATAAAAACTCTGAGCTCAGGTTTGAGGAGATAACATTTGAACAGAACCTCAAGGCTGGGATGGAGAAGAGGAGGTGGGCATGCTAGAAAAACAAACAGTATCACCAAAGATAGTAGGTTTTTTCCCCCCAGGTTTCTGGCAAATTGAATGCATAGGTCTCAAAAGTCAATGGTAGGGCTTCCCTGGTGGCGCAGTGATTGAGAGTCTGCCTGCCGATGCAGGGGACGCAAGTCCGTGCCCCGGTCCGGGAAGATCCCACATGCCGCAGAGTGGCTGGGCCCGTGAGCCATGGCCGCTGAGCCTCCGCGTCCGGAGAGGTCACAACAGTGAGAGGCCCACGTAAAAACTAAATAAATTAAAAAAAAAAAGTCAACGGTAAGGGAAAGGGGAATAAAATAAAAATGGGTTTTGGGCACACATAGGGAGGGGCAATGAGTGGATGGGTCAGGACCTGGAGCAGGGGGATGTTCTTTCTTGGGCATCACATCTTATCCAATCCATAGTCCTCACGGGGAAGTCTCCTTCTGTCACAACTCATGGCTTGACAAGGGTACCATACTTGGCCTGGCATTCAAAGTATTATTCCCCATTCACACTATCATCATTTTCCCCTAGTGGCTCATCATAGTGGACAACAATCCAGTAGCCAGGCTTGAAATCTATGAGTCCTACATATATGACGGTTCCCCGGTGAGGGGGCTGCCCAGGCACCTACACCTCACAGTGCTGACCTTGGGGATGGCATCAGCCTGGGCCTTCTCCTCGGTGAGGTGCTGGGCAATCTTGGCCTCAAGCAACCTTCATTCATTTGGACATGGAATTCATGCAGGAGTAGGGAGCTGGGGATGTCATAGAAAGGCCAGGCCATTTGGAGGGGTCTAAAATTGGGAGACATAGGGGAATACAGAGGGGTCAACATTTTTAAAAGCTGTCATTCTTTCCATGGGATATAAAGATACCCTGGAAAGGTGCAATTTGTACCAACTTTTAGACTTGGGGCAAGGAACCAGAACCCACCACCAACACTTCTGTGTTCTGCAGAGCAGTGGTAGCCTCAAGGAGGCCTTAGAGAGCTACAAAAGCACACTGGGAATAGACAGTCTTCCAAACTGGTAGGGTAGCATCTCCTAGACTGGTCTATCGTGTAATATGGACTAATTAGTTCTATGATAGGAATAGGTTAAAGGTATTATAGGAGCCCTTGGAAAGATACTCAAGCCAGTCTAGGACAATCAGAAAAATAATTGTGGTCATGAGAGTGAACTCCCCAAAATCTTACCTATCTTGAATGATAAGGAGTACATTCATTTGTCCGTCTGGCCAAGGAGAATGTGACTGGCCACGATCAGCTTAGACCAATCCTTTCGTTTGTCCTCTTCCCTGGCCATAAAATAGGACCACCAAGTGAGTGAAAAAAATTCCCAATGTCTAGGCCCACCCCAGTGATTCTAGACCCATCTGGGCTGAAGAAACAATGAATGAGAAGGCCTGGAGAACAGGGTGAGTTTATGGAGGTATTCATAGTTCTACATGCCCAGAACACAGAATAGGGAAGTAAAAGCCTCAGGTGACACACTTGGGACACCACTGCTCAGTGGGACATGGAAGTGGTGGTGTAGCTTCTAATTCCCTGTCCTCAAGTCTAAAATGTGGTAGATGTCCCTGCAGCTATATCATAGCAGATGCTATTAAACAAGAGAATCTTAAAGAAATCTTTGAGAAAACGTACAATGGTTAAGGGTTCATGGTCTGCAGCAGCACAAGATGAGCTCAATTTTATCATCTAACACCTGGGACCAAGCCAGGGAGCCAGACCTGAACCTTTGGAGGGAATCAAGTACATTACGAAGGTACCACCCTTGGATTATCTTGTCCTTACCCACTATTGTCTCTCTATTACAGTCCTGAAAACCATCACGTCCACGTTACCTTGCAAATTTCAGGAAATGCCGAAGCTTAGGGAAAGTGCTCAGGAGAAGAGACAGTTTCTTTCCTAGTTGCAAAGTCTAATAATCTGCAGTCATGTTCTTGGGCTCTACCAAGAATGTATCATACCAAGAACTTATCCAGGTTCTACCACTCATTTGCTATGTGCTATTAGGCAAGTTACTTCACTTGTCTAAAACTCAGTTTCATCTGTAAAATGGGGGTAATGATGAGTTGCTATGGCAGACGCTATGTGTTCACCATGCCTTGTTTCCTTTTTCTCCTGGTCATATGCGTAGTGGACATTTCCCAACCTCCCTTGCAGTTAGGTAGGGCCATGTGACTGAGCTCTGGCCAATGGAATGTGGGCAGAAGTGATGTGTGCCACATACAGGCCTCGACCTTAAGAACCCTCCCACGGGCTTCCCTGGTGGCACAGTGGTTAAGAATCTGCCTGCCAACGCAGGGGGCACGGGTTCGAGCCCTGGTCTGGGAAGATCCCACATGCCGCGGAGTGACTAAGCCCATGTGCCACAACTACTGAGCCTGTGCTCTAGAGCCTGGAAGCCACAACTACTGAGCCCCTGTGCCTCAACTACTGAAGCCCGCGTGCCTAGAGCCCGTGCTCTGCAACAAGACAAGCCATCACAGTGAGAAGCCCGCTTACAGCAACAAAGAGTAGCCTCTGCTCGCAGCAACTAGAGAAAGCCCGCACACAGCAACGAAGACCCAACACAGCCAAAAAAATAATTAAAAAAAAAAAAAGAACCCTCCCATGGGATCCTCCCCACGAGCACTCTCTCCCTCTCCCCTCACCTGCTGGAGGATATAGAGTCCAGTAAAGAACTTCAAGGTCCTGGGGAGGATGGGGATGTGAGTAAGCAATCAGCCTTTACCTTATTAAGTTACTGAGATTTGGGGATTGTTTGTTATGGCAGTTGGCCTACCCTGACTAATACAGCAATCGTGAGGATCAAACAAGATAATTTATGTCTAAGCAGAGTGTCAGGAACATAGTAAATGTTTAGTAATTAATAGCTATTTATTACTGTGTGATATCTGCCCTACTTTATGTACATAGACTTTTCCCTTCCCATCTTTCCAATGCTACTTCTTCCCTTTCATCCAGTGACCAGGGTATCTCTGTATGTTTACCCCTGCTTTGTCTTTAAGCCTGAGCACAGTGTTAATGGGCTGCTTCTCTCTGGACCTTGTTTTACTAATAGCATTTCCTTGCAAAAAATATGGGGATAGAGGGGATGTTTCTATTGACATGATAATGGTTCTGAAATGAGTCAGAAGCATGAGACAGCCCAGTTGGCACCGTTCATCACACCTCCATTTTTGCCTTCCTTGCCTTTCCTGAAGGCTGCAGGGCTGAGTGTTAAATTCATTTGAGAACTGACTCGGATGAGCAGCACAATCTGCTCCACTGGAGAAAACATTTCATAAAAACTGTTCCTGCCGAGTTTCCATGAAACTTCCAAATTTTAAGTAGAAACTAGAGAACCAGATGGGTGGCAAAAGGAATATAAGTTAGTGAGGGAGCAATTGCTCATATGCTAAGGTTAAAATCAATAGCCGTATGACTAGGTGGCCACCTAATTGGCATGATTTGAGGAGTTCTAGGGGCTCCTCCTATGGTCCCCAAACATCTCCTCCATTGCATGTTGGCAATGCCTGAAAAGTTGTTCATAGCGACGCTTCACAATCACACGTCACTTTACGTGATCTCTCTTAACACTCACAATTCTTTTGCAAGGTAGGGTTATAAATATGGACCTCAAGACTGTGAAATCAAGTAATCGGCACAAGATTACACAGGTGGTAAAGGGCAAAGCAAGGACTTACCATGTGTCCTAAACTTCAGGATTCTTTCCACTATACCACAGTTGCCTCTGCCATCATTAAAACTTCATTTCTTTGGGTTAAATGAATCTCCTAAGAAATGGATCGTTCAAATGAAATCTTACCTGAATCTTAGTGTATAAATGGAGTTGTTCTGGCTGATGTGTATTTATGGGGAGGAGAGGCAGAGAGAGGGAAAGTTTAGGGAAGTAGATGCAAAGCCCAAGAACTACAGTCCAAAAGCCACTAGGTTAAAGCTTCCACCCCCTATTTCAATACAACTGGCCTTGGAGGAACCTCTCGCTGTCATTCATACCTTGTATCCTATCAGATATTTCCCACCACCTGAGACAAAGAACTAGAATAACAAGTCCAGATTAAAGGGCTCTGTCAGTACATGGCAAGGTGGGAAGGAGAGAAGGAGTAAATAAAAGATGAAAACCATTTGGCTTCAGGTTTGCTCTGTCTATTGAGGGAATCAAATTCTTCTGTAACTAATAGATTATTATGCTTCCTTAACCTTAGTGCTTTAAAACTGCTAATATGGAAACAGAGAAAACCTAGAAATAAAAAAGCAAATTACAATCCAAGAAGGCCTTCTATTACCTTGAAGTATGATCTTTATATTCTAGAAATACTAGAATTCCTTGCACTTATAGTCTTCAAAAAGTCAAAAATATAACTCTTATACAAGTATAGAATGAACACGTGTTGGAGATTTATTCAATTCATTAGCAAAGGGTGGTGAAACTGATTCCAAAGAGAATTAGAGGAATTGGAATTATACAGGCATTGGAGAAAGGATATTGGCATGAGATGGTTGGATTAGACAAAAAATTGATTATCCTACAAGCAATAGAGCCATAACTTGAGGATTATGTTTTCTACCTTTCATAATTCATTTACATCTCTACAGGATACAAGTCTATAGGTTCTGGTGTAACTTCAAAGTGGCCTTTGGCCAATAGTGAACAGAAACTCAAGCAAAGGCCCACTACTCAGCCTAGATCATTCAGTAATTCTCGGCAGGCCTGTAAAGAGTGTTTCACTATGACACTGAGAAGACAGACTGCCCTCCCTTTGCTGTCTTTCCAAGTTTTGAGTCCTAGTGGCTCAAGTTGGGCTCAAGCAGGTCAAATTTTTCTAGTTCAAATTCTGATTTGCCTTTGAATGTCTGAGTGTGTTCAAAAACCAAGGAAAGAAAAAGAAGTGTAATTAACATTTGCATTCGTCAGCTAGGGTTGCATAACAAAATATTCCAAATAGGGTGGCTTAACAACAGAAATTTGTCTTCTCACAGTTCTGGAGACTGTGAGAAGTCCGAGATCAAGGGATCAACAGATTTGGTTTCTCCTAAACCTCTCTCCTTGGCTTGTAGTTGGCCACTATGTCCTCAAATTGTCTTTTCTCTGTTAACGGACCCCTAGTGTCTCTTCCTTTTGTTATAAGACACAAGTCATACTGGATTAGGACCCAACCCTTATGACCTCATTTATGCTTAATTCCCTCTTTAAAGGCCTATTTCCAAATATAGTCATATTGAAGGTTGGGCTTTAACATCTGAATTTGGAGGGCAGGGGGTACAATTCAGTCTATATGACATTTATTTAGCAGTTTCTCTGTGTTAAGACTTTCAAATATACAAACTTCTTGAGTGTTAACTCCAACCTGAAGAAGTGGGTGCATTTTACAGACGTGGTCTGGGAGGTTAAATAACTGCCCAAGATCACCCAGGTAGCAAGTGGCAAGGCTGTCATCTGACTCTGGGAAGACGATGCTATAGGACGTCAGGAGCTAAAGGTGGGCCATTTCCAGAGGATCTTGTTAAGGTTACACAGCCTCTATAACTTCCTGATATTTGCTCTTTATTATAATCTTCTGATGCTTGAAATGAAAGATCCTATGGTCTTGTCTTCCAGGGAAGCATCGTCTGGAGAAGCCATGGAGACTGAGTTCCAGCCACAGCCAGCACTGTGAAAGTCAGAATTTCAGGGACCAGAGAGAGTGGGGGAAACTAACCACCATACTTCCCAAATTGCTGGGAGCTGCAACACGCAAGGGAAGAAGATAGAGCCAGCTGGCCTGTGACTAGCATTGGTAGGAGAAAAGGCTGCGTGGATCCTGATACGTTGAGAGAGACCGTCTGAGACTCATTCCTTCACTCTGTTTTTCACTCTGTTTTACTCCATTCATATTAATTGGGCTCCTTCTGTGACCAGCACTACCAGATGCTGAAGGATTTACAATTCCTCCCAAGGATCCCTTTCTTGATTCTCCCTAAAGACCCCTTTTTTAGGAACAATAATATCTCCCATCTCCACTCCTGCAAAAAAATTGCCCTTACTAAGAAATGATCAATTAATTTTTTCATTTTCCTAGGTTCAAATCCTAGCTCTGCCGTTGGCTAGGTTTATGACCTATTCATTTCACCTCTCTAGCCTCAATTTTCTTACCTGAAAAAAATGGGCATATCAATAATACCTACCTCATAGAGTTGTTGTGAAAAATAAATGACATATGATGTATCTATATGAGATGATGGATGTTCACTAAACCTATGGTGGTAATAGTTTCATGATGTATGTAAGTCAAATCATTATGTTGTATGCCTTAAAGTTATGCAGTGCTGTATGTCAAGTATACCTCAATAAAACTGGAAATGAAAATAAAAGAAAAAAGAAATGATATAATGTAATATAAATATAAAGGTTCTAAGCACAATGCCCAATACCCAAACACGGCCCAGTGAAGGTGATCAGAGTATGTAACCCCAAAATATGCCACTTTTTTTAGCATTGTTTTGAGCTGAGAGCAATTTTCTCTCTGCCCTGTCCCTTCCTACCTAAAAGCAGAGTATAAATTTCCCTTTGTAAAGGTAAAATAAATTTCCATTTCTAAACTGTGTCTCTGTCTCTAGTACCATGAAAAGAACTACTAGGGAGAAAATTCTTATCACCTGAGAGGACCCTTATCTGCATAACAAACCTTACTAAACAACTTTTATCTACCACACATGCCCTAGTCACCTCCCAGAACTTACCCCCCACCAGAGGCCCCAAACCCCTTTTTACTTTGTTTAGCCTCTTCTCCATACTTTATTAAGCCCCAATTCTTACACCTCCTTGAGTCACGTTTCTTTGTGAACGCCTGTGCATAAGTATGTAATTAAATACTTTTTTTCACTCATATTAAACTGCCTTTTGTCAGTTTAATTTGCACCGTCCAGGTACTGAACCTAAGAGAGTAGAGAAGTTTATCTTTCCCTACAGAGGCATGAAAACTTTTTCTTCTTGCAACTTTTTTTTGGCATTATTCTCCTTGTTGCCTTGTTTTCCCTAGAAACTATTTCTTAGAACCTTGGCCATTTTTGTGAGAATTTGGAAGCAAAAGAGTGAAGAGCTTTCCCAGGTCTTTGGGAGCAGAGGGCCTGCAGTGAGACACTCTCTACTGCTGCAGCCATCCGACATCCACAGGAAAGCTGGGCCCCTGGGGAGGCTGCTAGGATAGATTAAGGCAGAGTTGGAGCCCCTTGTTTAGTTTAAACTTTCCTGACACCTTAGTCTGGATTCTATTGCTGCTATTGCTGCCCCACCAGCCTGAATGTCCCCTAACTCATCCTTCACCTCACTTGTTTCCTCTTGTTTAATTCTTGTCTCCTCCCCTAGACCGTGTGATGTTTGAGGGCAGGAGCTCTTTGGGTGCCATGCTGTGCCTCATATGGAGAACACACTTCATACACACTTATTGAATGAGTCAGCTGAGACAAATATGCTGAGTAAGAAATAAGATTCCTAAAAAAAAAAAAAAAAAAAAAAAGAAATAAGATTCCTTTGTCCATAGTAAAAAAGAAAAAAATCCAGTGTTTACTTAGTTCTAATCTGAGCAATATAATTACAGTCAAATGTCAGATGATGGATACTCCACTTAAGCCCATGTCCATCACAACTCACGTCAATGTTGGTTCGGAAGAGGAACAAAAGGGGGAAAGTGTTGTTTTCCTGAAAAAAACTTGAACAATCATCTCAGCGTGTTGATGCTCTCATTTGAGAGTCCCTCTGACATCTGGCTCTATTCTAGGAGGGGGACAGAAGGAAGTACCATCTCTGGGCTGTGATTCACCCTCAGACTAGAATTAGGGCACCTATTACCCAGGCCTGGGGGTGAGGGATATAGTCTGGGTCAGGCAGGCTGCCATTCTAGTCTCTTCTCCCCCATCCTCAGGCCTGATGTTTCCTCTCATCCCCCTCCCTCAGTCATTCTGACAGCTTCAGGAGGTGGAGGCTCTTATAAAGGTACCTTGAATAGCAGGAGACAGATCAGAATGATAATAACTTTCTATGCTAAACATATCTTACAGTATCTCATTTCCTCTTCATAGCAATCCTGTGAGGTGGGTTACTAGTATTATCTCCATTCTACAGATGAGGAAAACAGAGGATGACGAAGTATAAAAACTTTCCCAAGGTCACTTAGATGGTAAGTGGCAAAGCCAGGACTTGAGTTGTAGCCACAACACTAGACTGCAGCCTACTGGATTGGGATGACCAAGGAATCCCCCAGGTTTCCCCAGAGAGCCTCCAGAGCCAGGGCTGGGTCAGCCTCGGTCACTTCTGTGCCTCATACAATATATATAAACAAACAATGTCATACAGACATTTTACATAATAGTTGCCTCACACAGACAAGGCCTCAAGAACTGTCTATAATTTCATATACATCAAAAGTAAGAAATTACAGGATAAACATTTGGAAACTGATAGAAGTCAATTTGAAGCCAAGCTGTACGGTCTTGGGCAAGTTGTTTAATCACTGTGAGCTTCTGGCTCCTCAGAGTAAGGATGATAATGCCTCACTTGCAAGCCAGGTAAGATGATCAGTTGAGCACCTGGCCCATAGGAGGCCCAGCAAGTACTGATTCCTCCATCTTCCTCGCTCCACTGCTGGGAGCAGTAGGGGCAGTGCAAATGTGAGGCCAAGAGCGGGGCTGGCGTCAAAGCCCAGTGCTTTTCCACTGTTGATGCCCATCCTGCCCTGGACCAGCAGGGCACTAATCCTATGGTCAAAACCAGTTCCGTCATTCCCTTGTCATTTTCTGGGGTCAAATTCCAACCTTCTTGGGTCATCATTTCTACTGAAACGAATGAGTGTAATAAAGGCCACAAGTCACGGATAGCAATGGAAAGCTCGTAGTTCTTCCAGAATGAGAATATAAAGCCAAACAAAACGGAGCCTTTCTAAAGGGATAAGACAAAAACAACAAGCCTGAAATCCAACATCATGAAGTTCAAGTTTCCAGCATGAGCAGTCTAGTTACATGTTTTTCCTTTTAATTTCAGAGTCACAAAGCAAAACAAACAAACAAAAAAGGCAGTTAATAGTCTCCTTGAAAGGATGAAGGAGTGTCTCTTTTAAGAAAAAAAAAGACTGCTAATAACTATCTCGGGAATAATTCACGCATAAAATAGAAGAAGAAGGAAGGTGAGTAATCATATTTTCAAATTTATATTCTAATAAACAAGTCTCACTCTGGGGCAACGCCTCTTAGAGCCACCGCTTTCTGGACCAATTATGTTCACCTTGACCGTGACTTAGAATTATGCTTGTTTTATTCCCTAACAACCTTTTTTTTTTTAAGCCAGTAAGAAGGTTGGCCTACCATGGTCTTGCCTACATTTTTGTTGTTTGACTCTGAAAAATTCAAATATATTTCCAGAGAAAATGCTAAATGGTTAAAATCATACTTTATCAAAAACAGTCTGGGATCATTTGCTTCTGTATACCTTTTTTTTTTTTTTTTTGCTATGCGATGCAACATGCGGCATCTTAGTTCCCTGATCAGGAATCGAACCCATGCCCACTGCAGTGGAAGCATGGAGTCTTAACCGCTGGACCAACAGGGAAGTCCCTTCTGAATACTTTTTTTTAATTGAGGTATAGGGCTTCCCTGGTGGCGCAGTGGTTGAGAGTCCGCCTGCCGATGCAGGGGACACGGGTTCGTGCCCCGGTTCGGGAAGATCCCACATGCCGCGGAGCGGCTGGTCCCGGAGCCTGTGCTCCGCAACGGGAGAGGCCACAACAGTGAGAGGCCCGCGTACCGAAAAAAAAAAAAAAAATTGAGGTATAATTGACATATAACGTTGTATGGTTTCTGGTATACAACATAATGATTCCATGTTTGTAAATATTGCAAAATGATCGCCACAATAAGCCTAGTTAACGTCCATCACTCTACATAGTTACAAAAATTTTTTTCCTGTGATGAGAACTTACAAGATTTACTTTCAAATATGCAACACTGTATTATTAACTATAGTCAGTAGAGTCAATAAAGTATGCTTCTGTATACTTTGGATTTAAGCTTTGCCATATGCATTTCAGTTAACTACAGTACATGTATCTGCCATACACAAAATGAGAAAAACAAAGGCTTTCCAAGCCTTGATTTTTACGAGGTATTTCTCCTTTCTGAGAAGAGGAATTAGGAAGTTATAGAATGTTAGTGCTATAAAGATGGAGAAACTGAGGCCTAAAGAAATGAAACGCCTTGTCTAAGGCCACACAGCCTCTCCAGAGTTCTTGCCGGAGGATATCTGTCAGTTTGTTTTGGATTCTGTGTGAAGAGCATTCAGCTTCCCCGAGTTAATGGATTATTGATTAATGTTCACAAAAATGCACAAAGAAGTTTTTTATGTTCCCCACTATGAGAACTTCTTTTATTCTTCCTCAGTGGGAACGCTCAGAGCATGCTGGCCTGGACAATTCTTCGTTGTGTGTGGAGGTCCCAAGAGTTTCAGGATGTTAGCATTTCCAGTCCAACAACTGCAGCCAGGGTGAGAACAGAAATGCTCTTATCCATTTCCAAACACTTCCCAGGAAGGCAGTACTGCCCTTAGTCGATATCCACTGGGGTGTTCTAAGACCAAAATAGTGAAAAGTCCTCCCTCCCTACCCTGCTCTCCCCAGTGTCTTCTGTAATATTCTCCTCACTAAATAATCATTCCTTCCTTTTCAGGTTTTTTGAGCATCCAGGAATAGCCACGAGTGATGTTATCCATTCGCCAGCTACAGGCATATGGCACAAAGTGAAGCAGCAGGCAACTAAGCCCCAGGTTTTCAGACCTCCTCAGGGCACCCAAATAGCTATTACCTACTATGTTTGGATGTTCAAGAACCTGCTCAACACTCTCCTTGCCTTTCTAATAATCTAACCTCTAATAGGATTTCTGGCAGGGGCAGTTGACATGCACAGGATCCATAGAGATCATCCAGTGCAAGAGCTTCCTTTGAAAACCAGAACCTAGTTCTCAAGAGCTGTGCCCAATGTCATATAACTCATCCATGACAGAACCAGATCTTAGCCCATTTATCTTCCTTCCATGTCCCAGAGACAAACGTCCCATACGCCACAGCTCTTCCAAGGATCAACACTGGCTACATGACCAGGCTAGCACAAAGGCTCAATACACATCACCTCACTGGGGTTCTGCACTTACACACCTCTTGCCTGCCAGGGTGTGAATAAGCTGAGATCATCTTTGTTTCAAGAAACCACTCTGAAGCAAGGAAACAGTGCTGTGGAGTGATTAGCAGCATGGAATGCCTCAGTTTAAAGCCAGATTAATCTCTTAATCTTGAGCAAGCTGCCTAGCCTCTGTGTCTCAGCTTCCTCATTTATAAATTGGGAGTCCATAATAACCAAACAATGTATTAGTTAAGATTAGATGGAGTAATGGTTCTAAAGCACCTACAACAGTGACTGGCACATTATAAACACCTGTTAAGTGTCAGTCGTCATCATTGTCATTATCACTAGATCATCATCATCATTATCCTTATCATCACCAACCTCTTCATCATCAATTACATCCTTTTTCCTCACCTGAAAATTTAACCAGGGAAAAAAAGCATGGCTGGTTCAATTTCTCCCACCATCATGAGCCAGAAGGGGCTCTTCCTTTGGGGACATAAGCAACGTTCTCCAATCCATAGCTAATTCAGTTTCTTCTCAATATTGAAGACAGTTGTGAAAATGTGTAAACTCAGCTTACTTACCTTTGGGAATAAAAATTAAGCAAATCAGGGCTTCCCTGGTGGTGCAGTGGTTGAGAGTCCACCTGCCGATGCAGGGGACACGGGTTCGTGCCCCGGTCCCGGAAGATCCCACATGCCAATGCCGTGGAGCAGCTAGGCCCGTGAGCCATAGCCACTGAGCCTGCGCGTCCGGAGCCTGTGCTCCGCGATGGAAGAGGCCACAACGGTGAGAGGCCCGCGTACCGCAAAAAAAAAAAAAAAAAAAAAAAAAAAATTAAGCAAATCAAAGTTCTTTTTTTTTTTTTAGAGTAAA
The DNA here is from genome assembly GCF_949987515.2 of Delphinus delphis. Lineage (NCBI taxonomy): Eukaryota > Metazoa > Chordata > Mammalia > Artiodactyla > Delphinidae > Delphinus > Delphinus delphis. Next base: position 32,957,610 of record NC_082698.1, on the reverse strand, counting down.
GAAAATTACCAGCCCACAGCTCTATCTTTTCTCTTTTATAAGGCCATTTTAGCTGTTTTTCCTACTGAATAATCATTCATTCAAGGAGATAGAAAGATAAATAAATCGTGGGTCCTGCCTTCAAGGAGGCTTTCATAAGCAGTACAACTTGCTGCCTTTCATCCTGTTTACCTAGGTTCCACTCTGTGATGGGCTTGGAATCTTGGTAAACTAATAGTGCCAGGGCTGAAATTCTCCTGGAATCACTGACCTTCCTACTCCCTTCCTTGCAGACCACCACTCCTAATGGGCGGTTATCCAGGCTTCCATGCTGTTCCCAGTGCTCTTAGAGCACAGTCAGTTGCTTCCTATTGAGGAGTGGCTGGAAGGATGTATTCAGCATGTCTTTTTATTTTCTTTATTCTAAAGGTTTGACATCCGGGCCCTTGCTGACTTTGGAAGGACTGCCCCTCCCAGGGTTAGCCAATTCCTAGAGAGAGTAAATGACTCACCTGTGAACATATCTCTCACATATAAACCAACCAATGCAGAGCCCATATCTCCAACCACCTCCTCTGCTGGGCTCTCACATTCCCGACCACTAATCATCTCAGAGGCAGGTACCAGATAATTAGGGACAGCTCCAGTGCCCCAAAGCCCACTGAGATTATTCAACTAGTGCAATAAAGGCTCTTGTCCACATTTTTTCTTTACTCCCTCTGCCTCCTGACCAACGCTAGTGCTTCCCCACATGGCCCCCCTGCGTGGTGTGCCATGCCTCCTGTTTTATACTCCAGGAAACTATCACAACTTATTCCTTCATGACAGTTATTTCCATGTCTGCATGTTCTTATCACACCTGATTAAAACAAATCTTGGGTACCCTTACAACAAAGGGAGATAAAACAGAAGAGGAAGAATCAGAGACAAGAGCCAGTTGGGGAGGGAGGATGGAATTTAACTCAGTAAATGAGATTAGGATAGGATAATAACCCCACATACTTATTTGATAACTTACTCATATCAAATGCTTTCATTGACACAATTTCACCCGACCTTGTCAAAAGCCTGTGAGGTTAGCATTATTAATCTCATTTTACACAAAGAAATTGAGACCCAGAGAGGTTAAGTGATTCAAACAAGATCCCACAGCCAGTGGTGGCAATACCGAGATTTGAACTCAGATCTATCAGATTCTACAATCTGGGTCACTATTCAGTTTTTCTGAATAGGTTGGCCCTACTGTGTGCTTAAAAGCTTAAATTTGGGAATCAGACAAATATGAGTTGAGTTCCAATTAATAGTAGCTGTGTGACTTTGGGCAAGTGATTTAACCTCTTTGCTCTTTCATTTCCTTTTCTGTAAAATGGGGTAATAATAGTACTTATCATACAAACTTGTTGAGAAGAATCAATATATAATTCAAATATATATAATTACATAATATTATATATAATATACTACTTATGTATTATATAATGTATATGTATAATATATATTATAAATATATAATATTGTTAGTGAACACTAATATAGGAAAAAAGTTTCATCTGTATATCTGGCATATAATCAGTATTCAGTACGTGGTAGCAAGAGTTAGTACCTTTAGGAACCCTCCTACACTGTTGGTGGGAATGTAAATTGGTGCAACCATTATAGAGAACATATGGAGGTTCCTCAAAAAACTAAAAATAGAGTTGAAATATGATCCTGCAATCCCACTCCTGGGCATATATCCAGAGAAAACTATAACTCGAAAAGATACATGCACCCCAATGTTCATTGCAGCACTATTTACAATAGCCAAGACATGGAAACAACCTAAATGTCCACTGACAGAGGAATGGATAAAGAAGATGTGGTACATATATACAGTGGAATATTACTCAACCATATAAAAAAAAGAAATTATGCCATTTGCAGCAACATGGATGGACCTAGAGATGATCATACTAAGCGAAGTTAGTCAGAAAGAGAAAGACAAATACTATATGATATCACTTATATGTGGAATCTAAAATATGACACAAATGAACTTATCTATGAAACAGAAACATACTCATAGACATAGAGAACACACTTGTTGTTGTCAAGGGGGAGGAGAGGTGGGGGAGGAATGGATTGGGAGTTTGGGATTAGCAGACACAAACTATTATATGTAGGATGAATAAACAAGTTCCTATTGTATAGCACAGGGAACTGTATTCAATGTCTTGTAATATATAATGGAAAAGAATCTGAAAAGAATATATATATATACACATATACAAATATATGTATACATACCCATATAACTGAATCACTTCATTGTACACCTGAAATGAACACAACATTGTAAGTCAGCTATACTTCAATAAAACAAAATTTAAAAAGAAGAGTACCTTTAATTCTTCTATTCTTGGCTGGGTATTGTGGGCCTTTGCTGTCTGGGTATGGGTATAGCATTATTGGCTTCTGGTCAAAATTCCCTTCTTAGCCATCCTCTTCATCAACTGGATAGAATATCCCTGCTTTCTTTCCAACTCCTGTTTTTCCTCCTTTGACAAAGGAGGGAGGCTATGTTCCAGCTCCATGTCCCTATAGCACTTTTACCCATTAGTTCAACAACTATTTATTGAGCAGTGTCTCTTTTTCTTTTCCTTTTTTCTTTTTCCTGTTCCTGCATTAACAAACCACCCAAAACACACTGGCTTCACACAGCAATCATTTTATTTGCTCACAGCTCTTCGATCTGGTCTGGGCTCAACTGGGAGTTTTTTCTGCTGGTCTTGCCAGTGGTCACTCTTGTGGCTGCATTCACCTGGCAGATCTATTTGGGGCTGAACTCAGCCTGGATGATAGGGTGGCTGGATCTCTCTTTACAGTCTTAGGATTTCTAACTCTCTGTATGGCCTTTTCACAAGGAGCCTGACATCTTACACTGCACCTCAGGGCTCCAAAAAGCCCCAAAGCAGAAGCTGTTGGGTCTTCTTGGGACTCTGGACTGGAACTGGAACAGTATCACTTCTGCCACATTTTATTGCTTAAGGAGGACCAGCCTGGCTGGCTTCCAGGGGAGGGGGCACAGGGCATGGACACTGGGATGTGTGGTTCCTTGAGCGCCATTAACATAACAGACTAAAAAGGCACATTCTAACACTTTGCAAGGCTTGCTGGTGAACATGTTAGAGCAGGTTCCTGCCTGGAGCTTACATCCCAAGGCAGGGGTTCTCAAAGCTTGAAAGTGTATCAGAATCACCTAGAAGCCTTATGAAAACACAGATTACTGGGCCCCACCCCCGAGACCCTGGGGTGGGACCCAAGAATTTGTATCTCTAACAAATTTCTGGGTGATGCTGATGCTGCTAATCTAAGAACACACTTTGAGAACCACTGTTCTGGGGTTGCTTCAGCACTAAAATACACCCCCAGAGATTTTAATTCAATTGGTCTGGGGTGAGGTATCTGTATTTTTTTGAACACATTTCCTTAGTGATCTTAATGTACAGACAGGGCTGAGAACCACTGCTTTTAGAGCCTAGAGTGTCTCCCTCTCTTTTTTCTTAAAAGCTTCCTTGAACTAGTCACAATTTGATTCATCGTTATGACTACACCTGAATATTTCCCTTCAAAAACAAGGATTCTCAAATTTTGCCGCACTTTAGAATTTAATGCGATTTTTAAAGTCTCGAAGTCCAGGTCATGCTCCAGACTAATTAAATCAGGACCTCTAGGGATGTAACCTAAGCATTAAGTATTTTTTTTTATTTCCCCAGCTGATTCCAAACTGCAGCCATGTTTGAGAATGGGTGCTTTAAAACACCCTTGTTGCCATTTTCCTGGTACACAGTTCCAAGTTAAAAAACAGTCTTTCCCATGCTGATCTCCAATGTCTTCCTGCAAACACTAAAAACTGCAGAGGATATTTTAACCTCGAATATTGCCCTCTCCTCTATTTACTCCCACTGACATCTGCATTTATGCTCTCATCTCATAATCATGCTTTAGGGAAACCAGATTTTGCCACCTTTGCCATTAAAAAACTTTTTACCCAAGACAGTGAGGAACTTTTGGTGAGGAAGAGGTTAAGACGATAGCCCAGTTGCATGCTGGGAATTGTAGTTCAATAGCGGTGCCTAGCCAGGGAGACGCTATGCGCCTCCAAAGCGGCCCCTAGTATCCCACATCCCACACTGCCCTTTGGAGAGGCAGTGTCCAATAGCGACTAATACCTTGGGCACCAGAGTCAGAATGCCTGGGTTAGATCCCATTGCCACTCCTCACTAGTTGTGGAACACTGGGCATGTTCTCTAACCTCCTGGACCTCCTTTTCTTCTCCTATAAATATAGAGAAAATAAAAATAATAATAATAATATCTAGCCCATGGGATTGTTACGAGGATTAAATGAATTAATATTAATAAAGTGCTTAGAACAGCAGCTGGCACATGATATGCATCCTGTGTCAGCTTTTGTTATTGTTGCCTTTTCAACTCCCCTCTTGGCCAAACTTCTGCTCTCTTGGACCACAAGAGTTGAAAATGCCCTGATTCCACAGTCAGGACATAAGAGTTTAGCTGACTTTTGGGAAATTATTCATTTGTTTGTCTAAATTGTCCCCTGGTCATTGCACTTTAAAATCTTGAGGATGGATTTGGGATGATAGCTGCTATCATTTCCCTTTGCCCTAGCCTAACAGACGCTGGCACACGTCCTGTAGTGAGTGTCCCTTGGTTTTGCCTGCCCAGCATCCATCCTCTTTGCTTCTGGTAGTAGCACCTTAGTTTCCTTTGGGGAGCCACTCCTCTCCCACAGTGTGCACTCTTGGTGGGATTGCCAGTCAAGGTGCCCTGGCTTCCCATGGCAAATGGGAGGGTACCTGACTCCAGCTGAGCCCAATGGACTCTCTCCTTCAGCAGGAACATGTGGATAAGAACTGGTAGGAGTGGATTCACCAGAGGACACTGCCCATTAGCTCCTGCTGCCTAGATCCCCAAGCTCCCACAAATTTCTCTATTTCTGAAGCCTGCTTGGACAGCCCTTCTGTGAGTCACTCCATCACCATGGCAGTAAGGTCCTTTATTTTAATATATTTATTTATTTATTTTTGGCTGCATTGGGTCTTCGCTGCTGCGCACTGGCCTTCTCCGGTCGCTGCGAGTGGGGGCTACTCCTCGTTGTGGTGCACGGGCCTCTCATGGCGGTGGCCCCTCCTGTTGCAGAGCACGGGCTCCAGGCGTACAGGCTTCAGTAGTTGTGGCATGCAGGCTCTAGAGTGCAGGCTCAGTAGTTGTGGCACACGGGCTTAGCCGTTCTGCGGCATGCGGGATCCTCCCAGACCAGAGCTCGAACCCGTATCCCCTGCACTGGCAGGCGGATTCCCAACCACTGTACCACCAGGGAGGCCCAGTAAGGTCCTTTTATGCTTAGATGGGCAGAGTCAGTGTCCATCACTCTCTACCAAAGAGTCCTTGGTGACACACTACTTCTAATCTTTAAGATCTGGCCCTCTGCTCACTGCCCTCTCCCCCTCTTCCCATTTAATTCTGGGAGAGTTATCAGAAATTGAACGCCTTCTTTGTGACATGCCTTTCGCGTGCACTCTTACTAATCCTAATATCAACAATGCAAAGAAGGTATTACTTCCACTTTACCAGTGTGGAAAATGAGGCACAGAGAAGCTAAGCAACTCGCCCAAGGTCACACAGCTAGTAAATAACAGAAATGATATTCCAACAGGTCTGATTGCTGCTCTCAATCAGTAAGTGAAAGTTACTGGAATTGAGATCAACATTTCTCTGCCATTTCACAGACTCCTGGGGGTGGGTGAAGCTCTTCAACATCCTGTAAGGTAATGTTTTCTTTTTCTCTTTCTTTTTTTTTTTTTTTGTGTGTGGGGGGAGGTTATAAACCAATTGTAAGAAATACATTTTATATTGCAACCCTGAACACACACACACACATACATATCCAAAGAATGGAAACAAAGGCTTCACAAGGCAACAGCTACTCTTATAGGTGCAGTACAGTCCAATTTTGGATTCAAAACTATTTTATTCTTTAAAATTCTGCTTGACCTACTAGACTGATTTTGCAACCCACTAATGCAGCTGACTTGCTGCTTCAAAAACTCTGCTCTAGGTCCTGTCGCACCGGATGCTTTCCTTCACTCCCTCGAGCGCTCTCTCTTCTGCTGCTCAACTGCCTCTCCCCGTGAATACAGGCTCTCCTTTCTTCTTTCCATTCCTTTTCCCTGAATTTTCTGATTAACTCCCGTTCTCCAGCTGTTATCAGTGTCTCTCACATCTGCAATTTCCTTCATTTTTTCTTTTCTTTTTTTTCTTTTGTATTTTAATGGGACATACTTCAGACAAAAAAAAAAAAAAGTTGCAAGAATAGAAAAAAAAATTCCTGGATACTGTTTGCTTAGATTACCCAATTTTTTTTTTTTTTTTTTTCGGTACATGGGCCTCTCACTGTTGTGGCCTCTCCCGTTGCAGAGCACAGGCTACAGACGCGCAGGCTCAGCGGCCATGGCTCACGGGCCCAGCCGCTCCGTGGCATGTGGGATCCTCCCGGACCGGGGCACAAACTGTGTCCCCTGCATCGGCAGGCGGACCCTCAACCACTGCGCAACCAGGGAGGCCCTAGATTACCCAAATTTTAATATTTTAACACATTTGCTTTTTGCTTTAGCCTTCTCTCTCTTTCTCTCTCCCTCACACACACACATACATACTCAGTTACATATTTTTCTTTCTGAATGATTTCAAGATAAGTTGCAGACAGGATGTTTCTGTACCCCTAATACTGCAGTGTGAGTTTTCAAAAATAAAGAATTACTTCTCAAAAAAAAAAAAAGAAAAAAAAAACCTGCTCTATTGAGAAAGCTGCTTAAACTGACACCAGTTTGCATGTCTGAGTGTAAAAGGAGGCAGGGCCAAGCTGGATCTTTTAAGCCTCATAATAATCATTTGTTTACTTGCACGATGTGTGTTTCCTAGGTCACCAGCTTGAGGGGAAAACTGGGATCAGAACCACAGCACACGCTGTTCTTCTCTCTCTGTGCTTTCATCAACTCTCCCAGAATTGCCAGCCCCTCCTCAAAGACCCCTTTCAGTTTCTGAGAATGCCAGGGAACGTCGCACATGCGCTCCCAAACATCTTCATTTTCCTTCTCTGCTGCTTAGGCTCCCTGCTGGGATCATTTGCCACCTCCTATGTCTGTGGGGCTGTCACTACTGTGGGACAGTAAGGGTGAGTTGCTCCTGGTGGAAAATCCAGTGATTCTGGTGATGTCTGAGCCATGGACCTGGATGGAGATACTATTGGTCTCATATCTCTACAGCAGCTCTGGATGCCAGAGCACTGTGTGTGGTCCCCATGGCACCCACAAGGAACGCCGTTGTGCCCACCAAACTAGAGAGAACACTCTCTGTTACAGGGATCCCAAGGTAGATTCTTCTTACGCCTTCAAAATTACACATGTTCAAGGGCAATGGACTGAAGAAAAAAAATTTCCATCCCATGTTCAAAACCACCTTCTTTTTCTCCAGCCCTGGCCCTTACCCTTGGACCAAGCTTGGGGGCTCCTACTCTCACCCAAACTGGGAGAGAGTTCTTTCTTCCCCAGGAGGATTCTTGGTTCCCTCATGTGCAGAGACTCTTGGCAAGGCCACAGTCTGTCATCCTGCACAGAAGTGCCTGCTTCTTGGAGTGAATATACACTTGAGATAAACCCATTATTATTTGAGAAATTTGCTTTCCAAATATCAGAAGTTACATGTTCAGAATTCAAGTCCCATTGCAATGATGACAATGATGATGATAAATCTTTCGTGTAACAGACCCCATGCTGAGCACTTTAGATACATTATTGTCCTTCATTCTCTCAACAACTTTATGTGATATGTACTGTTATACATACTCCTCATTTTACAGAGGAGAAAACTGACCTAGAAAGGTTAGATAGCTAGCCCATGGTCACATGGCTGGCCAAGTGCAGAGCCAGCCCTGGATCCCCTCAGCTACTCCTCCAGAGCTGGAACTGGGCAGTGAGCCTGCCTCAGCCAGGCCTCCCAACCTCCCTGGGCCTCCTTCCAGCTCTGCTTTCATCCTTTCTAAGCCTGTCTCCCAAGGCCCCCCCGTAATGCACAGGTGGGTTGCCAAAACTTATATAAAGGCTTCCAAGCTGGTGGAAAGCCCTAAGCTTCTACCCTCCCACTTCCCACACCCTCTCTGTGCCCTACCAGGGCTTCCCGAAGGAGGGCAGGGAAGCTTGGTCAGCAACAGGGCCCCCTCCCCAGGCCCCTCAAGACTTCAATATAGGGACTCCCGTGGTGGCGCAGCGGATAAGACTCCACGCTCCCTGTGCAAGGGGCCCGGGTTCGATCCCTGGTCAGGGAACTAGATCCCACACGTATGCCTCAACTGAGAGTTCACATGCCACAACTAAGGAGCCCACATGCTGCAACTAAGGAGCCCACGAGCAGCAACTAAGACCTGGTGCAACCAAATAAATAAATAAATAAACAAAAGACTTCAATATAGCGGCAACCTGCCCTCCTCTCACTAGTTCCCTCCTCAGTCCAATTCTGGAACCTGTAGCGTTTCTCCTCCCTAGATGAACATCAGCAATATGTTACTACACAGTTAAAATTGTGCCTGATCTCAGCAGGTGCTTTAATTGAATAGGAAATTCAAATCTGGGCTTTAAATGCCACAGCAAAAGAAAAAGTTATTGTCTTTTCAGAATGCCCATTGTAATTTCTCCTTAAAGAACCGCCCCCAACAACCCGCTATGGTCCTTTTTCCACTTGAACTGACAAACTGAACCGCCAGATAAATACAGCTGCAAAGTGAAGTTATGGCTATGATTTCTTTCCCGCATTCATTTGGTCTCCTGGATTAACCACGTCAAACATGAAAGACTGCTCGCCCTTTCCTTGATGGCATCTACAGAGCACAAAGCCAAGGGCTGATCACGCCATCTTGATAATCTGATACATTTGAAAGTGTATCAGAGGGGAGGGAAGTATTCTGTTTGCCTACACAGATCAGTTTAACCAAGCATCTGCCAGAGTGTCACCCCATGCAGAGTGGTGGCCCTGCCACTTTTCATCTGTGTGACCCCTCAGTACCTCAGTCTCCCCACAGTAACACGCAAACACGCAGTGATTGGAGCCGAGAACTCTGAGGTCCCTAAAAGATCTCAGGGTTTTTATCTTATAGTTACAAAACACATCACTTACAAGTCAGAGAACTTAGGGCATAGGTGATTGTTTGAATAAAAACCATCTTTTATGAAATTTTCGTCACATAATTATTTCACGGAGCAAGTTTCCACTGTGCACTCAAAGCAGGATTCAGTTTACAAACATCTGACTTGCAGCCAACTTTTGTGACACTTTTACTGTTTCAAGTGGGGCTTGCCCATAGGTCACGGTTTCTAAAATCACTGTGATAGACTCCCTTCCTCCATAGAGTCCTAGACAGCGAAGCAAGAGTAGAATGCATTCTAAAATCATTACTTCTCTTAGACTTAGTTTTTCCTTTCCTTGTTTTGTAAGACTTAGTTTTTTCTTTCCTTGTTTTGTAACAAAACACACACACACACACACACACACACACACACACACACACACACACCAACATATTTACAAGCCCCCCAAAACTGGTTTAACGATAATAACCTACTGGTCCTTTGGAAACACAAACCATATCCTATCGCTCTGCTGCCTAGAACTCTGCAGAGGCAACCTTGGCTCTCTGGGTGGTGGCCAGGCCTTTGCAAATGCTGCTTGCTCTACCTGGAATACTCCCGCCAACTCTGTCATTCCCCCTTAACTTGGAACTCAGCTGGATCATTGCTTCTCCAGGGAACTGTCCTTAACTTCCTTTATGATAGCTCTGAGGAGCTGTCTGGAGTTTCCTGGGACGAGCATGTCCCGATCACGGCTGCCTCCGCGCTCTGTGGCTGCCCATGAGGGCACACTTGTTGTTCACAGCGCTGAACAGGGCGCTGTCCAGGCACTGGATTCACCCAGGGGTCTCTCCCTTCATGGAGCCTGCAGTCTTCTGGGCAAACAGACAGCAATCAAATACGGGAATGACCATGACTGCCACCGCCCTCCTCTCACAGAGCTTCCAGAGAAGTAAACGAGGGGCGAGCTCCCTACAAGAGGGAAAGGTTAGACCATCAATGCCTCAAGCTCCATGCAGGATGAGTTTATGTCATAATCACATATTTGCTTAAATAGTCCTTGTACTCCTTTCAGTCTAAGAAGCTGAGAGAAAAAGGACTGTGGACTGACATCACTGGCCAACGGTGCCAGCTTGAGGGATGGCCGCCTGTGGCGTGGTAAGAAGACCAAGCGTCTATTCCTCCATCCTAAGCATCTCCACGCCCACATAGATTATACCTCCCTGCCCCAAAGCCAGGGCCTCTTGTTTTTCTCTTGTTTAAATGAGTTTCCTTCTCTAAGGGTACATCCTCTTTCCCATCATACAGGACAGTAACATAGCCTACCATTTGGATTTTTTTTAAATAAATGTATTTATCTATTTATTTAATTAGTTAGTTTTGGCTGCGTTGGGTCTTCGTTGCTGCACGTGGGCTTTCTCTAGTTGTGGCGAGTGGGGGCTACTCTTCGTTGCGGGGTGCAGGCTTCTCCTTGCGGTGGCTTCTCTTGTTGTGGAGCACAGGCTCTAGGCGCGCGGGCTCACTAGTTGGGGCACACGGGCTCAGTTGTTCTGCGGCACGTGCGATCTTCCCGGACCAGGGTTCAAACCGGTGTCCCCTGCATTGGCAGGCGGATTCTTAACCACCGCGCCCCCAGGGAAGTCCCTACCATTTGGATTTAATGTTTGTAATATTTATGGAACATCTGCATTATCATGCCGATTTTACAGACAGGAGAATAGATCCAGAGGCACCATCAGCTAGTTCATGGCAGAACTGGACCCTAAAAAGCCAGGTCTCTGGCTCTTAGGTTGGCGTTTTCCCCACCGTATCTCAGCCTCCTGGGTTTAGCCAGACCTTACCAGAGCCCTGGAAACCAAAGTTGGCTGCCTCCTGCTGGCAGGGAGTTCCTTCCAGGCTTCCGGTTCCAGCGCTCAAGCAAGGGGAGTGTGAGAGGTGAGGAGGGTGGGTTATACACAGAGGCAGTCAACGAACCGCTTCTATCTCCCTCCCTCACCATGGGAGGAGGGAATGGCTTACACATGGGGGGGAGGGGGCGGGGTGGATTATGAAAATCAATAATTTATGACAGTTAAGTGTCAGAAAAGTATTTACTCACATTCATTCCCTGAAAGTCACATTCTCCATGTGTTCTTGCTTGTCTTTCAGTGATGGCATCATCAGGTGGACTCAGCAAGAAATACCAAGGTTTTAGCCAAAAGCTGCGAAGGGAGAGAGTTTCATTTCACTTCCTATTTCCAGCCAGGGCTGGCTCCAAAGCTAGCTTTCCTTACTAGGTTGTTTGCCACATGAAAAGCAAATTCCCAAAGGTTTCTGAGATTGCTGAGATCCGATGCAAGATGACTGCTCCCACCCACCGGCCCACCCACCCACTAATAAGACATTATGCCATCCTATTTTTGGTAACAATTAAAGGGCTCCCGGTGCAAGCAGAAAGCTGTTTATTTTCTGTTACATCACTTCGCTTTGCCTTCGAAGGCTGGTCTGTGCTCAGTGTTTTCGTGGTGATGCAAGTCCGCTCTCTCCTCGAGCAGTTGGATCCCTCCCATCTCGCAGCACCTCACAGGTCTCTTCCCCGAGCAGTGCATCGCTGGAGCGAGGAGCAGCTCACGAATCAGCTGCAGGTCCCTGTTTTGAAAAGCAGAGAGACAGAGGCAGAGGAAAAGGGTGGACTCTTATGTGACCTGGTCTTAAAGCAAGACAATCACCATCTGAATTCCAGAAGCCCTGTTCATGTTTGGGGATATTTTTTCGACTGCATGGAATCAGAGAGAAGCCAAAGGATGGGAAATGCCTGCATCCCCCTGAAAAGAATTGCTTATTGCCTATGTCTCTTATCTGCGCTTTTGCTGACTGAGGGGAAGAAACCAGCGAAGCCAAAATGCCCTGCCGTGTGTACTTGTACCAAAGATAATGCTTTATGTGAGAATGCCAGATCCATTCCACGCACCGTTCCTCCTGACGTTATCTCATTGTAAGGCCCGTAAGCATTTTGGTATCTAATTTACAATTTAAAAATTCCAGCCGATGTATTTGGGGCTTTGCATGTATTGGTAGAAGGGCATGGGGAGAGATTCCTCTTGCACGCTTGGCCATTTGACAGGGCTAACATTTTGCTGCATTTAGAAATTTTGATTTTTATTAGCTGCTACAGAACATGCTTAGATATCTTCCACCCCTGAACATTATTATGAGAAACCTGTAGCAGATTCATCTCTCCTACTTCATCTGGAAAGGAACAGTATCGTACTTCATAAAATAGTGTCAAATAGTGACTGTTTTGCTAAACTGGATTAACATAAGGTTTGTTCTGTGTGTGTGTCTCTTTGTGTGTGTCTGTTTATTGTTTTGTTTTGTTTTCTTTCAGATCCTTTGTGAGATCTGGTTTTACTGAAATCTCAGAAGGGAGTTTTTTATTCACACCATCGCTGCAGCTCTTGTGAGAAATATTTATATCATGACTATTTTTAATACGGCATATATTTGGATAAACCCTCTAGTAAAACGATCTCAATATTAATTTTGTCAAATGTGATTATATTTCTGGAGAGGAAAGGAATATCAGTAAAGTGAGGTAGCTGGGTTTGTTTGCGACTTGACACCCACGGTGCGGATTGATGCTTGCAATTGTAAATTTGCTAACCTGTAATGCTAGCTACTTTCATGGCTATTTATGAAGTTGTTGGAATGTTGCAACAATGATCTTCATTTCATTCCACCCTTTTACTTTCATTTTTGACTTGGGAACTTTGGTAATTTTACCCTGGAGTTTCTGAATTAGTCAATACAGAACCCAGCATAACATATGCGCTCAAGATGTTGTCCTCGGGGACCTGGGGCAGGCTGCTACTCTGTATGATTTACCGTGTGGGGAAGAAAAATCTCAGTTCTTTCTAGGTAATTCCTTAAAATATTCATTCTCAAGTGACTGCTTTCTAATCTCATCTAATTTATAACTCATCCCCTTATAAGGAGGGAAAGGAAATATTAATATAGGAGAGTGCAAAGGATTAGTCTTTGCTGTGTGTTTTAAGTTAGCCATGAGGGAACCATATATTCAGTCTATGTCTGAAAATAGTCAAAAAATAATATTTGACTAAGAAATCAGATCTCTCCACAGTCATAACGTAACATGGATAATTTGTTCTGACGTGTAACGTTTGGCCATTGGAGTGTTAGTTCTTAGATCAGGACCACATATGGGGGCAAGAGGTCCCCCCCAACCCCCCACCCCGTTCTCAGGTGTCAGGCCACAGACTGGGTTGTAGTTACCGGTTCCAGGGGGGGAATCAGCCAAATGTCCATCAACTGAGCTGTAGTTATCTTAACTGCATGATCCTGGACCCAAGTTTTTTTGCTTGTTTTTGTTTTCTTGCCTTAATTGGCCATTTTGGCCTTTTGAGGTTTTATATACAGAGGCAAACAGCATGGATTTGAAATGCGAGAGACCTGTGTGTAAATCTCACCCTACCACTCCCTAGAAACTAGACGTGAAATTGTGTGCAAATGACTAATTCTCTCTGAGCCTCAGTCTCCTCATCTGTAAAATGGAGGTGATGACACCTTGAAAAGTTATCAGAGATAAATAAGATTTAAGTAGATAAAATGCTTGGTATAGGATGTGACAAATGGTTACACATTTTATAAATGGTAGGGTTTTAACTTTTCACATAAAGCTAAAAAAGCTAAAAAAAAATCACTTAATCTATTGTTTCGTCTATATGAAATCCCCAAGCTGGTTTGACTATTTCATTTCACAAACCTGATCAGGTGTTTTGATATTATGTAATAATGTTGGCTACTGTCCTTCTACTAGCTAATGTCTTTGAATGATTAACAATTGAGTAGAATATTCCTAAGTGATTTATCTGTTTGATTGATGGCTAATAGTGTGATTAGGGGAAGTGTTAGTACATCAAACAAATTCAAAAAAGACAGAGTCTTTAGCACATAAAGGGGCAAAGGCTTCAGTGCTGGGATCCTTCCGTAGGATAAGAATTGCTTGTATGTGAGAAAGTGATCAGTTGTGCCTATGTTATTATTTGTTAAATACATAAATGGCTCATTTTAAAAGCATCCTTTTGTTGAGCTAAGGCACCTCTCTCTCCCCAGGAGAGTTAAATAGATCAGTCCTTAAAATTTGAGAAGCGTCAGTTGACACATACCACTCAAATTCCAACACTGGATGGGCATTAGCTGTGACACAGAAAGCCCGGATCGATCAACCTCATCAGTTAGCACCTCTCCACTCTGTGTTTCTGCTGGGTGGATCCGGCCTCAGCAAACACAGATGCTGGACAATGTTATAGAAATAGTTACCGGCTGCTGCAGAGTAATGTGATTACACGTATTTAGAATCACAGAGGAAAGCCAAGGAACTGGTTTTTAAATAGCCCACACGGAGCGTGTGTGCCATGCCCCTGCGTTCCATGCTCTGAGTTCCTATGGAACATTCCAGCCCTTATTTCTAAAAGCAGTTCAGTTTTCAGAAATAACAAAAGGGCGAGTAATTCTTGCCCTGGATGTCCTTACTTAACTCACACTGGCTAACCTCAACGTGGCAGATCTGTGCCAGTGCTGATCTTATGCAAAATTGTCCAGGGTCAAAGTTTGTCTCTGATCTCCAGGATCCTGTTTCCTAAAGATTCTGCTCCCCATTCTTCCTGTCCAATGTTCTCTGTTTCCTCCTGTCGTTGGGAAAGGGTCTAATAAGCGCATTTTCACTGAGGAGAAAATAAATGAAAAAGCTCCAAGTATGAACAGTGTCATAATCATAACAGTGGTGGGAATGCATGGCTCACAGACAGAAAGAGTTTTTCTGTAGGACAGGGCCATCCACTGCCCTGAACACCCCACACTGGAACATGAAGACCCAGGGGTCTTATTTGCCTTTGCATGACTTTTGCCATCAGACCAGACCTGGATCACACCAACCATTGCTCGGGGTTTGCAATGAATTCTAATGGTATTCGTGACCGCGGATTACCAAACTGACCTGTCATATCCTGTGAAGAGAGAAACTTCAGAATCGCTTCTGCTTGATTGATGTACAAAGGCAGTTGGTTTCTTGCTACGTTGTGGAAAAGAGAAAAGAAATGACCCATTCATGTCGCCCACCCTAACAATCTGGTAATTTCATTATGGCCCCAAATGCTTTTTCAGACCTTCTGCAGAAGGCATGATGAGACGTACTTTTTGAAATGTTAGCCTGGGGTACTGAGGGAAACAGACGTAGTGCCTCCTTAAGTTACATATAATGTTTTTGGGGAAAAGATCCTGGTAGGCCTTGGCTGGCAATGTGTGTTGGAGAACAAGAAAAACAAATGCCCACACTCTGTAGAGAGGAAGAATAAAATTATCCAATAAAAATTCATCAGATTAGTTATACAAACCTATTTTTTTAAAAAACACCTATGGTTTTAAACAACAGCAACAAAACCTTTCCCAAGCAAATGTAATTTCATTCATGTTTCCATAGGCCTGCTGTGAAACATAACCGGTGGGAATGATTATTCATTCTAGTCTGTTTTTAGTGATAGGAGCGAGTGGTACTTGTAGCGAAGGCAATTTACAGAAATGTGTTTTCACACAGGACAGTCCTGTTCTTCTCAACCACAGACTAAAATCCCCAATGATGTAGGCTCATTACAGAAGTAAAATTCAAATTTAAGAGCATAAAATGTGGCCACATTGCCATTTGTTGATCAAATTTTTAATAAACTAAAGCTATCCAACTCTAAAGAGAGTTCTACTTGCAGGGAGTAAATTACAGGGTTAGGTCAGTATCATGCACACACACAAAATCTTTATATAAGAATTTGGTGTAACCAGAAAAAATTCTATTTATTCCAGTGAGATCTGATCTTGTCTGAAGCAACAGAATTGATCCCTCTGGGGAAAAAATATCATCATTTCTTTTATTAATCCACAATCAATACATAAATATATAGCCCATAAGAAATCAAAAACTAAAAAACAGAAAAGCAAACAGCATGAACATGATAAATCATAAGTCCATCCTTACTAAGATTTTATCATTCAGTTCTTCAAAATAGGATTTGTCCGGGGAAAGCTATCCATAGCCTCTCTCACCTGTACAGCGATTAGCCTCTTTTTCTATTCCTCCTTACATGACAAATGTAAGAAACAGTTAGCAATCTTCAGTGACAACTCAAGCCAGACCCATCAGCTAGGAGGGCTTCTAGAGGAATTACTGGCTGGTTATAGATGAGCATGTTTTGGTTTGTGCCCAGTTGATGGCCCACAAGGGACGAAAAAGTAAACATTTCAATCACCTAGGCTGTTTTGTCTACAATCTGCCCAATGACCCATAGCTCTGATTTTTAACTTCTTAATTAATTAATTGTTGTGACTGTGCACACAGCCCTGTACACCAAAGGTTTTCTCTGAAGGTGTATTTCATTCTCTCAATTATTCAAGCAAGAAACTTAGGAGTTACCTCTCCCTCATGTCCACTTTCAACAGGAAACAGCATGAGAATCTGCCATCTCCTCTTCACCCCAGGACCATGGCCCTAACTGAGGCTGCAATCACTGTTCCACAGGCTGCTGGGGAGATTCTGCACTGGTCCCCCTGATTCCGGTCCCTATTCTCCCCACCTCCATCAGTGTTACCTTCTTGAAGCGCAGATCTCATCATGTCACCCTCATGCTTGGAAGCCTTTAATGGTTCCCTAGAAACAGAGAAACATCTGAACACCCGAGTTGGTATTAATAGAATTTGGCTATTTGTCTAGGGTCATCTCTCGCAGTATTGATCGCACACACACATACACACACACATACACCCACACACTGTAAGATCCATGCATACCAGCCTGAAGTACCTCTATTTTCTCAAGCTCTGTAGATTTTACTGATGTCTATAGTTCTTTCTGTCATTTTTAGAGCTAACTGTGCTTGTGCCTGCCCTTGTTTCTCGAGGATTCTCAATAGCCAAGGTCCTAGAAAAGAGCCCGGATGTTATAAGCTTAGATCTTGCTTACTATATGTTTGTTGAATTCAGTTCATATTTTTATAGATTTTATACTAGAGATTCCTGTTTTCCTATCAGTAGATAGTCTCGGTCATGTACCTGCTCTTTTGTATGTTTTGTATACACAATCAGATTTCATGTGAATTAATAGTGTGGACGTCTGGAAAGTGGGCTGAACCAAAAAAAAACCATGAAGAGATATTTGTTCACGACATTATGATGTCAAACTCCTTCAACAGATATTTCCAGTGTACTGGAACTTAAAAGGCAAAGCATCCAAAATCTTTCTTTAGACCCACCTGCTGAATCCCTTTTGTTTCACTCTGATTTCCTCTAGGTCTTTGACAAGTACAAAATCATATTTGCCACCCAGGTTCTCTCCCAGGTTTGACTAGCCTCTCTCCTGTGAAGGTTCAAAGTCCCCCTTCATCCAGTCTGACAGGACATCCAAAGAAAAATGTTGGTTGAGCATTATTAAGATGAAGAGCAAATTTATGAACACAAAGACTGTATCATAAGGCAGTCATGATAAGCTCTCTCATTTTGTTCAAAATGATATTCAGTTGATTGGTGAGGATGGTGACTCTTGCCCATTGTTGAGCCTACGGCTGATATAGGCTACAAAATGATCCCAGGGCATTACAATGACAGCTGTGATGTCAAAATGGCTAACCCTGGTGAGCTGGCAATGTGGCAAGTAGTAAAGAACACAGGTTTTGTGGTCAAATAGACGTGGGTTCAAATCCTCGCTCTGCTGCTTCCTAGTTCTGTGATTCGGGGCAAGTTTAACCAAGCCTCATTATCTGCATCTACAAAGTGGGCAATAACCATAGTACCTGTTACACAGGATTACAGTCAGGATTCAATGAAACAGTACACGTAAAGCACTTGGCACAGCTCCTGTAACTCAATAAACATTAGCTTTCATTATAGTTCTGAAAATCACTTTAATTTGAATGACCTTAACATCAGATTAGCATCTGATTGTATAGTTTGGGTTTTCCTACAGTGCTAGCTGTAAAATTTTATTGTTCTACGCATAGGTCTCCACCAGAACCTGCTAAGAAATCTTTCTTCAAATACTTCTCACAAGGAACATGAACTATTTACCTTTCCGAGAATGGGAGGGGAAAAGAGAAGCAGAACCCTTTCACTTCTTCCTCATGAAAAAACAACTGGAACCGTATTTTGTAAACATGTCAAGTTTTGTTAAAAATAATTAACACTGGCCAGTCTTCAGATGAGTAGTTTTGTGGTAAGATGGAAAGAAGCCTGAAGTAGAAGTCAGGAGACTTGGGTTTGAAATCCAGTTGAGACAGTAACGGGCTGTGTGACCAAGTATCCCTGGGCCTCAGATTTTATATGTAGAAAATATCAGAGATAGATTAAATTATGGTTCTCACACTCAAATGCCCGGTGGGGGCTGGGGTGATAAGGTAAATGAAGGAAACAGTTGGGTATAAGACAGTAGGGAGTGGTAGTGACTGGGGTAAACCAGACAAGACATGTCTTACCTAAAAATGACATCTTCAGTTTCAACTGATTATTGCTGACTGCACATGAATATGCGGTCTTACTTTTTAAATTTTCAGGGGAAGGCAGAAATCTGGAGGCAGATTTCTGAAACAGGAGACCAAACAAAACATATGTAATTGGCATTTTGAGACCTTCATGTTCAATTAACTAAGGTCTCTTTCTGCTTAAAAATTCTATTGTATTCTATTCTATTCTACAAACAGAGTACTGTTTGTAGGATAGAATACATAATATAGAAAATGGCCTTGTTAAAGAAAAGGACAAAATTTATTGTATCAATTCTAACAAACCAGTAAATTAGATTATTAAATGAAAGAGCCTCATTCTATGGAATTGACTATTATAAAGTTATTATTAGAATAATAATGTAGTTTGGGAATAATAATTTCCCAAGCAGGTCCACTGGGACTTTACCAGGACCTCCCATGGTGGCTGATGGTAGAACAATGTTTCAATATCCCTCCCATGGGGCAAGGACTGGAAAGGAATTGTTGAGCCCATTTACATGGCAGGATGACAGGTGCTTGCCTGTGTAAATTGTGATTAAAAAACAACGACCTTTAAAAAATAAACAGACTAGAATTTATATGCACAAGTAACTCCTGACTTGCAGAGAATTCCTTACAGGAGATCAGAGATTCTTCCTAACTTTGCTTCTATAGCTAAACGTTTCTAGATCTTTGAGAATTGTCTTCACTGCCAGTTTACAAGTCATACAATAAAACCAGGCAAAGTTTTGTTAGGGGACATTGTCATTTTTGTATTGCCTGATGCCAAGCACTGTATATGTCTCATTTTTTATTTCATCATCACAATAACCCTGTGAGGAAGTGTGATTATGTCCATTTTGCAGATGAAGCACTAAATCCTAGAAGGGTTAGGTAACCTCCGCGATGTCACACCCCTCGTAAGTCTGCGGAGCCGGAGTGTAAACCCACATCCTCACTTTTAACTACTTCTCTCTGCTTCCTCTTGAACATGAATAACTGGGCTTAACTTTGCATAGCTTTGTTCCCCAAATCGAATCCCCTCTCAAAGGGTCAACCTTTGTCATTAGTGCGGATATGCAGGGGATGTGTCCTCATTCCTGGAGAAAATCGTTGACAAGCCCTTTGAAAGAGTGGCCCGCTGCAAGAACGTCGAGTTTCCCTAGGGTTCAACTCTCTTTGTATGTGTAAACTCTGGTCTCCTTCCTTTGAAAGAGAGAGAGAGTGAAGAAAAGAGCAAATGGAGCGGGACTTATATACTTTAAAGTTATATCTTAGACCAATGTTTTCTAAACTCGTGTCCTATAGAACAGTTGTCCTGAAAAAAAAAAGAGTTCTGTGCTCAAATAAATTTGGGAAACCACTCATTCTATCCCTGCTTGGCTACTCGCAATGCATCTTGGCTTAGAAAAGTCTCTGGAATTATTTTATGTTGTTTTCCTTTTCTTAACCTACAACAGGATATTGGGAATCTATGCCTTCGGTGTTTGCTTTATTTATTTATTTATTTTTAAAGAGCTTCTTTTTATTTATTTATTTTTTTTTTTTGCGATACGCGGGCCTCCCACTGTTGTGGCCTCTCCTGTTGCGGAGCACAGGCTCTGGATGCGCAGGCTCAGCGGCCATGGCTCACAGGCCCAGCCGCTCCGCGGCATGTGGGATCTTCCCGGACTGGTGCACGAACCCATGTCCCCTGCATCGGCAGGCGGACTCTCAACCACTGCGCCACCAGGGAAGCCCTATTTTATTTATTATTATTTTTATTATTTATTCATTTATTTATTTATTTATGGCTGTGTTGGGTCTTCATTGCTGTGCACGGGCTTTCTCTAGTTGTGGCAAGCGGGGGCTACTCTTCGTTGCGGTGTGGGGCTTCTCATTGTGGTGGCTTCTCTTGTTGCGGAGCACGGGCTCTAGGCACGCGGGCTTCAGTAGTTGTGGCACACCGGCTCAGTAGTTGTGGCTCTCGGGCTCTAGAGAGCAGGCATAGTAGTTGTGGCACACGGGCTTAGTTGATCCGCGGCATGTGGGATCTTCCTGGACCAGGGCTCGAACCCATGTCCCCTGCATTGGCAGGCAGATTCTTAACCACTGCGCCACCAGGGAAGTCCCTTGCTTTATTTATTAGCTTAATTATTTATACCTCAGCTTGTTCTAGAGAGGCTTGCTAACAGAGCTTGGGTGGGTAGAAAGAATCCTATCTTAAAGGATCCATTAAACCATCTATCTCCATATAAGGAGTGACTCACTGCCAGGCTGTCTACCTGGTCAAGCAGCGTGGCACACTCTGCTTCTTTGGGGACCTCCCAGTGGAGCTCCATCTTTCAGAGGAAGTAGATTATCACTTGCAGCCCATTCGATAGGAAAAAGACCTTGAGCTTAAATTTACACTCTCACTGTTTTTGTTTTGAGAGGATTCCCTCACAGCTATTTCCCAAATGCCTAATCCAGCATTTCCCTGGGTATACACACTGTATGTAAAACTCAATGATAAAAGCGTCCCATTATCAATAAGATTGGGAAGCTGCATATTTAAATCCCTTTTGAAGAGTCTCAATTTACTTAAGGATAGAAAGATTCGTGTAATTAGGAACCCCGAGTAACTTCATTTACCCACTTTCCCCAAATTTATTTGTCTGTTTTTTTCTGTTGTTGTTCACGTAAAACCTCTCAACCCCGTAAAGGCCTTGTGTTCCAGGGACTACACTCGGGGAACTACTGGGCAAGGCTTGCTTAGATTTGTAGCAGATACTGGGCAGATCTGATAGGACTAAAAAGAGGAAGCATGGCCTTGCCCGTGACCATTACCAGTCCGGGGGGAGATCATACTGGAGCACAGAATCCCAGCTCTCCCAGTTACAAGCTTCAAATTACCTCTCTCACCTCGGGTTTCTTTGTATCTTAAATGGAGACTACACTACAGTGTTCATTGGAGGATTAAAATGAGTTAATAGATGGCAATCTGATAAAGACGAGGCTTGGCATAGAATAGGCTTTAAATAAAATTTAAGTCCCTCCTCCTTTGCTTTTTAGAAGCAGGGAAATACAGACTGAATTTACAAACAACGTCGGGAGGGTGGGCTGTTGACTAGTTATGCCAATGTCTATAAAGGAAAAGTTTTGACTATCCTGGGAGGAGAGGTAATGAACTATAAAACCAAAGGGGTGGGTCCATGCTCAAGCCTTTGCTAGGGTGCATGCCAAGAATATTCCCCAGGGAAGCCCTGCAAATCTAAAATCTACATTCTAAACCTGGCGCTGCTCCTGACAAAAGATGTGGCCTTGAATAAGTCACTTAATTCCGCAGGCCTCAGTTTCCTCACCTGAGGAATTGAATGGCATATCTCTCTAGGATCCCCCCCCCTCAGACTTACGAGAGCAAAAGTAAGGTTACTCTCCATCAATCCAGATCGAAGAGGTGGTGGTCTACTTAAGGATCAGCTGAATTACATTGAAAATGTTTTCCAAGGATGAAAGTCAAAAAGAACTGTGACATAATGCGCTCATACGCGATGTGTCCCATTTTAATGCTTTCCTATCTTAAGAGCATATTTTAAAATATTCAGATGTAAATTATTCACGTGGCACATGCACTTAGAACGTGGGCATTTAACTGAAGTTAATCATCAGCCTATTATTAACTTTCATTCAACCAGTCCTATTCTTTTGGATAAAGGAGAATATTAGTAACAGCTAGCAGGTCTGAATCATTTAAGCAGAGGCAGCTCTAAACAAGTTGGCCAGCCCCTCCAGCTATGCCCTCGAATCTTCCAACGGCTGTAACCCATGCATCGTGCTCTCTCATTTACATATATATGCACATATACACACACAGGCACACATATGTACTTGGAAGTATGTTTACGCAACACTGCCCACGGCTGCCTAATTCCCTGGACAACGCTCATAACAGCTCTCTTAGGTAGGTGACAATCTCACTGGACCTCAGTTTCCCACTCTGTATAACTAAGGTCCTTCACTAGAGCTAAAAGCTCTTCCAGCTCTGATATTTTATGTCTATGCTCCTTGCTGAGCGATTCCTTGGCAGAAGCATTGGAGACATGCTCTTATACATTATCTCATGGAATTCTTAGAATCTTCCAGGAAATCTTTTTGTTATTATCATTCCTATTTTAATGGAGGATGAAATAGATTTACCTCCTTGATGTATCATGTACATAATAAGCGGCAGCCACAAACTTAGAAACCAGATTCTCTATTCTATGTCTAATCAGTGCCATCTCTAAGGGACAGCCCAATGCTGGCTGCTCACTCTTCTTCATCCAGAGTAGCCCTTACTGAGGGGGTGTTTTATGGGAGAGCCCCCTAAATCATCCCCCACTCCATAGCTGCAAAGATCTGCTTCAGGCTGGAAGATAAAATGCAGACCACTTGTGGAACAATGACAATTCTGATGGCAGTTAAGATGTCACGGGTGACTAGAGAGAGTCTGAAGAAGTGTCATTAGAGCCAGGGGGCCCTGATGTGACTAGATGAGCAGTCTGGCTTGAGACAAGGGGAGATTTTCCCAGCAGGGTTACTCCTCCCTTTCAGCCATCTGCAGACCTGCCTCCCCACTATGCCCCACTCCTCATGTAGAGGCCATGCCTACTCTTCCATGAATGAAGCCTGCAGCGCTACAAGCCTGACGCATACATCTTTCAAGCTAGTTTAGACCCCTCATTTGACAACATAGAGAGGAGAAGTGATGTGCTCAAGGCCACACAGAGGATTTACGGCCAAGTGGGAATGAAGACCCGGGCTTTGCGATTCCCTCTGCAGCATGCTCCTTCCCTGGTCCCTAGAAGAGGTGAGAAGCCAGGGCAAGAAACCACTTCAGCAGCCCAGCAGCCTTGGCATCGACACATGTCCCTCCTGCCCAGTTATTTTACTCTTGTGGACCCCCAGCTGGATGTTGGGCAGCCTTAGCCTTGACCTCCACCTAATGTAGCTAGATCCTCATTCTGTGATCCTCTGCTTCTTCCTTTACTTCTCTGTTGCTGATCCCAGCACTTGAGCTCCATGCCAACCCTATCACACACTTCTCTGCCCCTTTTGAATTAAGTGCTGCTGGTCCTAGCTTTTCAACTAGGAACCCCCTAATAACCTTTCAGCCTTGGTGTTAATTTATTGCTTATGGAGAGGTGCGACCCACTCCTACAGACAGTTGAAAATAGGTAGTCAGAAGGAAGAACTGGAGCTCAGGGTCAGCAGACATTTTACAGATCTCGTCCTCTGGTCCCAGTGCAATATTAATTTTAAATTTATGAAAGCTTTAAAATAAAAAACTATCATCAACAGGAAATTTTAAGAATATTATTCTAAATATTTGTTGAAATCAAATATGCAATTTTAAGACATTACATTTAAAACTTACTGGATGCTTTACGTAGAGGTAAAGTCATATTTCTAAATATTGATACTTTCATTTTAAATCAGAAAGAATAAAAACATATGAATTGAGCATGAAACAATACATATTCTAAGGACCTCAAGAGAAAATAAATAATAAACAGAAAAAAAAATAAATTAGGAAGCAGTGGGAATAAGTAAATCCAAGATTTCATTTTTGGAAAAACCCAATAAAATAGCAGACATTTGAAGGAAGTAATACGTACTCGCAAGTGGCGAGGCGGGGGAGGGCATTAATTATTCAACAACAGGCTTTGGCAAATTTGGGTAAATTCTAGGCAGGAATCAAGGCAATGTCTCACCTCACATCATAGATAAAAGTAAGTCCCAAATAAATTAGAGTCAAAAAAAAAAAAGCTTAAGGAGGGAGGTTTAGGTAATATTTCATTAATATCAAGGTAGGAAAAAACATTTTAAGAATTACAGCAAAGAAAGAATATATAATAGAAGTTGATATATTTTGTTAAAATGTAAAATGTCTATATGTTAAAAATCATGATTCAAAAGGCAAATCATAATCAGTAGGGAAAAACTCAGCATCAAATAAGAAAGGAAAAGAATAGCTAATATCCTTAGTAAATAAAAGGCGCTTAGAAAGCAACAAAAATGGTCAAAGGACATGATTTCATAGAAAAAGAAACAAAAATGATAATACTAAATGTTGGTTAAGGATGTGGTAAAAACAGGCGTTTTTATATTCAGAATTGAACATGTAATTTGATACGAGTTAGTAATAAACTAGAGACATACAAACCATATACAATCCAATAATGTTACTTTTAAAAATCTATCCTAAGTCTATTCTAAGGAAAGAATTAGGAATATGGAAAAATACTTGCATGAGAGGGTGGTTATGGTAGTGTTTATAATAGTGAAAATTGGAATCAACAATAAAAAAGTTAAATCCCGATATCTCCATAATACAAAACTTACTCGTCTGTTAAAATTATATATTGAAAATGTATTGTCCTGAGAAATTATAAGTACATGAAAAGGAGGACACAGAACAATAAAATTATTATTCCAATTTTATAAATATATACATGTATATATCATATATTTATTATATATACACATATTCACATCTTTAGGTAGTATGATTACAGTGATCTTTATTTTCTTCTTTAAGCTTTTCTTTATTTTCCAGAATTTCTACACTGAGCATGTAGCGTCCTTAAGCAGAATACACCGAACCGCATTCAGATTTTTAAAATTCTTGACTTGAAAAAAATACAAGTTGACATGACCTTAATGTGACTTTAAGACTGCTTATTTTGAGTAATTAATTCCTTTAAAAAAGGAATTATGACTTAATTAGATTTCTTAAAACTGCATAAGCTGAGTAGTGTTATTATGGTTGTCTACCAGAATGGGGATGTTGTATCACTATGTGATCCGGGTCCTATACTGAGAGACCACCCAGTGTGTGGAAAGGGCAGTAGACCAGGAGTCTTGGGCCTCATGACCTTGGTCAAAGCTTTTAACATTCCTCTAGGCCTCAGTTTCCTCCTGCCAAACAGCTATTAACACCTACTCTACCACTTTCACAGAGTTGGTTCAAAGACCAAATAAGATAATGCAGCAGGAGTCTATGAAATACAGGCTATCATGGAGGCAACAATCATCATTTAAAGAATGAGCTATTGCCTGCATGGTATTGACAGTTGATATGTACGGTCTTAAATGTCTTTCTTGATAAGGAAGTACACACTCCCTTGGTTGCAGAGGAAAAAACTCCTCCCCGCACCTCCTACACTCCGTTGTTTTCGTACTGCACTCATGAGACTGATGGCTAAGAGACCTAAGTGCACAGCCCTTGGGGGGAGGGTACAGAAAGGACAAGGTGCATCCCTGTGTCCACCTCCACCAAAATCCTAGGGAACAGTGCCTGCCTTTTTCCCTCCCTAAGAATAGAGGAAGTGGCAGAGACCTCAAATGTTCCCACAGGATCAGGGGCAGCGGGCAAACTCTACATTATCTCTGCACCAACCTACTGGATGGCCGCTTGGCAAGTGTATGGATAGAGATCTCTGATTTGCAGCTCAGGGTAACCAGTTCATTCAGACAGTACACTTATCCCCACCCACCCATCCATGTGCTACTTTTGTGAGGGCAGTTGTCAAATCTGAGTCATATTATTGTGGACTCCTGCTGCCTGTAGTTATGGAGACGGGACAATCCACAGCACCTCTGTGTACCAGAGCAACTATTCCAGCCACACTTGCTGCAAGGAGCACAGGCCCCCTCGGTCAACACAGGTAAAGGAAGGCTATTGTGGCTGACAAGAAAGTTTACCATATGCAGCCCTGGCTGTGTGTAAGAGACACCTGGGGAGCTTTTAAATATCTCATGCCCAGGCCACACCCCAGGTATAGAATTTAACCAGAATCCCTGAGGGCGAGAACCCAGTACCAATATTCTTAAAGCAGGTGATTTAAGTGCAACTAAGCTTGAGAAGCACAGGTGTAGGATCTAACACAGATCTGGGCATCTCCCTACTCCAGCCTTCACACACGCTGCCCTTTGTGGGGTCTCCTCTGCATTCCACTCTCTTCTGAGTGTGCCTTGCACAGTCTGCCTGCCATGGAGGTAACTCAACCCTAAGGCCTCTTTTCTCCTTCAGCTCCTCTGCTAGCTGGTTCCATCTGTTTGTGATTCCAAATCCCCAAGAAGGGATTCATCTTTCGCCCAACTCACCTTTTTGAACCAGACTAGTTGGGCCATGGGATGCTGACTGACCTCAGGATCAGCTACTCTGCATGAAGAACGGAGTCCTTCTTGGTCTCATAATTTATGAAAAGGGACAGAGGTCATGAGGTATAAAACCTGGCCACCCTGGTCTGCCCCAGATCTGTTTTGTGTGAAGAGGGGGTGGAGTGACACAGTTTCCCTTAACAGGGACGTTAGGATTCTTTAACACATCTGGCTCAATAACAAATCATGATACTGAAATCAAACATTTATAAAGGAACCCATACAAATTAAAGATTGGCATTTCACCCCCTTTATAGCACAGGATCTTTTTAAGTTTTTTTAAGTATGTATAGGATAATAAAATGGATAGCCTGCTCAACTATATTTAGAATGTATGTATAAATTAACAAATCTTTGTCCATGGAATCCTTGTCCAAAGAAAATTACAATTGAATTTAGAATCTAGATATTAGAATATCTAGATATTAGAATTAGAATCTAGATATTAGAATTTAGATATTCATTATTATCTTAGCCAGAGGGATTTGTTTTAGCTTTTATAAGAAAACTTTTTATTGAAATATAATTTACTTAAAGAAAAGTGTGCATATCCTAAGTGTACATCTTGATAGCTTAAATTAAGACTTAATTTTTTTGGAGCAGTTTTAGGTTCACAGCAGAATTGAAGAGAAGGCACAGAGATTTCCCATAGACCCACTACCGTGACACGTGCATAGCCTCCCCCATCACCAGCCTCCTCCACCAAGGTGGTATGTTTGTTACAACTGATGAACTTACTTGATTGCCCAGAGTCCATAGTCTACATTAGGGTTCAGTCTTGGTGCTGTACATCCTATGGCAAATGTACAGTGACATGTATCCATCATTATGGTAGCATACAGAGTATTTGCACTGCCCTAAAAATCCTCTATGCTCTGCCTATTCATCACTCCCACCCCTGCCATGATTTTTTATAAAGTTAACACCCTTGTAACCAGCACCCAGGTCAAGAAACCAAACATTATCATTACCCTAAAGACTCCCTTTGTGCCCCCTTCCCGTTACCACTCACCTTCGAGGGTAAACCCTATCTTGACTTCTGCCAGCATAGATTAGTTTTGCTGGGTTTTGTTCTTTATATAAGTGCAATCATGTAGGATGTATTTTATTGCATTCTGGCTTCTTTCCCTGGACTTACGTTTGTGAGACTCACCCATATTCTTGCGTGTTGTTGTAGTTTTAGCCAGAGGTTTTGATCCTTACGAGCTAGTTCAGCAAACACAATTCAGCCAGGAAATATGCTCAGGGCTGAGGACACAAAAGTCAATAAAGATAAGCCCGTGCTGTAAGGAACATTCAATCTAGTAATGTAGTAATGACCAGAATTTAATGTAAAGTAAATCCCTCTTTATTTAACAAATGTTTATTCAGTGTCCACTATGGGACAGGCACTATTACAGGTGCTAGGGATAAGCAATGAACAAGCAGATAAAAATTCTAGTGGAAACACTGTTTTAGTTCCCTGACATGTACGGGCTAATTCTGCCCACTAATATCTATATCCTACCCTGTTATGCATATGATTCAACATAAGAAGAACTAGTGTTAGAAGCCATTTCTTCCAGTGACTTGGAGTGTGATTTTGAAGTCACTGGTCCAACCATGGGACAGTTTGCAAACCAGTGAGCATGGGAGGTATTTCTCTGTATCTATTTCTGCCTTATTTCATTCTCTCCATCCTTGATGCTGCTTATACAGAATGAAATGAACATCTGGAACCCAAGGAAGACTTTGGATGGTAGCTTACCTTGGAGTAAGGCTGAGTAATCCTCTTGTTTCCCAGAACCATGAACTAAGAAGAGACAATTGCCAAAGTTGTGACTGAAATCATAAAACTTTGAATTTGTTTGAATAACTATGGGCATCTAATACGTATGACTATTCGATAGTGCTGACTCTTCAGAGTCTAGTGAATCACTTGAGTATAAAGCTATGTATGATGTTGGAAGGAGAAGGGATAGAAGAGAATCCAATATCATTCCAGGAATGATAGCTTAGGAAGAAATGCAAGAGATCATCTGGTTTTGTTTGTGTTTTCGCCCATTTTTACAGAAATTTTCAAGCATATATAAAAGTAGGGATAATAGTAAAATTTACTCCCATGGACCCAGCCTCCAATTTCAGAAATTACCACCTCATGCTCAGTTCATCTCTAACCCACTGCTACCCCCTCCTCTCAATATTCTGAAGGAATCCCAGATGTCAAATAAGTTATTCACAACTGTTTAGAAAGTGACATCTCCTAGTTTTAATCCCCTTAGTTAACAGGCTCAGAGAGGGTAAGTCACTAAGTTGGTTAGTGGCAGTTATTTTTAACCCCTACACCTCAAAAATAAAAGTCAAATAGTTTACTAACTGAGAATATTGGACTTTACATAGTACAATTAAACAGTACGTATGAGACATGAGGTGTCAAACTATGTCAAACTTCTGGTCTGTCCCATGACCACGGTCACATTTTAGACTCTAAGTACAAGTGAAATATGAGGTTCTCCTATATGAAAACCTTAACATGTAGACTAAATGTCACTTGAACTCATTATAAATTTGTCATCAGTACATGAAAAATTTATTTTCAGTCTTTATCAACACTTTATCTAATGAATTCCATAAATTAATACTCATTCTAAAAAAATAACTTTGTATTATTTGACCTATAATCACCTCTGTTAAGCCTCCCATTCAGAAAAAAAAATTCTTCGGGAAATTCAACAGGATGTGGGGACGGCTGGTTGATGTTCCTTTTCATCAGTTATTTTGAAACCAAATCCCTGTGGATTTTGAAATTGCAAATAAATTTGTCCAAGCAAAAGTATTCCTTTTCAACTATGTAGTAATAAAATGCGTCTGAGACTCTTCCTAAGCCTCATGGTTTCCCATCTTCAGCCTGTTCTATTTTCAAAGTAGGAGGTTAGTTGATTTTTATTAAGCCAGTGTCAGTGGCTTATCTACTATGAGATATCACAGCATAACTGGACATGGAGCTAGTTTTCTAGGTTTCCCAGGCTTGAAACCATGACACCAGTATTTGGCCTGGTCAGAATGTTCCAGAAGTTTCTAGAACAAGAGGGGGAGATTCTGCTAGTGTCTTTGCATGGAAACCTGCAACATGTTGATTTGGCTGTCGACTGCCATACTTGCCCTATTGTATCTCAAAATGTTACCCAGGGCATGTGACATCCATCCCTGTGAGGAGTGGGGCACAAGGCACCCCTCAATGAGCATTTGATGAGATAATTGACGGTTAAAAAAAAAAGCTGCAAAAATTACCTGAATAAATAACACTGTAGAAGGCAGACATCCAGACATTTTTCCATGCACAACTCCCACTCGTTTCTCTGAGAGATAAAAGCAGCAAAGATTGACAATCTGTCAGTTTAACCGTTTCATTGTGAACTTTTTCTGGGCAGGTTATTCACATCGAACTCATTTGATGTGATCAGTGATGATGCTTTTATTGGTCTCCCACATCTAGAGTATTTGTAAGTAAAATAACCTTTTTTTTTTTTAACATAATGATTCAGTAAAAGGGCTCTGAGGTTCCTACAGCTGTCTGACCCAAAATATTATAACCTATTGCAGATTCATAGAAAACAACAACATCAAGTCCATTTCAAGACATACTTTCCGGGGACTAAAGTCTTTAATTCACCTGTAAGTATGAATGTTGCTATTACTTTTTAAACTTGCCAGTGGGCAATGCAACTTGATAACCTGTGGTTAAAGCACCCACTTTGTGGGTATCCATGAAAATTTAAGAAAGCCAAATGATTTCTCTACATGCACATTTGCCTTCTCTCCCTGCCATTAGCCAGTGTGTGTCCAGGAAACCAGTTACTATTAATACTAGCCCAAACCAGCAATAATTAGGAAAACAATCTACTCCAGGGAAATTGTGTGACTGAAATAACGTTTGTAATTATCTACATCATTACTCACTTCATGAATTGACTATATAGCTTAATTTGATATTCTCTGTTTCTCTTTTTCTGTACAAGCCCTGACTTCATATACATTTAAACATATACTAGAACCACAGGCCACGTCTACGCAGCACCTGAACAACTTTTTAATAAGAAAAATATTTATTCAATGGATGATTAGAGCTACATCAGCTGTTCTTAACGGGACAATTTTACCTCCCAGGGAACATTCACCAATATCTAGAGACATGTTTGATTGTCACAAGTAGAGGATGCAACTGGGATTTAGTGGGTAGAGGGCAGCAATGCTGCTATATACATCGTGCAATGCACAGGACAGCCTGACAACAAAGAATTATCCAGCCTAAAATGGCACAGTCCTGAGGCTGGGAAATCCTGAGTAACAGGAACCAAGTAACTCTTTTCCCTTACCCTCCCCCACCCCCTACACACACACACACACACACACACACACACACACACTCACAGACAGATGTACTTTTAAGGAAACTAGAAGGGCATGGGAAGAAATGGCACTAACATTTGTTAAGTGCCTACTACTATGTTGGCCAGTGTGCTTTATGTGAATTTTCATTTAATCCTCTCAACGATTCTGCCAGAGTCACACAACCCCCGTTCTAGAAATGAGGAAACAGAAGCCTGGAGGGGATACGTGACAAGTGAACTGAGTAGTTATGGAATTATGATAACATCAACTCAATAGCTGAACTGCTATGGCTACTCATCCATTCAGGGACTGTTTCTCAAGTGCCTAATATGTGTCTCTTTAGTGTTAGATAAAGATGCAAGTCATCTAAGCATCATAGTCATTCTGTCGATTTTAACCTGTTGCCTCACAGTACCTCATTTCCAGCTCTGCCCTCTGAACCTTTATTCTAGGGTGTCTACGTGGTCATCATGCTGTCTCTACTAGTCCTTGTCTCTACTGCTGTTTGGATTTGTAGCAACAGGGAACTGATGGCCAGATGTATTTTACGAAATCACTGCACCTTTCAAGGCTTCTGTATATAGTCATTATAAAATGATGAGGAAAATAATGTTTATAAAATAAACAGTTTGCAACACTGCTTTTCACATCAGTGTTACAATGTGCTGCAAACCTGGCTGTGTATGGTACGAATGCTATGCCATTTGATTACGGAGCCAAACACCACCAAGCCTAATCTTTCAGTAAAAATAAATAAAAGAAATGAAGAAATGGAAAGATAAATGGAAGTTCATGACTTCAACTTGAAATCTACTTGATTCACATAAATCCATCCAACATGGCCTGTGTCTAATGGCTCAGCATCACGAGGGGCTGAAGGAAGGATGTAAGACCCTGGTGTTCTCTCTGGGAACCTGGACATAGCCTTGCCGTGCCCCTTAGTTCAATCAAGTATATCTTCTCTCCAGCCTAAGGGCCTACCTCACCTGGAGGGAAGAATGGAAAGAAGGGAAGGAGGGAGGCAGAAAGAGAGAGAAAGGAAGGAATGAGGGGGAAAGAGGGGAGGGGTGAGGAAGGGAGGAAAGTGGGGAAGAAAAAAATTTATACAACACCCTAGTGAAGAACATTCATTTTGTTTGACTAGAGCCTATCATGCCCATAAAATAAAATGGAAATATAAATTTGGGTCATTATGAGGCCCCTTCTTTAGAGGTATGAAGAATATAAGAAGAAGGCACTGGTATAGCATGTGCTTAATACCTAGAAATTTTCAAGCTCAAGGGAACACAAAAGGCAGGCTTCAAAGAGAGAGGCGTGACAATGAAAGAGTCAGACAATGAAAGGGAAGTCCCACCTGTCTGACAGGTGCTGGAGGTAGGAAGGAGGTTTTAGGAGGGAACAGGTTAAAGTCGATTGAATATGACCCTTAGATCTCTTGCATCTTTATCAAACACTTAGGTTGATTCGTGTGGCATTGCCAATATGAGACTCTTTTGGATCTGCAAAAATGGCATTGCCATATGGTTCATCCTAAATAGTCTCTAGGATGTGCCACACAAAAATGAATAAAATCCAGCTCCAACCTGGAAGAGCTCAGTCTAGCAAGAAGAATTAGATGAACATGTATTTTCTCACTGAGTGCCTTGTCCCCAGGTCATGATCTCCTTTCTAATTATGCTGTTCCTCCAGGTGTAGTTCTCTGCTTCTTCCTTCTTTCCTTCCTTCTTTCCTTTTTTCTTTTCTCCTTTCCTTTTTTCCTTTCAAGAAGAGATGGGTAGGGAAGATTTGAAGCCCAAATGTCCCTCTGACGGCTCAGCACATCAAGTTCATTTTCCATTATTTACCACTTATAAATAAATCTGACATTTGTTTGAGCCATTAATTTTCTTTTTAAGATTTTAGAGGTGTTAGGTTTCAAAGTGCACTTTCCTCCACCTCAGACCAATTCTTCTTAATTAAAGGCAAACATTCAAGTAGCAAAGAATTATCACCTCACCCTCTAACCTACAGAAAGAGTTTACAAAGCTTTTTCATATTCTTGACCTCATTACACTCTCTTGATGACCTTATGAAAGATACAAGGCAGGCACTATCCCCATTGGCGAATGAGAACATGGAGGTACACCCTCAGTTTAAGCTGCTCCCCAGTTAGTAGCGGTAAAAGTTAGAAGTTTCCCGAAGTCTTTAATGAGACATCTAGTGCCCTCGCCACCATGTCAATTATAGCAGGACCGGGGAATTCCCTGGTGGCCCCGTAGTTAGGACTCCGGACCCTCACTGCTGAGGGCCTGGGTTCAATCCCTGGTTGGGGAACTAAGACCCCGCAATCCATGCAGTGGCCAAAAAAGAAAGGAAAAAGAGAAAAAAAATTATAGCAGGATCAGAAAGCTTTATGGAGCTGGCTGGATCCTTCCACAGGACATCATTTGAGGAGCAAATATGGCTGGGGAAGGAAGAGAAGATCCTGAAGAGAGGAGCCCTACCCTCGCTGTAGTCTCCAAATGCAAATAGTTGGGATTAGACATATACTTTTAGACCCAACTGGTTCCCACCCTGGCCTAACATTAAAGCTTCTCCAAGGGACTTGCCTGAGCATTGATATAAATTCAGTTCATTCCTAAAGAAGCAATGAACTTATCTCACCTTCTTATACATCTAACTCAGTAGACTTACCTTCTAAAGAGACATTAATAGACAATTTAAAACTTACTATATAGACTTCTCTCCCCCTCAAACCAACCCCCCCGCAAAAAAGAGAATTCCTTATATTTAAGTCCTTACAAATCCTGGGACCCTCTCTTGATTATTCTGAATGACTGTAATATTATATATGATTAACTTAAGTGTTTGAATAGCTTATATATTTCAGAAAGGTTTGACTTTTCCTGATGACCATGTATTACTTCTGAAATCAGGGAAAAACTGAATTAAAAAATCATTTATGACCAATGATCACAAAATCTCTAAACATTTTGTACTGGTTTCTGTTAACATCCATGAGGTTTTCGTAAAGGTTCCCTCGGGCGTCACATGAGTGTCCTCGTGGCTAAGGCCCAGTGGAGGCAGGATTCTTTGCATGCATGTATAAAGACATTTGGGGAAAATGTCATCCATGTCTACCTGCTGGGGAGTACCCACTGACTGCTCACCACTGCGGAGGTGCAAAAGATATATACAGCAGTCCCCAAGCTCAGGGTGCCTGTGTGTCTCCAGTTAGTCAGGCGGGATGTCCTCATTTCAGCCTTTACAATGACATGCATGTAAAGAGGGCAGTGCAATATACTGGCTGAGGGGGATCGCTGCCACCAGACTGCCTGGGTTCAAAGCACGGCTTTACCCGTTAATAGCTGTGGGACATCAGGCAGGTCACTAAGCTTCATGGTGCCTCCAATTTCTTATGTGTAATATGGAAGTGATAATAATCATCTGTAAAAATGGGGGTGGGGATAATAAAATACTTAGGAGTACCTAGATCCTAAGGTTGTCGTGAGATTAGGTCAGTTAATCTATGCAAAGTGCCTAGAACAGAGTGTGCTATGCAGTAAACACCATCACGTAGGAATAAACTAAACCTCACTGCCTAACTTCCACTGGTCCTGGATCAGGACTCCGAATGCTGTAGTGTATTTGTCCCCTTTAAACATTTTGTATGAAATTAAAATAACTGTACTTGAAGTACCGCAAATTCAGTGAGACACCAACTCAAGCTGAGAATCTGCACTGCAGGGAGCCTGGGAGCACCCCAGATGGCCGTGGGCGATGCTTTCTTAGCAGCAGACCCCAGTGGCACTGAAACAAACGTGCTGTCTGAGCCAGTCTGGTCTGCCTTAGAGAGAAGACTTTCCAGTAGGTTCCATACTCCATAATTAGAGGTTTTCTCAGGTAAACCATGAAAACACCAAAGTGGAGGGAATGGTCATCAGTTCCATTGGGTAGGAAAGCCTGCCTGCCACTGAGAATGCTTGGCCCTTCTCAGCTAGTCTCAAGGCAGCTAGGTGCTCAGCTCAGCAGTTTCCCCGGGGTTTTAAAGAATGTTTCTTAGGTAGACTCTGAGTCAGGACCTAGAGAATGGAGCTTAGTGGCAGGCATACTTTGAAGAGCCCTCCTAGGGAATTCCCTGGTGGTCCAGTGGTTAGGACTCGGCGCTTTCACTGCTGGGGCCTGGGTTCGAATCCTGGTCGGGGAACTAGAATCCTCATGGCTCAGCCAAATTAAAAAAAAAAAAGAAGAAGAGCCGTCCTATTGTTTAGGGCTTATTACACAGTGAGGGCTCAGAGGAGGGAGGGCACTTTGTGAGCATCGTGGAGGTGGGGCAGTGGTAATTCACAGGGCTTTGCAATTTCTCCCTAACTCGGTGTCTTGGTACAAGGGCCTAAGAGAAGCATTCTCTGCTCTTTTCTTTGTCTGGATGGATGGGCTTCTTCTTATCAACTCCAGCCTGCCCCATTCATTCATTCATGTAAAAGTAGCTGTTGAGGACTTATATTATGCCAGGCACTGGGGATACAGTGGTAAGAAAAACATCCTTCCAGTACTCACTACAAAGTCATCCTAGAAAAAAAGTAACATTGATGCATGTTTTCTCAAACCTCTCATTGGCCTGTTTTCACTCTCTCCCAATCAGTTCTACCCCTCATCAGTTACCCAGATACAGCGCATTCCTACCCCATAGTAAAACCTAAGGTGGTGATGCTCATTGAGTTTTTTTTAAAATTTTGGAATTCCTTTTTTTTTAATCTTTTTTTTTTATAACCAAAAACCCCAAAAAGACAAAAAACAAAAAAACCTGCAGTTCACCCATTTCTCCCATCCCCTCAACCCCACCTCTGGCAACCACCAATTTGTTCTCTGTATCTATGAAGTTCACTGACTCTTAACACCTTGGGTATGTGAGGCTTAGAGCTCTGTTCTTTGGGCAGGAAGCGGGAACTCTCAGATTCACCTGCTGTTTAAAAGAACTGCCCAGGGCAGCAATAAAAACATGGTGCCTCTTCCTGTGTAACCCTAGTGGCTGCAGTAATTCAGGACTTGACTCTCATCATTTCACTCCCACTGTCCTATGACCCAGCCTCCTCCAAGCTCATGCCCTGCAGCCAGTTGCACTTCGTGCTGGTTTCCGGGGGAGGGACGTCCACTTAGGAGAAGTTAGCATGAGGACTTCAGGACACATTGTGCCAGCAACTATATTGAGACACATAACTTGAGAGTGATTCTAGACTGGTCCAAGACCCAAGAAATCTCTTCATTTAACCACCATTCAGTAAAAAGAACTATGGAGCTGTTCTCTGGAATAATCTTCTTTAGCAGCATTTTATTAATTCTGCATAGGCGGACAGTCACAGCAGTTCATTTGTATGGTCAGTTTTCTAAATGTTGTTTCTTGGGCAAAGACCACACAAAAGCCTTTCTCCTTCCTGTCCCCCCCCACCACCACTCCTCCCAGCTGCCCTTTATTGAGAGTAGTCCAACTACCATCCTGAGTTACCGCATTTACTTTTTCTAACACTCTTATGATATGAGGTATTATTACCTCCGCTTAAAAAATGAAAAAGCTGAGTCGCAGAGAAGGTACATAACCAAAGTCACACAGCCTGTAAATAGTGGAGCCGGGATTCAAACCAAGCTCAGAAAGAATGACTCCAAAGCTGTGCTCTTTGTCACAAAATGGACCATCACTGAGACTGGAAACTTCTGATTCAGTTCCCTTTCTTCTGTGTCGAGGTTCATCGAAAAAAAGCTTTCTAATCTAGTGGTAATTTCTAAAACGCAGAAAAACAACATAATTGACAAAAATAGATTTTAAAAGTTCTGAATGCTTGCACTTGAGAAATCTTGTATTAATTAAAGGAGGTGGAAAACATAGAAGACTTTTGAGAGTGTTTTAAATGGAATGTGAGAGAATTTTCAAGGGCTTTGGAGGCTGACAACATAGACTCTTTTGTTTTAGTTTTGTTTTTTTTTTGTTTTTTTTTTGCGGTACGCGGGCCTCTCACTGTTGTGGCCTCTCCCGTTGCGGAGCACAGGCTCTGGACGCGCAGGCTCAGCAGCCATGGCTCACGGGCCCAGCCGCTCCGCGGCATGTGGGATCTTCCCGGACCGGGGCACGAACCCATGTCCCCTGCATCAGCAGGCGGACTCTCAACCACTGCGCCACCAGGGAGGCCCTTAGTTTTAAATTTTTATTGTGAAAATTAAAAATACTCCTAAGAAGAGTATATAACATGTACATGTATAATGCTGGTTAAAAATAGAAAATTACCAGTACCTAGTACCCTTCCCTGTCATACAGCATCTGTTCCTTGTTATGTGCACATTTCTGCAGTATGGACACATGTCCCTTTCCTTGATACTATCAGGACTGTTTCTTACTTATTACCCTTGATTAGCATCAGAATCATTTTAGCGGTAAGTGAAAGAACAAAAAGAGAAGGAGAAAACAATTCCTGTGATAATAGGGCAAGAATTGGAAGAAGGGAAAAGGAGATGATTAAAGAGGATGGATGGATGGATGGGTGAATAGATGGATATTTATAAGGAAGCTATTTTCTAAGGAGGAATGAATGAATGGAGCTAAAAGGGAAAAAATGTAGAAAAAGGAGGAAACAAAGAATGTGCTGGAAGGGGGATAGATCAGACAGGCCTCCAAATTTGAGAGCTGTTGGTACTAAGAGTTGGAGGTTGAGCTGCTCTCTATAGCAAGTGGGGCGGTGGGGGGAGGGAGGAGAAGGGCAGCCTGAGTGAGAGGAGAGAGAGCACATGGAGACCATGGACACGGGGAGGCATCCCTTAGATGGAATGCCTGAGTGTGTGATGCTCATACTCAGTGCTAAGTAGAAAGACCGATGCCCAGGCATCATTCTGTTACTCGTATTTTGGAGGGTTTGCTTGTTTGTTTGTTTAATACCATAATACATAAGGGGTCATAAAATGCATTTATTTCATTTATGACTACAGTTTACATCATTCTTTTTTTTTTTTCCAGGAGCCTTGCAAACAACAACCTCCAGACTCTCCCAAAAGACATTTTCAAAGGCCTGGATTCTTTAACAAATGTGTAAGAGGACCTAAGAAATCACTGATTAATTAATTAATTTGCAGACGTTAACAAAGAAGCCTGGTGTGGATTATTAAATTTTTTAATTGGCTTTAAATTAAATGAGAATTTTTAAATTGGCTTAAAATTTGAATTTAGTTGGACTAATGTTTGAGTCTCCTATGGTATTTACCACTATATTCTGAAAATATAGTCCCAAGTTTGCCTTTGACAAAGTGTGTGCCTGTATGGCAGGGACTGATGACAAGGGACTTGGAGCGGTTAGGAAGAGGAGGGCTAGATAGAGATTTCAAGATGCCTTTTTTTTTCTCATGAGGTCCAGGAAATGGGGCTACAAAGAAAAAACATAAAGAAGTCTGGGAAACTGACAGAATAAAGATGAAAGTTTACACCCATGGGTTGGTCAGTCAAGAGAGAAATGGAGCAGGAAGTGGGGGAAGGGAAGAAAGTTTGCCTTTTCTCTCATTAGACTGAACAACAGCTCTAGGCTTAATCCCCAGGAATTTGGCTTAAGCCCCAGGAAGGGAATGAACTTAATTATTTTTGACCCTTTTTCAAACAAAAGAGCTTTCAAACTTTGACTTTTAAGCCTCAGAGTGAAAGATCTTTGTAAAGAATTTGTGTATTTTGTAGTAAGGAAAGCAAGTAATATATGCCTAACCCTTTCAAAAGCAATTTAGCTTCAATAAGTGCCTTCCAGAACATTGGAAAGGTATTTAAATGTCACAAGGTAGAAAACAGGAACAAACGAAAGATGTATGAAAACAAAGGAGTTCTTATTTTTCAGGTACTTTGCTATAGAATATATATTCAAAACAACTTTTCTCCAAAACAAAAATTTGAGTCAAGAATTTTCTCCTAAACCTAGGATTTAACTTCAAATCAGTAAGCTATGAAAAACTTCCTTTGTTCCTTGTAGTATTCCCCCCACCCCTCCTCCATGCCTATTACCCCAATTCCTGAAAGATGGTTTATTTCCAAGAGAGTGTCAGAATCAGGACACTTCCAAATAGTCTTGGACAGACCACAGTTATCCGCTCTGGTTTACAATAGCCCAGAAAAGTTGACACTCATTATTCTGGGTCAGAGTATTCTTGAGATATGAGGTGAGTCCTGAGAATGTCTTGGAAGTTAGATGATTCCCCACGGCAGCCTTGGGGATACAGCGTATTTGGGGACCCTCTGGCCCAACCTTGTGTCAGCCTATACCCCACAATAGCAAAAGAAAAAACACTTGAAATTGGCTCAGTCTCTCCAAGGAATCCCATAATGGGTTTGGCCTCTTGGGCCTACCTTGATAGGCCCAAACCAAGAATCATCTAAGAAGTGCAAGGATCCATGCCGACTTGCCTTTTAGTAGATTTCTTGGTTTCTTGAATTACGCCCTAAAACACATTTTTAAATGCTTCAACGTTTAAAAAGTATTCATATGCTGTGTGAAAAGTAGGTGGTACCTATCTTAGGAATTTTGTGTGACCAAGAATGGTTTTAGGGAAGAGATAGAGTTTTTGAACAGAAGCAGTGCAAATAAACAGAGAACTTGGCGAGCTGGGATCATATGTGGAAATTTAAACTATCTATGCTGTGCAGTTTATTATGGACATGAGCTATTATTGTATGTCTGCACTAGCTCGGCTGTGTCGACGTCATTTCCTATTAAAATTGAATTTGTAGACCATGGAATAGGATCAGGGTTAATTATGCCTGTGAGGAAGAAGAAAAGCAAATAGCTCACTCGATGTAATTAAATATGGTACAACAATCACTACATCTTTCTTTTAGACCTGTGCTGCCCAATATGGTAGCTACACATGTGATCACCAAACACTTGAAATGTGTTCCTAGTGTAAATGAGGAACTGAATTTTAAATTTTACATAATTAAAAAAATTGAATAAAAAACTAAATTTAAAAACTGATTCTCTGTTCAATCATTGGAAGACTTTTAGGTATGCTTGGAACAACTTGGGTGTATAAATCTGTTTTTTTCAACTGTAAATTTTGTTAACTCTAAATACAAATCAGGAATTTCTGCTGAAATTTTATTTTCCAAATTGAGATATACTGTAAGTATAAAATACACATCAGACTTCAAAGACTTAGTATACAAAGAGAATGTAAAATATCTCATTAGTAATTTCAATATTGACTATATGTGAAAATGATAAAATTCTGTATGTATTGGGTTACATAACATATGCTATGAAAATAATTTCACTTCTTTCTTTTTAGTTTTTTAATGTGTCTGTAGAAAACTTCTAACTACATATGTGGTTCACATTGTATTTCTATGGAGAGCACAGCTCTAGACTGAGCTACCTTTGAATCCAAGAGGGAATAAGTTATGAGGTTCCATTGACTAGGGTGGCCTGCAAGGGCACACTGTGGTCATTCTCTGAGCCCAAAATGAATGGTCAGTCAGGTTGAAGGTAGATTATGAGACATTATATAAAGCCAGGTGAGGTCATTCTGCACATGTTCATTGCTAAAGTAAAAGTCATGCCTGGGAAGGAAGGGCCCTCGTATATCAAAAGCAGCTGAAGTTTGTCTTTCAGGGACCTGAGAGGTAATTCATTTAATTGTGACTGTAAACTGAAGTGGCTGGTGGAATGGCTAGGCCACACCAACGCAACTGTTGAAGACATCTACTGTGAAGGCCCTCCGGAATACAAGAAACGCAAAATCAATAGTCTCTCCTCCAAGGATTTTGATTGCATCATTACAGGTAATGTATTCCAAATGATTCCACCTCATAAAATTAAAATAAGGGCTAATTTTTTACATATGCAGGAACTGATTCTTTAAATATATATATTAAAAACCAACTGAGCAATTTAAAAATATTATGAACCGTTAAAATTCACGTGTTTAAAAGCAAAGTAAAATTGTCATTTCACTGTTTCTCTAGAATAAATATATTTCTTGTGGACATTTGAGATCTAGCCAAGGAATGAGGCATCAGCACAGCTACTCATCATCATTTTCAATTTTTGCAGAGTTTGCAAAGTCTCAAGACCTGCCTTTTCAATCACTGTCCATAGACACTTTTTCTTACATGAACGATGAGTATGTAGTCATCGCTCAGCCTTTCACTGGAAAGTGCATTTTCCTTGAATGGGACCATGTAGAAAAGACCTTCCGGAATTATGACAACATTACAGGTACGAAAAGCCTGATCGTATTTTGAGTGGAAAGTTAAGCCACTTGGGCCAAGGGCAACAGGAAAAGATGAATGATATCAGGGAATTCTTTGGGCAGGTTGAGAATCATTTGAATCCCAAATCTACCATTTACTGAGTGCCTGGGATTGTTCCCTAAAGCTTAATTTCCTCACTTGTAAAATGGGAATAATAATACCTAACTTTCAGTGTTGTTATAAAACAATGACAGCATATGTTCAAGAAACTTAGTATAGGACCTAGCTTAGTAAATATACAATAAAAGGTGGGTTATTTTTCTTCAATGAAAAAGTACTGGACTAAGAATTATGAGTTCTAATCTAGGTTCTGCCACAAGCTAACTGGTCAAGCCACTCACCCTCACTGGGCCCCTCTTTTTAACTATAAAATAAGGAGGTTATTTTAGATCAATGAGTCTCAAACTTTACGGCAAAAGCATTACTTCTGCAAAATGTTCATGGGAAATCTCCTGAATTCCCCTCAGTTTCCCAATGGATTGCAGCAGGGCTTAGTGAAATCTAAACCTTACCTTTGTGTAAGGTTCTTCTTACATGTGTACAGTCTGTCAATTGCTTTGAATGAATCTTTAGATGAGCACTTAAATGAAAAATGAATCATATATTTGCAGACTTTCAGATGGCATCATCTAGTCTAGGATGATGAATATGTGTCATATATGCAGTCATTATCCCCTCCCTCACCCCAGACAGACATCGCTAATCTATCATGATGCTCTTTCTTGCAGAGGACAGAATCCTTCTTAACACAGTTCTCCAGGCAGTCACAATCAATCAATCAATATTGGTATATGGTTGAAAACTAGTGGCCATCTCTGATCTAGTTCCAACCCTCATTGTACAGAAGAGAAAACTGAATCCCAGAGAAATGATTTTCCCAAGGTCACAGAATTACACAGCCTTGAAAAGGGTCACAACTAGAATAATTTTGCCTATGGATGGAGCCAATTAATAGAAAGAGTTGATCCGGAACTTATTACCTCAAAGCCCTTAGAGCTGCAGTCAGAAAAAGCCTGGGACCAGATTTGCCCGGCTCTCTTTGGATTTCCTAGAGCCAAGCTCCCTCTATGAGATGAGATCAGAATCTACTGATAAATGTTAAACTTTAACAAAGGATATTGAGCTAGGCTTCTGACAGACTCCCATGTAGTTTTCTGAGATTTCCCAAAGGAGAAATCTCATCAGCTTCGCCCATGACTGTACCCCTCTTTCACTTTTCTCAAGGATTTCTCTTCCTTCTTTTCTGCCACCAGTGACCTAAAGCTTCACAAGTGGCATCTCTCTCCTTTCTCAGGAGAGAGCAAGAAGAGTTTATACATTCTAGAGCAAGAAGCAGTTTATACATAGAGCAAACCAATTGCAGGTAGAACCGTGGGCTGCCCAGACTACCGCTCAAAACTTTGTGAGGTTTTTCTAGAACCTTGTGGAATGCTGGCCAAGCTGGAAGCCCTTGTACAGCTAACTGCCCACCCCAGGTTGGGTTAAAAGCGTAGAGACGCTGGTAGCCTTGGGTTTGAATCCCAACTCTGCCTTCTCCTAGCAGCACCGAACCTCTCTGAGCTTCTGTCTGCTCCTCTGCAAAAGGGAGGGTGATAATATTTATCTCTTAAGATTGTTGGGAAATTTAATGAGATGATTTGGCAAAGCATATAGTTGGTGCTCAATAAATGGCAGTTTCCAACTCATGATATGTCTGGGAAACAAATGCTTTCTTTCTGTAAGAAGCGAGAGGAGAGGGAGTTCCCTGGCGGTCCAGTGGTTAGGACTTGGTGCTGTCACTGCTGTGGCCACGGGTTCAATCCCTGGTTGGGGAACTGAGATCCACACATGGCTTGGCCAAAAAAAAAAAAAAAAAAAGTGAGAGGAGAAAACTCAGGCTGTAGCTATGTATCCTGAACGTCTAGTACACGTTGGATGTGACATGACAACTCAGTTATTGATAACAAGGCTCCATGAGGTACAAAGGCACAGAACTTCGGGATCCCACTGCCATTGGACCTGATTAGGAAATTGGCCTTTTGCCTAATCAACCAAGGAAATGATTTTGGTGGCAGTTGCATGGCTTCGGCGTGCATCTTAACAGGCTCCAAAAAAGGATGGCCATCCTCCTAATCTCTCATTTGTCTTTTCCAGGCACGTCCACTGTAGTGTGCAAGCCTATAGTCATTGAAACTCAGCTCTATGTTATTGTGGCCCAGCTGTTCGGCGGCTCTCACATCTATAAGAGAGACAGTTTTGCAAATAAATTCATAAAAATCCAGGATATTGAAATTCTCAAAATCCGAAAACCCAATGACATTGAAACATTCAAGATTGAAAGCAACTGGTACTTTGTTGTTGCTGACAGTTCAAAAGCTGGTTTTACTACCATTTATAAATGGAACGGAAATGGATTCTACTCCCATCAATCTTTACATGCGTGGTACAGGGATACTGATGTGGAATATCTAGAAATAGCCAGAACACCTCAGACACTCAGAACGCCTCATTTAATCCTGTCCAGTAGTTCCCAGCGTCCTGTAATTTATCAGTGGAACAAAGCAATACAATTATTTACTAACCAAACTGACATCCCTAACATGGAAGATGTATATGCCGTTAAGCACTTCTCAGTGAAAGGTGACGTGTACATTTGCTTGACAAGATTCATTGGTGATTCCAAAGTAATGAAATGGGGAGGCTCCTCATTTCAGGATATTCAGAGGATGCCATCGCGAGGATCCATGGTGTTCCAGCCTCTTCAGATAAA
The DNA here is from genome assembly GCF_949987515.2 of Delphinus delphis. NCBI lineage: Eukaryota > Metazoa > Chordata > Mammalia > Artiodactyla > Delphinidae > Delphinus > Delphinus delphis. The sequence goes on along the minus strand of NC_082698.1, from coordinate 32,913,397 downwards.
TAACTATCAATACGCAATTCTTGGAAGTGATTATTCCTTTACTCAAGTGTATAACTGGGATGCAGAGAAAGCCAAATTTGTAAAATTTCAGGAATTGAATGTTCAGGCACCAAGATCATTCACGCATGTGTCCATTAATAAGCGTAATTTTCTTTTTGCTTCCAGTTTTAAGGGAAACACACAGATTTACAAACATGTCATAGTTGACTTAAGCGCATGACACACGAAATCCTGTGGCTGCCATCAGAAACTTTCTGCAGTACATGATCCGGATGAACTCAATGCATGATGACTCTTCTTATCACACTTGCAAATGAATGCCTTTCAAACACTGAGGCTGCTAGAACCAAGCACTACCCGTAATCTCCACCCTTTCCTGTCCAGTCCAGTGGTGTGGGAAGTTACCTTTTATAAGACAAAATTGAATTGTGTAACTGTTCTTTGCAGTGAAGATGTGTAAATAAGCGTTTAATGGTATCTGTTACTCCAAAAAGAAATATGAATATGTACTTTTCCATTTATTTATTCATGTGTTCAGAAACAACTGCCAAATAAAATGTTTACATTTTCTTTCATATCCCAAAGGTGATTATTTACAGGAGTTATTTTATTCTTGGTGATGGTATGTTGAGGAAGGAATTTTATACAATAGGGTTATATTTGGATCAAGAATTTATGGTGTGCATAATGAGTGAAGATAAACACTGATACTGATTACTCATCATTTATTAATAGGACGATCAGTTGAGTTTGAACATTCAAAGGTGTTTCTAAAGGGCATGGCTTTGGGGAACATTTTGAGGTGAAATGGTGACAAATGGAAAGAAGGGTAGTGAAAGTTGCCTATTACAAGAAGGCTAATTTGACAGTTAGACCCATCTTTTTCTATCTGATAGCTCCAGCTAAAAACATCATTCAGACAACTTAGAGAAGAAGCCAAAGTCAAGATTTTGGATTTTTAAAGGCCTATTCCGGGGCTTTCTAAATGTTTGACTCTGGAATCATCTGACAGCTGACAGAGATTGTAACCTTACAGCACTTGTCTCAGATGTATCCCATATGAAGTCCTCTTAATATGATCAAGGATGCTTCACTTCTAGACACCAGTTCTGATACATTACTGACATACTGCAGAGTGCCTACGAGGCTCATATTTGATTTTCTAAATTCCTGCTCCTGGATCACATGGTATGTTAGCACTTGGCACAATGCCTGTGATAGAGCAGGCTCTTAAAAACTACTTTTGAAGATGCACATGTCTGCCTGTTATAAACTTAATAATAAACTTCATGAGGCCCTTTGATCTAATCAGTCATACTGATTTGAGTACCTATTAAGAACAGGGTATCATTCCTCTGGTTTGGGGAGGAAAACTGAGGAAAGAGGAGCGCATAGTCCTTGATCCGTGGGGCCTTAGAAGACTAATGGGGGGTTACGACACAAAAAACTACAGTTAGCAGTGAGTGCCAAATTTCACCTGAACATTCTGATTTTAAGTATCGGGGGAGTATCCACAATGAGTTCCTGCAAGAAGTGGTCCTTGTTTGAACTTAAAGGGAAGACATGATTTCAAAAGGGGATCAGGGCAGAGAAGATATTCTTGGCATGATGTGGTTCTGTGTACTGCCTTCACAGAGGGGATCAGAGCTTCCTCCAACTCATTGTTCTCCAGAATCTTTTGCCAAATGACTAGGGGTGTGGGGGCAGGTGGGACAGACAGCAACTCCACTGGCAGCACATGCCTGGAGAACTTGAGGCATCAGAGGTACACATAATAGTTACATAGTCTCTGGGAAGCAACACCTTGGGGAGTTATGCATAGAAACCAGACTCCTTTACCACAGGGGGAAGATACTAACTCTGACATCAGGGTTATGGGGGGACAAGAAGAAGACTTACCCACTCCCAATCCTACACATAGGGAGACCTGGCCTTTGAATGTCTGACTTTCTTTGCTCCCTTGTCCTATAAGCAGCACATATGTGTTGGAGAACACCTGCTTGGTACAGACTGGGTTTAAATCCAGCCCTGCAATGTCCTGATTTTGTCCACAGGCAAGTGACATGACCTCTCTGAGCCTCAGTGTCTTCATCTGTAAAGGTACAATGATGCCTACTCAAAGGACAACAGAAGGATTAAATGAAACAATGCACACATGGTGGATTGAATTTTACAAATATGGCCACAACAATATCTCCCAGCCTACTTGCTCTATGAGAACTTCCCCCAACCCCATCAAGAGGTGATGCCTAATTCCCCTATCCTTCAATCTGGATGGCCTTGTAACCAACAGAATGTGGTGGAAATGATGCAGTTTGACTTTTGAAGCTAAGTCATAAAAACAATGAAGCTTCTGCCTTGTGAAATTGGGACAATCCCTTTGGGAGGCCTGAGCTGCTGCATAGAAAGTCCTATTAGCCTGAGGCTACCATTCTGAGGAAGCCCAAGCTTTGGTCAACAGCCCCAGATAAGGTCCCAGCCAACAGCCACATCGACCACCAGTCCTGTGAGTGAAGATGGCTCCAGGTGATTTCAGCCCCCAGCTCTCAAGTCACCACAGCCCATCAAATCTTCCCAAGTGAGGATCCGGAAATCATGGAACAGAGACAAGCCATCCCTATGATGCCCTGTCCAAATTCCTGACCCACAGAATCTAAGAGCATAATAAAATGGTTGTTTTAAAAGGCCAAGTTTTGGGGTGATTTGTTATCCTGCAGCAGTAATCATGCAAAGAATAGCATGGGAAGTGCTTAACACAGAATGGCACAAGTTAGCACTCACCAAGTGCTAGCTATTACTAATGGGCTCCACACTCAGAATATTGTATGCTTTGGGGTCATGCTCTACCTTACTGTTGTAATATAATTCACCATCATTTCTTTTTTTTTTTTTTTTTTAATTTATTTTTGGCTGCGTTGGGTCTTCATTGCTGTGCTCGGGCTTTCTCTAGTTGCAGCGCACGGGGGCTACTCTTCCTTGCGGTGCAGGGGCTTCTCATTGCGGTGGCTTCACGTTTTGGAGCACCGGCTCTAGGTGCGTGGGCTTCAGTAGTTGCGGCACGTGGGCTCGGTAGTTGTGGCTCGCAGGCTCTAGAGCACAGGCTCAGTAGTTGTGGCGCACAGGCTTAGTTGCTCTGCGGCATGTGGGATCTTCCCGGCCCAGGGCTCGAATCCGTGTCCCCTGCATTGGCAGGCGGATTCTTAACCACTGTGCCACCAGGGAAGTACCTGTCATTTCATTTTTAAAGGCTATCTCCTGTTTTCAGTATGTTCCGACTCTGTGCCAGGTACTCTGCTGACTTCAGGGCTGCAGAGATAGTGGATCTAGACTCTGCCCTGTTTGTTTTCATAGAAGCACTGGCTGTTTAAGTTAGCAAACCAACTGTCTAATTTACCTCGAAGCTGAGACCCAGAGATGTGAAGCAAGCTAGGTGAGGTAAGCTACGGTCCAGGCCTCCTGACACTTGGCCCAGTCCCTTCTCCATCACATGGTGCTACCTTTCAAAACCCTCCCATTGGAACCTGGGACAGCAGATGGGGAGAGAGGTGAGGAGTGAAGAGGCTGACCGAGAAAATAAATTCGAGAAAGACTGAGAAGGAGGACATATGGTAGGGTCCACTTTTACAGGAATTGACCGGTGTTTTCTGAGAGTTGCCCTCTCTCCCTGTAACCCTCATCTACTCTATACTATGCAACTCTGCCCGCTCTCCAGCCATAAATGATTGGACCTGGAGTGAACTCTCAATCTAGGTGCTCAATCCAGAAGCTGGGCTAGGCTCACCCTAAGCCAATCCATTCTCCCTCCTGGATATCTGGAATTAGGACAGCAGAGTCTGGGCCAATTAGCCACAGGCACCAGACTTGTAAGGTGATGATCTTAAATTTGGTTCCCTCGAAGCAGTGGGATTTACTGAAGGAGTGCTCTCAGGTAAGGGAGAGAGAGGCACATAGGGCAGGGGAAGATGTCAAGCAAAGATGTCCTTTCAGGAGAAGTCCAGCTGCAGCCTGACCCCATGTGGAACTCTAAAGCATGAATTGTACTACAGAGTGTGTCCTGCCTTGAAGCAAGGAATGTGGACATTTATATCCCTCATCTGACAGTCAGTGACCGGAGAATGTGGGGCATAACCTCTCAGGCATCTCCAGCTGAGAAGGTTGCAATTGGCTAAGGGTAATCCTGCAGAGAAGGGTACCAATGTAAGCAGTCATTAACCAACACCCACACTGCAGGATGGGTGCACCAGCCTAGCAAAGGGCACCTGGGTGGGTGACCGAAAGCATACGCTACAATGATGGTGGCTGAGGCACTACTGTGCTTTGGAGCAGCCATGATGGTCCATGAACCACAAGAGCAGAGAGAAGTGGTCTGAAAGGTGAGAAGAGAATGAAGCAGACACTCAGAAAGGAGGGGTGAGAAACTACATAGTCAAGAGAGAGGGAGGGAGTGGAAAAAGAAGGAGGCAAGAAGAGGGAAAAGGGGTAAGAAAAGGGAGAGGGAAGGAGGGGAAATGGGAGAGTAAAAAGGAAGGGAGGAGGGAGAGTGGGAAGAAGATTGGGAGGCATGGTGTCCCAGCTTAGGTCACCTGAGAACCAGACTCTGAGAAGTTAATGTACATGTATTAGGTAGTACCTTTGAGACCAACACCGGGAAGGGAGAAGGAATTAGAATTTGGCAAAGAAAGCAGCTGAACTGTGATGCAGTTCTAATAAAAGCAACCCTGTAGGGAGCTCTAGAGCTGAGATGTCCTTTCTCAGCTGTCCCAAGTTGGAGCAAGGGGATCAGACCTTTATAGCTCCGCTGGAGGTGGGCTGTCCCTGGAAGAAAGCATGGCCTTGGGTGAGGCTGTTTTTTCAGCCAAGGCAATCCCCAAAGAAGGCAGACAGTAGAGACCCATCTTCTGTTAGTACTCCCAGAAGCTGGGAAAATAAGTCCTTTATTCCTGAATGAGGATCAGCCTCCATCCCAGAGGGAAAGGAGTGAGGAGTAAGAGTGGGAGAGAGGAGACGGGGAGAAGCAGCCCTGATTCCTAGTGATTGTTCATTTTCCACTCCATCCCTCATGATATCCAATGGCACTCACTGTCCTTGAATTCCTTGAGATACCTCTGTAACCTTCTTATAACAACCCATCACACACACACACACACACACACACACACACACATACACACACACACATTTTGTCTTGTTTTAGGTTAGTTTGTGTGGTTTTCTGTATTTGCCACAAAATTATCTTCGACTAAGTCAGAACACTTAGGCACAATGTACTATAAGGTAGATACAGTGGTGAGTACTAGATATTTCAATCTCTTTTCTCTCTGCTATTCAAACTGTATAATTTCTATTGCTCTACATTCAAAACCACCAACTCTCTCCTCTGTCATCTCTGACCACAAATTTCTTTAAAAAGTAGTATTATTTCAACTAGCTCAGAACTTCTCAACTTTCTAAAAATATTTCCAGTGTTTAAAAAAAAATTTGGACCATGGAAATTTTAAAATCTCCAATATATTTTAGACCAACGTATTTCCATTTATATTGTGGACCAATATTTTTGGAAATTAGAATAAAAATGAATTACTAGAAAAACAACCACGTGCTTGGTTATTGTGGCAATGTCAAATTGCTGTAAGAGTTTCTCAGCGCTTCCTCTCAAGTTCTGGACTTATCTCATCCCAAATGGATTCCACAGTCTTCCTGGACTGGCAGTGGTCCTAGAACCACATCTATAGGTAAACTGAACTAGTCAATGAGAGCTCAACTCACTCATTTCAGCTCTTGCAGTTATATGTCAATCTTAATGTGGGATGTAGACGCATTTTCATACGATTGTTATCAAGGGCATCAGGGCATCCACAGAAACCACAGGCCCAGGAAGACCTACAATGGTCCTATAAAGTTCTGAACGTGGAGTTCAAAATTTGACCCAGCTTCTTCTCCCACTCTAGCATCCTCCACTTCACCCACCCACCTGTTACCCACACAACTGGCCAATCCCTGCCTATCTAAGCACTTACATGCTTCCGTGCCCAGGCTGCTGCAACCACCTACAATGCCCTTTCCTTACTCTTTTACCTTTTGAAATCTTAGTCCTTCTCATCGAACCAATTAGATAGGATTTCTCCTTTCTCTGGCTTTCTCAGCCCGTTGCTTTTACCATGAGCGAGACTCACAATTCATTCTGCCTTGCCGTTTGCTTAGTTGTTGGTATGTCCATCTCTCCCACCAGGTTACACATCCCTGAGGGTCAGGACTGTCTCTTAGGCAGGTATGATCATTCTATGCCACCCCACCCTCAATCTCCTAGAACAGTCCCACTTTTAGAGAGAACACAAAGTTGGTGGGAATGAAATAGATTTAAGCCCAGCAGCTTCAGCCTTCATGTTCACATATCTGAGAAGCAGCCACATTCCCTATTCCCTGTGGTCAATTTCCAGTCCCACAAAAAGTCCTCGCCATGGATTACCCCAAAAAAGCAGGCCCGCATAGGCCCATCTGCTCCCCAGGGGTAACCAGGGTGAGATGGAAGGTAAAAGAGACATAATTTATTTCCAGAGTCATTAAAAACACATACTGCAGATCTACCTAAAACCTAGCCCACAAAACTGAAGGCTAGGAACTGATTTAATTAATCCATGGAGACCCTAAGGATGAGAAGTTTGATACTCCTGGAAATTCTATGCCCTTTACAATTTTTATCCCACATCCATGGTCAGCACTACTCAGAGATGCCAAGGGGAAGCATCTTGCCTAGATGAAGCTTTTAACAATAATTCCCAGCAAAACTGTATCCCAGAAATCAGTCCTCTTAGTAGTACCAGATCTCAGGACAACTGTCCTTTATTTCCCTGACCTTGTCTACCCACACATGTTTAACAATTCTACCTTTAATTTAGGAAATATTCTTTAATATTTTAATTTCATTATAATAATGGGTGTCATTTATTGAGCACTTACTATGAGCCAAGTAATATACTAAGTGCTTTACCTGCATTATCATTTTTATCCTTTATAGTTCTATATAATAGTATTATTTTACAGATGAGAGAGCTGAGTCTTAGAAAAGCTAAGTAACTTGCCCAAGTCAAAGAGCCAGTTAAGAAGCAAAGTCAAGATTCATTTGGATAGTATTCATCAGTGACACCATGCTTTGAAGTGCTTAAAGACAAAACATATGAAAACTTCCAAACTCTGTAAACTGCCAGATAGACAGATATACCACTCAGGAACCTAGAGTGTTCCTAGTAGCCTCAGGCTATCAGATACCAACACCTACGGACACAGCAAGCACAATTTCATTGAAGATGTTTATTGATCACCTACTATGTGCAAAACACTATGATAAATGACAAAAACAAAACAAAAACGAGCAAGAAATTGTCCCTACCCTTAAAGGACTTGCACACCACTGGGGCTATTTCTAAAAGGCAGCATGCAAAAAAATAAAAGAGGCAAAAGTAAGATCTATAGGAAAAGTGAGATGTGACCCATGTTTTCCCATTTTTGCCTGTAGGTCTATCCTGATGGTGCCCATGTCAATTCTCTCTTTGGGGCAGTAGACACAGTGGTTAACAGAATATGTTTTAGACTCAAGCAGACCTGGGTTTGCATCTCAATGTGGCAACTTATTAGTTCTGTGACCTTGGGTAAGTTAATCTTGTCTGCAAAATGTGTATAATGATTACATAGAATGGGTTTGTAGTGATATGTGCCCTTATTTTTTTTTAAGTGTATAATGTTTCTCTTTTTTTTCTAAAAGAAGACAGAATCAGGTTCAGAAGGGGTTTACTCTATTGAGGCTATGTGACTTTGGTCAAGCTTCCTCAATTAGCATAAGTCATTCTCAACTAATAATGGTGAGGAAAAGCATAGTCCCATTTCCTGTCTCCAAACTCTGTCCACTCTCAATGGGTGTATCAAAATTATCTGTGGGTGTATTTCTAAATACACATGACCATTTCTCTACCCCAGCTTCTGATCCCTGAGGAGACACGGTGGTCAGGATTCTTTTGGTTGTCAGTTGCTGAAATCCAACTGAACTAGTTTCAACATAAAAATGCATCTAGCTTCAGAAAAACCTAGACCAGAAACTCAGGTGATATTTTCATTAGTCTGTCTTTCTCTGACTCTTGGCTCTATGTTCCTCCATGTTGACTTCTTCCTAAGGCAGTCTCTCCATTCACGGTGAAGAGACAGCCACCAGCAGCTCCGACATTGCCTCTTGCCAGTCTAGCCATGCCCAGTAACAAGACATCTTTCTCTGTAGTTTTAGCACAGGTTGGAGGATGATGCTCAACGGCCAGAGTGCCCACCTGAAGTAATTGTTTTGGCTAAGGATAGAGTGATCTGATTGGCTAAGCTTGGGACATGTGCCCACCCCTGGAACCCATGGATGAGAACCACGTGGAATGAGAGTGAGGTAAGGGTGATTCCCTCAAGTAAAATTAGAGTGCTGTTAAAAAGGAGGAGAGGATGCCACATAGGCAAAACAACAACAGTCATCAGCAAGAGGTGTGGTCTCTACTGAGATCCTCTACTTAGAGAGACAGGGTAACCAGAGGAGAAGCCACGGCCTCAGATGTGTTTAGAATCCCTTCACTAAAAGGTTTCAAAGAGCCCTTCCAGCTCTTATCTTGTGAAACTTGACAAAACATAACCTCCCATCTTTGTTTATTATTCATGATGATTCACTGGTACAATTTCTATATACATTTTTAAATGGTGTTCTCTCAAATATTCTGTTTTAAAATATTTAAACGGATAACCTTTATTTTAAAAGGATGTTTTCCCAAGTGAAGTCAAGCTGCCAATTCTGATTTAGTGGCCACCCATGCCTAGGAGATGAGACCAAGCGTTCCTAGATCATTTTCTCTTCTCCTGGATGTGTTTCCACTTCAGATCAATCTTCATCTGGCGAGGGCAGCTCTCTCCTTGCTCTAGTTACCTTGAGGTTGGCTTTGCAGATTAAAATCTTAGAGGCTCCTTGATGGCCCAGGACTTTCCCTGACTAAGCTTTCCCATAGGTATCTCGTCATTATCTGGAAATTATCATCGGCCAGTCTCAGCAGAGAACAGAATATAAAGTGCTGGCTTCTGTTAATAATGGTTCCCCAGACTTGAGGATATGGGGAGGGGGAAGGGTAAGCTGTGACAAAGCGAGAGAGAGGCATGGACATATATACACTCCCAAACGTAAGGTAGATAGCTAGTGGGAAGCAGCCGCATAGCACAGGGAGGTCAGCTCGGTGCTTTGTGACCGCCTGGAGGGGTGGGATAGGGAGGGTGGGATGGGGGGAGACGCAAGAGGGAAGAGATATGGGAACATATGTATATGTATAACTGATTCACTTTGTTATAAAGCAGAAACTAACACACCATTGTAAAGCAATTATACTCCAATAAAGATGTAAAAAAAATAATAATAATAATGGTTCCCCAATCTGGATGTCCCCCAGAATCACCTAGAAAGCAAACTAACTATACAGATTCTGGGGCCCTCACCTCAGACCCACTAAAACTGAACCTGTAAAGGCTGGGATCCAGGAATTTTTATTTTTAAACATCCCTTAGGTGATTCTGATGTTGATAGCTCATTCCCAGTCCACTAACTGGGACTTGGGGTCCCCTACTCTAAATAACCACATTGGACTGACCAGTGGCATGTCAAGAGCACCAAGCCTATGGTTACAAAAGTTGGCCCCAAACTCTAGCACGTGCTAGCTTTAGGTATTACACTGGGTGAGACATTTAAGTTTCTTTTGGCCTCAATTTCCTCTATAACTTATTGGAACTGGATCAGGTCATCCTGAAGGTCTTTCCAGCTCTGAAAATTCTGTAGCTCTCTGTTATAATGGGGAAAAAAAACTTAGCTTGGAAGTTTGGAGATCTGGGCCCAGTTCCAGCACTTTTATATTTTTGTGACCTTGAGAAGTCATTTTCATTCCCTGGGCCACAATTTTCTTTCTTTAAAAATGAGTTCGTTGTAGTACATGAGTTCTTTATGTTTATAATTTAAAATAGCTCTAAGATAACAATTAAGCCTTAGAGAATCCTTCAGGATAATCTGCTGAGATGTACAGTATGAATAAGCTGAGGATGATCACAGCTTCCTGTTAGCTTGGATTTGCTGGGTTGAGGATCTGCATGCAGCATTTGGTATGTTGGTGTTTAATGGATATGACATTTCACTGCACCAAATGGGAATGGAATATTTTTAGCACAGAATTCATCAAGGTTTAGTAAAAAGGACTTGTTCTCTGAATGGAGTGTGAACAAGCAGAGATACTATTTTAAAAGACCAAAAATAAAGGCCCCTTCCCCTCCACTATCACAAAATAGTCATATGTGCACTTATTTTCACCACAAAGCTTGAAGAACTTACTCCTTTCTGTATCTCCTAAAAGGCAGTATTCCATCTAGTGCAATAACTCTGCCAGCTCACACACATTCCTCCTGTATTTATATTGCCTGTGAACTTATGTTAAATAGGCTAAAAACACTGTTAATCATTGAAAGCTACCACTTATTGAGCACTTACTCATGTGCTGAATGTTTTACATGTATTTAGTCATCCAAGCCTTGCAACAATCCTATTATCAGTGTTTTCTAGAGAAGGAACTGAAGTTGAGAGAGGTTCAGAAGTCTACCTAAGGCATATAGCTAGGAGACAGCAGAGCCCGGATTCAAATCCAGGTCTGTCTTTCACAGACATCGAAAATAAACTTGTGGTTACCAAAGGGGAGAGGGAAGTGGGGAGAGACAAATGAGGGGTATTGGATTAACAGATACAAACTACTGTATATAAAATAGATAATGAACAATGATATACTGTATAGCACAGGGAATTATGCCCATTTTCTTGTAGTAACCTATAATAGAATATAATCTGCAAAAGTACTGAATCACTATGTTGTACAACTGAAACTAATGCACTATTGTAAATCAGCTACACTTCAATTAAAAAATAGCTAGGTCTACAGATGAACTGGTTTGCAGGGCAGAAATTGAGACACGGATGTAGAGAACAAATGTATGGACACCAAGGGGGGAAAGTGGTGGGGGGGTGGGATGAATTGGGAGATTGGGATTGACATGTATACATTAATATGTATAAAATGGATAACTAATAAGAACCTGCTGTATAAAAAAATTAATAAAATATAATTCATAACTTAAAAAAAAAATCTAGTCTGTCTGAAATCAGAGCCTTAGTGATTGACCACTGTACTTGCATTGATTGTATCAGTCAGGATAGGCTGGGGTACATGCAATCCTTTGGTAGAGCTCAAATATTACTTGCCTAAAATAATAAAGATTTCTTTCTTATTCATGCTACTAAGAACACTATTCCAAGTCATCATAATCTTCATATACTGATGCGTGCATTGATGGAATAGCCACTGCTTGGGACATTACTATGTAACTGTATCAGAGGGGAAAAAAACCCCAACAAAGCATGCACTGGCTGCTACTACTATTTTTATTGGAATTCCTTTATTCGATTTTTTAAAAACTGTTTTCATATAATACTTGAATAACCTTTTTAAAGTAAAGTTTTCCCAAAAATGGAGATTAAAGGGGACTAAGCTCCCTTACTGCCCGACCCCAGCCAACTCTTAGAGATGCCACTATTGGTTTGATGAGGATTTTGCTGTCTCATCCTCCTAATCGAAGGCCAATTTGCCCTGTAGTCATCAATGATATGGGGCAGATGTTCATGCTTACAATATTTACACTGGTGTGGGGGAAGAGTGCAGACCACTTTTAAATACACACATCTGCTAAAATGCTCTTCCATGGCAAACAAAAAAGGCTACGTAGTAGGTGGACCCTCCCAGAAGTACTTCCCAGATCCTGCACTGCTAGCCTGCATTAGCATGCTGGGAAGGACCAGCTCAAGACTCTGAAGAAGTCTACACTCTAAAATAAAATTTGACTTGTATTAATGGTCCCTAATAACCCAGCATGTTGGGGTATCTAAACCTAGGCTCCTTTATTTCTAGGATACCCAATTTTACCCCCAACAGCATCTTTCTAAATCTTTTCCCCTTTGCTTTCTGTTTAAAGGGTCAACCTGATGCTGACATTTGAAATTTCTGCAATGCTCAGCTACCACTTCAAGGATGCTGTAGCAGATAAAGCATAACAATAACAATTATAATATTACTCTGCTGTAGTGAGTAGCCTCATGTTCAGAGGCCCCCAAATAGGAACTATCACAAAATGTGGGAGCAAGGTCAAGAGATATTACCGTCTGACAACAAATTGAATGAGAGGCAGGGCAGAGTTGATGAGCTCAGACATTTTCTGGTCATATTTCAGGGCCCTTCCCAGAAATAACCCATTATTCTTTATGATGGGTGCCAGAACCATTCACAGGGCTTGTGAGATAAACTCTACCCGGAAGCCGCAACATGGCTTCATGCCATGCTCCTTAATAATAAGAGGGTCTGGTACCTGTTAAGGACAGATGAAGAAGGAGAGTTGGAGGGTAAGAATTGCAACCTTGGTGGGGAGGGGGATGTGACCCAATGGTTAACAGACAGAACAAGCCCACTGTGGTCAGAGAGGGCAGCAGAACCAGACTGCCCTTGCAGGTGGCCCCAGAGACTGTGTGGCATCTACTGTGGACATCTGAGCTCCAGGGGATCCAGTCCACGAAGGATGGTCCCCAGAAAAGTTGCAGCTAAAGTGGGAAAGGAGGTTTGGGGAAAGAGATTTCCTTTCCTGAGGCTGTTCTGGAAATTCCAAGAACAGAGTCCAGGGGCTACCAAGGTTCAAGAACTAGGATAATAATTAAATTTTTGCTGGATAAACTTTGCCAAGGTCCTGCTTCAGCCTGATAAGGAAGGCAGCAGAGGCCAGAGGAGGAATCTGCAACTGAGGAAAAATATTTAAATAGCATCTTGCTTTAGTATTGTAAACAGAATTTCTCAGTGGGAAAGCAGCACCCCAAATCTGTCCATCTTCAAGGCAATGTTCTCCCCTGAAATCAATACACTGGCCTGCCCCCTGACAGACTGGATTAATCCTCCAAAGCCTGGTCATCCCAAGAGGAACCATGAGAACAGCAATTTGGATCATGCAAAGCTGAAGACTAGAACATAAACTCCTAATGACTCAGCCAAGATACAAGCAGTTAATTAAATTCAGCCTGAAACAACCACCCATCCTACCCAGCAGGTCTGAACAGACTAACCGTTGCTCTGCCTGTGTCACCAATGTCCACCACCTCCACAACAGAGAGATAACAACTTCCCAATAGACCTCCTGCCCTCTATCTTCTTCTCCAGAAGGTGAGTTTTCTCACCCAGGTGATGGTGAGCATGGTGAGGGTCATGTACACACAGAGGGGGCCTGCTTGGTTGCCTCCCTTTCTTCTTGGGTTAAGCCAGAGATGACTATGTGTAGTTGAATTTTACTGCCCTTAAATACAGCAAGACCGATCAAGCCCCGTGTGTGTAGGGTGAAGTACCAAGTACCACTCAGAGTTATTGCTAGTTGAGATGACTGTCCCAGTGGGTCAGGACAGTAAAGGAAATTATTTTTATTTATTTATTTATTTTTTTGCAGTAAGCGGGCCTCTCACTGCTGTGGCCTCTCCAGCCGCGGAGCACAGGCTCCGGACGCGCAGGCTCAGCGGCCATGGCTCATGGGCCCAGCAGCTCTGCGGCACGCAGGATCCCCCCCCAGACCGGGGCACGAACCCGCGCCCCCTGCATAGGCAGGCGGACCCCCCAACCACTGCGCCACCAAGGAAGCCCAAGGAAATTATTCTGTTAACACTTTGTTATCAAAGATGTTAGTCTAACTAGGCACAACTGTTGCTGTCAATGTATTCCCAGCCCTTCTCCTGGCTCTAAAGGTAAAGAAAATTCTGCCTTCTTCTACTCAATTTCTTCCTCTCCCCAAGTCCTCCCAGAGTCCTATTTTGGGGTCTCTCCTGAATCAGCACTGGGAGGAGAATAACACAAAGAAACTCACAGATTAGGCTGAAGGAGGGTGTTCGGATTTGGGTTTTGGAAGGGAGGGACCCAGAAGCAGCTGTGTAAGGGAAGTGGGTGGGAGAAAACATGGGGATTCTATGAAGTGTTTCTGTGGGTTACAGCCCTTTTGTGACATTAAAAAAAAATGTTGGGCTTCCCTGGTGGCGCAGTGATTGAGAGTCCGCCGGCTGGTGCAGGGGACACGGGTTCGTGCCCCGGTCCGGGAAGATCCCACATGCCGCGGAGCGGCTAGGCCCGTGAGCCATGGCCGCTGAGCCTGCGCGTCCAGAGCCTGTGCTCCACAACGGGAGAGGCCACAACAGTGAGAAGCCCACGTACCGAAAAAAAAAAAAGTTGCTTGCCTGTGTTCATTTGAAACAAGTCTTCCTTGAGAATGGGCCCTATAAATCATAGTTTCAATAGAATTACAGGAGAAACTAACATAATTCTGCCTCTTCCTTTGAATGAGCATTTGCATAATCCAAATAGGTTATTCTGAACCTCATGAGGAACACGGAAAAGTACCCAACACACAGGATCTCAAGTTACCCCCAACCAAGCAAACCGGAAGACAAATAGTTATCAAAACCCTGCTATTTCTGATCTTCCCTTCCTTGGTATCACACCTAAAGCTTTCTGGAATCATTTTTGCTGCTTTAAAGCTGTTGGAGACATTTCCACTCCATCTTGCTTCGAAAGTTTCTTTTTCTGGAGGCCTTTGGCTTTAATGTCTCGTTACTTGCCTCCGGCTGCCCTTTAAAACCTCTCACTGTGGGCTTCCCTGGTGGCGCAAGTGGTTAAGAATCCGCCTGCCAATGCAGGGCACACGTGTTCGAGCCCTGGTCCGGGAAGATCCCATGTGCCATGGAGCAACTAAGCCTGTGTGCCACAACTACTGAGCCTGCGCTCTAGAGCCCGCCAGCCACAACTACTGAGCCCACATGTCACAGCTACTGAAGCCTGTGCGTCTAGAGCCCGTGCTCCACAACGAGAGAAGCCACTGCAATGAGAAGCCTGCACACCACAACAAACAGTAGCCCCCGCTCACCTCAACTAGAGAAAGCCCACGTGCAGCAACGAAGACCCAACACAGCCAAAAATAAATAAATTAAATAAATAAATTAAAAAAAAAAAAAAAACCTCTCACTGTGGCCTGGGCTGATGTTTCCTACCTTCATGTCTCCCCCACATGACAGAGCTGGTGTTCTTGGTTCAGTTCCTTTTTCTGTCCTAAAGGGACCCTTCTAGCTTCCAGAACTGAAGGCATTTAAAGAGGAAAACAGCCACAAGGCCCAAAGGCGCTTAGTTAACTAAGTGTTAAATATGCACTAGGTTTTACACCAGAGTATGAGGCATAGGATCAGGAGTGGCTTTTCCTGCTAAAGAAGGAAAACGGAAAGAAGAGGTAACATCAGCTGGAGAAAGTCTCCTGGTTACACATAGAAAAAAATGTTGGTATCTGAGCTGCTGGGGTTCTTTCTCCTGCCATCTCCCTCTCTGTCTGATTTTTTTTTTTTTTCTTTCATCGAAAGAGGATAAGGGCAGAGATAACTAGGAAGAGTTGGAATTCACTGGGGAAATTACCTCACAAGCAGGCTATGGAAGAGGGCACCACAGAAACAGCTCCCCACGTAACCATGGTGACGAGCTGAGGCAGGAAGGGGTGGGAGGGAGGGAGCAAAGAGCCAGTGCAGATAGAGGGCAGGAGGGGACGCAGGGAGGGGAGAAGACATCCAGGTCAAAGGGGTGAGTGACAGGAACTCTGAGTCTTTTAAGCTAAATTCAGGTTTTTAAAGGAAGAAAGAATTAATTTATGATTGCAATTAATTGAGAAGGCAGGATGCACGTTATATCATGGGTTCTTTTTACGTTTAGACAGGGCTTTAAATGTTTCTTTGGAGTTTAGCTACTGTAACAAAGCAAGATTAGGAGTGAACAGTGGAAAGTTGTGGTTAAATAGGGGGTGGGTGCCGGGAGGGTTGAAGAGGAAGGCAGACAGACCTAGAGCTACCTAGAAGCCCAGAGACCACGTGTCATCTCTCCTGAGCACAGCACCCGGCTGCCTCCTGGTGGTGGCTGTCTTATGGAAGATCTGCTCCCTCAGGCTGAAGCAGCAAGACCAAAGCCATCAGTGCAGGATGGCTAGGTTTAGCAAATAAAAATACAGGATGCCCAGTTAATTTTGAATGTCAGATAAATGGCGAATAATCTTTTAGTATGTTTCTGTTCCCTAACACTTTAGTGTGTTTGACAACCCTAGGAAGGGTGACTCCCATTGGTTAAATATCTTCTTGATCTCTCATCATTATGTATTTAAAAAAGGAAGGAGGGAAGGAAGGAAGGGAGGAAGAGAAAATATGAACCCTAAATGGTTAGTTTCTCTCTAATTACCTATCCACACACTCCACCCCTTCTTGCTCTTCTGTCTCTTCACCATCACAGGACACTTCCTAACCAGTCCCCACAATATGTCTTCAAAAAATCAAATCAGAACAAAGCCACACACAATCAAACCAAACTTCTCCGGCTCCTACAAACTCAGAGTGTCTTTGCCTAGGCGCTAATAGTGTATTACAACACCCCATATAGCCTCACCCGTGAGCCTCTGAACTGACCTCACTACTTACCTTTCTTGCAGCTGCCAGATCTACACCTGCTGGTTGACCCCACCTCTGAGCTCCCTGCTTGCACTTTTCTTAGGCCCTTGTCTATGATTAGGACACAATTCTTAAGGTGTCGACTAGTTAAGTGACAGGTGTCAATAAATCCTGTAATGGGGCTTCCCTGGTGGCGCAGTGGTTAAGAATCTGCTTGCCAATGCAGGGGACACGGGTTCGAGCCCTGGTCCAGGAAGGTCCTACATGCATTGGAGCAACTAAGCCCGTTCACCACAACTACTGAGCCTGCACTCTAGAGCCTGCGAGCCACAACTACTGATTCCACTCACCACAATTACTGAAGCCTGTGCTCCACAAAAAGTGAAGCCACCGTAATGAGAAGCCCACACAGCGCAACGAAGAGTAGTCCCCGCTTGCCGCAACTAGAGAAAGCCCACGTGCAGCAATGAAGGCCCAATGCAGCCAAAAATAAATAAATAATAGATTTATTTTAAAAAAATCCTGTAACAGTAACATTTCGAAGAAATGTTTCATAAAAGAGATCGATGTCTGTGGTTCCGCACATGGTGAGTGGTCCTGGTGTTCTTTGATGGATTTTTCTCACACATCCCACCGCAGGTCCCAGCCCCCAGCCCTAACCTAACACCACTATAGAAAAGACCAGAAGTAAGACAAGAAATTGGCTCACAGATCATCTTAAAACTTCAGTCAGATCATGTCGTTCTATTTAAAACCCTCCACTGCTCCTCATTACATTGAGAACAAAATACAAAATGTTCACAATGGCCTGTGAAGTCTGTAGGATTTTCCTCCACCCACACATCTCACTCTTTTCCAAGCTCACTGCCGGCCAGTCACATGGAAGCACTTTCTGTTCCTGGAAAATGCCAGGTCTTTTCCTGCTGCAGGATCCTGCACTTGCTTTCCCTTCTGCCTGGAATGCTGCCCTCTGCCCAGATCTTTGGTTGGATAAATCATTCTGACCCTTCAGAATGCAGTTTTGGGGTGCTAAGAATATTCTATATTATACCTTCAGATTTGTATGCTTTGCTCTATGGATGTCGTGCCTCAATAAAAGCTAAAATATAAAGTGGGCCACCTACAGTAGTTCACTACCACAACACCCTCTTTATTTACTTCTGGACGGTGATCACAATCCAATAGTCATATTGATGTGTTTGTTTAATGTCTGTCTTCCCCCCCAGATCAGGAGTTGGCAAAATGATGGCCCACTGGCCAAATCCAGCCACCATCTGTTTTTGTAAATTAAGTTTTATTGGAACTCAGCCACTCCCATTCATTTAATGTCATCTAAGATGGCTTTTGTATTACAGTGGCAGAGCTGAGAGGTTGTGACAGAGATTGCATGGCTCCACAGAACCTAAAATGTTTACTATCTGCCCCTTTCCCAAAAAAGTTTGCCAACCCCTGCTCTAGACTGAAGGTTTCATGAAGGCAAGAACTGTATCAGTCTTCTCTATCTGTATTTTCAGGGTCCAAACTGTGCCCGACACAAACTCAATGAATGTTGGCTCCCACTGTGTCTCCTGCCAGCTGACCTCCAGTGCCATCTCTTAGTTTGCCCTTTCCCTCATTGGAGCCTGGCTCCTGGCCAGTTGCCCACAGATTGTAGGTTCTTGCCACCTGCCTCCCCACCTAGTCCTGCCTCCTTGCTCTGTATCTCCAACCTGGTGTTACTTGTCCCCTGATGCTGAAAAGTGATCTGATCACAACAAATAATCCTATAACCCAAAAGCTTCCTCTGCTGTTTGTGGCCCATCAGAACCATGTTTTGTAATCAATGATTTTGTGGCATCCCAATCCATTCTCTCACGGGAAGCACGCCTATTTAAATTTCAGTCTTCTATTATTCAGCTTTCTGGACAACATATTTACTTAGGTCTTTTTCTGTTATAAAAATGATCCATCCACATAACATGAAATTTTGGAAGTAAAGAAGAAAATAAAAGGAAAAAATCACCAAGAGACAACCATTTTTAACACTCTGGTGTCATTTCTTTCCATTCTCCTTTCTATCTTTCTATTTTTTTTTTAAAAGCACACTTGTATGAAACAAAAAATGGCTAAGGGCAATTTTCTCTCTTGCATTCTCACAAGCATTTTTAAAATATTATACATTCTTTGTAAATTATTATTTTTAGAAGCTGCACAAAATTATATTGAGTGGATATATTTATGAAATATTTCCCTATTGTTGGGAAATATTTGTAATATATCCAGATTTTTATAACCAAAGATAATTATGAACATCTTTTGTGCATGAAGCTTTTTTCTTCCTTTTGGATTACTTCCTCAAGTAAATTTCCAGAAGCAGAATGACTGGATTAAAGGATATATATATTTTTTGAGTTCAGATACATATTGTCATTCTCACTTTTTAAAAGGCATGAAAACCTCTAGATAATGCCTCAAAGTAAATACACTCATGATACTATTTCCTGTGCTCTAAATCCATAAGAATGAGGGATAAGATGTCAAAATATATATTTATATGCTTCTCTCAAAATACAAGAGGAAAATCTCAGCAGCTCAATATACAAGTAAAACTTAAGCAATAAGCAAAATGTTAAACCACAGGCGTAAGCAGCCGGAGCCAGGCAAGCTGGGCTGGAGTTAAATACCCTCCTGGCCAGGCTAAATGCACCTTCTGTAATAGGAATCTGAGTTGGGCTTCCTACCCAAGAAGAGCGGGCAAGATAGCTCCACCCAGGCATGGAGAACTGTAGCAGAAATACACTACTTGCTCAGGGCCAGTGTCCACGGCAGAGTCCCTTCTGCTCTGTGCCATATGAACTGTGGAGAGTTGTCACTCCAGAAATGGGGAGCTCTGAAGTGAGCTGCACACATATGACATGGGTTGAGTCTGGTTAACCCATGAGATGGAGGCTAAGGCAGCTAAGAAACTGCCTCACAGACAAGGGACATGTGAAAGAAAATTCCCATGCAAAATGAGCTTTCCAGGAAAGGTTTGAAAACACACTTAGCACAATGAGAAGTAGTCCCAAAGGAGAGATTTATATCCTGAGGTGACAGAGATACAAGAAGAATCTAAAAAGAACTTTGAAAGAGGGGCTTCCCTGGTGGCGCAGTGGTTGAGAGTCCTCCTGCCGATGCAGGGGACGCGGGTTCGTGCCCCGGTCCGGGAAGATCCCACATGCCGCGGAGCGGCTGGGCCCGTGAGCCAAGGCCGCTGGGCCTGTGAGCCTGTGCTCCACAACGGGAGAGGCCACAACAGTGAGAGGCCCGCGTACCGCACAAAAAAAAAAAAAAAAAAAGAACTTTGAAATGAATCTGTTTAAAATCTTCAAAAAAATAAAATAAGATAACATCAATAAAATCAGAATAGGAGATTATGAAACTGGAATAGGTAAATAATTTAAAAGAGCATTAAAAAATTATCCACCCCTCAACTTAAAAATAAAACCATCCCTTAAAGGAACTGTACTTCACGACATTGACAGAAGAGGGTGATCTTGAACTAGGAATGACGAATTACTCCAAATCCATAAAATGAAACAAAGTAGCATAAATCAACACAAAGCTACTCTAAGGGGAAAAAAATGAGAATAAAAAAATATTTTAAAAAAAAATTATTTATTTTATTTATTTATTTTTGGCTGTGTTGGGTCTTCGTCGGTGGGCGCAGGCTTCCTCTAGTTGCAGCGAGCGGGGGCTACTCTTCATTGCCATGCGAGGTCTTCTCATTGTGGTGGCTTCTCTTGTGGAGCACGGGCTCTAGGCGCACAGGCTTCAGTAGTTGTGGCACAAGGGCTCAGTAGTTGTGGCGCACAGGCTTAGGTGCTCCACAGCATGTGGGATCTTCCTGGAGCAGGGCTCGAACCCGTGTCCCCTGCATTGCCAGGCAGATTCTTAACCACTGCGCCACGAGGGAAGCCCCGAGGATAAAAAAATCTTAGCTGGAGAAAATTCTTACCAAAAAACCACAAAATTCCAAATGGATTAATATCACCAAACAAGCATTTGGAAACAGGAAAAGCCACTTTAAATTAAAATTCAAAATCCAAGGGGGCTTCCCAGGTGGCGCAGTGGTTGAGAGTCCACCTGCCGATGCAGGGGACACGGGTTCATGCCCCGGTCCGGGAAGATCCCACATGCCGCGGAGCGACTGGGCCCGTGAGCCATGGCCGCTGAGCATGCGCCTCCGGAGCCTGTGCTCCGCAACGGGAGAGGCCACAACAGTGAGAGGCCCGCGTACCGCAAAAAAAAAAAAAAAAAAAATTCAAAATCCAAGAACAGAAATGGACAAAGTGATAGGTAGATAGATAGATAAAGTGATTGAGCAATCAACTGAATGAACTTGGGGAAAAAAAGACAAAATTATTTTAGGAATGAAGGCTAAATTTTAAGTACCCAACAGAGAACAGACTCAAATGAAATTTTAATGAAGAGTATTTAGGAGAGGCAGGAAAATAAACAAGAAAATAAAAATGAAATAAAGAACTAAAACGATTCAGACAGAAAGTGGTTGAAATGGAAGACAAAGAAAATTAAGGATACAAATCATTGGAACTCCTGAAGAAGACATGTAAAACAATGGAATACAATTTATATTTAACCCTATAATTCAAAATGGAGATCTATATCCTGTTTATGTACTGGAAGACTCAATATTGTTAAGATGTCGATTCTCCCCAGATTGAACTATAGACCTATCTAGGAAAAACTCCCTGTGTCTCCTTTACCTTTACACTCACTGACACTTCTGACCTGAGATGTGTGGGTTTATTCCCACACTCACCCATTTTCCAACAGCAGCTGGGTGTCCTACAGTTCAGTTCAATCTGACACTATGTACCTGGAGTGGGCGTCAGATCCCCTAAGTTAAGGGCTCAGTCCCACAAGACTGTCCACACTTCAGATGCCAATCACAAGGCTCAGGTTGTCCCTGGTACTTCTGACTAAACAGTTATAAATCGAAGTTCCCACAACCACCTCCCTGGATTTAATAATTTGCTAGATCAGTTCACAGAACTCAGGGAAACATTTATTACTACATTTTCCAGTTTATTATGTAATAAAGGGTATGGGACTTCCCTGGTGGCGCAGTGGTTAAGAATCCACCTGCCAATGCAGGGGACACGGGTTCAGCCCTGGTCCGGGAAGATCCCACAGGCCGCGCAGCAACTAAGCCCGTGAGCCACAACTACTGAGCCTGTGCTCTAGAGTCCGCGAGCCACAACTACTGAGCCCGTGTGCTACAGCTACTGAAGCCCGCTTGCCTAGAGCCCATGCTCCGCAGCAAGAGAAGCCACCGCAATGAGAAGCCCACGCACCACAACGAAGAGTAGACCCCGCTCGCCTCAACTAGAGAAAGCCCATGCACAGCAACGAAGACTCAATGCAGTAAAATAATTAATTAATTTAAAAAAATGAATCTCAACTATTGCTTTACATTATATATAAAAATGTATTCAAAATGAATCATAAACCTAAACATAATACCTAAAGAAGTAAAATTTGTAGAAGAAAACACGTACAAGAAAAATTTGTGACCCTGGGGTAGACAAAGATTTCTTAGATTAGGCACAAAAAAGCACAAAATATAAAAGAAAGCTGATAAATTGGACTTCACCAAAATCATAAATTTCTGCTCTTTCAAGTACAGCATTAAAAAAGGAAATAGTCAAGCCATGTAATGGGAGAAAATATTCACAATACATACATAAGACCAAGGACTTTTATCCAGAATATGAAAAGAACTCTTATAACTCAATAATGAGAAGATAGACTACTTAACTTTAAAAATTGGAAAGGAAGAAAGATTGGGATGGAAGAGTCTCAGGCAAGCTGTCGAGGAGTTTTCAAGCCAAAGTCACACTCCTCTTGATGGAATGGGCTTGCCTCAGTCCCTCTGCTGTGCTCAATCATTGGAGCAAGTAGCCTAGGGAAGCGGGACTCCGCCCACTGGTGGTGGAGATAGAGGGGCAGGAGTAGGGGCCGGCTTGCAATTTTGCTCTTCGGTAGGAAATCCAGTGGCACATTTTCACAGCCACCCCTTCTCTGTCTCTACTTTCTGTTCTTCTGCCTTTGTTCTCCCAAGTATCATTTTTCTCTGAGCCTCTATCCCTCCTTTACAAAATCAGAGATATGATCATCAGATCTTCAGCATTCTCCTAACATCTGGCAAAGATGAGGAATTCTGGCTTTGTGACTCCCTGAAACTTTGCAGCAGAAAAACATTATTCTCACTGTTGTTAGGGCCACTCCTTTTCTCCAGCCCCACATCCCCTAGCATGGTGAGTCCTTACCTCTCTCAGGGAATTCTGCCCCATTCTTACACTGTAATAAGATGTAATAAGATGCTAGAATGCAGAAAATCCCACATTACACCATCAGCCAACTCTGTGTGTGTGTGTGTGTATTCTCACACAGTGTTAAGCTTTTAAATGTTTTAAGCATTTTTTTTTTTTTTGGAAGACCTGGTGATTCTATCACAAACAGTTTTCTGGAGATTCCCCTGGCCTAGATGAGCTGTTAACCTTTGAACTTGTTATGGGAACCTGTGTATTTTTTAATAAATTATTGATGTAAAGGAAAGAGAATCAGTGATGCTTATCTCAAAGGAAAACAAATGAGGCATTGGAAGATATGAAAAAATTTAAAAACCTGAACAAATCAAGTAATAAAAACAGCCTTTCCACCTTTACTCAAAACATACCAACGGAAAGCTCTCAACAATTCCACAATTTGGGGAATAAGAGCCCTTATTTCTATGGATAAGGTCAATTCGTACTTGTTGGATGAATGAACGAATGCAGAATGGGAGACAAGGTGACCCTGGCATTGTATTGGGTAAACAGGTCATGCTTTACTACTTGCATGGAATCTAGGAATTAAAGAGGTTCATCACCTGATGATTAGCCACTGATCCCAGTTTTTCATCAGCTCTGTTTCTTAAACCTGGAGAAATTTCACTGTGAATCACTCATTCACTTCTCAGAATTTTATTTTCTGTGCTGTGGGAGTCTGAAAGTTAGTATCTACAAAAATATCACCCTGTGAAGCAGTTCAAAAAAGCCAATGATAATATGTGGCTGTAGAACACAGGTCTCCTTTCGAACAAATTTAACCAGGTATTGCAGCGTCTCAAGCATAAAATAAGATCACATTAATTTTTCATGCCCGCATTTTAATGGCTGGAACCACTGAGCTCTTGCTAGATCTTAGGCTCTTGCAGTGGACACAGGGATGGTGAATCCCCAGGTCTCTGTTCAAGGAAGGACTTGCCCAGCTGCTGGGAGTGCTGTCAGCAGAGAACCTTCAGCTGTCAGCCCCTTCAGGGTCAGCCTCATACTTATACAGATGGTCCCTGACTTAGAATGATCAGGCTTAGAATGGCTATAGAGAGCTCCTTTGCCTAAGGTTACACCCTTCCTGGGGCAGCTTATACCTAATGATGGATGGGAGCCGGGCTATATAGTCCCAGCCGTTTCAGCCCAACATGGGACAACTCAGATGCATTGGGTTGCCTGTAGGGTTAGTGGAGGCTGGTGGACCTACATATTAGTCCACCTTCTCTCTCAGCCCAGTCCAGCTTCCTTCCCCTTCCTGCCACATGTGTTGATCTCAAGGGTGCTTCCTGTAAACATCCTGCACACTAAACTCCATCTCAGAGTGTGCTTGTGGAGGACCCAACCTGCAACAACTCCTGCCCACTGCCACCTAGCACTGCCAGATAAAATATGGAACTCCCAGTTAAATGTGAATTTCAGATAAACAATGGATAACTTTTTAGTACAGATCTTCCTCGGCTTATGATGGGGTTACATCCAGATAAAGCCATCATAAGTTGAAAATGTCGTAAGTCAAAAACCTACCAAACGTCATAGCCTAGCCTAGCCTACCTTAAACATGCTCAGAACACTTACATAAGCTGAACGTTGGGCACAATCATCTAACACAAAGCTATTGTATACTATAGTGCTGAAGATCTCATGAAATGTATTGAATAGTGTACTGAAAGTGAAAAACAGAATGGTTGTAAGTGTATTGGTGGCTTACCCTCATGATCATGTGGCTGCCTGGAAGTTGCCACTGGCCAGCATCACTATAGCATCATACAGCATATTGTGAGTACAGAAAAAAGTCAAAATTCAGAATTCTAAGTACAGTTTCTACTGAGTGCATATTGCTTTCACAACACTGTAAAGCCAAAAAAAGTAAGGCAGAAAGAGAAAAACAAATATCGTATATTAACGCATATATGTGGAATCTAGAAAAGTGGTACAGATGAACCTATCTGCAAAGCAGAAATAGAGACACAGATGTAGAGAACAAACGTGTGGACACCAATGGGGGAAAGGGGGGGGGGTGGGATAAATTGGGAGATTGGGATTGACATATATACACTACTATGTATGAAATAGATAACTAATGAGAACCTGCTGTTCTCAAGCACAAGGAACACTCAGTGCTCTGTGGTGACCTCAATGGGAAGGCAACCCAAAAAAAGAGGGGATATATGTATACATATAGCTGACTTGATTCGCCGTGCAGCAGAAACTAACACAACAGTGTAAAGCAACTATACCCAATTTAAAAAAAAAATCGTTTAAGTTGAACAATTCTAAGTCAGGGAGCATCTGTATAAGTATGTCTCAAATATTGTTTTGGCTCTATTCCCTATGCCTAGTATGGTGCTTGGCTTAGAGAAATGTTTGTTGGATGAATGAGAATGTTAGGACCTTATTTTAAAATAGAATGCCCTGTTACACAAGGAAGAAGGCAGAGGTGGGCAATGGTCTCCTACTTTCCATTCTGTGAGCATTTCTCAGAAGGTCCACAGATAAGCAACATCCCAACTACCTGAGGATGCTGGCTACAAATGCAGATTCCTGGGCCCCGCCAGCTTTAGTGAAGGAGGACCTCTGGGGCTGATCCCTAGAAATCTGCATTTGTAGCAAGCTGCCTGGAAGAGTCTTCTATCCCCTAAGGTTTGAGAAACTTCTACACTGAGAATGGTGGCCTTGAACTAGAAAAAACAGTTTTATCCCAATTGAGCAGGCCTCTCTCTGTGGTCACCAAAGAACTGTAGAGAACAGGGGACGAACCCTGTCTCTTTCCCTTTCCTCTTGAGTCTCCTTTCTTGGACCAGACTGATCGTCGTAATCTCTGGGAGAAGAGTTGTATAAGAATTCAGATCTACTAAATCAGAGGCTCCAAGGGTAATATGCTGAGCATGGGAGGGCCTCAGAGAAGCCAGAGCGGCTGCGAAAGGTATTAGGGAAGAGATGCTTTGAACGACAGGCAGGATTGCACGGGCATATTGGAAAGGTCTGAGTATTCCAGAATTATAGACTCCACAGGCTTAGAAGCAGGAGAAGCATGGCCGGAGGAGACACTCACTGTTAGAAGGTGCCTGAATCTCAGTGACACGCTGCTTCAGGATCTGGGTGGCAACTTCAGGAACATTCCTCTCCAGCTCCAAACACAGTTCCAAGTTTCTGCTGTCAGATGTCCCTCTGGAAAGAAGCAGAGGAATCTTTCTACAGGGTTTACTCAGATCTCAAATGTGTCAACACAAAAACTAAATGATCATCTGCCAGGAGTTCCCAGATTGGTGCCCCAGTCGGCTGGACCCTGAAGTCCAAAAGCTCATGTTCAAATTTCATACCTTTGACCAAGTCCTCCTCATGCAACATTCTACTCTCTTCCCCACAGGATGAAGGGGCGAAGGTGCATGGGATGGGTGAGTGGTTTTCCCCAGATGCCAAACAATATCATAAAATTTTCCTCTCCCTCCCATTTTATCCTTTAAGGAGCAACAGGATTTGTGAGTAAGAGGCATCTAGGCATTTGGCATTTGTGCAAGGTGATTTGGGGCTGATGAAGAATATGTGACCTCCATGGAGGGGTGAGGTGGGGGAGTCACTCTGAGCACACACCTGGCTAGAGCAGCAGGTGCATGTGGGGAAGAGTGAAGAATAAGTTCGGATCATTGATAGTA
The DNA here is from genome assembly GCF_949987515.2 of Delphinus delphis. Classification (NCBI taxonomy): domain Eukaryota; kingdom Metazoa; phylum Chordata; class Mammalia; order Artiodactyla; family Delphinidae; genus Delphinus; species Delphinus delphis. Next base: position 32,886,806 of record NC_082698.1, on the reverse strand, counting down.
ATTTACCAGCCTTGGTATGCTAAGAGGGACAGTTCATCTTCTCAACCCATCTTTCTAGACCAACGTTATTGCAAGTCTCAGCTCACACTGTCACCTCCACAAAGAAGCCACGCCTAAGCACCTATTTTATTTTTAATTTTCTTAACATTTATTTATTTATTTGGCTGTGCCGGGTCTTAGTTGTGGCACTTGGGATCTTTGCTGTGGCATGCGGGATCTTTTAGTTGCAGCATGCGGGATCTTAGTTGCGGCATGTGGGATCTAGTTCCCTTACCAGGGATCGAACCCGGGCCCCCTGCATTGGGAGCACAGAGCCTTAACCACTGGACCACCAGGGAAGTCCTGCTAAGCACTAGTTTTAAAATTGCTCCCTCCCTACTCTGACACTCTCCATCACATTACACTGTTTCATCTTGTTTAGTGTGTTGCTCATATATTTAGAATTATGCTGCTTTTTACTTATTTACTTGTTTGCTATCTTTGCCTTCACGAGAATGTAAATTCTATGAGAACTGAGTCTGTCAGTTTTGTCCACAGCTGTAATCCCTCGCCTAGCATTCCTTAAGTACGCCATAAAATGGTTGTTGAATGGATGAATGAACTTACATTTTTTTCATTGAACATGATGAATATTTGTTAATCCATAACAGAAATGTAAGCACAAATGCTATGATGATAGAAGTATCTATGCCATAGGGACCCTTAGTTTGCACTGTTCCTTGGGGCTCACGTGGACTGTCTTGTTAATTCTGAACTACATTTGAAAAGCCATTGACAAGTTCTGTGGAGAAAAAGACAAAGGTTGAGCATTGCAAAGTCTTTACCAAATTGTTGCACAGGGTTTTATGATTTGACATTTAGGGGAAAATCAGCAAGTCAGCCTATACCCAACAGAAATTCAAGAGGTGACAGGTAATAATTACTCATGAACATTACATTTGAAAGCCTTTAGCATGAAAAAAAATCTTTAGATAGATGCATGTATTTCTCTTAAATTTTATCTCAGAAAAAGTAGACTTTAATGAGTCTTTCTAATGAATAAAAACTCATTTTTAAAACTAAATAAAACTTGCCACAATCTGCATGTTCAATGAAGTATTTTGTTAAAATTTACGTGGAGAAGAAATCAAATTCAATTAATCACTAAGAAGTCAGAGCTCAGTCAAGGATAAAAGACCTGGAAAGTAGAATCATAAAAGCTCCCAGGTGTCAGTGAAGTTGCATACCACTTCCTAACATATAAGATTATAATATTCAAAATTTTACTTATCTGCATCTCTAGGTCTAATTCTCCTGTTTTGAATGTCACAAAAGGTCATTTCTTTGACTCTCCAAAGAGCAGAATTTTTCTAAAAATAGGCAAATAGGACCTGTACATCCTTTACCCTTCCAAAGTCTATGCATCTATAATTACGCCCTGCGTTTAAGAAGGAGACAGCTAAATTATCTGTGCCTTTTAAAGAAATGTTCAGGAATTTGGTTGAGGTTGTCAAATTTCTTAGATGATTAACTAGCTTAAAGCAGGCTATTTAGGTTTCTACTATTGATGTTAAAACGTTTGCCTTTGTTCATTTGTTTTTCATTCCTTTCCTTCTAATGTTATTTGAGTTGTGGGTCTTTGTCTATCACTAGATAATGTGCATCAATTTCAGAGCCTCTGCTGCTTACAGAACTTAGCACAACTCATTCATTCAACAAATACTTTTAAGTGCCTGCTATGGTCTAGATACTGCAGAAATAGCAGTAAACAGAGACACCTGCCTTCTTGGAGCTTGTATTTTAGTGGTGAAGACAGACAATGAATAAGTAAAATGTGTGCTCTTGCTAGATTGTGATGGGTGCTAAGGAGAAAGCTAAGCAGAGAAGGGTACATGGGAAATCTGTGCACGGGAGGAGGAGGCCGGAAAAGGCCTCAAGGAGAGACGCCATTTGAGTGAAGTTGGGAAGCAAGTAGGGGCACACCAGGCAGATAGAAAGCACTCATATGTATTGAGTAACTGAACCATGGTCAATTAGTTTCTCAGCTCTCACTATGTTTGGGATGTCTCTTCCACTGAGGGGCTGGTGTGTTTATATTGTAGAAATCTTGTCCTTTCTCATAACTCTTGAATGATGTCCTTATTCACAACCAAAAATAGCAATCCCAGATCAGCTGATATGCATAGTTACTTCCCGAAGAATAAATGACTCTGCACTGTCAGAAACTGGCTGGGAAGCCAGCTGGCTGAATACGTAGGGGGTAATGTAGTAGCCTGCATTTGTGGGAATTCAGCAACACCACCTGCAGCTGTGTGGATGTGGCACCGTATGAAATGGAAGGGGTCAAAGAATTCCAAAGAGAAAGCAGAAGGCAGAGGTCTTGCTATTGGGAGTTAAGGTTTTACACACAAAAATGGTGTCAGGGAGGGAGAAATTTCCTCCTCGATCCCTCTTGAGTTCTTGTGGCTGGGCTAATAATAAAATTAACAGACAGATGAACAGGAGCAAAAGAAACAGATTTTAATCCTGTGCCCAGAGGTCTCAGAGAAATGGGACCTAAGAAGTGGCCAAAACAGGCAGCTTTTTATACTTTTTAGACAAATAAACAAATTTATGAGGAATTGACAGGACAAAGAAACATTGGGTTTTGGGTGCTCAATTAGAGAAGAATCTAAACAGAGTTTGGGCTTAGGGAGTAAATTAAGGTAACAAGGTTTATTTATCTGGGCTTCTCAGCCCCAAATTCCTTAAGGGTGTCCTTCTACCTCCAGATGCAGGGAGGGCGCCTTTCACGTGAGAGATTTATTTCCTGCTTTTAGGGCGGCAGAGAGGAGGAGTAGCATGTCCCTCTTGCACCGACCATTTCTTAAGTAACTTTCATTCAAAATAATCAATGTGCCATTGAGGCACATTTTGGGGTGGCTGACCCTGGGTCCCAACAATAGCAATAAAACTCTGAACTGTAAACTAGTTTCTAGTTCTTGCATGTACATGTGTGGACTTTTCTCCAGCCTTATCTATTGGTCGTACCTAAGCAACATGTTATTCTTGGTACAAACTACCACCACCAGGAACTGAATGCCCTCTTAGCTCTCTGTGGCTTTGCACGTGCTCTGTACTCCTGACCCTTAGCCTTCCAAGACTCAAGTCAAAATTTCACCTTTTCTGTCAAAACCCAATGAACCATAACTTAAACTCGGTGCATATCACTGTAGGTGAATTATATCTCAAAAAAATAAAAGAGGGCTTCCCTGGTAGTGTAGTGGTTAAGAATCCGCCTGCCAATGCAGGGGACACGGGTTCGAGCCCTGGTCCGGGAAGATCCCACATGCCGTGGAGCAATGAAGCCCGTGGGCCACAACTACTGAGCCTGTGCTCTAGAGCCCATGAGCCACAACTACTGAGCCCACGTGCCACAACTAGTGAAGCCCGTGTGCCACAACTACTGAGCCTGTGCTCTAGAGCCCATGAGCCACAACTACTGAGCCCACGTGCCACAACTAGTGAAGCCCGTGCGCCTAGAGCCTGTGCTCCACAACAAGAGAAGCCACCGCAATGAGAAGCCCGCACACTGCAACAAAGAGTAGCCCCTGCTCACCGCAACTAGAGAAAGCCCATGCACAGCAATGAAGACCCAATGCAACCAAAAATAAATAAATAAATAAATTTATAAAAAAAAAAAAAGAAAAAAACTTCATCTCCTCTGAGAAGCCTTCCTGGCACAACCTCCCATTCCCCCCAACCTTCCCCGCACCAGCAGGTTTGGCCATGACGCCTGGCAGTTCCAGAGACTGGGAGTGAGCTTCCTAGTGAGCCCAGGAGCCAAAGGAGGGGATGTTAGTGCACCTGGTAATAATTCAGGTGGATTATTGCCTTCTTTGCCTCTTCCACATTCCTCCTCCTTTATCCTTTCAACTGCAGACAGATAATTTCTGCCTCCTAGGGTTTTGTTCACTGTCGAATTATTGAGTAAAGATGCATTTTAATATTTCCCCAATTTTTGCTAACTTCTAGGAACACTAATTCAAACTTTACATCATAATTCAGACTTGTCCCACCCATCCATCCATTAGAGGTCAAAGCACAGTTATACAGGTTTTTGAGACAGAGGGCTGTATGTTAAATGACATAGATAGTTTGCACACCCAGATCTGTAAGTACAACGTGGTGGGTCATCGTGACCCCTTATAAGATCAAGAAGGAATGTTATCTTTTAAGAAGTTGTCCTGTTGGTGCTAGGAGAATGTTGTTCTTTATGGCTGAGCAGGTATTTCTGCTGTTGGGGGAGGTTTGGTCCAGGCATAATGCAGATACACAATGCACAGTAGAGGCGGGAGGGGAGGCGAAAGGGCAGAGAAAAAAATTTTAGGCTTAAATTTTTCTTGTCTTGCTAGAAAATATGAATTTTATTTCATACTTCCTTCCTTTGCGCCAACCAGACCTTTTTGCTGTTCTGTGAACACACCTAACACACTTGCACCTCCCTCTGTCCAAAGCATCCTTCCCCCTACATCTGCAAGGCTCACACATGTACTTCTCAACCAAACACCCTATCTAAAATGCAAAGCCCACCCCCAGCAGTTCCCAGTCCCTTCACCTTGCTCTAAAGCTCATATCATGTTTTATCATTCTCCATAATTTACTTATTTAATTGTGTTCATTATCTCTTTCATTAGCTTGTAAGCACCAGAAAAGGAAGGACATTTTCTGTTTTAATCACTGAATAGCTTGCATCCGTGTGGCTAGCACACTGAAGGTGCTCAATCGGTATGTATTAAATGAGACGGTACTGGCTTTAGCAGCCCTAGGGAAAGTTTATCTGAGGCCCCGCAAGTGAGAAAGCACAGAACTACCTCTCTGACTTTTGATTATTAAGCTGCACAAGTGTAAAAAACTCATTTTCATGTTACCCTTCAGTCAACAAAGCGATACAGTTCCTTGAACTTGCTTAATGAGTGCATGAGAATGATGGCTAATTAATGTGAAGCAGCCTAGCTGCTCTGCCAGTTAGCTGCGAGGATCACCTGAAGAGCTCCTCGGAAGGGGAAGAGGCCTCTCTCTGGCCCCTGCATATATGCCCCAATGTCTGCACAAGCCCAGAGGAGTATCTAAGGTGAAAGGAGAACGGAGACAGCCTCCATCTCGGGGTCTTGGACAGTTTCTGATTGTTCTTCTTGCCTATAGGAAGCCTGGGACTTTGTTCCCACTTTCCCAACCTGGGACCCTCATCCTGGACCCTGGTTTGTGGGATTCCTCAAAGACTGATCCTAGAGCTAGTTAATTAGAACATCCAGGCTCATGGGATAACTGGGGCTGTTTCTTGCTCTCTGGAATCTTTCCTGGCCTGGCTTTTCCTGGCTGAATGCTACTCAATCTCTCTCTCTTTCTCTCTCTCTCCCTCTCTCTCTTTCTATTTACATTAACTGATGTTCTGGCCACAAATTGAGAACAGATTTTACCTGTCAGACTGGGTCTGAATCCAGCTGAGCCACTTACAGGCTGATTGACTTTGAATATGTTTCTCAACCTTTGAGAGCACTGAATTTTACCTGAGCCCTGAGAAAACATGGAGGGTTAAGAAGTCCCCCGCCATCTCTTGGTACTCCAAAATCCCTCCACCTTTTTGTATTCCAGGAAATGGCTATCTCAGACAGGACAACCTGACCTTGCAGCTTCCAAGACCTATCTCCACCCTTTCCAGGATTCCCAAGAGGCATTCCCTTATTTATCTGCTTCTATAAAACTCCAGGCCCCTTCCCTTTATTGAGATCATCCGTGTTAATGAACCTTCTCCCTATTGCAGTAGCCTGGGTAAAACGAGATCCTTAATTGTCCACTACATTTTGTCTTTCATAGTTTTAAGCCTCGATTTCCCATCTATAAAAGGAGATCATCATAACTACTTCTTAGACTTGGTTGAGGGTTGAATGAAATTATGTATGTCAAGTTTAGTAAACTCTCAATAAATATTCTGATGGGATTATTATTCCTGTTAATTCCCTCCAGCCCAGTTCTACCAGGCCTTGGACCTTAGGTTTTCAATTAAAACTTGCTATCACTACACATTTTCTGTTATTGACAGTATTTTTCTAGAAGATTTTTTCTAGAATAAGATTTTGAGGGGTTTGGCCATGTCTAGCCCTAATCAGTCACTGTCAACCATCAAACACATCCTTAAAGCATGTCCCAAAGGCTGACTGAAAACAGCATCTCAGGGCTCCCCCTGCATTCAGAAATGGAGTTCTGAACCACTTCCCCAACCTGCCCCACCTTTGTTCTCCAAGATCTGGCCTTGCTTCTCCCTTCACATTTCATTCTTGGTGTTTTTTCCTGTAATAAGCGTTGTGTCTCAACTATTCTACATGCTTCTGGGTCCTACTGGTGGTAGAGTAGGGGGCTACTTCACTCAGGGGAGAGCTAGGGCTAATCACTCCTTCGCTGTGCTTCTGACGGATGTTATGCAGATAAGAGTCTCTCAGGTAATAAGAGTTGTCTCTGGGAGTCGCTCTCTTCCTGGTATGGAGACATCTTTATATGGAATATATATACAAATGTAGATTTCCTTTACAAAAGAAGAAATTTATACTCTATTTTTAGGCAGTTAAAGGGAAGTAAAGAGCTCTTCCTTGTATGCTGGTTCTCAATGGCCTTTAGCTCAAGATAATCCACATCCTAGAGAGACATATTTTGGAATGGCATATTCTGATAGCCTTCATATGTTTATTGCAGTGTTTGAGCCCCATCAGTTGTAGATCTTTGAAAGCGTGCAGCGTCTGAAGAATTATCCAAAGAACCCTATGTCTGCCCAGGCTAATACATTTTAAATTGAGTTAAATATTCATCCATTTCCCTTTTGCTTTCATTTTATTAGGATAATGAGAGCTGCAGAGACGTTTTAAAATAGAAGTTGTTTAAAATTCCTTCTGTATATTTGAGCCTAATCAACTGAGTTCTCCCTACTATAACTAGCATGGAATGCTTCACAAATCTGGAGATCAAACATGATCACATCTCTACCACTTTTCTAATTATTTGCTTGAGGCCCCATCTGCCTTACTATCAAGAAGCACAGTATCTCCTACCCTAAATTATCTAAGAACCATGGCGGAGAGTGGTGAGTAGGGGTGGGGGCATCTCACTTCAGCCAAAAAGGAAGCCCATGTAGCTTCCACACTCTAATCATGCTTTTTTATTTTCATTTCCAATGCTTTGACATCTTGGGACCTTGCTGATCCTGGATGGCTGCCCCTCCAAGGGCTAGCCAATTCCTAGAGATAGTAAAGACTAGCTGGGATTAGTACTTTTCATATGCCAACTAACCAATCCAGAGCCTACCCCCTCCCACCTACTCTATCAGGCTCTCATCCTCAGGGCCACTATTCCCCTGCCCTAATCACCCCAGGGCCAGTACTAGACAACTACAGAACACCCAGAGACCATTGAAATTATTCAAGTAGCCAGTCCTCAGCCTGCTTACACTGCCTTGTCTATTTCTTTCCACAGAAACCACAATAAAGCCTCTTGCCCATATTTTTCTCAAGTTCATTTTTCTTCTAACCAATGCTGGTACTTCCCCACCACTATGGTAAGCCACCCCCACTCCTCTTGGGAACTGTGAGTAATAATCATTTCATCAGCAATCCTCTCCTGATCTGTTGGCCTCCCCATTCCTGAACAATAATAAAATTTATATGTTAAAACCATCCCAGAATCTAGTGAGTCCAGCAAGCTATGGCTTTTCACTGTCAAGGGCATCAGCATTGAAAATAGGTGTTATAAAGTCCAAGGGGTCATGCTGGCCTCTCACTGCCATGATGTCAATGTGTTCCAGATCTCAACCAAGACTTCAGGAGGTCCTGGAGGCAGAGCCCAGCTCAGCCGAGGATGCCCCACACCTGGGATTCCAAGAGAGCTGATGCTCAGTGCTTTCAGCTCACATATCCAGGCACCTCCTGGGGGAAGTCAACCTGTAGAAGACTGGCATCTGGCATCAGCCACCTTGGGGACCCATAGCTATCTTGTGAGAAGGCTGCCTTCAATTGATACACTGATGTAATCCAGTGATTTACTCTAGAGGAGAGTAGGGGAGTTCCTGGCATCTCTTTTGCTATAAAAAAGAGAACCCCTTCCAAAACACTACCCCAATTTCATACAGGCATTTCACAACTTATCAGATTACCTAATTTATGAAGGAACTGCTTGTAAAATAACCTTTGTTCCTCCTCCATCACTGGCCTCCCTTGAGCTCATTATGGACTCTTTCCATCCCTGAAAACTCCCTTTCTCCCCATCTCCCATCCACAATGGCCAAAGCTCCCCCACAGACACCTTCTCTTCTAGTCTTCCCCTAAGCCTCCTGGCGATGCCCCAATCTTGGCTCCTCCATCAGCCTAAGCCTCTTTCCCTACAGCCTAGCTCATTTAAAGTTCCCCATAGACCTCAAGCCTTAGCTTTCAGAAAAGCTTAGGAACCTGTGTCAGGCCCAGCACTCAAGTTTTAGGAGGGCCTGGGCTGCTTCAAGGATTGTGTTGGGGAAGGGAAGAATTTCCTTCCACCCTTTCTAGGTTCTTCAGCTGGTCTAAGAATTGACATGAGACAGAATAACAGGAGAAAATCAAATTCCATCACACATTTATGGGGGCCCTACCAAAAAAAAAAAAAGAGACCAAGGACACACTAGGCGATTGAAGCCTATATGGCAGAGTGAAAGGAAAATCAAAATGGAGTCAGTATCGTTAAAAGAGCCGTCTACAATGGAGCTGGAAGGCTACTGAAGAAGTGTGACCTATGCACGTGTTTCAGCCTGGGAGGAATCTGACCTTTTGACTGCTTATTATCCTAATGAAAGTATCCAGAACATCTGCTAGAAACTCAAGATACTTATCAGACCCTTATCCTAAAATAACTGTGACAGTCTATCTACTTATTGGACCCCTACCATTAAACAACTTGTGATTACTTAAGGACAAATATTTTCTGAATTGTGTCAGAATCACAATTATCACCAAGCAACTTTAACAGCCTTGTGGATTTTTGTCTTTATAAGCCCCGTACTCATTCTCTTCCCCAGAATACTCTTTTTGTGATAGGTAAGAACAAATCTGACTCCATACTGGATCTGTTACTTGTACTTTAACCTTTGTATTCTATTGCTTTTGCTACAAGTTAATCACTAAAGAGTTGTTGCGTAGGGGCTTCCTTGGTGGCACAGTGGTTAAGAATTCGCCTGCCAATTCAGGGGACACGGGTTCGAGCCCTGGTCCGGGAAGATCCCACTGCTGCAGAGCAACTAAGCCCGTGCCCACAACTACTGAGCCTGTGCTCTAGAGCCTGCGTGCCACAACTACTGAAGTCCACACGCCACAACTACTGAGCCTGTGCGCCTAGAGCCCGTACTACGCAACAAGAGAAGCCACCGCAATGAGAAGCCTGCGCACCACAACGAAGAGTAGCCCCCGCTTGCCGCAACTAAAAGAAAGCCCATGCGCAGCAACAAAGACCCAACGCAACCAAAAATAATTTAAAAAATAAATAAATAAAAAATAGAGTTGTTGCCTATAGCTTAAAGTACACATAATGGCCCATCTCCAGGAACTCTGCCTCCCATGCCTGAGCCTTAACTTAAAATACCTTTGTTTAGTTCACAGGAAACATCCTAACCAGGTCACCTGTGAACGGCTGCCAGAAAGAAGAATTTAACACATACTTTCCAGAGTCTGGCCGGAACCAGGAAATATTTACAGCAACTTATCGCCTTTTTTACTCTACCTTTTCAGCTCCCCCTCTTAGTTCCATAAAAGAAACTAGCAACCAAACCTGGGTGAGATGGTTCTTTACGGCGTTAGGTCCACCATGTTCTTGGTCTGCTGGCTTTCTGGATGAAGTGGCTATTCCTTGCCCCAACAGCTCGGCTCTCGATTCATTGGCCTGTCTCAGGCGGGGAGAGGTACGAGGTTGGACTTGGTGACATTTTGGGGATTACCCTATCTGTATCTGCTGAATTGCAATTCTTAAGAACCCAAATAAAATCTTTTCTTAGTTGCAGCCACCTGCATTAGTTTTTGTTTTTGTTTAATTTGGCTGTACTGGATCTTAGTTGTGGCACGCGGGATTCCTGAGTGTGGGATCTTCGTTGCGGCATGCGGGATCTTTTAGTTGGGGCACGCAGAATCTTTTTTTAGTTGTGGCACGTGAACTCTTAGTTGCAGCATGTGGGATCTAGTTCCCTGACCAGGGATTGAACCCGGGCCCCCTGCATTAGGCGCGCAGAGTCTTAGCCACTGGACCACAGGGGAAGTCCTTGCATTAGTTTTTGATTGACACCATCTGAGAGACGTGGGTAAGAGTTTGGAACTTCAGAGGGGAGGAAGGCAATTAACCTGGAGCTGAGAAAACAAATGTTTCGTAAACAAAGGTTTGCTCTGCTTTGCAGAGACAATGGACACAGGAAGGACTTTGGTCTGTAGGCCCTCCAAGTTTTCCCTACCACGCCCAGCCCACATTCTTTGCAGATATCTCTGGTGAGAGTGCTCTTCCTGGACCAGGCCCTTTATCTAAATTAATTTAGGCAGTTAAGGGGGAGGTAAAAAAGAAAGACTACCTGAGGCTTCTTTTAACTTAAAAATAACCAGCCTAAAATAATCCACCTGCTAAAGAGACACATGTCTTTGGCGTGGCAAATTTTGCCCTCCTACAATTATAACAGTGACACGGGTTTTTAACTGGCCTGAGAACCCAGTAAACATTTAAACAAGTATGTTTCCAGAAGAAAATGTGTCCCAAGGTCCAAACAAGGGACACCCAAATGAAGTTTCAGAACATCCCAACTCTGACCCTCATCTCATCCATAGAGACCCAGATAAACTCAATAGAATGCGCATACCACCTTTACGAGCTTCCTTGCCAGACATTAGGAGAATGGACCAGATTGTCTCTTGCAATTCCAACAGTGATGTAAGATTAAAGCTGAGCTCAAGAGAGGTTCATGTCCTGCTGTGAATAATTTCTGCATTGAATGATTTATGAAAAGTTTTGGGAGTAGGGGTGGTTTAACACCAATTTAAAGGATCCTTGCTAATTCAAGGATCACAGCAGAGAGGAGAATTTGGAGAGGGAGGTTGGCTGAGGGCTTTGTCGGGCTGGAGAACCCAAAGAGCACAAAGGTATCACAGGGTGACCAATTTATTTCTTGCTTCAGCGGTTCCTTTTTCTCAAATCCAGACACTATTGCATCACAATAGTCTCAAAGTGGCCAAATGCCTTCATTCCAAAGAGCAGTTGCTTGCCACCTGCTGGTTTGCATTAACATAAACTATGCAGCCAGCTTCTTGTTCCAGGGGAAAAAAGCCTCTCTGTAGGGTTGCTTAAGGCAATCAGACATTCAGCTTAAGAAAGGAAGAATTAATTAACTGAATTAGCTGACTTTCCGCTCCAAGTACTGTTAAAGGGAAATAATCTTGAATGAGTTTGTAACCAGTTCATTTACACAATTTTTTTTTTTTTTGACCCCACCCCACAACTTGTGTGATCTTAGTTCCCTGACCAGGGACTGAACCCAGGCCCTAAGCAGTGAAAGCACAGAATCCTAACCACTGGACCTCCAGGGAATTTCCAATTTTTGTTATTTTAAAGGATTCAATGAGATTTTAAAATCCAGAGGCCTCAGTTTAGTAAAGCTTGACCTGAGTGAGATGTTAAACATCGACACCAATGCACAGCCTCCTTCCCTCCCATTTATTACAAACATTCAAGCTGCTGCAGACGGTTGTTTTAGGGATATTAAACTACTAAATGCCAAGTCTTATTTTCACATTTCTATTTTCATTTTGCTAATTATCTCTTAATAGAAGCTTTTTGTGATTGACCTTTATCAACCAGTGGGCAATGCGGCAGATTTCAAAAGAACTTTTGTTTATACAAATCACTGGACTGGAGTCTACTCAGTGGCCTTGGCAAAGGCCTGGAGGTGGGAGAGACTGTGACTAGGGAGGCTGGGGTTAATAAAACCTGGTGAACAGAGCAGTGGTTATGGAACTCAGAGGTCGTGTGTTCAAGTCCCAGCTGGGTAGGATAATATAGTCAGATGATTTATTGTTCAAATCAGGGTACTTTTAAGAGTAAAAGGGACTGCTAACTGTATAGGATGTCAGGACAAAAGAACTGAGACAGTCTTAGGAAAATGGTCACCATGTTGTTAACTGAAAAACAGTGTTTGTCTCTTAGTGGGTGTTGAGCCAAAAGACACAACCAAGCCAAAGAGCAGGAGAAGGAAGGATTTATCACTTGCAAGAAGTAAGGACAACACCGGGGACCTTTCCCAAATCAGTGTCTCCCCAGATAGCAAAATTGGGGAAGTTTCAAACTAAGGGTATATGCATATTACTGAAGGAGCTTGGGTGGTCAACAGAGTCCAAGCTTTAGTTGATTGAAGTCACCAGGGCCAGAAAAGGTCAACATCATCATCCCTTAGGTTCCAGCCGATCTGTTGTTTGAGGACTTCAGGCTAATCTTTACCACTGAAACAGAACTGGGAGTCTTTACAACTGATATATTATCTTTGCTATTGTTTCTTCTCTTGCCTGATAACAGTCATTGGCTTTCGAATTCTTTTGTTCCCTTAAGATCATTAATTACTGGGACCTGTTCAAGGGCAAGCAGTGTGGCCAGCCTTAGATCACAAAATGGCTTAGGCCCAAAATGGCTTCTCTTATGTCAAGAAAGCCATGCCTGGTTTTCTTTCTCTGGGGACTCCTTACCCTATCTGCTTACAATGCTACTTATCTCCTTAACAGCTTTGTGATTGTGGAAAGTCATTTGACCTTTCTGAGCACATTTCTCAGCTTTACAGTGAAGATAACATTGTCCCACAGACCTTTTACACTTATTAGTCTTGGAGATACATATTAATGTACTTTATAACATGTAAAACATGGTATAAATATGAGGTACTACGATAGTTGATAAAGCAAAACCAAGCTTACTTCTTGCTACTGAGGGACCAAATATACAGATAGCAGCCTGACCATATATAAAAATAGAATGATCTGCAGCAATCTGCTCAGGAAACCAACCCCTTATCTACAATAAGCAGTGTAAGAAGCCAGCCTGCTATAAGGCAGACTTGCAAGAAGCCAGTTTGCTTTCTCTGATGACAATCCAGGAAGCTAAACAATAACCTCTGTCAGAATCGGCCCCAAATGGCCAGAACTTGATTTTAATAACTGACAACTTTCCTAATTTTTATCCAACTAGGAATCTATCAGAGAAAGATAAATTCTAATTTAGGAGCTATCAGAGAAAACCAAATATCTGCCCTTAACTAGTCACACAGGACGTTCTACTTCTGGGTAGGCAGCCTACAGCTTCCTCGTGTCAACATCCTTCAATTAGAGCATACCTGAAGTCTTCCTTTTTCCCCCTAAAAAGCTTTCCCACTCCTCTGCCTGCCTTTGAGTTTCTGCCAAAACACAAGTGACAATGGCTGACTCCCTTGCTATGGCAAGCTCTGACTAAAGAGCCTTTGCTTTTCTCACTTGGCTGGTCTTTATTTCCATATCTGATATTTTCTTACAGGACCTTGGGTCACAGGATATTGAATGGAACTTTCCGTGTTGTCTTGGGATTGTGCATAAAGCCCTAAAGCTGAGGGAAATAGGTGCTAGGTACATTCATAGAACTAGGAGGAATCCAAGAGGTCCTGCTACTTTTATGTCATCATTCCCTAAAGCCTAAATTAAGAGTAAAAATATTCCCAGAGTAGTAGAAGTACCCTACAGGAGGGATGCGGAAGCTTCTCAAGCAAGGATGTTTGTATTTCCTGTGAGGCACTTGATTCCACAAATTTAGCAGAACTTAAGCCTTCTCATTGGTACCGTTAATAGGCAGCTGCCTGCCGGTGAGAGGACCCGCAGCCCAGAAGGGGCTGAGGGTGATGGTTAGAAAATGTTATGCTGGAAAACATCCCCTAACCTTGGGTGCGTGGTCATTCAGAATAGAGACTACATTTCCCATCCTCCCCTGCACCTAGATGTGCTAAGTTCTGGCTGATGAGATGTGCAGCATCTATGCAGTACAGAGACTCTGCAGGGCCTCTTTTGCTACAGAGGTTTTTATTTTCTCTCTTTAGTCCCTCCTCTGCCTTCTCCAATTCTGGTGGATGCAGAAGCAGAGTGGGAAGGAGTGAGAGTAGTGTTGTGGAGGAAAAAATTATCCTCTACCTGTCTAGGTTCTTCTGGCTGGTCTAAGAATTAAATTGACATGAGACAGCGTAACGGGAGATAATCAAACAAAAGTTTAATAACGTGTATACATGGGAGAGACCCAGGAAAACTAACTCACCAAAATGGCTGAAACACTCATATTCAGCTAAAGACAAAAGGGGATACACAAAAGTGGTTTGGGACTTCAAAGGGGAGGAAGGCAATTGACATGAAGATGTAAAAATAAATATTCAGTAAAAAAATGTTTGCTTGAAAAAAAATTTAATTAAAAAAAATTTGCTTGGCTATGCAGAAACAGTGGGACATAGAGAGGAATTTTAACAGACTGCTCCGTTCCTCCCTATCTACAACCATAGTTCCTACAATAAATATCTCATACCTAGTTCATACTGTAATGATCTATGGTGATAGCTCCTTGCCTGGAACAGGTCCTCTATCTAAATTCTTTTACGCAGTTAGGGGAAAGATCAAAGGTGTGTTTTTGTTGTTGTTTGTTTGTTTTAGTCTTTTGAGCCTTGATTGTTTTCAGCTCTAAATAATCTGCTTGCCAAAGAGACACATTTTGGAATGACATATTTTGCTCCCCTATAGTAGACATGTCCCCTACCCCTTGCAAGCCCCCTTGGTCATACCCAAGCTGGGGAGGAGGGACGGAGCATTGAGTTGGATATGAAACTGAAGCTTCTCATTGGGCTGGACCCAGCTTGGCTTTTTAATACCTGAGTGTGAATAGGAAGCTTTGGGATCTGCCCAAGGTGTCATCAAGGAACAGAAAATAGGTGCTCAATGGATGTTTTAGTCCAATGATCCAGATTTTCATATGCTCCATTTTCTTAAATAGGGCACACTTGGTATGTTGTGCAAAATACTTATAGATTGGGGCAGGAGCAAACACCAGAACTAAGGCAAACATCTACCAAAAGGGGCACCAGTAGCCAAAATACATCATTTGAAACTTCAGTATCCTATAGCTTGCAGGATCCTATGCTACAAGAGTCTTGTTTTTTTTTTTTAATTGTATTTTTTAAAATTTATTTATTTGTTTGTTTATTTTTGGCTGTGTTGGGTCTTCGTTTCTATGCGAGGGCTTTCTCTAGTTGCGGTGAGTGGGGGCCACTCTTCATCGCGGTGTGTGGGCCTCTCACTGTCTCGGCCTCTCTTGCTGGGGAGCACAAGCTCCAGACGCGCAGGCTCAGTAGTGTGGCACACGGGCCTAGTTGCTCCGCGGCATGTGGGACCTTCCCAGACCAGGGCTCGAACCCGTCTCCCCTGCATTGGCAGGCAGATTCTCAACCACTGCGCCACCAGGGAAGCCCTTGCTTCTTCTTTATTACAGATTACGGTAGTCAATAAATGACTGATGGACCAATGAATTGATGATCTTACATGAAAATTATTAATCTTTTCATCAAGCAGGCAGCTTTTATCTTCAAACTTTTCCTTACATTTTTTAACGTTTAAAATGTAAGTTCTGGGGCTTCCCTGGTGGCGCAGTGGTTGAGAGTCCGCCTGCCGATACAGAGGACACGGGTTCGTGCCCCGGTCCGGGAGGATCCCACGTGCCGCGGAGCGGCTGGGCCCGTGAGCCATGGCCGCTGAGCCTGCGCGTCCGGAGCCTGTGCTCCGCGGCGGGAGAGGCCGCCGCACTGAGAGGCCCGTGTACCATAAAAAAAAAAAAAAAAAAAAAAAGTAATTTCTGTACATATATCCAGCAAAATGGAAGTCTGGAAATGGAATTACAGCCTTCTAAACATTAATAAAGTAGGAAATCGGTTTTACATAATTTAATCTTTGGGACTTCCCTGGTGGTGCAGTGGTTAAGAATCAGCCTGCCAATGCAGGGGACACGGGTTCGAGTCCTGGTCTGGGAAGATCCCACATGGCGCAGAGCAACTACTGAGCTTGTGCTCTAGAGCCTGCAAGTCACAACTACTGGATCCCACACACCTAGAGCCTGTGCTCCACAACAAGAGAAGGCACCACAACGAGAAGCCCGCGCACCGCAACAAAGGGTAGCCTCCGCTCGCCGCAACTAGAGAAAAGCCCGCGTGCAGTAATGAAGACCCAACGCAGCCAAAAGTAAATAAAACTTAAAAAAAAAAATTCATCTTTGAGTTTAAATGTAAAGATGGCGTAAGCAATCACCCATTTTGTGATAGATGCTGACACCTACTGGCCAAATTTGATATTAAATGCTTGAAATGTTTTGACAAATTAAAAAAAAAAAAAGGAAATGTTCTCATGTTCTCTGTTCTACAAAGGGGAAGCTTGGTGGAGGAAGTGTTACCAAGCCAGACTTGGGTCTGCTCTCCTGCACACAGTAAAGCCAATCTACTGACGCCGGGTTGTGGTGAAGGAAAGCGCCATGCACCAAGCAAGGAGTCCAGGGCAGCTAGTCCTCAAAACACTCCAACTCCCTGATTGGTTTCAGGAAAGCATTTTTAAAAGCCAGGTGAGGGAGGGCAGCCACAGGGTTTGTGATCAGCTCACGGACAATTCTCTGATTGGTTGATGATGAGTGGTGAGGTAACAGGGCAGTGTCACATTATCAATCCTCAGGCTCCAGTAGGTCTGGGGGCTGCGTGCTCATGGTCATCATTTAGTGGTGGTTTTAGCATCTGTAAAACAACTCAGGAAATGTGCATCAGATACTGTTACCTAGGTACTTCAGAGAGGAGCTAAAGCACAGGACACGGGAGCAGGGGTTTGTCCGGGAAGGCCCCATAGGGTCCTGCTCCCTTACAGAAGGGGGAAAAAACCCTGGCTCCAGAGAGATGGAAGTATAGCCACTGGGAAACAGAAACCCAAGAATGAGAACAGACCTAAGGAATAGAATCTTGGGGTGGCTTTTGAAATGTCATCAGATTGACCCCAGAACTTCTGCCTCTCCTTCAGTTTTTCATTTGGGGTTCCAGGTGCACATTTGTTTTTTTAATATTTATTTATTTAGGCTGCTCCGGGTCTTCGTTGCAGCATGAGGACTCTTAGCTGCAGCATGCATGTGGGATCTAGTTCCCCGACAAGGGATTGAACCTGGGCCCCCTGCGTTGGGAGCGTGGAATCTTACCCACTGGACTACCAGGGAAGTCCTTCCATTTTTAAACTAGACTTTAGAAAAGAACCACCCTCCAAGCCACCAAACAGATGTGCCCTTGCATCCTTTTCTAGGCATTCCTGTGGCACCTAATCATCAACAGTATTGCTGAGACGTTTCGGATGCCTACCCTGTGCTACAATGCTAAGCGCTTTATAAGTAGACAGACCCTGGAGTTAGACGACCAGGATTCCAATACTGGCTCTGCTATTTACAAGTTCTGTGACTTTAGTCAAATAACCTAATTTCTCTTTCCTTGTCTCTAAAATGTAGATAACAATAGAGCCTACAGCATAGAGTTCTTGTGAGGTTTTAAAGAGTTTATATATGTAAAGTGCTCAAAACAATGTCTGGTATGTCCCAAGTGCTATACAAATGTTAATTATTTTTACTTTGTTTTTTCTTTCCAGTGATAGTCTGAAATAAATAATTATTTTTAAAATTAGGAAACTGAGGCTTAGTGTAGGAGTTGGAAATGCTTTCAGCCCCTCTCCTACTGGTAACCACTAACACCATTCCTTCCCTTGCTCCTTCAGGCTTAAGGGTAGTAAAGGCATTCTATTACCAATAGTCCCTTGTTGATTCTCTTAACCCTGACATGACAAATTATTACATTCCATCTGTTTCCTGCCAGAACCCTGACAAACACCTTATATAGTCTCCTATAATATCCTTTTATGTATACTCTCTTAAGGGGTCTTATTCTATTGAGATTTCAACCTAGAGCCTTGTCCCCATACATCTTTCTGGCACCCCAGGTGCCCATAATGGCATGTTCCACCAACATATGCACAGCAACTTTGCTGTAGAATGAGGACGTCTTGGCTCCATGAGGCACGCAGGAGAGAATTAGAGTTACAGGCTTCCTTCACTAGTCTAGCCTGCCATGGTTGCAGTTCTCATGGTTGTATCTCTCCAATGTTGCCCTGCTTAATCTGAGTCCCAGCCCTTGTCCTGTCTTCCTAATAAGTCCAGCTTCTCTATCCTCTCCCTTTATCTTGCATCCTTTGCATCTAAGAAGTGTGCCCCAGTATAACTCTTACATGCCTCTTTCTTCCTCTGTCTGGGCTAAATTCTCCTACCATCTCCCATTCTTAGCTATTTTACTTCTTTCCTCTTTTCTCCTTCCTCAGTCCATGCTTCTCCTTTCCCTGTTTTCCTGGCTTGCATCTGGAACACGGCACCACTCCAAACTACTTTCCCAGGTCTAGTATCGCATTGCTTGTCAATCATTTGCAGATCATCATGGCATGTGAAAAAGAGAGTAGACTTAATTTTATTTTAGCAGTATTAGCAGCATAATAGGCTGGGTCTTAAATAAAATAAATGTTATGAACTCTGAAATACCGACACATGGATAGGAGTCTATTTTGCTCGTTCGTAAAAGCCATTTGTTTTTATTGTGGTAAAATATACATAACATAAAATTGATCATTTTAACCATTTTTAAGTGTACAGTTCTGTGGCAATAAGGACATTCACATTGCTGTGCAATTATCAGCACTATCCATCTGTAGAACTGTATCTTCCCAAACCACAACTGTGCACTCATTAAATGGTAACTCCTCATTCCTCACTCCCTCCAGCCCCTGGCAACCACATTCTACTTTTTTGTCCTTATGATTTTGACTGAGTAGACTTATTTTGTGCTGTTGAGAAGAACAAGGTCAGGATCACTGCATGTGAATTGCAAGTGGCCTGTGTTGATGTGTTACGTCCACCCATTGTTGGTGGACAGTGAGCTGCCTACCTGTGGCAAATCTCAGGATGAGCCTGAACGAGCATCTGCTAGGAAAGAAGGGTGAGGGGCTGAAAGAGAGGACACCTCCACCCCCAACCCCAATCCTCAGCCCTGCTTCTGCAAGCTCCCTTCTGACTCTTTAATCCTATGAGAAGGAAACTTGGACTGAGGAATATGAAATGTGTTAATAGAAAACACTGGCTCTTAAGTTATTACAGCCAGTATGTCCCCACATGCGTTACTGACAGTTACTGCCAGAGTCATGCACAATAATATTATGAAATCTAGCCTTTGATTAAGGCAAGTGTCCCCCCAAAGCAGGAGTGATCAGTGCAGAAGTGGTGAGCGTAGGCAATATTCCCCATGTCAAAAGTTACAAATAGGAAGCCAGTAGGCCAGACTCAGAGAGAGCTGTCCTGTTTGGCCTGCACAATATATTTTTTTAATGTGATTAGTTGGCAGATTTCAGCATCTGATTTCTGGTTTCACTTGAAACATCTGGCGACACTGGGCCTGAAATCTTGCCTGGCAACAAAATAAGGCTCCCACTCTTTGTTCCCCTTGCTCAGCCTGGCCCTGGGAGCATTCAGGTTTGCAACCCCTGCTCTTAGAGATCTTAGGGCCAACTTTAAGAATACATTTACAAAATGTTAAAGAAATGATTAATTACAGCTCTAAAAAATAATTGAAAAATGAATAGAGGAAATATTTGAAAAGGAACAGCGTCCAGATTCCACAGGTGTTATGGTAAGGGAAGTGTGACCTCATCAAACAGATTTGCAAAGTTGGTGAAAATAATTTAAATAAATATCTGAGGGGGAAAATCAATCAATACACATTTTGGGGGCACTTGTAACATCCTCCACCACACAATTCAATCCCTGTTCTGTTTGTCAACAACACTTAGCACTGTTTAACATACTCCATGTCATATATAATTTTCCATTATGGCTTAATAAACATAGCTGTATTTTTTTAATATAATTGCCCTTGATAACTTATTTTCTGTTAGTGTTCTATTAAAATACAAGCTCGCCAAGGGTAGAATTTTTTTTTTTAACTGACGTATAGCTGATGTGCAATATCTAAATTTCAGGTGTACAACATAGTGATTCACAATTTTTAAAAGTTTTATTCCCTTTATATTTATTATAAAATATTGGCTATATTCCCTGTGTTGTACAATATATCCTTGTAGTTTATTTAGTTTATACATAGTAGTTTGTACCTCTTAATTCCTTATCCTTATCTTGCTCCTCCCCGCTTCCCTCTCCTCACTAGTAACCACTAGTTTTTTTGTCTATACCTGTGAATATGCTTCTTTTTTGTTATATTTACTAGTTTGTTGCATTTTTTAGATTCCACATATAAGTGATATCATACAGTATTTGTCTTTCTCTGTCTGACTTATTTCATTTAGCATAATGCCCTCCAAGTCCATCCGTGCTGCTGCAAATGGCAAGATTTCATTCTTTTTTATGGCTGAGTAGTATTCCATTGTTTATATATATCACATCTTTTTTAAAAATAAATTTATTTATTTTTGGCTGTGTTGGGTCTTTGTTACTGTGTGGGCTTTCTCTGGTTGCAGCAAGTGGGGGTTACTCTTGGTTTTGGTGTGCTGGCTTCTCATTGCGGTGGCTTCTCTTGTTGCAGAGCACGGGCTCTAGGCATGTTGGCTTCAGTGGTTGTGGCATGCAGGATCAGTAGTTATGGCACATGGGTTTAGATGCACTGTGGCATGTGGGATCTTCCTGGACCAGGGATCAAACCTGTGTTCCCTGCGTTGGCAGATGGATTCTTAACCACTGCACCACCAGGGAAGTCCTATCACATCTTCTCTATCCATTCATCTGTTGATGGACACTTAGGTTGCTTCCATATTTTGGCGGTTGTAAATAATGCTGCTATGGACATTGGGGTGCATGTATCTTTTCAAATTAGTGTTTTCCTTTTCTTTGAATATATACCCAGGAGTGGAATTGCTGGGTTATATGGTAGTTCTATTTTTACTTTTTTGGGAAACCTCCATACTGTTCTCCACAGTGGCTGCACCAATTTACATTCCCACCAACAGTGCACGAGGGTTCCCTTTCCTCCACATCCTCAGCAACATTTGTTATTTGTGTTCTTTTTGATGATAGAGGTATTATTTTTCCAACTGTTTTATTTGCAGTTATATCTCCAGAGCTGAGAATAGTGCCTGACACATCACAGATACCCAAATAAATATTTGATAAATGAATGAATAAACTTATTTTGTACAAGTTAGTTCTACACCAACAATTGTAGGGATGCAAGGATGCATAAGGCACCACTCTCATATTCAGAGATCTTAGTGTAATTGGAAAAATAGGACATAAAGACAAAAGGCAATAATAGGAGATTTGTATATAATTAAATTGACAAATGACTGGAGGAGACAAAATATTCCAAAAGTCCAGAAGGAGGAGAGATTATTTTGACCTGGGGTGGATGCTCAGGAAAGCCTCACAAAGAAGGTGGGATTCAACCTCAACTTTGAAGGCGGGGTGAGATTCATGCGAGAAGTAGGTAGGACATTCAAGGGAGAGGAAACTATATATTAGAAAAAAATTAGCAAGGAGTTTGATGACATCCTGTAAAAACTTTCATTTTATCACTCCATAGTCTGAGCAGAATTTGAATAAGGTATATATTCTTGGAGGTTTTGGAGCAAGTTACTGTCCAAAGCAGTGTTTTCAGGCATTCAACTTCATGACTTGGTGAAGGATGAATTCACAGCACGTGGTACTGGCAAGACTCTCAGAGGCAAGGAAAAGAAGTCTTGGGGGTTTCACAGCTTGATAATGAACAGTATCATTAACAGAAATAGAGAAGTCAGGAGAGAAGCAGCAGCTGCTCAGGATTTTGATTGCAAGTGACAGAAATGCAATATGAAAGTCTCTGGACAAAAATAGAGACTTTATTGGTTCAGGAAAGCAAACTGCCGAAAAAGCAGGTGTGACAGGGAGACTCAAAAACATTTGGCAACAGGAACTAGAAGTTCATCTCATTCTCCGTCTGCATCTCTGTTTCTCCCTTCTGGGTTCATGTCATTCATGAAGCTGCAATACATCTGCCATCATTTCCCAGGCTCACATCCTCCCCACTCT
Source organism: Delphinus delphis (assembly GCF_949987515.2). Lineage (NCBI taxonomy): Eukaryota > Metazoa > Chordata > Mammalia > Artiodactyla > Delphinidae > Delphinus > Delphinus delphis. The sequence continues at coordinate 32,864,639 of NC_082698.1, read as the reverse complement.
CACACCAGAGATGACGATTCCAATAGAAAAGTCCCTGTAACACTCTGATGGATCTGTGGGGTCACATCCCTACTTTAGTTGGAGGCAAGAGGCAGAGTACTCTGCTTAGCAGTGCCCATTAAAATCACAAGGTTGGTGGGTAGAGCAGTCCCTCAAAACAAAGGGAGGATACATTTTCAAAAAGAAATGGGTACATGCTAGATAAATAAAGCAACTGATGTTTACCACAGGGGACAGGCAGAGAGTGTATTGTTTGCTTGTTTTGACATTTAAAATTAGGTAAACTAGCATAAATCTGAGATCACAGATCATATAATCTCAGAGTTCCATAAAAGTCACCTGATCCCACACCCTATCTAATATATTCATTTTTTTTGGTAATATTCCCAACAAGTGATCTTTCAGCAGGCACTCAACTTAGTCCCTCCTTAAGCCCTCTAGCCATTGTAAAATATTTCTGGTTGTTACAAAGTTGTTCCTTATAGTCAGATAAAAATCTGTTACCTTAGAGCTTCCACCAGTTAATTGCAACTCTCTCCCTTGGTGGTATCCATAATGAATCTCTTCTACTTTGCAGGATCAAAGAGAGCTCTCATGTTCCCCAGTAAGCCTTTTCTCAGGCTAAGTCTCAATTTACTCCAGTTATTCCTCATGTGGCATGAAGAGTGCCCTTGGACCTTTGTCCAGTGAACTCTTTCAACATTCAATAAATGTTTATTGTGCACTTGCTTTGTGTCAAGCAGTAAACTAGACCTTGAGAATAAGGTGATGAGAAAAATAGGTTACATTCCTGTCCTAAGGAAACTTACAATCTAGGAGGAGAGAAAAATATTGTGTACATAGTCACACAAAAAGATGACAACAATGATAGGTGTTATCAAGAAAAACTGCAGGGTTATATGCTTCTCTTAAATTTTAGTGCCCAGAATCATATAAGCTGCTTCATGTATGGTCTTGCCAATGGTAATGGAGGGTGGATTAAATATGTCCACAAATTCTTTGCCACTGTCTTCAAAAGGTGAAACCCTCGCCTTGAGTATGAGCTGCACTTGTGACTTGCTTCTAATGAAAAGAAAAGAAGTAACGGGATGCTGCTCCAGAAACTAACTCATAAAAGGCACTGAAGTTTCCTGCTTGCTTTTTTAAAAAAAATTAATTATTTATTTATTTATTTATGGCAGCGTTGGGTCTTTGTTGCTGTGTGCAGGCTTTCTTTAGTTGTGGTGAGGAGGCACTACTCTTCCTTGCGGTGCGCGGTTTTCTCATTGTGGTGGCTTCTCTCTCTCTCTCTCTCTATATATATGTAGGGCTCGAACCCATGTCTCCTGCATTGGCAGGCGGATTCTTAACCACTGCGCCACCAGGGAAGTCCCCCTGCTTGCTCTTTCTTGGGTCACTCGCTCTGGGAAAATCCAGCTTCCATGTCATGAGGAAACCCCAAAAGCCCTTTTAAAAAAGCCTATGGTGGAACTTCTTAACCATAGTGCTTAACCATAAAGAGCGCCATTCTCCTAGCATCAATGAGACAACTCCTTAAAAGATAACATTCCAGGGGCTTCCCTGGTGGCGCAGTGGTTGAGAGTCCGCCTGCCGATGCAGGGGACACGGGTTCGTGCTCCGGTCCGGGAAGATCCCACATGCCGCGAAGCGGCTGGGCCCATGAGCCATGGCCGCTGAGCCTGCGCGTCCGGAGCCTGTGCTCCGCAACGGGAGAGGCCACAACAGTGAGAGGCCCGCGTACCACAAAAAAAAAAAAAAAAAAAAGATAACATTGCTTTTTGATCTTGTAAGGGGTCACATGACCCATCATGATGACACTTAAATGTGGATTACGTAAACTGTCAATAGTACGTCATTTGATGTACAGCCCTCTGCCGCAAAAAACTTATACAACTCTGCCTTGACTTCTAATGGACAGAACAGTTCTCAGAGCATTCTGAGACACTCTTCCCGGGTTATAATCCTCAAATTCAGCTTGAATAAAATTCTCCATTTCTTTCTTAGATTGACTGATTATCTTTTCATGGACAATTCCTCACACTGACTATTTTGACTGTCATATTGCCCAGCTGATACATGTTGATTTTATGGTCAAATAATATTTCTGTCTTTTTCTCTCACCTTCTGCTGATTTAGCACATTGTTCTATCCTGTCAAAATCTTCTGGGAGTTTAATCTTCATTCAAGGTGATAAATTATTCCTACTGCTTTGTGCCACTTCATGGAAGGAGAGGAGCAATAACATCAAAATCAAGGAACCAGGTACTGATCCCAGATTTGCCACTAGGTACTTCCGTGACAAGGAGAAAATCTCCCAGTCTCCTTCAGCTTCAGTTTCTTCCATGTGCAAAATAAGTATAGTAATGCTGGTTCCAGGAGAGGGATGGGGGGAGGGCAAGATAGGGGTAAGGGATTAAGAGTTACAAACTACTGTGTATAAAATAAATAGGATATATTGTACAGCATAGGGAATATGGCCAATATTTTTTAATAACTATAAGTGGAGTATAATCTTTAAAAATGTGACTCAGTATGCTGTACACCTGAAATGTGTATAATAGTGTAAATCAATTATACCTTAAATACATACATGCAGACATAAAGCAAGCTGATTTCATGGGCCTCTGAGGACAGACTAACCTGAGACCTGTTCCTAGATCCAGGATTTATGAGCTAAAACGGACATTTTTCACTGCCAAGCACGCACTTACCCCTCCTTCTTCTGGTAACAGTACTAGAGTTTCTTCTGGGGAAACTACCATTCCTACACTCTCAGTCCATGTGGTTTAACAAGCTTGAAAGCCCCTCCCCAGCCCTAGCAATGGTGTCTAATTATGATGCAAAGGAAAACTCAATTACAAGGGACTTTAAACTATAGAGATGTTTACAGTATAGGTATAGAAGGTTTCTGGATCAGTTGAATAATGCCGGGCTCGAGGCCTGCATCTCTGAGATTCTCTTGGCCTTCTCCTCATTGTCACACTCCAGCCTTTTCATTATCTCACATTAATGTCAAAGTAGGAAGTTGCTGGGTGGGGTGTGGTTTATACACATAGGAAGACTAGTTTCTTATTTAATCGGGGAAGAAAATTGTTATGACTTTGTTAAATTAATATTTATTAAGTAGATCTCCAGGAAGGTGGATGGTAAGCTGGTGTTCAACAAAAGACCACAAGAGGAACTGAAGGAGAGGTTTATTACTCACAGGTACCGGAGGAAGAACACTGCACTCTTTGATTGGCCACACAGGGAAGTCAAGGCAGGGTACAAGCAGAGACAGAGAGAGGTAGGATCCCAGGGCACATGCATTTATCAGGGTCTGTGGATGGAGTGCCTTGGGGTTCTCAGGCTAAGGCTGAAATGGTCCATTCAAAAGAGCAAGGCTTTCACAAGTTCCACAGGGGTCTTATCTAAGGCGGAAGGCGGGGGCACAAGGGCAAGGCCCTGGAAAGTGGGAAAGACTATCACAAAGGCTACTGGGGAAGTCATACCAGGAACTGACATTTACTTGTGACTCTGCAGGCTATCATCTAGGGTAGGAGCTTGCATGACGGGGCTAGTGTTAGTTTATGTCTCCCACAGGCTGCTTAGCCAAACAAAGTAGATGCCAAGGCAGCAATATCATGGAGTAGCTAGACTCTCAATAAAGATCTTCCCTGGAAGTCGGAAAGATCACCTCCCCTTTCACTTCATTGGCCAGAGTCAATCATCTGGACATCCCTAGCTGGAAAGGAAGCTGAGAAATTGAGTGTTTGGCTTTTTCAGACTCTCAGTCAGTGGAGAAGAGAGCTGGGAAATACTGCTGGGTAAGCAGTTCATCAACAGCGTATGCCATAGATAAGCACATGACCCAGACCAGCCAATCTGCATATTCCATCTGCCCAGTCACAGGATAGGTGCCTGGATGGATGGATACACCATTCTCCGTGGATCCTTGAAAGTCGGAAATACTGTGGCCATCTTGCCACCAGTAGCAAGGAGTCTGCCTGAGATGGGTGTTGACACAGAGGGAACATGGGTGAGAAGCAAAGAGAAGCATATTCCCGTTGACCTCATTTGAGTGCCTTGTTACTGACATTCCTGAGTCAGCTATACTTCTCGGACCTGACATTAATGTGAGCCATTAAATCCCAAGCCCACTGTGGTACTTTAGTAACCTGAAATGAACTGTGCCTCCCAGTATTCATACCTTGTGTGTTCTCTCTCCTTGAATCTGTGCTGACCCTCTGCCTTACTTTAACCAATAAATTATGGTAAAAATGACATTGTGCAAGTTCTGGGCCTAAGCCTTAAGATTCCAGCTATTGCGCTCTTGGAAACCGGCCATTGTATAACAAGTCCAACTACCCTGAGACTATCGTGCTATGAAGCTAACCGTGTGGAAGAACTATAAGGAAGAGAACTGAGGAACCTAGCTGCATTGGCCAGGGTTCTCCAGAGAAACAGAACCAACAGGTTATACAAATATAGAGAGATTTATGATAAGGGATTGGCTCACATGACTATGGAGGCTCAGAAGTCCCATGATCTGCCATCTGTAAGCTGGAGGCCCAGGAAAGCTGATGGTTTTGTGCCCGTTCACGCCCAAAGGCTTGAGAACTAAGGGAGCCAATATTATAAATTCCAGTCTGAGTTTGGAGCCCCAAGAACCAGGAGTGCCAATATCCAAGGGCAGGAGATGGATGTACCAGATCAAGCACAGACAGCAAACGTACCTCTCCTCTGCCTTTTTGTTCTGTTCAGGCCTTCGGTGGATTGTGTCATGCCCACCCACATTGGTGAGGGCTGATCTTTACTCAGTCTACCAATTAAAATGCTAATCTTTTCCAGGAACACCCTCACAGACACAGCCAGAAATAATATTTTACCAGCTATCTGAGCATTCCTGAGCCCAGTCATGTTGACACATAAAATTAACCATCATTCCAGCTGACAGCAAGAACTGAGGCTCCCAGCCGACGGCCAGCGCAAACTTGCCAACCATGTGAGTGAGCCATCTTGGAAGTGGATGTTCCAGACCCAGCTGATAAGCTTTCCCCACTAAGCCCTGTCCACACTGCAAATAAAGAAAATGGTTGTTGTTTTAAAGCTACAAAGTTATGGAGCTGTATATCACACAGCACTAGATAATTGACATTTGGTATATATTTTTCTTCCACTCACTGAGTTATTTTTAGGATTAAATGAAATGTACATAAACGTACCTATTAATGCTAAGGATTCTTACCTGCTCCCAGTGACCACTGCTTTCCCACCTGCCTTGCTGAAATCTGCAAACGCTGCCTCCAGCACTGCCTTCATCTTGCAGCTTTGTAAATCATCAAAAAAGAATAAGGTTAACTTAACTAGTAAACTCTTGTTGACTCCCAGTGACCACTTTACTCAGTTTTCTAAGTGGGTAAAGGATTTATTAAGTGGACCTTTCTATAATCTTGCCATAAATAAAGGCATAGAAAGCCATTTAAAACTTTGTTTTGTCCATTCCTGCATTTGTTTCTTGTTTATTTCTGTTCCCCCCTTTCTTCCATCCCACCCCCTCCTCTTCCTGCCATCCCCAGATTAGAGAAAGTTTCTCTGGCCTTGGCTAGGGAGTAGGTTGGTTCTACTTGGTTCTAAGAGAGGAACATTTACCCTGCTTCTCCCATGGGCTGTTTGGGCATGGAGGAGGGGAAGGACCGAGATCCCAGAGAGGTTTTGAAGTTCTAAATGTGGAGGGGACCTAAGCTGCCTCTCTTCAGTAGAGCCCTGATGGGGCAAACCAGCAGAAACTCTAAACAAGATTGGGGTTCTGAGCTCAGGGGGTACTGGAGGCAAGACCTCAGACTAAAAATGGATGTGGTGGTATGGGCAAGTGGACCCAAGAAATGTTACCTGAGGTCGTCTATGCCCAGCTATGTATGGGGACAGTAAATTATTCCTCTGAATACAACCCAGGCATAGGAAAGGGCAGCAGCCATGCCACGGGGTTCATGTGGGCCTGGCATCATGTTGAAAATCAGGAGCCGTGTGCTCCTAAGAAGGCACCCTGAGCTAAGAGAGCCCCAGATCCAAGGGGGGGATGGTGATTGGGACCCGTGTGGATTAACAACTAAAGACCAGGCGAGAATGAGGACTTCCTAGCAGATGCCAGCAAACAGAAACTAGGCATTCGACTTCCTTCACCCCACCATCCTCTGCTGTACTTTGACACTCAATACCAGAACTTTAATACAACACTGGAAGAGTGGGGAATCCCTGATTGACTAAGATAAACTGGCTACCACTCAAATCAGAACAAGGGCTCATAATAGAAATCAAGTTCATTCGTGGAAAGCTAAGCGCTCATATCTTGCATACCGGAGTCTTTGCATCAAACATATTCTCCAGGATTTTGGTGAAATAGTTTGCAGGTGTATTGCCAGTACTCAGACCTGAACTCTGCAGGTGCTGTCACCCAGTGCTACCGTGACATGGGCACCTGGCATGGCCCAATTGATTCAGACCATGAAGGTGGAAGAGATCAATGCCAGCAAAGTGCCACTGACCAGCAGTCAAGCAGTTTCGCAACACCAAGATCAAGTTCCTGCTACCTCAGTGGGTCCTGCACAGCACAAGCCACACTCACCACCAAGAGCCCCAACACCTTCCTGTAGATGTAGGGCTCTCCCACTCCCCGGTCTGGCCAAATAAATTCCCTGGGGGAAAAAAACCAGAACATGTTCTCCACCTGGGGAATATGTAAAAGGGAGATCTGAAAGATGGGTAGGGATTAGGGATTAGTTCAATGTATAAGGAGGGAAGAAAGTTCCAGGCAAAGGGAGGAGCATGTGTCCTTTTGTTTTCAGAGAACTGTGTAGTTCATTTCGAACGAAGTCCCATCCAAAAGAAGTTTTGTTTATATATCTTTAATGCCATTAAAGGGACAATTTTCAAAAGCTACCGAAAGCCAGTGGTTTCTGGTTAGCTAAGATGTCCTCTGTACTCTATAATGTTATTTCCCTTACCCAACCTTGTAGAACATTGCAGACTACTTTGAATGACATTGTTTTACCAGAAGCCTACTGGAGTATCTGCCCATTTCTCAGTGAACCCATTCACAGTGAACTGCTCAACCGTGAGAGTAGACTCCTGGCGACTTTATTTGTGATAGATGATCCTGGGCAACTTATAAATCAGATACAGGGAGACATCTGGCTCAATTTGAACCAATCATATTCTCCCTTGAAAATTAAGTTCGGCAGCTAAGGAGCTGCTAGTTATTCTCAGGGTGCAGCTGGAACTGAGGGGCACATAACCACAGGAGCTGAACAGAGACGTGAAGAAAGAGAAGAAGCAGGTGGGCAGGGAGATCCAGTGTTGAGGAACCATCTAGCTCCAGAAAGAGAGAGGGATCAGAGGGTGCCTTAGATCCTGATGGGAGTCCTGCAGGGGCCTCAGCTGCATTCCTTGGGTTCTGAGACACACCAAGTATATCCTTACATATATTCCCTCCTCCCCCACCAGCGCTTTCTGAAGCTAATTCAAGTGAATCCCATTACTTGCAAGAAAGGGTTCAAAGACAAGATAATGAATTGTGTGCCTTTGTTTTCCGGTGGGCCAGTCGGTAGCTGCTTCGTGCCCAAGCAGCAATGTTACAAGGCCTCAAATTAAGATTATTCCCTGCTCAAAATGCATGCCTGCGACTTGGCAGTTTTCTTCTGAGTCCCTGCAAAGTCCTGGCAAATCTCAGCCAGCTGTTGCCCTCTCCTTGTTCCCCAGTAGCTTAGGCTGGCAACTTTTGTATCCTCACACTGCCTTGCTCAAAGCACAACAGGTAAGTCATCCAACACATGGGGATGCAGTGGTGTGTGATATGGACCGGGTGTCTACCTACCTAGAGCTTCCGGCTATGGGGGGACACAGGTAATTAAACACAAAATTAAATTATAATTCCGTTTTATTGCTGTTTAACCATCAGGAAGAACCGCATGCCAGAGAGACACATGGCAGGGGTGCCTAACCCAGTCAGGGAGGGGTGGAAGAAGAAAAGTGATTTGTCAAAATGGAACACGATCCCAAAACAATCAAAGCCTTTGCTTACACAGGGCTTCTGTGTACCAGACATCTTTCTAAGCACTTTACATGTTTGAGCTCATTTAATCTTCACACGTCTGTGTGGTAATTATTACTATTGGCCCCATTTTAGAGATGATTCAAGTACATCCTAGAGAGATTAATAAGCATGCCTAAGGACACACAGTTAGTGGTGGAGCTGAGATTCAAACCCAGGCAGTTTGAACAATGAATGTTTATTTATTGATTGAACAGCTACAAACTAGACAAAGTACAATGCTTATCCCACCACCCATGCTGGTCATTCTTATTTTTAAAATGTAAATATCCTTAGGCTTTGAAATGTGCATCTAGTGTGACCCAACTGTATATGTAGAGTCAATGTGAAGATAAAGAAAAGAGCATTTGGAGGCAATGCTGCCATGTTATCACACTCTAGATAATACTGAATGGCAACCACATTATAATCAGCAATGACCTCTACACATCAGGGAGCAGGAAAACAAACTGGATCATTTCAAGTTTGCACCAGCTGCCAGCTGAAATTACCCCATTAGAGGGAACTCCAAAGGAGCGGTTGCTGGGTGACAGGGGAAGCTGGCTGACATGAAGTGCTCCTTTTCAGGAAAATCCTTCCATGCGGATTTTTATTTCTACATATTTCAGGCTGATTTTGTAGCCTCATCAGAAAATGATTGTTTCGTTATTTTACTTAACAAAATGTACTACAGCAGTTACTTGTAAAGCTGCTGAGAGTTGAATCAACTCCGGTACGAAAGTTAAATTACCAGAGTTTGGGTGGTATTTTGCTACACTATATTGTACTAAAAAGAAGAGGTCTATTTTTTTCCCAAAGAAACAAAATGTATTTATAATTAATTAACAGAATTAGGAATTCTTCTTTAGAAATTTTTTATTTGTTTCTGTTCTTCTTTCCTTCTGGCCTTTATTCTCCCCTCCTCTTCTTTTAACTCACATCTATACCACTCTCAGCAATTCTCTGTTCATCTTCTTTCTGGACACTTTATAATATTTAAGTAAGAGTTACTGGCCTGATTTGTGCACATGAACTTGCAGAGAAATGATGGGTCTGTTTTGAGCTAATCTCTCATGTCCCTTGATATTAACTCTGTGACATCATTAGAGATATTCACAAACACCCAGTGTTCCTGTGTCTGGCACATGGTAGGACAGCACCTCCCACTCCATCTTGAAACTAGGTATGATCATGTGACTTGCTTTGGCCAATAAAATATGAGCAGAGTGATGCGAATGTGTTAAGACAATGTAAGGCAGCGATAATAACAACAACAATAATAATAATGGAAAATAACAAAGGTTTATGAAAATGTAGAAAAATTGGAACCCTCAAATACTGTTGGGAAAAAAATGTAAAATGGTGTAAATGCTGTGGAAAACAGTTTCCCAATAAACTGAACATAGAATTATCATATGACCCAGCAATTCTGCTCCTAGGTATAGACCCCAAAGAATTGAAAACAGGTGTTTAAACAAAACTTTTACATGAATGTTCATAGCAGCTATACTTACAATTGCCAAAGGTAGAAACAACCCAAGTGTCCACAATTAATGAAGGATAAACAAAATGTGGTATATACAATAATGGGATGTTATTCAGCCATGAATAGGAATGAAGCACTGATATACACTACAACATAAATGAAAATTGAAAACATACTAAATGAAAGAAACCAGACACAAAAGGCCACATATTATATGATTCCAATTATATGAAATACACAGAAAATAGGCAAATGAAGAAAGCAGATTGTGATTGCGAGGTGCTGCAGTGGGAGTTGAGGGGGTAGGGAATGGAGAGTGACTGCTAAATGGGTGTGGGATTTACATTTGGGGTGATGAAAATTTCTGGAATTAGATAGTAGTGATGGTTTCACAACATTGTGAATACATTTAATGCCACTGAATTGTGCACTTTGGTTAAAATGCTAAATTTTATGTTATGTGCATTATATTATAATTTAAATATATATGTTATATATATTTATATACCATACACACATAGGAGCTTACATATGGAACATCCATCAATCTGAATGATTACAGCATGACTGGAAACTAAACTTTTACTGTGTTAAGTCATTTGTTGTAGCTGCATAACCTAGCCCATCCTGATTGATGTAAATTATTACATTGCATTTGGTTCACCTAATCTTTTCTTAGGCCTCCTTCATGCCAAGCACTAGGGAAGCAAAGATGAAAAGCCTCAGACTAGCAAGGGAGATAAACATATTAACCAAAAGATGCTCTTCAGTGTGATGATCCCATAATAGAGTAGATTAGGAGTTATAGTGGAAGCACAAAGGCCAATTGAAATGGCCAATTCCATCCTGGAAACTCAGAGAAGGCTACCCAAGAAGGAGAAGCTTGAATTACAGTTTAAAAGATGTGTAGACATTTGCCAGCTAGAGAGAGGGAGAGGTTCATCCCAAGTTGATGGACGAACTTACCCTCTGTGTAATGATATAGGCATGAAACAGCTTGGCATGTGGCAGAAAATGGCACTGATCAGAGAATAACATGTGAGGTGGTGAGTGCTGGAGTTGAGACTGGAGAACTTAGCAAGTGTCTGTAGTTTGAACCTAAAGTTGTAGCCAGTCCTTCCTTACCATTCCACTTGTGACATACATGGAAAATGAATACACATATGGACACCCGGGCAAAAGACTGAGGCTGCTTGTGGCTGGCTGGCCACACACCTGGACCAATGTTAGCCACACCTGGCATATCTTAATTCATTGCAGCACACATCTTTTAGGAAGCTCTACTATGGGTAATAGAGTCTCACTGACGATTTTTACTCTAGGAAGTAATATGATAAGATTTGCATTCTAAATCATTGCAGGGAAGGTGGATTAGTTGGAAGAACAAGACTGAAGTCAGGATGATCTGGGAGGAGGCAATGCAATAATCCAGAAAGAGATGGCAAGAGCTTAAATCAGCATAGTAGCCATGGGAATAAAGATAGTGGACAAATTCAAGATATAGTACAAGGTAGAATTAACAAGCATTACTGATTGATTGGATGTGGAGGGTAAAGCAGGAGAAAGAGTCTCAAATGGCTCCCAGACTGAGTGAATAACTGTGGCGCCACTGGAATGGGAAAGAGAGGTAAGGGAGAACCATGAAGATAGGAACCTGTTGAACTGATATGCCAGCGGAGGTACCTGAAAGGTAGTTAAATACCAGGGTAGTTAAATATGGGCTCAGAGAGAGGACTGGAGTATGGTTAAAGATTTAGGGGTCATGGACAGATCCAAGTGGTAATTAAAGCCAGGGGATAGATGAGGTGGTTGAGAGAGGACATAAGTGAGAAATGAAAAGGGCTGAGGTCATTTAAGGAGAACACGGAGGAAGGAAAGCCTATGGGAATGACATTGGCTTTGATGCATAACAGGATCATCTCAACGGACTGAACACTGAGACACTTTGAAAAGAGTGACTCTCTTTAATCTTTCTAAATCCGTCTAAATTAAATGTAAAGACACCTCTGGGAATTCCAGAAGATTGGTCCACTAATACAGGCTGAAGCCTTTTGTGAAAACTGAATGTTTAAAAAATATATATCATTTAAAGTAATTTTAACTAAGTCATAATTATGGCTCTCTCTAACATGTTACTACAGTATATTGTGCTTATCTACTTATATGTCTACTTCTTCTCACTAGATGGTGAAATCCTCAAAGGTCCCCTGGTGTCTAGCCTGGTACTGGCACATAGTTCACAACTGATAGATATTTGTGAATTAGTATGAATTTGAGTTTTAAAGTTCAGTATAAACAAAGTATGATAACACTTTTTGAAACTAGGGTCCTGTAATCTCTCCACGGTTTTGCAAAGGAAATATGTTAAATGGGCAAGAGATACTATAGTTCTAAATGTGGCAGTGCCCCTTATAATAGTCAATATTGATAATTATGCATGATATATTCAAAAAATATAATGTCATACAGAATGAACAAACTAAACTAACACTATACACAATACACTAAGAAGGGTAAATTTCACAAACACGATATTGAGTGAGAAGCCACACAGAAACAAATGCATACTATATAATTACAATTATATGAAGTTTTAAAAACAAGCAAAACTAATGGATAGTTTTAAAAGTCTGGATATTAGTTATCTTTGGAAGGGGTGTACTGATGGGGAGGAGGCACAGGGAGACTTTTGGAAAACTGGTTATATTTCTTGATTTGGGTATTATTTCATGGGCACATTAAATCTGTGATCATTCTTTGAGCTGTACACTTACTATTTGTGCATATTTTTCTGTATGATTGTTATACTTCAATAAAATATTACTTAACAAAAATAATTATAACTAATAACATTAAAAAATAGTCTCCACAAATAAGAACATGGCATTAAGCAAGTAGTTGAACTTACACTAAACAACCAATAAGAAAGGATAGTGAAACGAAGAAGTTGATGGATTTCAGAAGGTGTGAGAGACTTGGTTGGTTTATTGGCTAAAGACTCAAGGGGTTGCTGGTAACTGTATATCTGCATGGGACCAAACCCAAAGTGGCCTTGTAGCTTGATAAGACTATCTCAATTTCTAAGCTTTCAGTACAACTATCACCAAACGGACCTTCATTTTATTAGATCAAAATTCTGAGGATAGGGGACTTCGACTGCAATCTGTGATAAACTAATTGATATTACACCCGGCCATAAATAAAATATCAATAAATATGGACAAAATATTCAAAACATATATTTTAGATAATGAACAACAGGCTTCACAGGACTGTAATCTCTGAAGGAGGGAAACAAATGAGGTAAGTCCTGCAAATGCCCCAGCTTTAAGTTATAGGCATTTAGATTCTGGCATAGAGCAAAGCATAAGAGTCTTTCTCAGGAGAGAAAGAAGAAATGCCTATTCAGGTGTCCTCTCCATTTTTTAATGGGGTTGCATTTTTTTTTAATTGAGTTGTATGAGCTGTTTATGTAGTTTGGATATTAACCCCTTGTCAGTCATATCAATTGCAAATATTTTCTCCCATTAAGTAGGGTTTTTTTTCTTTCTGTTTTGTTGATGGTTTCCTTTGCTGTGCAAAAGATTTAATTTTAATTAGGTCCCATTGTTTATTTTTGCTTTTGTTTCCTTTGCCTTAGGAGATAGATCCAAAAATATATTGCTATGATTTAAGTCAAAGAGTGTTCTGCCTATGTTTTCTTCTAGGAGTTTTATGGGTTTTGGTCTTACATTTAGGTCTTTAATCCATTTTGAGTTTATTTTTGTATATGGCATGAGAAAATGTTCCAATTTCATTCTTGTACACGTAACTGTCCAGTTTTCTGAGCACCACTATCGGAGAGACTGTCTTTTCTCCATTATATATTCTTGCCACCTTTGTCATAGATTAATTGACCATAAATGCATGGGTTTATTTCTGGGCTCTCTATTCTGTTTCATTGATTTATTTGTCTATTTTTGTGCCAGTATCATGCTGTTTTGATTACTGTAGTTTTGTAGTATAGTCTTAAGTCAGGAACCATGATATCTCTAGCTTTGTTCTTCTTTCTCAAGATTGCTTTCACTGTTCCTTCAGGGTCTTTTGCGGTTCCATACAAATTTTAAATTTGTTCTAGCTCTGTGAAAAATGCCATTGATATTTTGATAGAGATTGCCTTGAACTGGTAGATTGCCTTAGGTTATGTGGTCATTTCAACAATATAAATTCTTCCAATCCATGAACACAGTGTATCTTTCCATCTGTTTCTGTCATCCTCAATTTCTTTCATCAGTGTCTTATAATGTCCTGAATACTGGTCTTTTACCTACTTAGTTAGATTTATTCCTAGGTATTTCATTCTTTTTAATGTGATGGTAAATGGGGTCACTCTCTTAATTTCCATTTGGGCTAATTCACTCTTACACATTCTTAGGTCTCTACTGATTTATTAACTTTAGATGATTTCTTTTATTCTGCTTTGGAAGATGAAGAATTTTAGTGTATTTTACCACCTCCTACTTTTCCTTGTTACTGTCATATCTTTTTGATCAACTGGTGTCTGGCCAAGTTGGCATCTGCCAAGATGGGGACATATTTCACTTTAGGATAAAAATGGTTGCCCTTTGTCAAACCTGCATCCTTGCCAGGCAGGCAATGCGCTATCAATTTATATATGGTAATATAATTAATCTTCAGACCCATGCTACTCAAGAGGCACTACCCCCATTTTACAGATACATAAAGTTAGGTTCTGGCTAGTTATGTTTCTTGCTCAGAGTCCTATAGTTAATGACGGTTGGAGGTAGACCTAGCCTCGACTCTCTAACACCCAAGCCCACTTTCTTTTTAAAAATATTTATTTATTTATTTGGCTGCACCAGGTCTTAGTTGTGGTACTCAGGATCTTCCTTGTGGCATGAGGGATCTTTAGTTGCGGCATCCAGGATCTAGTTCCCTGACCAGGGATCGAACCTGGACCCCTGCATTGGGAGTGTGGAGTCTTAACCCCTGGACCACCAGGGAGGTCCCCCAAGCCGACTTTCTTAACCATTACTGCCCTAGAATAACAAATGCCTTAAGGCCAGTCTAGTTCTGCCAAGGTGAATAGTTCCTTCATTATGCAAGTTAAGTATCTGTATGTGTGTGTGTGTGCGCACATGTTCATGTGTATCCATATTTATCATGTAGAAATAAAATATATGACAGTGCTATGTTAAAGAATGGGAGAGGGAAAATAGAAGGTTATAAGGTTCTTCATATAGAGATACCTTTGTTATGTTGTGGGTGACAATTATCTTTTAAAGATAATAAAAAGGAGGAGAAAATTTTTTATATATACTCAAATATTTACCATTTCTGGCACTCTTCATTACTTTGTGAAGATCTAAGTTTCTATATGGTATCATTTTCCTTTAGCCTGAGGAACTTTTTTTAAAAAAATTAATGTATTTATTTACTTATTTTTGCTGTGTTGGGTCTTTGTTTCTGTGCGAGGGCTTTCTCTAGTTGTGGCGAGCGGGGGCCACTCTTCACCGCGGTGCGCGGGCCTCTCACTGTCGCGGCCTCTCTTGTTGCGGAGCACAGGCTCCAGACACGCAGGCTCAGTAGTTGTGGCTCACGGGCCTAGTTGCTCCGCAGCATGTGGGATCTTCCCAGACCAGGGCTCGAACCCGTGTTCCCTGCATTAGCAGGCAGATCCTCAACCACTGTGCCACCAGGGAAGCCCTAACCTGAGGAACTTTTTAAAACGTTTCTTGTGGAAGAGATTCTGGGAACAAGATGGTGGAGTAGGAAGACAGAGTTCACCTCCTCTCATGGGCACACCAGAACTACAACCATGGGCTTCCCTGGTGGCGCAGTGGTTGAGAGTCCGCCTGCCGATGTAGGGGACACGGGTTCGTGCCCCGGTCCGGGAAGATCCCACATGCCGCGGAGTGGCTGGGCCCGTGAGCCATGGCCGCTGAGCCTGCGCGTCCAGAGCCTGTGCTCCACAACGGGAGAGGCCACAACAGTGAGAGGCCCGCGTACCGCAAAAAAAAAAAAAAAAAATTACAACCATTTACAGAGCAACTGTTGATGAGAAAGACCGGCATCTAACAGAAAAAGATTTTCTACGACTAAAGATATAAAGAAGGAACCACAACAGATGGGTAGGAGGGGCGGAGTCCTGGTATGGTCATGACTCCTACCCCCGATGGGCACCCACAAAGGGGAGGGTAATTACAATTACAGAGGTTCTCCCCAAGGAGCAAGGTGTCTGAACCCCACATTGGGATCCTCAGTCCGGGGGTCCTGTACTGGGAAGAAAAGCCCCTAGTAGGTTTGACTTTGAAAGCCAGCAGGGCTTACTTTTGGGAGACTCAGAGAACTATGGGAAATAGAGACTCCACTCCTAGAGGGGGCATACAAAATCTCACATACTCCAAGACGCAGGACAGAAGTAGTAATTTGAAAGAAGCCTGGGTGAGACCCACCTGCTGATCTTGGAGAGTCTCCCAGAGAAGCAGAAGGCAACTGGAGCTCACCCTGGGGCCACAGACACTGGTGGCAGCAATTCTTGGGAGCTCATTCTACCACTTGGACACTGGTGCTGAATTACAAGAAAAAAACTGCAAAACCCACAAACATGTGGAGGCTAAACAATATGCTACTGAACAGCCAGTGGATCACTGAAGAAATTAGAGAAGAAATTAAAAAATACCTGGAGAAAATGAAAATGAAAACACAACAATCCAAAATCTGTGGGATGCAGCAAAAGTAGTTCTAACAGGGAAGTTTATAGTAATACAAGCCTACCTCAGGAAACAAGAAAAATCTCAAAGAACCTAACCTTACACCTAAAGGAACTAGAAAAAGAAAAACAAAACTCAAAGTTAGTAGAAGGAAATGAATCATAAAGATCAGAGCAAAAATAAATGAAATAGAGATTAAAAAGCAATAGAAAATATCAATGAAGCTAAGAGCTGGTTCCTTGAAAAGATAAACAAAATCGATTAAGTTTCAGCCAGACTCATCAAGAAAAAAAAGATAGAGGGCCCAAATCAATACGTCAGAAATGAAAAGGGAGAAGTTACAACCGATACCACAGAAATTAGAAGGATCAAAAGTGGTTACTGCAAACAATTATTTGACAATAAAGTGAATAACTAGGAAAAATAGACAAGTTCCTAGGAATCTCCCAAGACTGAACCAAGAAGAAATGGAAAATAAGAACAGACCAATTACCAACAGTGAAATTGAATCAGTGATTTAAAAAACAACTCCCAGGACTTCCATGCTGGTGCAGTGGTTAAAAATCCACCTGCCAATGCAGGGGACACGGGTTTGATACCTCGTCTGCAAAGATCCCACATGCCACAGAGCAGCTAAGCTCGTGCGCCACAACTACTGAGCCTGTGCTCTAAAGCCCATGAGCCATAACTACTGAGCCTACATGCTGCAACTACTGAAGCTTGCATGCCCAGAGCCCGTGCTCTGCCACAAGAGAAGCCACCGCAGTGAGAAGCCTGCACACCGCAATGAAGAGTAGCCCCCGCTCACAGCAACTAGAGAAAGTCCACATGCAGCAACAAAGACCCAACGCAGCCAAAAAATAAATAAATTAATTTTTTAAAAATTAAAAAAAAATCTCCCAATAAACAGAAGTCCAAGAAAAGATGGCATCACAAGTGAATTCTAGGACTTCCCTGTTGGTCCAGTGGTAAAGAATCTGCCTTCCAGTGCAGGGGACACAGATTTGATCCCTGGTCAGGGAACTAAGATCCCACATGCCATGGGGCAACTAAGCCCACACGCCACAACTACTGAGCTTGTGCACCTCAGTGAGAGAGCCAGTGTGCCGCAAACTACAGAGCCCATGCACTCTGGACCCCACGTGCCGCAACTACAGAGCCCACACACCCTGGAGCCCACATGCCACAACTAGAGAGAGAAAACCCACACTCCAAAACTAGAGAGAAGACTGTGCACTGCAACGAAGATCCCGCGTGCCTCAACGAAGATCCCTTGTGCTGCTACTAAGACCTGATACAGCCAAAAGATAAATAAAGAAAAAAAAATCAGGTGAATTCTACCAAACATTTAGAGAAGAGTTAACATCTATCCTTCTCAAACTATTCCAAAAAATTGCAGAGGAAAGAACACTTCTGAACTATTCTACTAAGCCGCCATCATCCTAATACCAAAACCAGACAATGACATCACACACAAAAAAGTTACAGACCAATATCACTGATGAACATAGATACAAAAATCCTCAACAAAATATTAGCAAACGGAATTCAACAATACATTAATAAGATTGTACACCATGATCAAGTGGGATTTATCCCAGGGATGCCAGGATAGGTCAATATCTACAAGTCAATCAGTGTGATACACCACAGTAAAAAACTGAAGAATAAAAATCATATGATCACCTCAATAGATGCAGAAAAAATCTTTGGAAAAACTTTGACCTCAATTTATGATCAAATCTCAACAAGGTGGGTATAAAGGGAACATACCTCAACATAATAAAGATCATATATGATAAGCCCATAGCTAATATACTCAATGGTGAAAAGCTGAAATCATTTCTAGTGATAAAGGCAATCACTAGAAGAGTTACAAACATAAATTGTTTACAGTGATTGCCTCTGAGAAGTGGGATTGAGGGAAGAGAGAAAAGTTTTTATTATTCATTGTGTACCCTTTTGTACTATCAAAAATTTTATCATGCATTAAATATTGCATGAAATTTCAAAACCTAGTTTTATAATGTAAAATGTACATATGGAGCAAGGAGAAAGGTTAAACAAATATACCTGGATTTGTGTAAAAGTGGAACTTCTTGGGTGCTTCCCATCCTTACCACCACTGAGAGAGAAACTGCTAATGCTCCAGAAAACCAGTGCTGGCCTCCGTAAGGTTATACTTGCCAAGGACTCTGTGTGTGTGTGTCCATATGTCTGTTTGTCTGTAAAGTAAATAATGCTTTATGGTTTAATATTGGAAGTCCCTGATGTCTGACCCTTTGCCTAATTCTCCCTCCCTTGAGGATTCATATTATTAAAAATTAAAATGCTCTGAAGCAAAGCAATTTTTATAATATTAACCAAAGGGCTTCCCTGGTGGCGCAGTGGTTGAGAGTCCTCCTGCCGATGCAGGGGACACGGGTTCGTGCTCTGGTCCGGGAAGATCCCACATGCCGCGGAGCAGCTGGGCCCGTGAGCCATGGTCGCTGAGCCTGCGCGTCCGGAGCCTGTGCTCTGCAATGGGAGAGGCCACAACAGTGAGAGGCCCACAGTACCCGAAAAAAAAAAAATTAACCAAAGCCAACCTCTTATCTCATCCATAATGATAATCTCATTATCACACTCCAGGGTCCACAGCTCTGCTCTCTTCCTAACTCACTTCTGTTGTCCAAAGCTGGGGTCTTAGCTAGAACCCTCAGGGCAGGGGTGAGGGGTTGTTCATAGGCAATTTGCAAAGTGAATAAGTCCCCACAAGTAACACAGACCTGATTTCAGTCCCTTCCTGAATCCTCTGCCTGTCTGGGGCACTCTACTATTTTTCCTCCACTCTCTTGCTGTCTACTCTATTTCTCTTTTCCCATTAAATCCCATTATTGGGAAAGTTAAGATGCTAGGGAGACACCATGAGCTAGAGAGACAAGCCACAGAGCATCGCTGTAGTGTAGAATGTAGTCGTGGAATGTTGCCACAGTAATGGCCTTAAGGTCAAAGCCAGGATATAAAGTGAAAGAAACTGTGCTCTAATGAGGTCCTCTTGGAAGCCAGCAATCCTGGTAATTGTCTTCTGGATGAGTAATCGTCTGGATCATGGACTTCAACTTCTGATGTCCTGGGTTCCAATTCTACCTCTGCCCTTCCCTATCAGCGTGACTTTGGCAAGTTGTTTAACATCTCTGAGCCTCGATTTTCTCTTCTGTAAAATGAGGGTAATAATATGCTCACCTTTTTAAAAAAGTACTTGCTCTCTGGTGTTCTACATGTCATTACCTCATTTCATTCTCATAGCAGCTGGATACTATTACTATCCCTGTCTATAGACGTGAAAACAGTGGCTCAGAGGGAGGCGGCTAAGTCACTTGTCTGAAGTCGCACACCTGAAAAGTAAGGCAGCCAGGAGGGTAGCCAGGCAGTCTGACTCCAGAGCCCTGCTTTCAGTTATTCTGCTAAACTGTCTGATAGAGTTCACCTGAGATTAAATGTAATGATGCATTTAATAGCGCTTGGTGTATTTTGAGCATTCGGAGTAATTATTTAAGAGAGCTGGGTGGAATCCAAATCCCAAACGATAACAGACTTGGGAGTAAAGTGGATTATGCTGTACTTTAATCATATACAGCCAAGTTTAAAGTTCAGACATCCTCACTCTCAGATAATCCGTAAACAGAAAGCAAGTTCCCTCAGGAGGAAACAGGTTCCCTGGAGCCCCAGAAATCATTTATATGGGAGCTATCCTTTGCAGCGTGGGAACAGAGGAGAGTAGTAAAGCAAGGGATGTCTGGAGAAAGTCCCGACCACGTTAAGGCCTGCAGGGCTCCCCTCTGCCCAATAGTGACGTCTTGGGGATCCAGCCCCGTGACTTCTGAGCAGAGGAAACGGAGATGAAGAGAGCCCAGCGCATGCGTCCAGACTCGCACAACCACACAGAGCACTGTTCTGACTCCCTGGCCAGTGTGTCCAACGGGGAGGGAGCAGGAAACTAAACAAAATTCACATAGCTGGGCATAGGTCTTGCCTGATTCTGGGTCATGCTGGCATCCTTTTTCACTCCTCCATCACCCCCCACTGCATCCCTAGGAGAAATGCAGCCTTGCTTCTTTTGTCCCCCACTCTACCCCTGCTAGGAATTGTGAACGGTCAGGGGTAGGCACTGAAACAACATTAGTTGAATGAGTTACATGAAAAAATGATACTAAGGTAAACATAAATGTATTAGGGAATAGAATAGAAACTTGGCATAAATTTTGAAGATGGGACACAGAACTTCAAAGAAACTTCCCATTTCTGGGGCTTTAAATTCTGTCTCCAGAAATTAGAGTTCCAAGTTCCCACTTCTTAGCTGTGAGGGATACTTGGATGGAAAAGTTTCAGAAGCCTGGAATATGCAATACCATGCTACCTCTCTTCCTCTTATTATTTCCTTTTTTTTTTTTTTAATGAGTTGTTACCTCTGTGTAATTATGGCCAGTGCTGGGGAAAATATCTTGTATGCCTCAGTTTGTATGCAGACCCGGGTTTACTTCAACTTTGGATTTACATTGCTGTTTTTTTTAGCTGTCTACTGAATACCCTGGTTTTCCCTGGCATATTTTTAACTTTTTAAAATAGTGGTAAATATATATAACATAAAATTTACCATTTTAGCCATTTTTAAGTGTGCAGTTCAGTGGCATTAGACGAATTCACATTGCTGTACAACAATCATCACGACCCATCACAGGACTCTTCTCATCATCCCAGACTGACACTGTACCCACTGAACAATACCCCCTCTTTCCCTCCTCCCCTTAGCTCCTGGCAACTACCATTCTATTTTCTGTCTCTAGGAATTTGACTATTCTAGGTCCCTCATATAAATGGAATCATACAGTATTTTCCCTTCTAGGTTTGGCTTATTTCACTTAGCATGTTTTCAAGTTTCATCCATGTAGTATGTGTCAGAATTTCATTCCTTTTTTTTTTTTTTTGCAGTACGCGACCGTCTCACTGTTGTGGCCTCTCCCATTGCAGAGCACAGGCTCCGGACGCACAGCCTCAGCAGCCATGGCTCACGGGCCCAGCCGCTCTGCGGCATGTGGGATCTTCCCGGACCAGGGCACGAACCGTGTCCCCTGCATCGGCAGGCGGACTCTCAACACTGCGCCACCAGGGAAGCCCTCATTCCTTTTTTAAGCCTGAATACTATTCCATTGCATGTATATACCACATTTTCTTTATCCATTCATCCATGGATGGATCTGTGGGTTGTTTCCATCTTTTGGCTATTGTGAATAATGCTGTTATGAACGTTGGTGTACAAATATCTGTTCAATTCTTTGCTTTCAATTCTTCTGAGTATATACCCAGAAGTGAAATTGCTGGCTTGTAACATAATTCTATGTTTAATTTTTTTGAAGAACCAACCCTGGCATTTTCCTTCCTGGTATATTTCCAGAGTCAGTTCTTTATCGTCTATTGAAACAGTGTATTTTGCCTCTCTGATGTACTATCCTACAATTCTACTAAAACACCTCTCTTTTGCTTGCTCTCTCTTTCATTCACCAAGGCATTTAGAATTATGATCTTATGTTCCACAGTACTCATTTTCCCCAAAACAAAAACACTGAACCTCACTCCTTGGAACAAGCTGCCATTTTCCAAATCATAAGTTGCATTAGTTAAAAGAATAAGAAGCTAACTTTTTTGGAGGAAAAATGTGCAGTCTTTCAAATCAGTACCGAGATACCAGCCTTGTAGGCAGCAGGTAGACATACCAGGAAAAGAGCTCCTGATTTACAAATGTCTCACTTAAGAACATCCCTGACATTCAAACCATAGTGGAATTCAGGAGTTGAACTCCTGCAGTTGCTGAAGGTCTCTGTTTGCCACCACTGGTATTATGAGGACTGTGGACTCTCACTTGTTAATGGGACAGCTAGAGCCCACCTCTCTTCTACTTTCATCTTCCTTCTTTCTTCTTGACACCAGAACTATAGGGGTGCCACCACCACCGTGGTGGCTAGCTGGCATCATGTCGAGAGCTCCTGTTTTCACTGGAAGATTGAATTCCTTCGAACAGAAGAATTTCAGTTGGAACACTGCATGATTTTGCATACAGAAGCAACGCTCTTTCACATCTAGTCAACATATTCTGTCCATTCCATCCTTATCTAACTCAGAATCTATCTTTCCTCCCTGCCTCCTCTACCTTGAGGTCAAAATCTCACCTAGACCACTGCAATGGGCTGAGCTGGTCTCCCCGACAGTAAAGATTTCTACCCCGCCCTTCATATTATAGGGGAAATCCATCTCTCACCAGCTCAATGTCAGTGTCACCGGAGCCTTGAAATAACAGTGTTCAAAGAAGAACTTAACCACTCCAAGCCTCTGCTGGGTGGGGCTGCAACAGAGCCATGTCTTCTTACTTCTAGTCTGATCTATACTTTTCTTACCAGTAGCTTTTTAAGTTTACATGGCTCTTGTTTGTTTAGCAAACAAGAATGACTGTAACTGATATCATTCATATGTCAAGGTCAGCAGCAGAAGGAAAGGAAGTTAAATGAATAAACTCCAAGACCAAAATCATTCCATTACCCTTTTGTCACCTTAGTCAACACTGGTATGGTACCTATTTTCTTTTCTTTCTCTTTTCCCTTTTTGAGGATGGTGATCAAAGTGAAGTAGTTAAGGTACTTCTTGATCAACTCATCCAATTCTTTCTTCCTTTCACTTCCTAACCAGCATCTTCATCACTTCCAGAGGGAGATTAGAAGTGTTCCGGGACCCAATTCCACCATGGTGGGGTGGAGGTTCCCCCCACACCAACAACAGTTCTCTGGACACCAGCTTGGTGTCCTACAATTCGACTCAATTCTAACACTAGTCACCTGGAGATAGCACAGGTAAATCCCACAGGTTAAAGACTCAGTCCTACACAACTGCCCCCGTGCCTTCAAATGCCAGTCACAAGCCCACGTTATCACCTGTGCTTCTGACCAACCTGCTATAAACTGGAGGTTCCAAGGTCTCCCTTCCTGGGCTTCAGATGCTAGTTGCAAGTCCAGGTTGTTACCTGTACCTCTGACCAACTGGCTATAAATCAGAGGTTCCCATGACCCCCTCTGCGGGTTTGATTAATTTGCTAGAGCAGTTCACAGAACCAGGAGAAGCATTTTGCTTATCAGATCACCAGTTTATTATAAAAAGATATAACCAGGAACAACCAGATAGAATAGATGTATAAGGCAAGGTATAGGGAAAGAATGCTGAGTTTCCATGCCCTCTCTGGCCACACCACTCTCCCAGCACCTCCACATGTTCACCAACCCAGAAGCTCTCCGAACCCCACCTTTTGGGTTTTTAATGAAGGCTTCATTACATAGGCATGATTGATTAATTCACTGGCCATTGCTGATTGAACTCAATCTCCAGCCCCTAGCCCCTCCCCCCTCCCAGGAGTGGAGAGTGGAGAGTGGAGAGTGGAGAGTGGAGGGTGGGACTGAAAGTGCTAACCCTCTAATCCCGGGGTTGGTTACCCTGGCAACGGGCCCCCATCCTTAGGTGCTTTTTAAAAGTTACCCCATTTAACTTAAACCCAGTTGTGGCGGAAAGAAGCTTGTTATGAATAACAAGACATCTGTTTCACCTCTAAGGCTCAGAAGCCATTTCAGGACCTGAGGACAAGAACCCAAATATTATAACAAAACATGTTCCCATTGCTCTTACTGCTCAGGAAATTCCAAGGATTTTGAGAGCTATGAGCCAGGAACCCAGGGTGAAGATCAAATATATGTGAGAAATATATTTTGGTTATCTGAATGTGGCCAAATACATATTTCTTATAAATCACAACATCTCATGGGCTCTTCAGATGCTCTGCACATCTAAATCTCAGAATGCAACTGTGAAATTGCACTTGATTTCTAGATGTTTGGAGGAGCTTCTTGGTTCTTCCTTCATAACCATGAGCTACCACCCTCACCACCCCTCCCTACAATTTCCCCACCAAAACACTTTTACAACCACCAATAAAATCAGGTGTACAGATTTTTGCAAGCAGCCTTAAATTCTTTTTAAGAACAAGGCAAAGGTATATGTTAATTAAGTTAGAATTCAGATGGCCATTTGTCCCAGTTTGCCTAGGGCAGTACCAGTTTGTGCCTACTGCCCTGCATAATTTTTAAACGAGCTCCCCTTTTTACTCTAAAGAAAAAAAGTCCCAGTTTGGAGGATAAATTATATGTTTTCCCTACTTAAAAATACACCTTGCTTTCCCAGTAAAGTGCTTTTCGGGTGACTCGGTGCTGTTGCCCACATCATTGCACTTTAGTTGCACAACAACTCTGCAAAGTAGGAAGGGAAATACTTTATCTCTGTCAATTAAATGAAGTAACCAAGGCTGGCTTCAGGTAGCACGGTGGTGATTGTCCGAGGTCACGCACTCCGTGACAGAATCAGAGCCAAAACCCAGGACTCCTGATTTCAAGTCCAATATTGTTCAGCTGTGGATCCCTTTGTGCAAATATCTAAGTAAAAGCAAACCTCATTCTCTTGTTTAGTAACCTGCTTGAACTTGGACCTAGAACAGTTTAGACAGGTTCATCCTTGCCCAGAGACTCTCTTTTCCCATTTGAAGCAAACAAAGAGATGAAAAAAGAATTACGTAAACATAAAGAGGGTATTAGTGAATCCTAGGGCCAAATGACATAAATCTTTGATTTTACCAGGTGCAGTTATATCAGGTTATTGGAATTTTATTTCTAACCGAATTAGGATGACTTGGTTGACAACAGGAAGGAAGGGAGGGAGGGCGGGAGGGAGGACGAAGTAAATGAGGAAGGAAAAGAGATGGGCAGACAGAAATACAGACAATAAAGATCAATAATGAATGCCTACAGTTACAAAAAACATATAAATGGGTTCTGCCCCAGTCTTATAGATACATATCCCGTATGGTTACGTGCTAATCTTTTTTTTTTTAAAACCTAAAACCAGTAAAATTCTACTCTCCTTGGATAAGTGGCAACGACAGAAAACAGAGGTAAAACCCACGATTCTTCAAAGACAGGCACAGTGCTTGGCAAGGTCTTCAGGGTGTCCTAGAGGTGCTGAATGCGGCGCCACACGGAGAAATAAATGCACACTCCCCTAACCTCCCGACTGGCCGCCCTAAGAGAAGATTACACGACCCGCGGGGGTCCCTGCCTCCTTTCGCAATGACAGAAAGAGGTCTAGTGTGCCCTGGGAAGGATGATTCCAAGACGCTCGCCAGTCTAGCCAGACTGCAGCAGAGGGGTGGACGCCTTGGGGCCAGGCCCGGGCACCGCAGCTGACCTGGGAGGCGACCGGCCCTCCCCTCTGGGACCTGAAGGTGAGAGGGTAGCAGAGGACGAGCGCGGTTCCCCGTGGAGGGGGTGGGGAGGCGAAAGGGCCGCACGCGCATGCGCCGCGCCGCCACCTCCGCGGGCCGGAAGAGCGGAGCAGTGGAGCCGCGGCTGCCGGCGCCAGACGCCGCGGTGGCCGCGGGGAGATCGCCGGCTGGGCGATGCGGCCCGTGGACGACACTGGGGCCGCCAAGCGGCTGGAGTCCGGGCTGCCGCTAGTGGACATCCCGCCCCCGGGCTCCAGGCAAGAGTCGGCGGCCACCGAGGTAGCGGAGACGCCCGGCCCCGGTGGGTGCTGGCAGTGTCCTTCCTTGCCGTGCGGCTCGCGCGCGGAGCAGGGTGAGTGCGGCGCACGGACCCTGGTGCGGGTCTCGCCCGTGGGGGACCGGGCGGGCGCCAGCGGTGGGGGTCCCCGCAGCCGCCGGCCGGGGGCCCCGTGTGGACCGCGCCCCCCCCCTTCCCACCCTGCTCGGAGCTCGTGAACACCCTCGTGCTGTCACCTGGGGGCGGGGGGGGGGTGCGGGCTGTAAAGCAGAAGCCCCCCGCGCCCCCGTCGGCGGGAAGAGCGGAGAAAGTTTCTGATTGTTTTGGAACCCATTTGGGATTCTGAAACTGTTCTTATAATTAAAGTGATTAAAGTGTTACGGGCAGGATCATGGAGTCAGATTGCCATTCGGTGCGCCCTGCCCGAGATTGGGAGTCAGGGAGAAAGGCCATCCCGCAGCTGGCCGAGGTTGGGAGGAAGCTAAGCAAGAAAACTGATCTCAATGTAAACGGTGTTGCTTGAAGAGGAAGTTGAAAAGCATCGGGTCTAGAAAAACGTTTGTCTCAGAGTTTTAGAATCTTGGGAAGGCAGAGTTGAGTGGGACTACTACTGGTTCTTAACCTTTTTGAGTTACAAGGAATTTGTAGCAACTGATGCAAAATGAGACAGAGGCACAATCTTACAAACACGGGTAAGAGGTTCACGGACCCGCCTCCAAAGCCAGGGACCTCGTGTGAGAAAGCCTTTATCTTGTTCAATGTCTTCCTTTCACAAATGATGAAATTGAGGCCTGGGAAGGTGAGGGCTTTGGGAGGGTTTTTTTGTTTTGTTTTGTTTTTTCGAAGATCTAGCATGTGTGGATGAGACACTTCACAGGTCCGGGCAGCACCAGGGATAGGATCCCAGTTTGCTAGCGACCCAGCCCAGAGCCCTTTCTCCTAGCCCCAAGCACATTCCTCCTTAAACTCCACCACCCACCTGGAGCAGCTTCCTCAAAGAAAAGAGAAATAGGCAGATGTCCTTTCAAGACAAAATTACACAGTCTGCACCACCTCATCCTCTGGATCACCTCCCTTAAGTGTGACCTGGGATTTCTATGTCTCTTAGCCGATCCCGCTTTCTGTCTGCACTTCTTGAGAGTCAGAAAATTCACACATTTTGTGGAGAGACAAACCCCAGGGAGATGGTTCTTGCTGCATTTTTGTCCTTAATGCTAAGAGAAATGATCAGGTTTCTGATCATTTATGTAAGGGTTACCTTCAGCTGAGCTGACCAGATGTGCAGCTTTGAAGAAGTCAGTTTCTCATCTTAGCATCCTATGGCTGAATGTTGTTACGATGGACTGCTGAGATAGTCCTTGCAAACTTTTAAATGATTCCCCTGTTTGTGAACCAAAGAGGCATACTTCAGGCAGAAGGTGGCAAAACCTACGTAAGCAGTTCCACCTAAGAATCTTGAGGGGTCTTTTAATTTCAAAGAAAGTTGCTAATAATAAGACTTAGATAAAGTGACCAGATAATATTCCAAAAATGGGATTGCCATAGAAACATTTTAACACCCCCCCACCCCCCCGTACTGTGGTCATTGAACTTTGTGACAGTATCATTTTAGCTTCTTAACCCAACTGGTTATCTCAAGAAAGTTCATTTTCAAGTTCAGGTTGAAACTGTTACCCATTTTTCTTACATTCTTGGATAACCTTCCCAGACAGCACACAGCTATCCTAAGACACCTGTTTATTTTCTTGAGGGACAGTGTGGATCTTAGACTGAAGCAAGGAAAAGAAGTTGTCTTAAGTCTGTGCCTCACATCCCCCTGGAAGGAGTGAGTTCCTTAGGGTAGCAGTGGCCCTGAAACCAGTAGAACTTTTTACAGTGACCGAGGTCCTATTTCAGTGGGTCTAGGGTAGGGCTGGCATTGAAGTTTTAAAAGTTCCTCAGTTGATTCTAATTCCCAACCTGGGTAGTGAATCACCAGTTTAAAGCAGAGGATAGAGAAAGTGAGCAACTTTTCAGTTTTCTTCTGACTCAGGAAATCGCACTGTGGCCACTTACTTAACTTGAATTATTTACAGTTGCCAAATTATTAGGTATGTTTTCAGTGGAATATGGTCATGGAAGCATATTACATAGGCAGATGCCTCTTTGGATTATGCTACTCTCTTGTCCATCTCCTTTGACAGAGAGAATTGAAATTACTATTCTGTAAGAGACTGAGGTCTGCCTGAGGAGAACCAGTCCTCAGTCTTATAACAAATAATCAAGTTAAACTAGACCTTGTAACTTCAAGTTTTAAAAGAGTTAAAATATCATGTTAAGTTAAAATATTCCTGGAGAAAATTTTAAAAGTTTAGGTTGGAGAAGATCCTTGAAATATAGACCAGGGAGATGTTTTCTGTCCTCGATCTTCCTATTCTGTTCTTTCTGAGGGTGTAGGTTCTATGTAAGGATTGGGTTTCTTTTAAGAAAAACTATTTTGGGGCTTCCCTGGTGGCACAGTGGTTAAGAATACGCCTGCCCATGCAGGGGACACAGGTTCGAGCCCTGGTCCGGGAAGATCCCACCTGCTGCAGAGCAACCTAGCCCGTGCACCACAACTACTGAGCCTGCTCTCTAGAGCCCGCGAGCCACAACTACTGAAGCCCATGTGCCTAGACCCTGTGCTCCGCAACAAGAGAAGCCACCGCAATGAGAAGCCTGCACACCGCAACGCAGGTAGCCCCTGCTCACCGCAACTAGAGAAAGCCCGCACACAGCAATGAAGACTCAACACAGCCAAAAATAAAAAATAAATAAATTTATAGAAAGAAAACTATTTTATTTGGACCTGCATTCTGAAATTTCAGAAACTGACCTCTAAGGCTGACCAGAGCCAATACATGTATTTTGTGGTGCTTAACTTGGAAGTCTTCTAAAGCTTCCTTCTCATGGGCTGAGTGGGTATGTGCAGTTTGGTTCCTACAGTATCTGAGCACATAGATATAGAACACGACGTGGAGGATTCGGGTACTTATAATGGATAACCTATTACGTGATGACTGCTAGCTCCAAGTCATTCTCTTCAGCAGTACACCTAGAACAGGAAAAGGTGGAGACCACTGACCAGAATGGCATCTTTTACTACAAAGGCTGAAGTGTACCCCCAGGAAGATTGTGCATCATCAGAGTTTGGTCCCACTTTGCAAACTGTTTGTCACTTGTGGGCAAAGGTATCTAATTAACATGAGGATGTTGAAATGTATTACCTGGTGTTTGTGTTTATCAGAAAAGGGCATTAAAACAAACAAACTTTGTGCAATACTGTTTTATGGCTGAGTAACCCATTGTAAATTCCTAGATTGGAATGATAATCCTTGTTTTACTACAAATTGCATGTGCCTACACATCCTTCACCTCTGCTATGCTCTTAACTAACAAGGGCCAGTACTGTGTTTCCTTCCTATTCTGTCCTTGTTTTTGTGTTCGTTTCAAAAAAGAAAAAAAAAATATTCCTCAGTGTGTGGCCTATCTTTTTAAGTTCTCTGCTTACCCTGTTGCATTTTGCTGTCCTCTGAATGATGGGGGTGAGACTGAAAGCAGGTTCTACTCCTGTCTTAGGCAGCTGTTTAAGACAGAGGCAGTGGCTGCTCCTACAGACTGTCATTAATGGATTGAATACTTGATGCCCTGGAGAAAGCAGAAGTTTCCTGGTTCAGATCAAACCAAGAATCAGATGGCAGTCCTGTTTTTTGTTTTTTTAAATTTTTAAGCACTTTTAAGTACTAAGTCAGAGGGATAGATAACCTAGGCCCTAGCCTCAAAGAGTTTATGTTCTAAATGGAAGATAAGTCGTAAACCGTGAAAACTTTAAGATCTCCTTAACTGTTCAAAATAACTAAACAGAGAGCCTTCTCAGATTATGCTTTTGCCTGTGGTGTTAGACCCTACATCTTTCCACGAAATTTTCTTATATTATTTCCTTCAGCAATTATTTATTCAGGGTCTTCCATGGGCCAGGCCTGAACAGGGCAGCTGAGATCTTAGCCCTGGAGGAGCTTACAGGCTTGTGGGGGAAGTCAGCTAATCAAGAAGTAGCCATATCACACAGTTAGGACCTGTTTTCCAGAAAAGAACACTTTCTACATAAAGCCGAGTTCACCAATGAGATGATATAAAATATCACTTGGAAGCATTTTTCTCTAGCCATCTTGATAAGCATTTCTTAAAGATTTCTTTCACCATCTTGGCAAGCTTTTTACTTCCTTTTGACTTTAGGAGTGAGGGATGAGTCTTCAGTGAGACAAAGAGATCCATTTTGTAGGGTGAACTGCATTCTAAAAAGGTAGGTTTAAATTGTTGCCCTTTGTCTATGGTTCTTTATTCTTCGTGGGGAAAATGGTTCAGATCCAGAGAACGGATATGCTTAGGAGGTAATTTTTGTAGGCTGTTAGCTATTAATGTTGTTCCATTTTTCTCAATTTCTAAGTAAAAGTGATTAAACATACCCTTGGAAGCAAGGACTAACCAGAATTTAATCTTTTTCAGAAGCTGAGAAGAAAGCACCCTGTCCTGGACTTGGCTTGTTTTACACATTATTGTCTGCGTTCCTCTTCTCAGTGGGCTCTTTATTTGTTAAAAAAGTGCAAGACATCCACGCTGTAGAAATTAGTGCATTCCGATGTGTGTTCCAAATGCTAATCATTATCCCTTGCTTAATATACAGAAAGTAAGTATTTCTTACCTGCAAAGTAGAAGGTATTAATAAATGTTTGTAAATCTTTTGACCTGCTTAAATTATCTACTCTACAGACTCTGCTTTATCCCTCTCATAGCTTTACCAGTCCCTACACCCTTTGGCTCAGATTAATGAAAAGTCACAAGGATCCACCCACAGAAGATGCTCTCATAAGCACCAACCACATGCCCAAACAAAGGAGGGGAAAGAGATTCAGTTATTTACCACCCCCTATTTTGAGAACAAAGCTTTCCTTGTACAATTCCCCCCATCTTGTACCACCCTCCCTCTTTCCTTTGGCGTAACTAGTATTTGGAAGAAAAAAGTAAACAGGAGGAAACAGTAGTGTCTCCTAGTGTCAGAGGTTTCTTTAAGTAGAACAGGCTGCTCTCCTACCAGGGCAGACAGAAGGTTACAGTAATAATATTTAGGTCTTCCCACTAGGGTGCCATGGGAAAGGGGAAAGTGGATCTTGAGAAAGGCCTCTTTAGCTCTTTTCTTGTTCAGTGTCCTCATCTGTAAACTGGAGGGAATGATATCCTTTGTCCTCTACCCTGTACGAAAACTGTAGTCCCCATCCTTACTCTTCTCTCCCCGCCCAGCCTCCCTTCCCCTTCTACATGGACCCCATACACACACCCTCCCCAGGTGAAAATTATACCTCCCCCACACTGTTGTAACCTCTACAGACCCCCGTGTACTTAGACGCCTGGGAGGAGCGCCTGTTGGGTTCCTGGTGGCTGTCTGGCTCTTTTTCTTTTTGGGTAAAGATGCTTAAACTCCAGATTAAAAGCTTCAGTCACTTGCTACCAAAGTCTCTTTGTATCTATAACTCAGTGCAGATTTACTTAGAATAGTTTCACTCCTTATCCCAAGTCTTTGGTGAAAAAGGTGAAAATCCTCTAAGATCAGAAATATTGTCAGAAATTCCCGTGTAGGTGTGGACAAGTCACAATATTTTAGGAAACGATGGTAGGTAAGACTTCAGAAATGTCTAAAGGTGGCAACAGACCACTGATGCTAACACAATCATTCTCTCCATTTTGGAGTAAAGGTATTGGCAGGAAGGCACTTAGAAGAATTTTCTTAAGTTGTTGGCACTAATCTGTTTTGACCCATTTTATGTTTCACTATCATGAAAAACTCTCAGCTTTTCAAAGTATGGACCAAAGGTGACCACACTTTCATTTCTAACTCCAGAGACCAAGGGCTCCCTATGTCAAGCCTAGACGCTGCTCTACAAAGGCCAGCTCTGGCACAGACCAGTGAGCCGCACCTAGCCAGGAACTTACACAGCACTCTGCTTCGTAAATATTTAAGTGTAAAGCATTTGAGCAGCAGTTGTTATATTTATCCAAATGCTACAGTTTCTTTTCCAGCGTATTTTAACTCTTTTCCTAAGGAGAACAATGAGAAGTTGTCTCATATTCAATGCCTGAAATAAATTTTAGCATTGCTTTCAGCTGTAACAGAAAAACTCACTAAGATTGAGAATGCACACTCGCATTCCCAAGTTTTCTTATACAGGGCAGCTAAATAATGAAATTGTATTTATTATAAAAATAACACTTTTCATTATAGAAAATTTGGGGAAAATAAATAGAAAGGAAAATTACCTATGAGTCCACCTATTAAGGTATAACCATGATGAACATTTCAGTATATTTTCCTTTTTGTCTTTTTTGCAGGCATGTACCTATACCTAGGGAAAATTATATTTGCTGACTTATACTATTTATGTATTTCTCTTGTGCTATTTTTGATTCTACTGTGAACACTTTAATGTCATTAGCTATATTTAGGAAACACTTTCTAAAAGGTGTATAATAGTTGTAGACATAATTAATTTACTATTGCCTTGTTTTCTGATAGTTAGGACTTTTAAGATAATGCTTAATTTAAAAATGTAATTTGAAAACAAATACCGAGTTCATTTAATATGCATTCCTTCCTTTGAATTTACAGAACTGGGTTTATAGGCCCCAAAGGTCAACGAATCTTCCTCCTTCTCAGAGGAGTCCTTGGTTCTAGTGCCATGATCCTTTTATACTACGCCTACCAGTCAACATCCCTCGCTGACGCCACGGTTATCTCATTTAGCTGTCCAGTGTTTACATCTATAATTGCTTGCATATTTCTCAAGGAAAAGTATAGCCCTTGGGACGCTGTCTTCACTGCATTCACAATCACCGGAGTGATCCTTATCGTGAGGCCGCCATTTTTGTTTGGTTCCGAAGTCGTGGAGACGGATAAAGACTATTCAGTTCACCTGAAAGGTGCTTTCGCAGCACTTGTACACGCTGTGTTTGCTGCCGTGACTTTAGTTATCCTAAGGAAAATAGGGACATCTGTGGACTACATGTTGAGCATTTGGTATTATGTAGTAGCTGGCCTTACCGAGTGCATCGTTGCCCTTTCTATATTAGGAGAGTGGAGTCTGCCGCACTGTGGGTTGGACAGGCTATTTCTCATACTAATTGGGCTGTTTGGTTTGGGAGGTCAGATGTTTCTCGCAAAAGCCATTCAAATAGAAAAAGCAGGACTAGTAGCATTAATGAAGACTATGGATGTGGTCTTCGCTTTTATCTTTCAGATTATTTTCTTTCATGATGTGCCGTCGTGGTGGACAGTGGGTGGCTCCTTATGCGTAGTAGCCAGTAGCATTGGAGCGGCCGTTCGTAAATGGTACCAGAGCTCCAAATAAAGCATCATTGCTGAAATGTGTACACCATCACCCAGTTGAGACATACCACCCGCATACACACCTGGAAAATCTGCATTTACTTCA
The DNA here is from genome assembly GCF_949987515.2 of Delphinus delphis. Classification (NCBI taxonomy): domain Eukaryota; kingdom Metazoa; phylum Chordata; class Mammalia; order Artiodactyla; family Delphinidae; genus Delphinus; species Delphinus delphis. Next base: position 32,831,244 of record NC_082698.1, on the reverse strand, counting down.
CTGACTATATACATTTCATAGTTAAGGTACCATTTTTGAATATGGTATGTCTTTAATTAGTTGAGGATAGCCAGTCAGTTGGGTGTAGCAATTATTATTTTTTGTGTGTCAGTTATTTTTTGGTTTTGGTTTTGGCTTTGGTTGTTGGGGTGGCATTTGGTAAGAGAACACATCATTAGTTGAAGAAAAACTGCACAATTTTTTATGACTCTTAAGTATAAATATATGTAATTTTTAAAAGTGTATTTTTGGTACTGATGGGATATAGGTGGGAAGAAATTTTAGATTCTCTTTTAGCAGTGTAGAGGCTAAGAAACTTATTGATAATAATGCTGCTGTATAATTAGTGTTGTGTTGAGAATTCATTTGAAATGTAATCCCATTTAGGAGGCCAAAGCTGGAGTAGGTGCCTACTTAATGGTATTAATAAAACAAATGAATTAGCCTTATTTTCAAGGCTTTTATAAATTATTGTCATTCTTTTAACCCATATTTGTGCCTTTTCACTCTAATGCTGAAATTTCATACATAAACTTAAAAAAAAAATCTTTAAATCACCAAATTTGGCTAATAGTGTTCTGTTTTAGTGGCATTATCATCTGTAGCTACATTCTGTAAGTCTAATTGTCCTCTGTTTTTTTTTGAAACTGCACTAAATTTTTCTTAACTTTCTAAGTTAAGGTGTTTAAAAATCATAAGAAAGAAATCTTGGCATGGCCAGTGTGCACATTTCCATCCTGAAGTATTTTCCCTATACTAGAAATGTGATTTTCTATAAATTCTCCTTGAATTTATGGTGTGATGCCAAATAAAATTTTCTCAGGGCTTTATTAGGTTGAACCATAAGAAATTGATGAGATTTTACCTTTTTAACTTACAAAAACCATAGTTCCTTATGGTTCACCCTATTAAGATACCTCTCTTACCTTCTAAACCAAATACTTAGGGGACTTTGGAGTATATTTTTTTAAAATTACTTTTTAAAATACAGTAATCCTAGTAAACTTATTTTTGTAGTCTTTTTCCCTTATGGAGTTATATATAATAATGCTTCATGTTATATAGTAAATGTAAAGACCTGTGAATCCATGGTCGATTGATTTTTGTAGTTTCTTCAATAGGAAAACAAAATCACTGTTAAATTCTAGTATATCAGTATGATATTAAGTGTCAGTGCTGCACCATGATACTAACATCATGAATTCAAACACATTTTATGTCTGGAACTTCATCAGGCCAGTATTCTGCAGTTAAAGAGAGAATGTAATATTTAGGAAACCTTGGGAGGTTAATCAGGAAGTAGAGGGTACACGCAAATGGCTCTTTGTCACAGTGAACCCTTTACTGGTGAGGCTATAATGGTCTCCAGCTCTTACTGTGTCAGAGCTCTTATCTTAAGCCTACAGATTTGAAAGATTATAGGCTCTTTCCCACTGTTTCATCACAATTCTTCCGAAGTAAGAAAGAACTGGGGCTTCTGAGGTTTATGCCTTGGTGAGAAAAGGATCTTTTCCAGTAGTTCCAAGAGGAAATTTTTGGCTTGCTGATCTTCCCAAGTGCTTCCCACCAGATAAATCCTAAATGGTCTATTTAGGAAAGTCACACTATCTTTATAACTTTAGCCTAATCTGCAATATTAGAGTTTAGAGTTGCAAAAGCATCATTTTGCAAGTATGTTAGATAATTATAGAATTAGAGTGTCTTAGGGCTCAAGGGTTAGAGTCCTCTTGTAGGAGACATGCTCCATGTTTAGGGATGCTAGGGAGGGGACCTGCCCAAGATCCCTCCTTTAGTTCCATGATTAAGTACGGAAAGTAAACCACTGCTTGAGCTACATAAGGTAAATGAACTCTCAGGGAACCCTCTCCTGGTTCTTTACCTTGCACAATAAAAGAACCTATGGGACCTTGAAAGTTAAATGCCTTTGGGCCTGTACACTAGAGACATGTTTTATTTCAACAGTGTGGTTTAAGTGCTTGAATGTCACAATATATGACCAAAGTTGGAGAAAATGTTTCTTCTCCCAACTTTTACAGGGTGTGACTCTTAAATACTTTTATAATGTCCAGGGTATATACAAGGATATGTATTGTAACAATTATGGGTGCGTATATTTTGCAAAGACTGTAGTTCCTATATCTTGAAAAGGGAACTATTTTCATAAACTGGTTTTATTTTATAATTGCTAATAAAATTAATATGAAAGAAAACTATATTTTGGTTTTTATGATTATAGCATATGTGCTAGCTAATATACCTTATTTCTTTTTTCATCCATGTGCTTCAAAATGTACTTCTTAAAGAGATTGACCTCTGGCCATTCAGTTATGATGTAATAAGTTTCAAATTATTTATCTGTCTCTCTGATACTGTTACATCAAATCTAATGTCTCAGAAATAAAGGTCCTAATCTTATGTTCCAGTGAGGCCTTTATTTTTCTAGCTCCTCAGAGCTTGGAGCAGCTTTTGTTCCTATAGCTAATCTGTTACTAAGTCATGGAGTGTCTGTCTTCTTATTGTCTTGTGAATTCTTCTTTCCTCACCTTTCCACTGCTGCCGTCTTAGTCTGAGAGACTTATCACCTCACACCTGAATCACCACAACAGTATCCTGGTTATCTGCTTCTAGACTCTTTGTTCCACTCAGATCCTTGTTCCACTGCCAGACTAATCTTCCTAAGGCCCTGCTTTCATTGTTACTCTGGTTCTCATGTAGCCATAGCAATGCCTTCTTATGTACCACATCACATCCAAATTATTCATCTAACCCTATTCCTACTTTTCCAACTTGATTTCTTGTGTCCCAATACAAATTTGATACTCGGGTCAGTCTCCCCACCAACTCCCACATTTGCCAAGAGATCCCTTCCTTTGTGTTTCGCCTGCTTTCTTTGCCCTCTCTTCTTTGCTCTCTAAAGCCTCTTAGTCTCCAACGGCTCAGCTGAGCTTCTGTTTCTTCCACTGTCTCCAGCTTCTCCCACCCATACTAGTCCACCTTGGAAGAATGGATAAAACACTGGATTAGCTGTCTGAAGATCTGGGTGTGGTGTAATCACTTTCCAGCCAGGCCCTTCCACTTAGTGTCCTTGAGCCTGTTTTCCTCATTTGCTTCAATTATTAAATAGAAAAATATTACTTGCCCCAACCCATGTTACAAATAAGTGTCATAGAAGGACTTGTAGACCCCAAAGGAGGACAAAAACACTTAAGTATTGAACTGTGGTTACTATGGTAGAGTTGAGCATTCACTTCCTCTTCAAAATGATGCCTAGCGCAGGGTCCTTCCCCCTGAGCAGTCTCACCAGGAATGGTATGAACAGTTTTCCGGATTACAAACCTCATTTGGCTCCCTCCTGCTGGCACAGAATTCTACTGTTTGACAGCTCTAATTTTCTGGCTGATCTGCCCATGTAGGGCTGCCAATGGTCACCAGTCTTTTTATCTTACCCATAGGTGTCACCGTCTTTCCAGTTCTGGCTTTAGCTCTGTGAGTATCACACTTGGCTCTGACTAGGGGGGTGAGACTGATTCTCTGTGTGTTTCACATGTACCATTCTTCAAACTCAGCATGGCTCTTCTAGCCTCTTATCCTTTCACCCAATAAGCATAATTAGTCTACTGAGGGTAATCCAGTAGGAAGAGCCAGATCTCTTTGATAACATGCTGGCCTCTGATCTAGGTGTATGGAGCCATGGTCAGTACTGGGCATGATGATTTGGTAATTACAGTGTAGGCTGGGCATGTGAAGCCTGGGCATTACCCCAAACACACTACTATATGACCCCTTTGGTCCCTTACATCAAATCTAATACAGCTACCATATTCACTTAGAGTTCTGCAAGAGGGACCCTCTGTGATCCACAAAGACCCATTCAAGTTTTAGCCTATTTGAACACCAGATTTGGAAAACCAGTTCACAAAGAACCCGTGAATCTTGACACTGCCCATCACTTCCTGGAAATGGTGGGTGAGGATTTATAGCAGGAGGGTAAGGAGCAGACATATCTGGTATCAAGGTAGGGCAGAAAATGTTTTACCATAGAAGTCCAGTCCACAAGAAAAGGTTCCACTGGGTTCCACAAGGTGCTATGCCAGCTATCACCTCCTAAGCCAGATTTGCAACACTATGAAACAATGCTTATTTTTATCACTAATTAAAAAAAATAGTTACTTTTCATAAGAAAAGTTATTATTTATGTTATAATGGAATCATTTTAAATAAACAAGTGGAAACTTTTTAGTTTTGCTTTTAAATATTGTAAAATATATATATCCCACATGAACCAGAAGCTCTTTGGAGTCCAGTCCTCAGAAATGTTTAAGAGAGTAAAGGGGTGCAAGACCAAAAGCTTTCTGAGCCATAGGTTTCAGAGGTATCAAATTTGAAACCTTAAAAAACAAAGATTAAACCCATCCCTTCTATTTCATGAGGTTCTGACAGTCTGAAATGCAGCTAAATATCAGTTTGTAAATTAGAAACCTCTTTAATGTGGAGTTTAATTTTAGAATTGTGAAGTTAAATAACTCTAAATCTATATAAGAGGTCCAGATTATGTACCCGAGAGAGAGCAAAGGAACAATGAGAATCCAATTAGCCCATGGTCATTGGGTCATATCAAATTGTCTCCATTACTTCCTATGTATGTGCTTTGGTTCCTTGGTATGTGTACTTTAGAAAACTCAGAAGACTTTGCTACTCTGTAGGGTAGCACATGCATTGATACAACTTCTATGAAGGGCAATTTGACATCGATTAATTTACAGATGCACATATTTTTTCACCCAGAAATTCCATTTCAGGAATTTGTCTTATAGATATACTTGCTTACTGAAAAATGACATATACAAGATTATTTATTACAACATTACTTAATAGCAAAAAACAGAACTAGCCTGAATGTTCCTCAGTAGGGTAGTGGTTAAACAAGTAATGGTACATACACAAAATACAATGGCATTAAAAGTAAATTAAGCCACACCATTGTAAAGCAATTATACTCCAATAAAGATGTTAAGAAAAAAAAAAGTAAATTAAGAGAGAGCAAGGGAGCTTTGCATGCATGGATGTGGGGTAATCTTCAAGATTAAGTGAAAAAAGCAAGATTTCAGATAGTAGCAGAGTATGTGATCAATTGTGTAAAAAGAGGGTAAACAATATTCCAGGAAGATACACAAGAATCTGGTGACATTGGTTGCCTTTAGGGAGAAGAATCTGGTGGCTGAAGAACAGGGTGGAAAGGTGACTTTTCACTGCATCCCCTTTTATACCTTTTGAATTTTGAGCTATGTGGATATATAACCTAGTCCAAAAATAAAATAGAAAATAAAACTGGTAGAACAAAAACAATAAGATGACTTGACAGAAAAGAAAGGAGGGGATGAAAGAGAGAAATAGAGAGATATATACATACATACAGACATACATAGAGAAATGTTTATTGTTTTAATCTGATTTATCACCTGGCTCACCATCACTGACTTCCTTTTACTTTCTCCTCTTTCCCTTATCCAGCTTACAAATCAGACTTAAATTCCCACTTCATGACTGAAGAAAACACAAAAGAAAAATCTGAATTTTCCCTAAGATCCCCCAAAACATTGCCCAGCTGTGAGCCAAATATCTGCCTTTCCACAGCACCAAAATGATTTTTTTTAATTAAAAAAATTTTTTAAAATATTTATTTATTTATTTAGGCTGTGTTGGGTCTTAGCTGCGGCACGCGGGCTCTTTTGTTGTGGCACGCAGGCTTATCTCCCTAGTTGTGGCACACGGGATACAGAGCGCGCAGGCTCAGTAGTTGTGGCGCAAGGGCTTAGTTGCCCCGCGGCATGTGGGATCTTGGTTCCCCAACCAGAGATTGAACCCGCGTCCCCTGCATTGGAAGGCAGATTCTTAACCACTGGACCACCAGGAAAGTCCCCAAAATTATTTTTACATGGAAAGTAATATTTATTAAACATGTCCCATCCAGGACAAGAGCTTCTTGATCTTTGTCTCATTCAATCCTTGCCAACTCTGGGAGATGGGTTGATTGGGAAATTAAAGTTCAAAGAGGTTGAAGGAGGTCACCTACCTGGTAAATTCCAGTGCCCTCACTAGTAAGTGATGGAACTGAGCCACTGTCCTAAGTCTGTCTTATCCCAAAGACCTTGACCTTTCCAGTACCTCACATCTCCTACCTAGCTGGGGTAGAATACAGGACAGGGAAACACTGTGGTGTTTGTCACTGTGGTGAAAGGATTGTTTTTTCTTTCTTTTTTCTTTTTACTTATTAATATTACTATTATTATTATTATTATTACTGGCTGCCTCACATGGCATGCAGGATCTTCTCCAAGCAGGGATCAAACCCATGTCCCTGGAGTGGAAGCTCAGAGTCTTAACTACTGGACCGCCAGGGAAGTCCAAAAGGATTGTTTCTTTCTTTTTTTTTTTTTTTTTTGCGGTACGCAGGCCTCTCACTGCCGTGGCCTCTCCTGCCGTGGAGCACAGGCTCCGGACGCACAGGCTCAGGGGCCATGGCTCACGGGCCCAGCCGCTCCACGGCATGTGGGATCTTCCCGGACCGGGGCACGAACCCGTGTCCCCTGCATCGGCAGGCGGACTCCCAGCCACTGCACCACCAGGAAATCCCAGGATTGTTTCTTGATTTGGGGATTTGGAGGTATGTATGCCCTTCTCCTATCTCCTCCCCTCTCATGTAGCAAGAGCTGGATGTGAGAGTATAGAAGGAGGTGACAACACTGCATATATTTTAGTTTTATTTCTTTCAATCTATTAATCAATAGTTATTGAGCAGTAGCCATGTACAATCACAGTCAAAACAAGGAAACATCAAATATTGTCAAGCCCTCAAAATGGTCAAAATGACATGCAAACATGACATATATACACATTGTGTAATCAGTACACCTGGGCTACAGCAAGATACTGCCCAAGCACCTAGAAATGAGATAGCCTCCTGAGGCCTCAAGGAAGGGAAGACCAGAGCTGTGCAGGGCTGCCTAAATACACAGACTTGAACCTTGGGCCAGCTGCATTCAGCCATAACTTCCCTAGATGCACTAGGAACATTTCTAAGGGTGTAACACACCAATCAGGAGGACTGGCCAGCCTCAGAAGCAGGAAAGGACGGTGGCTGTGGCAGACGTGTTCCCACTGTAGAGACGGGATGCACCAAGACGGGGAGTTCCCAGCTTTTCTCCCTAAAGTACCCCTAATCGCTGAGGAGAGTCCGAGGCATAGCTATAAGCATAGCAACAATACCCACTACCCTTTATTTTGTCCTTCTAGTGTCGGCTACTGTCCTAACTGCTTTTTGTGCTCTGGCTCACTGAATCCTGCAATGCTGTGGGGAAGGCTGTTTATTGTCTTCACTTCATTGTTGAGGAAACAGAGGCTTGGAGAAGTTAAATGACTTGTCCAAGGTCATGTAGCTAATAAGTGGCAGAGCCTGGGTCTTAAAATCCTCCTGTGTCAATCCCCAAGCCTCTGCTCCTGACTCTGCTGCTCTATTGCTCACCCCAAGCCTGAAGCTGCCCATGTCAAGCTCAAAAGTTCTTTGAGCCTTCATGCTTTTTAAAAAATGTATGTAATTTTTTGCATCCTAATTAATAATATATCGGTGTGTTTTAGTGTAAAGATATTATTTTAAATGACTAATTCGGTTATTTAACTTCTTATCCCCTAAATCTCTGGTACCCTAGGAAAATGTGTCAAGTTTACCCTGGGCTTGTGTACCCTCGACACCCTGCCAAATAGCCCATGGGACTCTTCAACTTGATTTTAAGAAACATTATCTAAAGATCAAGCAGTCAAGCCCCCAAGCTACTAACACTATAATTATATAAAATCAACACCCCTTATTCCTTGTATATCCATAGTTTATCAAGTACCCATGTGATTATAATTTGGCTTCTCACATACCTTAAGTACAAAAGAGAATGGACTAAGCAAAAGATTGAGCACCTAGTTCCCTAAACTGTTCTATTTCTCACTGTATATTAATAAAACTGGCATATGTTCCACACATGTCTCCATGTACTTGGTCATTGTGACTCTTCCCAGAGAAATATATTGTATTCCCAGCATCCCTCATCCCCTTTCTTGTAAGTAATACTCCTGTATTATTCATGGTAGCTACGCTAGCTGCTATCATACCCCGCAAATCTCAGAGATGTGTCAATGGCGTTTTATTTCTTAGTTACATCACAGTCTGATGTAAACTGTAAGCTCACTGTAGTCTCCCCTTTAAGAGATGTATATTTTACAGTTACAGCACATCTCAGCTGAGACCAGCCACATTTCAGGTGCTCAGTGGCTACATGTAACCAGTGGTTATCTGACAGCACAATTCTAGAAAGTGCTGGGAGGAAAGGAGGGTTACAGTAACAGCTACCATTGTTACTGTAGCTGCCACGTGCCAGCATATTTCAAAGCTCCTTACACATTTCTCTCATTTGATCCTTGGAATAACCTTATAAGATTGATGTTCTTTTCCCTATTTTACAGTCTTAGAGCGTTTAAGAGACTTGTGAGGTCACATAACTAGCAAAGAACAGAGATCTGACCCAAAGCACTTTCTAACTGATCTCATGCTTCCCATTTACAGATACAAGAAGATGAATTCCTCTGGACTTCACCCCAAAGGTCATGAGACAGCACAGGGCCTAATCAAAGCTCAAAGGAACGGCACTAATGTCACCAGTAAGGTGTGCAACCAAACCAGGCATTCCTTGTGAAAGCAAAGAGGCACCTACCATGCAGATTAGTGAAGCAGAAACAAGGTGCTAATCAACTTCCCCAGCAAAACAATATTCTTCAAGAAGCAATGGTGAGGGAATGAACAAAGTGAAGAGAAGAGGAAAGCTATGCTAACCAGAAAGAGATAAGTGAGTTTGAACATTAACAAAGGGCAAAATTTGGTGATATAAAAATAATCACAACCTTGGCAGATAAACATGCAATTTCAATAAAGCAAGTGGAAGTGGATGCCACAGGTCCTACTTGTAAAGCTGCTCTTGGGAACAGGAGGAACCAGAGCCTGGGGCCAGGTCAGGGGTTATCAGGATCGACTGTGGAAAGCAAGTCCAAGGAAGAGCCAAGGTCACAATGGAGACAAAGATGTGCAGTCATCCAAGGTGTGCTGTTAGAACACCACGTCTGGCAGGCTCTGTACCAGCTACCAAGACAGACACAGCTGCTTACATGTGCTCGGCTAGAACTAATGCCAAAAGCAAGAATCCATATAAACAGTCCTCAATGAAAGAAGAACCTCATGCTAAACTTATTAAATCCCTACATTATGCCTTTTCTATATTTAGAGTTTAAATGTTCACTTACGAAACGATGGTAATAGTGGATTCCCATGGTTTGGATGGCTTTGTCTATCTTTACCTGGCAAATGTAGAAGTTGACAATTTTATATCGGTCCTCCAGTTTTATCACTTAAAAACATTTTAGCGGTATATAAAATCAAAAAAGCACTGCTTGAGATTCCATCCTTTTTCATGTGTACCAGATTTTGCTTCTCTCTGGTATAATTTCAACTACTCCTTCTACCCTAGCTCCATCCCCTCAGTGCATAAATATGCTCAAATTTCTTCCAAGTAAACCAAATCAAATGAAACCTTCCTTCAACTCTCCTCCCTTCCTCTCTAGATACACCTGAGCACCGGTTTCTTCTTTAACTTCCATATTTTCCTCAACCCCCCAACTGTTTATCCCTCTAATATTTCACACTGGCAATTGAATATTAAAAAATTTTGCAATAGTTTCTCCACCAAAATAAGGATTAATTAAAATCTATCATTCAAGTATAATGCTTTCCCTTCTAGTTGAATCACCATTAAAGCACTATTGCCTTCTTCCTATCTAATCACCTTCAGAGGGCCCAGTATTACATTAAACAGTCCTTTGCCAGTTTACCTTGGGAACTTAGACAAGTTCATAAGCTCTGTGTCAGTTTACCTTGGGAACTTAGACAAGTTCATAAGCTCTGTGTCAGTTTACCTTGGGAACTTAGACAAGTTCATAAGCTCTGTGTAAGAGAAAAGCCATGTTCCAAACTGGCTTTCAAATACATTTTGTTTTTCTTTTATCTTTTTATTTTGACGTAATTTCAGAACTACAGAAACACAGTAAGAACTGTACAAATAATTCCCACTACCTTTTCACCCAGATTCCCCAAAAGTGAACATCTGAGAGTCTACAGACGTGATGCCATTTACCCCTTGCATTTTTCAGGGTTCTCCAGAGAAACAAACCGATAGGAGATATATACATATCTTGAAAGAGATATGTATGGGCACGGGGTGGGGGGCGGCAGTTTAGATTAAGGAATTGGCTTATGCAGTTATGGGGGCTGGCAAACATGAAATATGTAGGGCAGCAGCAGGCTTGAAATTCAGGTGAGAGTTGATGTCGCATTCTCGAGTCTGAATTCCGCTGGGCAACAGGCTAGAAATCAGGCGACTGTCTACATTGCAGTCTTAAGAAGAATTTCTTCTTCTTTGGGAAACCTAAGTCTTTATGCTTTAAGGCCTTCAACTGATTGGATGAGGCCCTCCCACATTATGGAGTATAATCTGGTTTCCTCAAAATCTGCTGATTTAAATGTTAATCATATCTTAAGAATATCTCCACACCAATATCTAGATGGTTGTTTGACCCAGCAACTGGGCATCATCGCCTAGCCAAGCTGACACATAAAATTAACCATCATATCCCTAAAATTCTGCATTGTCTATTTCCTTCAAAAGCATATTCTCTCAATAACCACAGTAAAATTTGCAAAATCAGGAAATTAACATCAATATAATGCTAATATCTAATATACTGACTTTATTCAAATTTTACCAATTTTCCCAATAGCCAAAAAAAAAAATATATGGACAGTTCTAAAGGGAACAAGAAAAATGTTTACAAGTCAGAAACTACTACACAGAAAGTAATTTTAATGAAAGGATTGTTGATTTTTTCAGTGCTTCTAATTGAGGAAATTAAAAGTTGGCCATTCTCTGATGGACTCAATCAATTTTTGGAATTTGATATTCAAAATCCCAAAGTCTGGTACCTGGCTAGAGATTCCATCCTTTCTCATATGCTTTAAGAACTTGTTTTTCTAATTCCTCAAACTTTCCACTTCTACTGGCCCTCCTTCTGCATATAAATATATTCATGTCTCTTCCATCTTCAAGCCAAACAAAAGCAAACGAATCCTTTTCTAAGTCCAACCTTTCCTTTTTGCTGTTATCCTAGTTCTTCCCACCAAACTTAGACTTCTAGAAAGAATCACCCACACCTGTCTCATATTCCTCCTCCCCACCCCATTTACTCCTCAGTTTAGTAGATACCAAATCCATCTATGTCCCTTTTCCTTGCTTGAATATCACCAATTTTGTTTGCTCAGGGAAAATGACCCACAACCCAACCTCAGGAGAGGGGCTAAGGTGGGAGTGAATTTCAATTACCATGATGATCTAATCCACTTGCCAGTGATTGGCATAGAAAGGGGCAAAGAAAACAATGCTGGTTAATGAGATGAGAAGGAAAGTTTATAGGCAATATCTCTGGGAAAGATTTTCTTATTCTCACAATGAGGTTTCTGATAAGAACCTTTTCTGCTTTGTAAGGAGGTGATGCTTGGAGCCACTGCAGCCTCTTGTAACCATGAGGACATCTAGCCAAAGGCATCCATTGACCGATAAAACTCAATGGCACTATGAGTGGTAGTTAACATTTTGCAAGCTAGCAAGTCATTTATCAGACAATTAGTCATTTATCCCCCCAGTATTCAAGGTAATAAAAAAATCCATTATTTAAAAACTTTATTTTTCAATTTTTAAACATCCTAATTATTTACTAATATTGCAAAGCATTATTTCTTATCCTCCCTTTTTTTCCATTTTTTGCAAATGCACATTATTTCAGTTATGTTATATAAAATGAGCTATTGATGGATACCTTAAGAATTTAACCACTGGGGACTTCCCGGGTGGTGCAGTGGTTAAGAATCTGCCTGCCAATACCGGGGACACGGGTTCAAGCCCTGGTCCGGGAAGATCCCACATGCTGTGGAGCAACTAAGCCCGTGCACCACAACTATTGAGCCTGCTCTCTAGAGCCCGCGAGCCACAACTACTGAAGCCCGTGTGCCTAGAGCCCGTGCTCCGCAACAAGAGAAGCCACCGCAATGAGAAGCCTGTGCACAGCAACGAAGAGTAGCCCCTGCTCGTCAAAACTAGAGAAAGCCCGCGCACAGCAATGAAGGCCCAACGCAGCCAAAAGTAAATAAATAAATTAAATAATTAAAAAAAAAGAATTTAACCACTGGACATGGCATTATATTTAAGACAAAATTCCAAGGGCCCACAAGTTAGCTTTTAAATAATAATTTGCACTGGAATGTCCCGGGAACCATCAGTTAATGGCAGTGTTCTGTTAGTCATGGTTCTCAGCTTTCCAAATCAACATGAATTACTTTAATGTAATATTTTTCTAAGGTTCTGTGCACTTTATTGTGTATGGTCCTTTCAAAAGGCTGCCCGGCAGCTTGGTCTATGATTTTTCAGCAAAGATAGCAGAAGTATTCCAAACAGGAAAGCTTTAAAGATTCTGAAATCATTTACAGAAAATCATTTAGTGAAGTGGCTTAGTACTCATTATCAAAGAATGTTGATTTGGACGTCTGCCTGGACTACACTTTAGGGAAAAAAGAATTGTCAAAATACCTTTGAGGCTATACACGCAGGATCCCCTTGGTTTAGAGCTCAGTTTTACCAGTAGATGTCGCTATAGTCAGACATTATTTTAGAAAAAGATAAAAGTGACCTCATTAGCATTTAAAGGCTGTCAGGGGGAGAAGCAAACAAGCTCTTCTACACCTAAACATGTGCTCTTTTTTTTAAGAAAACGCAGTAGGCATCTAATAAATGTTTTCTGAGTGAATTAATGAATAATCAATGTATATTAATTATTCTGCCTTGAAATCTTTGTGACTGAGTTATGTTGATGTAATAACATAACATGTCAGAGGCAAAGCTTTAGAATTTGCAAAATAAAAATGAGCTCTAAGATATGAGCAGACAAGTTTGAAGAAAACAACTTGTCTAGAGTCCATTCATGAGATGGGGCATGAGAATTCAAGCAATTCGACTTCGCAGACATTAACTGCATCCCTCCTATGTCAGCAATGAGCGAGCTTCTACTAGAAACAGCGGGAGATGTGGTACCTAGGGCTCCATGGGAAAGTGAAGCAGAGGCCATTTGTTCTGTCCTCAATCCGTGAAAGGGGGAAGGGGTAGATTTTCCTGGCAACACAGTCAGACACAAGTTCTCAAATCTGGGAGAAGGGGCCAAGAAACAATTCCCACTAGCTCATTTAACACCCACTTTCCCTTTTTTTAGCAGAGGTTGGCCTGCACATGACATAAAGACATTATGCAAGCAGTTTACAAAGCTGTCATATTATTCAGAGGTTTGATACTGATTATATATATAATATGCATTATATTCATTTTGAGTACTTGCTATGGGGCACACTCTGTACCAAGTCCCTTATCTGATTTAATCCTCCCAAAAGCTCTGTGAGGCAGGAAATTTTATTATCCTCATTTTTAGAGATGAAGTGTTTGAAAAACATGGGGCTAGGGGATTGAGTGGTTAAACAACTTATCCAAGATCACCCAGTCAATGAATGGTAGAACAAGAGTCAAACCTAGCCCTGTGTATAGCACTCTGCTGTGCTCTTTCTTAGTTCGTTATTCCAAGGCAACAGGCTCTATTAGTGTTTGATCAGATAAAATCTGGAGTCACATTGTTTAAGGTGACTTTACCCGCACAGAAATAAACTCACGTATATATAGTCAGTAAATTTACCATAAAGAAGCCAAGAGTATACAAAAAGGACAGTCTCTTTGATAAACAGTATTGGAAAACTGGATATCTACATGCAAAAGGATAAAACTGGATCACTACCTTACACACCATACACAAAAATTAATTTAAAATGAATTAAAGGGACTTCCCTGGTGGCGCAGTGGTTAAGAATTCGCCTGCCAAGGCAGGGGACATGGGTTCAATCTCTGGTTTGGGAAGATCCCACATGCCACGGAGCAACAAAACCTGTGAGCCACAACTACTGAGCCAGCACTCTAGAGTCCCGAGCCACAACTACTGAGCCCATGTGGCACAACTACTGAAGCCCGTGCGCCTAGAGCCTGTGCTCCGCAACAAGAGAAGCCACCTCAATGAGAACCCCAAGCACCACAACAAAGAGTAGCCCCCTCTCTCCCCAACTAGAGAAAGCCCATGCGCAGCAACAAAGACCCAGTGCAGCCAAAAATAAATAAATAAAATAAATAAATTTACAAAATGGATTAAAGACTTGAACATAAGACCTGAAACCATAAAAATCCTAGAAAAAAACAGGCAGTAAGCATCTTGATATCATGATTTTTGGATTTGAGAACAGAAGCAAAGGCAATAAAAGCAAAAATAAGCAAGTTAGACTACAGCAAACTTAAAAACTTCCGCATGGCAAAGGAAGCCATCAACAAAATGAAAAGGCAACTTATGAATGGAAGAAAATATCTGCAAATTATACATCTGATAAGGGATTGATATCCAAAATTCATAAAGAACTCATACAACTCAACAGCAAAAAAAAAAAAAAAAAAAAGGCAGCAAACAATCCGATTAAAAAATAGGCAGAGGATCTGAATAGACATTTTCCCAAAGACATACAGATAACCAACAGGTACAGGAAAAGATGCTCAACGTCACTAATTATCAGGGAAGTGCAAATCAAAACTCCAATGAGGTATCACCTCACTCCTGTTAGAACAGCTATTATCACAAAGACAAGGAATAACAAGTGTTGGTGAGGATGTGGACAAAAAGGAATCCTTGTTCACTGTTCATGGAATGTAAATTGGTAAAACCACTATGGAAAACAGTATGGAGTTTCCTCAAAAAATTAAAAATAGAACTACCATATGATCCAACAATTTCACTCCTTGGTATTCATCCAAAGGAAGCAAAACACCAACTTGAAAAGCTATCTGCATCTCCCTTGTTCATTGCAGCATTATTTACAATAGCCAAGACTGGAAGAAACCTTGGTGCATTTCATACACACACACACACACACACACACACACACACACACACACACATCAACTGTAAAAAGGAAATTTTGCCACTTGCAACAAGGGTGGACCTTGAAGGCATTATTCTAAGTGAAATAAGTCAGATGGAAAAAGACAAATACTGTATGATCTCACTTATATATGGAATCTAAATAATAATAATAATAAACCCTAAATTCACAGATACCGAGAACAGATTGGTAGTTGCCAGAGGTGGAGGATGGAGGGTGGGTAAAATGTGTGAATGTGGTCAAAAGGTACAAACTTCCAGTTACAAAATAAATGGGTCATGGAGATACAATGTACAGGAAGGTAACTATAGTTAATAATATTGTATTTTATTTTTGGAAGTTGCTAAGAGAGTAGATCTTAAAAAGCTCTCATCACAAAAAAAAAAAATTGTAGCTATATATGGTAATGGATTTTTTTTTTTTTTTGGGGTTATGCGGGCCTCTAACCGCTGCGGCCTACCCCGCTGCGGAGCACAGGCCCCGGACGCGCAGGCCCAGGGGCCATGGCTCATGGACCCAGCCGCTCCGCGGCATGTGGGATCCTCCCGGACCGGGTCACGAACCCGCGTCCCCTGCATCGGCAGGCGGACTCCCACCCACCCCGCCACCAGGGAAGCCCCGGTAATGGATTTTTAACTAGACCTATTGTGGTGATCATTCACAATATATAAATATCGAATCATTATGTTGTATACCTAAAACTAATATAACGTTATGTCAATTATATCTCAATCTTTTAAAAAGTTGACCTTACCTGAATCATTCGTTTAAAAAATCTTCATTATTGAGCCGTGCCTATGAACAGGCACTCTGCTGTGTGCTAGGAGAAGGGGAATATAAAGGCGTGAAAGCCAAGTGCCCTAGAAGAAATTGTAATTGAGTGGAAGTAGAGATGGGGTGTGTGGAGATGAGGAGGAACTGGAATGAGGAAGGTCACCCAGCCTCTGTCCTCTCTACACAGCTCAGGAGGATTTGGGGAAAGTGGAGAAGATTTGGAGCAGCTGCTGTGAGGAATGTGCGAGGTTAAATAATATGTCTGGGAGAAGCAAGGAGTATTTCAGGATCCTTTCCACTCAGAATTAATGGAGCTCATTTTCTCAGATTTTCCAAAATAAAGTTCACCTCTGGCTAGAGCTCAAGGTTGAAGAATTTTAGTTCAGAATTTAATTTTGTTTCTTGAAAATTTGTGAGCACTTAAAATTTTTTAGCATGAAAATATATAATTGATAATACTACATTAAGGAGAAGGAGGCCGAAATGCTTACTTGACTTTCAGTGCTGATTATCTATTCAATTTACTATTTCTTATTGTCTCCTCACTTCTGAAATAAAGAAACAATGAAGTAAGAAACGTTTTCAAAGCCAAAGTTGAAATTATAAGACTAACCTAAATTTAGGGACATTTGTGTTTGTATTTTCAAGATATGTGGGCTTATTGCCCGAATCCTTACATTTTTAACAATGTCATCTGCTTGCTTTGTGTTTCTTCATAAATGTGTAGAAATTTTCTGGCTCCACTGGGATGTCTTCAGTTCTGCTCTATTCCACTTAAAATATTTTGTTAAATTATCTCATTGCATTTTATGTTTAGAAATCCTCTCTTTGAGACATTCCATCTTGCTTCTGGCGGGGGAGGTAAATCTGGTGAGTTGAGTGTTAATTACTAAATGGAATTTCTTCAGATTCAAATCTTCCCCCACCCACTTTGCCTCAGAGCAGGTAGAAAATGTTGCTCTGGAAAAATTAAAGGATAAATATCTCTAAATGGGCTTAATAACCAAGCCCATAACCAGTGTATTTTTCCAGAGTGACTTTCAAAAACCATATATAAATTCATTATTAAAGCCGTAAACAAGGGGAAAAACTCCCAAAATAGGAAACACAAATGGCTAATAAATATATGAAAAAATTTCAACCTTACTACAAATAAAGAAAAGTACCTTAACAGAGCAATGAGTCCTTTTAACTTTAAGTTTTGGGTTTTTTGCTTTTTTTTAACGACAATATTCAAGATTGGCAAAGGGTTCAAATTGCCAGATGGCACCATGGTTGGGAGTATAAACTGGTAAAATCTTTTGGAAAATAAATCCAGGGACTTCCCTAGCGGTCCAGTGGTTAAGACTCCACGGTCCCACTGCAGGAGGCGCAGGTTCGATCCCTGGTTGGGGACTAAGATCCCACATTGCTGCAAGGTGCTGCCAAAAATTTTTTTTTAATTTAAAAAATAAATATGCAGTATGTATTATACCCTGTGGCCCAGTAACTCTATTTCTAGGAGTCTTTCCTAAGAAAGTAATCAGGACAGAGAAAAAAAAAAAAAACCTTTACATGAAGATATTTCATTTTATAATTTATAATAATAAAAATGTAAACAACTATTTCCCTATTCGAGTGTATTAGGCTTTTTAATTTATTTTTATTATTATATTATTTTTTTGGCTGCACTGCATGGCTTGTGGGATCTTAGTTCCCTGAGCAGGGATTGAACCCAGGCCATGGCAGTGAAAGCACCAAATCCTAACCAATGGACCGCCAGGGAACTCCCAATATTAATTGTTGTTTTTTTTTTAAGCTATATTCGTAGATTAGAATCTTATGCATTTTTTCACAATTATGTTTATAAAGATAGAAATAAGGGAAAATAATTGTGGCATAATACTAAATGGAAAAGCAAGGGAGTGCATATATTTAAGTAAATATGAGTAAAAACACATAAAATCTATATATACATATAAGTATATATACATACATGCCCTTTCTGTAAAACGACTAGACAGATGATCTCTGAGGCCCCAAGTGTGGTTCTATAAAGTGAATCTTACCAGTGTGCTGTCATCACATAAGTCATGACTCTCTGGAAACTAGAGTTACGGGGTCAGTAACACTAACCCCTTGTAGTAGGTCAGATTCCCTAGAAGCACAGCCTGGGAAAGGGATGAGGGTGTGTGATTTACTGGGGACACGCTCTTCAGGAAAGTCCTGTGAGAGCCTGAGAGAAATAGATGAGGGAGGAGAGAGGCAAGCCAGGATAGGGTTTCAGGTAAAGTCTAGTCTCCACCTGACCCAGAGGTGCTCTGGAGTACCTACCACACCACAGCACTGTAGGTGGCTGGAATCCCAATAGCAGCTCTGGGTGGGTGGGGCAGGGTGGAATCACTGACCTGCCAAGTTCACAGCAGCTGGGCTCTGGGTGCAACAGCAAAGGGGATCTGGCCTGGCTCCATTGTGTCCACCAGGCCATCTAGGGCCATTGTGAGGATTAAATGAGGTCACTGTTGTAGACCCACAAGACCCATCAAGGAACAGTAGCTTTTCTTTTTTTAATGTTAACCAGCTACTGATTTTTAAAGAACACACCTATGTTTAAATACATACACAAATCTGACTCTTCCAGTGGGAATGCAGCTGCAATGCAAAAGCTCAATTACAGAGTGTCCCCTTCCCCAACAGTCACCATCTGCTGTTTCCACATGCTTTGGTCACCTGGCTCCCTGGCTGGTTGCAAATGTATGGAAAAGAGCAGAGAGGAAGCAGGGTTGAGCCCTCCCTATAGTCTTGGTGGCCTTGATTTCTCTAGACCATGTCTTCCTCCTGGGTAAAATTAAATCAATGAAGGGTCCTTAATCTGGGCCAGGATATCTCCAGGAATTGTACTGAAAATTCCATGCAGTTTTCTGGGATTAAAATGCATACCTTTCATCAGATTCTTTAAGGAGAGAGTGACCCAAGAAATCCAACTTCCAATCTTCCTTCCCCTCCAGCACTCTGATTATGCATTGAGAAGAGACTTAAGTCAAAGGAGGAAATTAAACATAAAATTCTTTGTTCTGGTTTTACAAATACAGTCAATTAGAAGAAGGATTCATCTTCCCTCAACCCCTGTTCAGATTTAGGAAAATTAAAGACAGCTACAAGTGCACCACTGCTCTGTGAAATGGGCTTTACCTTCATTGTACCGAGGAGGAAACTGAGGCGCTCCTGAGGTTACTCATCCAAAGACCAACAGCACCCCCTTGTGGTTTAGATCTAGATGGTCAAGACATTGTGGCTTTCAAATGCCTTTGGGTATATTTTAAAATATTTTTTAAAAGATTTATACTTTTTTTTCTCTTTCAAAAGTAATACTTTAAAAATTCAACAACATATAAAGATGTAAAATATAAATGGAAGGCTCAGCTCCCCAATTTACCTCCCTAGATGCTAAGTAGTAGAGTGGATTCTTTTTTATATATATACATACAGATTTGTTTGATTGATTGATTCTTACAAAAGTGGCATTATATTAAACACACTGTCCTCCAACTTCTGTCCAGACAGGGTATCATGGACATTTTCCATGTCAGAGCACAAAGATTACACCTCACTCTATTGAAAACTTACACATATATTAAATACTACTAATATGTTAATTTGAACCACTAGGCTAAATTGTTTCTGTGAACCATGTGGAATGAGACTTCTTCCATCTTGGAGCAATTATTCAAACTTCTTATAAACTAATTATGGAGGTTATAGCTCTGCACTGTTCAAAAAAATTCAGGAACGGTTCAGGACCACTCACATGGAATTGTAAGCATGCTCTCACAGCCCAGGGAGCTTCCCTCCATCAAATGTCCAGCAAGATATGGGTCCACCTACGTTGCATAGGTGCTATCACATCATAACTATAAACTGTGCAATAGCAAGAGTTGCCTTCCTAGCTGCTTTAATATGATTGTATTATATTACATAAAGGCTTAGTCCTTATAATTTTGGTGTCTTGCCTGTCTAACTCTGTATACTTATAATAGAGTTTTTATAAGTTTTGGACATTTATGTTTAGCTTTTAATTTTATAAATGTTATTTTATTTTGGTAGAGGTGAAATAAGTAACCTAAGAACTAGAAGCCAAATGATAGACAGGCAGACATAGATATAGATGTTTAATTATTTAACAAATCCTATTAAAAACAGCTTCAAATTGAGCTAGCCAAGCTCAGTTTGGCAAGGCAAAAACACAATTATACCAGTCTTACAATGTAAATAAAATTCCAGGGGTGAAATTTTACATGTAATATTCTTTTATTCAACCTATAAAACAAGTGAAATGGGATGGCTTTGAAACTTTAAGCAAATGTTTGATGGACACAGGCACTGAGTATGAATATTTTCAAAATGCCTTGTTTGAACATCTCATAATGTTACAATATACATCTGAAAAGTGTGTTATACCAAAGAAGACTATAGCATGGTGGTTAGAAATCAGGTCAACCCAAGTTTGAATCCTAGCTTCATCATTAGCTAGATGACCTTGAGCAAGTAACATCACCTTTCTGAACCTCAGTTTCCTCATCTATGAAATGGGTTTATTACTTCCCAAATAACAGAGATGTTGCAAGAATTATGAGCTTGTGGCAGTAAAGAGTTTAGCATAATGCCTAATGCTGAGTAAGTATTAAGAATTATTATGTTTTAATCAAAGGAGAAGCAAAAGCCACTTGGGATCAAGATGAAGGATGCTCTTCTCAGATGTCTTCCTGAACCACAAGTAGCTTGTCAGGACCTCCTTGTCCCACCTACCTAACCCCTGCATACTGTGCTCTTAGCCACTTCACTGCATGAGCTCACAGTGAGTATCCATTTCCAGCAGGGAGATGCCCTCCATCAAATCTATTTTTCTTCTTTTCTGAAATTTGCATGGAAAAGGGAAAGAAGGCTTTTTTTTTTTTTTTTAAGGACGTTCTTAAAGTTAAGTACAAGAGAAGGCAAACGTTAACAGAGGAAAGACTCCTGCTGTTGGCCACTGAGAAAAGCCATCGGAGGGGCTTTGAGGTCAACCTGATCCGAAGGGAAAGCTTTGTTTCCTGGCTAAAATTCACAGTGAATTTATTTTGTCTTCTTTTTTCATGAAAGTAATATGTATACTTTATAAAGAAACAAAATTGCACAGTTCAGAGAAATAAAACATTAAGTTTCCTATTCCCAGACACCTCCAGTCCTGGTCCCTTGCTCCATTTAAACTACCGGTTTCTGCCTTTCTGGGTCATCTCCATCGGACATGGGACCGAATGGAATAATCTCATTCAAGTGTTTGCAAAGTCTGGTGTCAGGATATGCTGCACCAAAGGGAATAAGAAGATTCCATGTCTTTCTGGTTAAGACCAGGGTCAGCACAAGGAATTAGCAAACAGCATCCTAGCAGAATTTGGAATGGAATTTGGAAAATGGAATTCTGGAATAAATAAGCAGGCCATGGTCAAAAGGGCCAGCAGGCCCAGAGGGACTGGGGTTGGCTTTTCTGCTTACCCCTTACCTCAGCCACCCCAAAGTCCCTGGGTAGAGCCAAGCAAAGGAGCATCATAAACTGGACCAATGCCCACAAATGATCCAAGGAGCAAGGCTTGGAAACCAGGCAAGGGACCAAATCTCTTCCCATCACAATGATGCACCTGGGATGGTGACAGAATGAACCTGGCCCTGAATGGTCCAGACCTGGCTCCCAGACAGATCCCTTGAAAAGAAAAATAGGAGAGAGTCCACCTGGTGAGATGAAAGATTCCTTTGGCCAAGCCAGCCACCTGCACACTGGGAATAAATCAGGACTCTGCTCTTCTCATAGATATGCCAGCCAACTTGTGGCATACCTAGCAGGAATTTGGAAGCTGATTAAGGAAGGAAAGCAATCCAAGTTTACTTCATTATGGTCAGATGCCAACAAAATCTAGATTATCATTATGTATTTATACCCACAAAGGGAACAACTTGGCATGGATTGCAAAGTAGTTAATTATGATTGAGACATCTCATGTCATTCAATGTTTTGTTTTATTATGGCTTTATTTATTGACATGCCATCTTGACCACAGAAAATTCTAAGTTCCTACCAGCCCTTCACTGACCTCCTGTATTGTAAGGAAAAATAAAAATTAGCTGTACAGGAAAAAAAAAAAAGGATTCACTTTCATAAGTAGCTTACATGTGATGTTGTAAGAATAGTGAAACTAGAGGAGGAAAGGAGTATCACCTTAAACACACAAGCTCTTGGAAGCTTCTCTACTTTCTCAAAGGCTCTTCTCCCCACCTCCGAGTTAGCCTTTCAGACTCACCCCTCTTTTAAGCCTTTCACTTCCCAGTTAGAATGAGTTTCTCCTTCTTTTCTACTTCTGGAGTAGCCTGTTCTTACTCAAATAATTGTATGAGTGATGTGTTCTAATTATTAGTTTAACTGTCTGTCTCCCCTATTGGTTAATGAGTTCGCCAGAGGGCAAAAGACTGTAAGAAATTGCTTTCCTCATTATGGTACATCACACAGGGAAGTACTATGCTACAGTCAAAGAGAATAAGGAATCATCAGGCATCAGGGTTGTGAAAATCAAAGCTACAGTATGATACCACTTCATATCCACTAGGATACCTGTAGTCAAAAAGATGATAACAAGTGTTGGCAAGAATTTGGAGAAATTGGGACCCTTGTATATTACTTATGGGATTGTAAAACAGTGCAGCCACTGTGGAAAATAGTCTGGCAGTTCCTCAAAAAGTAAACATAGACTTACCATATGATTCAGCAATTGCACCCCTAGGTATATGGCCAAGAGAACCGAAAACATTTGTCCATACAAATCTTGCACATACATGTTCAGTTCATAACAGCACTATTCATAACCGCCAAAAAAGTGGAAACAACTCAAGTGTTCATAAACTGAAGGATGGAGCAACAAAATGTGGTATTTCTATACAATGAAATATTATTTGGCAATAAAAAGAAACAAAGTACTGATACATGATACAACATAGATGAACCTTGAAAACATTGTGATAAACGAAAGAGGCCAGTCTCAAAGGACTATACATTGTATGGTTCCATTTACATGAAAGAATAAGCAAAGCTATAGAGACAGAAAATAGATTGGCGGTTTCTTAGGGTTGGTGGAATTGGGGGGAATGGTGAGTGACTGCTAAAGGGTACAGGGTTTCTTTATGGGGTGATGCAATGTTCTAAAATGGATTGTGGTGATGGTTACACAACTTCATGAATATACTAAAAACCACTGAATTGTACCCTTTGAATGGGTGAATTGCATGGTAAGTGAATTATATCTCAATAAAACTGTTACTAAAAAAATAAGGAAGAGCTCTTTAACATTGAAAGGTGTAATTCTAGTATACACAGTTTAAAAAGCAAGGTGCAATTTAATAATACACGTGTGAGAAACAAGGTAGATAAAACTATGCATACACTAGTTTATTTTTGCAAAAAGAATTATAAGAAGGATAATCTAGAAATTAATGATAGTGTCCCCTACAGAGGGAGAGTGGGAAAGGCTGGAGGGGAGGTAGTGACACTTCCCTGAGTACATCTTTTTGTATAGTTTTGATTTTTGGAACCATGTTAATGTTTTTACATATTCAAAAATTAAATCAACAGCATTTCATTACATTTGACTTATTTCAAAAATGAAAAGATTCCACGAGTCTATACTTACACTAAAACAAACAGACAAAAATAAAGGAATAGAGTGAGAGAGAAAGTTTTTGTTTACAGAAGGATGCTAACTGAAAAATATATGAGAAACACCAGAATTTTAAAAATCAACCACCATCTTATTAACTGATTCAGGAAAGCATCATCAATAGTTGCTAAATTTACTGGGGAAAAATTGTTGGGGACCAGAATACTTATATAGGCTCAAAGCATCTTCTTGCAGATTACATATTAAATACAAGGGAAGAAATGGTACCTTTACCAAAATATGGCAGATGATACATTAGCCAAATGATCAACATTAACATCACCCAGGATGGAATGAACCACATCAGATGATTCCTGCTGTGATGCACTGAAAGAAACACGCCACTCCTGTCATATTCCTGCCAAGATGCATAACCATAACCAAGGCACAAGAAGGCACTCAGACACACCTAAAATAAAGGCCATTCTGTAAAACAACAGGCAAGCACGCTTTAAAAATGTTAATGTCTTGAAAAACAGTGAAAGGCTGACAGACCATTGCGGATTAAAGGAGACTAAAGAGAAATGACAACTAAATGCAATGTGTGGTTCCGGATTAAAACCTGGACGGGTGAAGATAAGTGTTGCTGTATTCAATATTGGGATAGTCAGTTTGAATATAGACTACATATTAGATTAAAATATCGAATGAATAGTAAATTTCCTAAATTTGACAATAAGAGACAGCCCTAATTCTAAGAAGATAATACATTTTAGTGGTAAAGGGTCTTGATCTCTTCAACTTACCCTCAAGTGTTTAATTTGAAAAAAAGAAGAATGTGTGTGTGTGTGTGTGTGAGAGAGAGAGAGAGAGAGAGAGAGAGAGAGAGAGAGAGGGAGAGAACAAATACATCAAATTGCTAATAAAAGGTGAAGTTTTCAAATTTTTAATTTATAAAGAAACTATCTCACTCCAACTCTGTATCCCCAGCACTTCCTAGCAAAATAATCTTTGCAACATAGTAGATGCCCAATAAATGTTTATTAAATGCTTAAATTAAATGACAAAGTCCAATCAGGAATCACTGAATTGCAAGTGATAAGGTAGCCAGTTCAAATTGCCTAAGTTCTGACAAAGGAAGTCAGAAAATTTAACTGTAAACTCGAATGGTATACTTGTTTCAGGTATAGCTGGATCCAGAAGTTCAACCAGTGTCATCAGGATCTTCTCTCTCTCTCTGTCTCTCTCTTCCTTATTTTCCTCTATGTTGGCTTTACTCTCTCCCTTGAGATGACTCTCCTTAGGATGGACTCACATAGCTCTCTAGTTCAGCAGAAATAAAGATATTTTTGTCCAACTGTTCCATACACTTCCACTACTAAATCTCACGGAACTGACTTAAGTGATCAGAGAGGATGAAAAATGCTGATGGGCAGATTTGAAACTTGTGTTCTCAAGTGTGACCTACATGCTTTTTGGAATGAGCAGCTTCAAATTTTTCAAAGCACAGAGTCATGCAGAGTCTTGGAACATCACCCCTGAGAGGAGACACGCAGCCGGGTTCTCCCTTCTGCCCTTGTCCCCTTTGATTAGCTTCTCTTTGAGCCTCACGGCACGAAACTGACAGACACCACAAAGTCTACACAGTGGCTCTCCAAAGTCCAAACTATTTATTCTCTAAGGTTAATTAATCTACGTTTCAAAATAAAATGTTGTAATATGAAATTCCAAGTAAAGAAAGTTCCATTAATCTTTTCTGAAAAGCAGTGATAAGAAGTGATGACTTCCTCTAACATGCTCCATGCCACTGGTCATGATGAAATCCATTTACTCAATCCAGCAGTGGACATTTTTAGACACTTAGTTCAAGATCACTTAGGGGAGATCTTGTGAAATTCCAAGATGGAATGGTCTCTGCTGGCAAGAAGCTCCCATTTTAGTCAAGGAGAGAGTTTACACATTGGAGACATTCACTAGGGATCTGTCCTAGCCCGTAGGTGCCAGAGGGGTGATGAAGCTTCAAGTTCCCTGCAAGTTCTGTGGATTCTAGGGTAAGGAGCCATCAGGGAAGATTAGAAGGGGAGCTCAACAAAGGTAGGGCCTCTTTCCTGTCCAATTCACTGATATGTCCCCATTCCTGGAAGAGTGTCAGGCACATAATAAGCATCAGTAAAGATGAGTTAGGGCTTCCCTGGTGGCGCAGTGGTTGAGAGTCCGCCTGCCAATGCAGGGGACACGGGTTCGTGCCCCGGTCCGGGAAGATCCCACATGCCGCGGAGCGGCTGGGCCCGTGAGCCAGGGCCGCTGAGCCTGCATGTCCGGAGCCTGTGCTCCGCAACGGGAGAGACCACAACAGTGAGAGGCCCACGTACAGCCAAAAAAAAAAAAAAAAAAAAAAGATGAGTTAAATGAAAAATGGGCTGAGGAAGCCCAGAAAGGTAATCAGAGAAGGTCGGAGGCAAAGTGACGACTGAGTAAGACTTAACGACGAGGGATGGTGGCAGGGAGGGGATTTAGGGAGGATGGGGACACAGTCCAGCCCTGGCAAGACATGGGGTAGCTGCAGGATGGGGCAAATCCAGGCCACACTGGAACCAGTGATGCACACTCGCACAGAAGGGGGGCCGGCTGAGCCGCAGATGGGAGAGAGAGCAGTGGTCACAAATCAGCAGCCCGCGGCTATGTAAGCTGGAGGACGTGCTTTCTTTGACCTCCCCACGGTTTAAAAAATTGAGAAATCTTATATAGCATCCAGACTTCTGTCTTATCTTGAAAACTCAGGAGATCTGGCAACACTGAGCCCACATTTTCACGTGGTGACAACTGGCTGGAGCTGAGGAACCTCTCAGAGAGCACGTCCTCTGCAGCTCACAACAGCCCTCTCCACTCCCGGTTGTCTTATAACCAGGCCAAGCCTATCCTTTACGTGACCATGGGCTCCATGGCATCTGAGCCTGTGACAAGCATAGGAGGACTGTGTATTCCCCAAAGTTACCTCTGAAAACACACGTGGCGCCTTCACCTTCCTTTTTGAATCTTTCTGTGTTGTATTCTGTTCTCAACGAAATTTTAAGTAAAATTTAAAATATTTTCGAAAGAAGGCACTCAGAAGTCTGGCAAAACTAAGCTTATGCTTGAAAACTATAAACTAAAGAGGTGTAATCAAATGTTTTGCCACAATTTGCATCAAGGAAGTCCCATAGTCCTGCATTAATTAGAAGACTTTAGCAGCAAAATCTATTGCTTATTCTCACTCCCTCCCCTTTTATCCCCACCAGCAATGTCCTAGCACTACGACCTCTTTAAGGACATTGGTATGAATATTTCTGCCATCTTCCCTCTCTAGTATTTTCAGAAACTTAACACATGCTGGACATGGCAGGTGCAATTCTAATTTTAATACGTGTGGGAGTCCGCCTAGCCCACTATTCCAGAAGGGCTTTGGGAATTGTATCAGAGCATCAAGCTAGTTGAGGCATTATGCTGCCTGAACAGCAGTCCATGTGGGCATAAGTCTATGGAGTGCAGGCCCCCCTCTAGCCAGCTAAACCCCTGTGAGCTAGGAGTGATTAGAAAAGAAAAAAAAAACAGCACCTGTTCCAGCTTTGGCAAGAACCCTAAAATAGAGCAACCATTTCTCATAAAAGCTGCAGTTCAGCATTTGCAGCTGCTTCCTTATCAAAAATCAATTTCTGTCTATTATATAAGATACATAAATAGGATGGCCTTTCCCCCTTTTTGGTTTACCACTTTTTTTCTTGACCAAAGGAATCTTTTTGAGCACTTTTGTATAGATTTGGAGTCAGTGGGAAAGTATTCTTTTTTCCATCAAAATCCACTGACCCCCTGAAAAGGAATCCATTAAAAAAATTTTTTTAAGCTAGTCACTTTAAAAAGTAAGCGTAGAGCTTACTGTTCTTTGTTTTCGTTTTCCCTTCTCATGTAGCCTACAAGAGAATGAATGAAAAAAAAAAACATAAGAACATAAAACCTCATTCAGTAAGTACATCAGTCAGTAAAAACAGGTTTCAGTTTAGTATAACAATACACATGGAGAGAGACAGAGAAAAGACAGAGGCAGGAAAAGGGCAAAAGGAAGGGGGAAAGAGGATTAGAGAGGTCATGAGAGAGAGAAGTGCACTCAGACATGGGAGGGGAAAACCCAAAAGTCATTGATTCCTTATTCAGACCACTCCCCAGACTCCCAACATCCTTAGTCTGCAAACTCATCTTACATGCTAACTGAGCCCATGCCACCGCTCCTAACCCTGGCTCCATGAGCCTCCAGCACAGCTAGTCTATTCAGTTTGGTCCCTGATGCTATGGATCCAACCTCTGAGACCCACTGATAAAACCAGCTACAGCATCTCTTTTTCCCAAACTTATCTCAATCCCCTTAAGAACAATGAGCACACTGAGGGTAGAACTCTCCCACAATAGATTATTTGCCTCAATGATCCAGATCTTTTTCTAGAGTGCATGATTTTATTGGTTGCATTTGGAATAGCTCATTTTTAGGAGCCTGGAAAAAAATACATGCCTAGTGCTTTATGAATTCATCCATTCAACTGGCATTTCCTGATTTCCTATTGAATGTCATCTATGATACTAAGAACGACTGACTCAAGGGCATTTCTCACCTCCTGCAACATAATTCTCTAGTATACAGACTAGTTGTTCTTTCAAAATGCCTTGTACTAAGCCATGTTATTTCTTTTATTTGAGTAAATGCAATTTGCAAGTTGTCAACAGTGAAGTTAGCTAAGCAAAGTGAAAAAGCCCCCAAAAAATCTATTCCTTAAACTTCACCCACAGAAATAGGATACTTTAGAATATGCATTTTTTAATAGTTTGATTTGAAATGTGGAGGAAGAAAATAAATAAATAACTAGTCCTGGAAAACAATAAGGAGTTATTTCATCATTAAAGAAAATAAATTTCATCACTTCCTCCCTCCACCCGTTCTTGCCGCCACTGATTCTGCAGTGTCTCTTGGTAAAAAGCACAAGTAAAGAGAGCAGAAGTTAAGAACACATGAATGGATTCTGAAGTCTGTGCATTCAGTAACTTATCTTCCCTCCGTCTACCCTTTGATTTAGGCAAGGACTCAGAAGTCAGTTTCCACTGCTAATCTCTACCACTGGCCTTGAGTTATATCAGATAGGAACTTCCAGTTATATCAGATCATCCTTTTATGGCCTGGCATTCTTACTATCAAATATAGTTACTGGTTAATCTGATGGCTGTCTCTTCTCACGTGGAAAGTTTTTTATAAAACCAGATGAAATTATGTCAGATCTAGCCTCAGAGTTCCAAGCTCCTCCCTAACTTCTAGTTCTGACAGTACAGACTAAGCAATGCTCTCAGCAGGCTTGGGTAAGAGACCCCACTACCCCCACCTGTGGTTCCACTTATGTTCTGAACTTTAAGCCCAAAAGTGAAGTCAGAAGTTCCTTTGAATACTGCTGTGAAATGAGTTAATTTTCTGATCTATGATAAGGATAGCAGCGTGATTTGTCTAGAAATCATGTCATGCCTCCACTCAAAAGCCTCCAGTATCTGTCCATTTCACTCAGGGAAAAGCCACAGTTCTTCAGAGGCCAGCACATCCCCACCCAATTCTATTAACCATCTAACTTCCTCTTCTACCATCTCCCGTTTGCTCTCTCCAACTGCCACATGATGTTCCTCTAACATCTCAATCTTTTACTCACCACAGGGCCTTTACATTTGCTGTCCCCTCTGCCTGAGACGTTCTTCCCCCAGATATCCACAGGCTCACTCCCTCAGTTCCTTGAGGTCTCCACTCAAATGTCACATTATCAACAAGACCTTCCTTGACCAAATTCCCTAAAAGAGCAGCAGCCCACTCTCACCCTAGTACTTTCCATATTTATTTTAAAAACAGCTTTATTTACAATAGCCAGGAGATGGAAACAACCTAAGTGTCCATCATCGGATGAATGGATAAAGAAGATGTGGCACATATATACAATGGAATATTACTCAGCCATAAAAAGAAACGAAATTGAGCTATTTGTAATGAGGTGGATGGACCTAGAGTCTGTCATACAGAGTGAAGTAAGTCAGAAAGAGAAAGACAAATACCGTATGCTAACACATATATATGGAATTTAAGAAAAAAAAAATGTCATGAAGAACCTAGGGGTAAGACAGGAATAAAGACACAGACCTACTAGAGAATGGACTTGAGGATATGGGGAGGGGGAAGGGTAAGCTGTGACAAAGTGAGAGAGTGGCATGGACATATATACACTACCAAACATAAAATAGATAGCTAGTGGGAAGCAGCCGCATAGCACAGGGAGATCAGCTTGGTGCTTTGTGACCACCTAGAGGGGTGGGATGGGGAGGGTGGGAGGGAGGGAGACGCAAGAGGGAAGAGATATGGGAACATATGTATATAACTGATTCACTTTGTTATAAAGCAGAAAGTAACACACCATTGTAAAGCAATTATACTCCAATAAAGATGTAAAAAAAAAAAAGCTTTATTGAGATATAACTCACCTCCTACACAATTCACCCATTTAAAGTGTACAATTCAGTGACTTTTAATATATTCACAGACTTATGCAACCATGATCACTATCAATCCTAGAATATTTTCCTTGCCCCCCAAAGAAATTCTGCACATTTTAGCCATCACTTCTCAATCACCCTAACTTCCCAGACCTAGGCAACCACTAATCTACTTTCTGTCTCTAAATTATTTGCTTATTTTGGACTTTTCATATAAATGGAATTATACAATATGTAGTCCTTTGTGACTGGTTTCTTAGCATAATTTTTGTTGTTGTTGTTTTTATTGCAGTATAGTTGATTTACAACATTGTGTTAGTAGCATAATGTTTTTGAAGTTTATCCACATTGTACTATGTATCAGTACTTCATTCCTTTTTATTGCCAGATAATATTCCACTGTATGGATGTACCGCATTTTATCGCTCCATTCATCAGTTGATGGATATTTGGATTATTTCCACTTCTTGGCTATTGTGAGTAATGCTGTTAAGAACAGTTGGTACAAGTTTTTGTGTGGACATATGTTATCATTTCTTTTGAGTATACACCTAGGAGTGAATCCACATCGTTTTTATCCTTCTTTACTTGAGAACTTATTACCATCTGATATAACATATGTTTACTTTCTTTTTTATTGCCTGCCTTTCCCCCACTAGAATATTAGCTCCCCAAAGGCAGGATTTTGGTCTGTTTTGTTCACTGCTTAGAATAGTGCCTGGCACAGTAGCATACAATAAATATATGCTGTATGAATGAAAGAATGCTAAATTATTGGGGCAAACTGAGGGGGGAAACCTATTAAGTCAGTAAGCTGACTGTGTACACATTAAAAGCCAATTTGTGGGAAGAGGTTTGCAATGACAACTTGCAGGGAAGTAAGAAAATTTCCAGAGTTGCCAGTAGCCTGTGCCTTAGTCAAGTGACCTTTCCTTTCTTTCTTTCCTTTTTTTTTTTTTTAAAGCTGTGTGATTCTGTTTTTTTATTAATTTTTGGGCCATACTATGCAGCATGTGGGATCTTAGTTCCCCGACCAGGGATTGAACCTGTGCCTCCTGCATTGGAAGTGCAGAGTCTAAACCACTGGACCAGCAAGCAAGTCCCAAGTGACCTTTCTTGAGGTCAGTTCCTCCTCTGTAAAATGTCAGGATTGAACCAATGTTCCTGGCTCCTTCCAGCTCCATATGCCATAATATAACTTAAAAATTAACAAATGACTTGATTTGCTCATACAAATATTTATCTTTCATTCATTCAACAAATATTTATTAAGTGCCTTCATAAGCCAGACGCTATTCAGATGTCTTATTTGGCATATCAACACTTACAATTTACAACAATATACAACATTTACAATCAAACATTTACAATTATTTGGATAATAGTTACACCCTTGCTGATTTAAATTTCTTTTCTTCTTTTCTTTTTCACTTGTGTCCAAAAATACAGCTGAGTTGGGCTTTAAATGAAAACCACCTCTTAATTATTTTCATTTTCTAAGACATAGGCAGGAACTGAAAGACTTCCCCCCAAAAATCAGTATCAACATACATTTATTATTATTTCTTATTTTAGTGTCTTCCAATTTCACACAGGTACAAAATGCATCCATTGTCAGAAACAGAATCAGTGCGGTGGACTGACTGGCTGTGCCTTTTGTGTACAGGACTATGCATTCCAAGCCCTCCCCATCAGCACTTCCTACCTCTTCTCGTGCTTTTCAAAGTGCCCACAGACTGAAAGTTTGCCTGATATGAGACAAGCTTCTCTATCATTTCTTTATCCATCTAGTTTATTCCTTGACTTAGCACAATTCCTCAAATGTTGGGGGACAGAGAGAGTAAGACAGTAAAAAAGCCTTTTTGGACCTCTAATTAACATTGTGTTCATGGGCAAGCCACACGTTTTGTCTCCCTTATACCTCAGTTTTCTCCTCAGTAAGATAATGGGTTTTGAGTTTAGACCCTGGTCTTTTCCAGGTTGAACTTGAGCATATGTAGGAGTAGAGCGATCCAAAGTAGTCAAGAAGCCAAAGGAATAAGAGGTTCTATTGTACAAAGGCGAGATAATGCTTACAAAGCCATTGGCTATGTTCCTGGACCAAATACCCCAAAAGGTACTTTGGCAGGAATATTTTCTATGATTAAGTCCCAGGGACAGTTTTGTATCATCTGCCTACTGTATAATTTTAAGAAAGCATTTTGGGAGAGCAAAGTGGACCTGGGAAGAAATATACAAATTCAACAAATGTTTGTTTGCCTATGACATGCCAGCCTGAAAGCTGTTCTCATCCAACCTGTACTGGGTCTCCATGAAATAGATATTACTGGCATGCTCTGTTTAATAAATGAGGAAACAGGCTCTGAGATGTAAAACAATTACCTTGGCTAGGATGATACAAGTGAGACACAGATGATACATAGATACAAAGTCTGTGGGCCCCCAAAGACTTGACACTCTTTTCACCCTGTAAAAACCACTCTAATTGTTTACTTTACATTCATGATGGATCTAGGATGTTACCTTTGCATATGAAGTGCACAATATATATTAGAGATAATAGATGATAATAATGACAATTCCTTTCAGAACCAAAAAAGAGGATATTTTATCCTCCTGCAACCAGAAAATTTTGTGGAAACTTGAAAAATTTTATCAAATTCCATTATTTTCAATTACCAAATAGAAATCATAGGGTATCTCTTTTTTTTTTTTTTTTTTTTTGAGGAGTTCCAATTCTAGAAATTTATCTTGATAGTTAAACATTCACACAGGGACTTCTTCCCTGGTGGCTCAGTGGATACAACTCCATGCTCCCAATGCAGGGGGCCTGGGTTCAATCCCTGGTCAGGGAAATAGATCCCACATGTATGCTGCAACTGAAAATTCACATGCCACAATTAAGGAGCCCACATGTCACAACTAAGGAGCCCGTCTGCCGCAGCTAAGACCCAGTGCAACCAAATGAAAATTAAAAAATAAACATTCACACAAAAATTCATATACAAGAACATAAATTATTATAATAACCAAAGAAAGGAGACCAATTAAATGTCTAGCAATAGTAATTATAAAGTATGACATAACTTTAGTGATAGCTATACGATGGAATACCGGGCAACTATTAAAAATCATGAGGTAGAAGAATATTTAAAATATAAAACATTCAGTGATAGCGCATCTCTTTAAAAGAAAAAAACTCTAGTGAACTTTGGAAACTCTGAGATGCTGTTTTCAAGAAAATTTAGGTGAATAAATTATTTACATTTCATATGGATGTCTCTAAATGTTAAATAAATGCCCCCCCAACCCATCCATTGGAAGTGATTAATAGGCAGTTCCCCTAATATAAAGACAGCAAGTCTTTGGCACTGCATATTACCTAAGTTCCTAACATCTAGGCTGCACAGTGTGAGGACTGTATGGGAAGAGCTGTAATCTAATCTGATCTACAGTCCTTTAGTGCGATCCTGGGATACAAATCGCCCTTTCAGAATAATTCTATAAAATCATACAAAAAGAAAAAAAAATGTTGCCTGAGAGCTAGTTGTATCTATTGGCCACAAACAACAGAACCAATTCTTACTACTGTAAATAATAATAATAATAATTAAGGAACTCTGGGAATTGAACAAAAAGCTTTAGAATGAAGCTTAGAAAAGGGCAGGAACTAGGGAGTTCAGTGGCTCGAGGAAAAAAATGTCATGAAGAACCTAGGGGTACGACAGGAATAAAGACACAGACCTACTAGAGAACGGACTTGAGGATATGGGGAGGGAGAAGGCTAAGCTGTGACAAAGTGAGAGAGTGGCATGGACATATATACACTAACAAACGTAAAATAGATAGCTAGTGGGAAGCAGCTGCATAGCACAGGGAGATCAGCTTGGTGCTTTGTGACCACCTAGAGGGGTGGAATAGGGAGGGTGGGAGGGAGGGAGACGCAAGAGGGAAGAGATACGGGAACATATGTATATGCATAACTGATTCACTTTGTTATAAAGCAGAAACTAACAAACCATTATAAAGCAATTATACTCCAATAAAGATGTTTAAAAAAAAAGCATTACATTCTAGATAAGTAGGTTTGACTGTCTGGGGCCTTGGTAAAGCTTTTTGCTGCTCTGCTCCATTCAGAGAGCACTTGAATGATTTAGTTCGGGATTTCTGCCCACACCTTAGCCAAGGGAGGGACACTTCACACACATGATGGATCTATGTTATTTCTGACTGGAGACGAGCACAGACTCCCCCAAGCCCAAGTTGGGTGTTGTTACCAGAAGAATAGAGTGGAGGCTGAGCAGGCAAACGCAACAGATGTCCGTGAACCTGACGTCAGGAATTTGGCCTCTCCATCCCCTTGGAGGGATCTGTGACATGGGTTTGAAGCTAGAGACAGATCCAAACCATGAATAGACATGAGGATAAACCCTGGATCAAAGCTACAGCCCAGGCCAGGAAGGGGCAGGCTGGAGCCGGGGAAGGCGGGTGACAGGAGAGGGCACTTGGAGTTCTGAAGGGTGAGCAGCTGTACTTTCTGATACGCACTTCATCCGGCCGCCTGTACCGAGAATGTACCACATGGTCAGTGGAATGGAATGCAGGGCAGACACCAGCCCCTCTGAAGCACACAGAAACCTGATACAACGGCTTCAGCCTAATGCATGTCCAGGCATTTTCTCTTATTTAATTCCAGCTCTTTGCAACGTCCAGCAGAATAAAATGGCCAGGCTGGGTCAGAGGGTCAGACCAGCCAAGCCAGAGTGGTCAGGCCCAAACTGCACACTAAGGTGAGATGGGGGACATTAGCTGAGGCAGGAGAAACTGCCCCATCTCCTTTCTCAAGCTAAGGCTCACCCTGCTGGCACTAGAGAGAAGTCCTGGTTTGGGCTGGAAGGTACTGGTTCTAGAGGGGGCAGAGGAGGCTGCTACTGTGATAGATGCATTGGGTGCAGTACCATTTGGAGCAAGGACTGGAGCAGAATCAGCTGCTAAATCCAAGAGGTCAGTTTGAGATTGTGGTCAAGAATGAGGTAAGAGACCAGACACAGGTCTGGAAACACAGTGGGAAGTAGGATGGCTTGAGAAATTTCAGGATAAGACTGCACAGCCCCAGGGACAAAAGCATTTTCTCACTGAATGCTGGTCAGATGGCCCAGAAACCAATCAGATCATTAGTAGCACAGGCTGGACTGGAAGAAAATGGGCAAATACCATAGGTGGATGTGGGTACCTGACCCACAGCAGGCAAGAACTGGGGGTCTAAAGGCTGGAATCCAGAATCCCAGAAGTCAGAAAACCAGCCAGGTGGGCACCAGCCAGTAAGACAGACCTCTGATCTCAGTGATACCCTACAAGGGAGGATGCCAGGTCCTTGGACTTGGTGGTGATATTTATTAAATGTGAGTCATCTTCTAATTGGGCAAGTACAGATGCTTGAAAGAGAGATGTGTGTGCTCTACAATAAAAACCAAATCTAATATATTTTGGGAAAAAAAAACAGAGAGAGGTGCTGTTTCTGTAAGACATTGGTTCTCAACCATGGCTGTGCCTTGGAAGCACCTGGACTATTTAATAATAGGCGGATACCTGGACACCACCAATGGAGAGTCTAATATAGTTAGTGTGGGGGTGCAGCCTGGACTTTAGGAGTTTTAGACGCTCCCTGAAGTGGCTGATTCCAGTGTGCAGTCAGGGCTGAGAACTGCTGTCCTAGAGCATTGGGTCCCAACAGGCCTCCCTCAGAATGCTGGTACAGCAGGTTTTTACTGAATGCTGGGTTTCACACCCAAAAAATCTAGGAAGTAATGCATAAAGTATCCAACATTCTTTTGAAGATTTAACAAATTCTGAGAAGTTTTTCAGTAAAAATAGCATTATTCCCCCTTTATAAAATGAAATTTACACACCGTAAAATGCACAGAAATTAAGTGTGCAGTTCCTTGAGTTTCAACAAATGTATACACCCAACAGTTGGTGATCTGGATGAAGGGAATGTGGAAGTTCCTTGTACTAGCCTTGCAACTTTTC
Source organism: Delphinus delphis (assembly GCF_949987515.2). NCBI lineage: Eukaryota > Metazoa > Chordata > Mammalia > Artiodactyla > Delphinidae > Delphinus > Delphinus delphis. The sequence goes on along the minus strand of NC_082698.1, from coordinate 32,795,079 downwards.
TGTAAGTTAAAAAGTATAACAAAATTAAAAGTTACTAAGAAGCATACACTTGTGTTACCATCACCCAAATCAAGATAGAGGACATTTCCATCATTCCAAAAAGATCCTTGGGCTCCTTTCCAGTTACCCCTAGACCCTCCTAGAATCAATATTCTAAATGATTTCTGTTACCATAGCTTAGTTTTGCCTGATTTTGTATTTTATATAAATGGTACCATACAGTGTGTACCAAATTGTGCCTGTTTCTTACCATTGGCCTAATGTTTCTGTTGTGTGAAACAGTAGTTCATGTTGTGAGGTTCACAGATTATGTTGTTGCGTGAATTAGTTCATTCCTATTATAAATAAAGATGCTGGGGACTTCCCTTGTGGTCCAGTGGTTAAGAGTCCGCCTCCCAATGCAGGGGATGGGGGTTCGATTCCTGGTCGGGGAACTAAAATCCCACATGCCGCGGGGCAACCAAGCCTGTGTGCTGCAACTACTGAGCTTGCGCGCCTCAACTAGAGAGCCCGCGTGCCGCAACAAAAGATCCCATGTGCCGCAACTAAGACCTGACACAGCCAAATAATTAAATAAGTAAATAAACTAATGAGTAAAAATTCTTGAAAAAAGAAAAAAGATGCTATGAACATTCTTATACCAGTCTTTTTGTGGATACGTACTTTTATTCCTTTTGGGTACAGCAATGTTTTCACTGAAAAAAGGACTTCATATGTAAATAAGTCTGGGAAGTAATGCTGTGTGTGTGTGTGTGTGTGTGTGTGTGTGTGTGTGTGTGTATCAGAATGAAGTTGTCGACTCAAAGAGGTCGTAGTAGACTTTGACATACCTTAGATAGAACTGTTTTCAATTAGGCTTAAAACCATAATATTTAAAACATGGAAAACTCTCAAATGTCAGCTAACCCTTTGAAAATGAGCTCCTGGTCAATAACTTGAACGCCCTCTTTGTGAGTCCTTGGAGACAAGTCCTTGCCCTGTTCATCTCTTTCAGCACCCAAAACAGTTCTGGGCACATACGAAATTCTCAATACAGATATTGGGCTGGCCAAAAAGTTCGTTCGGTTTTTCCGTAGCATCTTACAGAAAAACCCAAACCCACTTTTTGGCCAACCCAATATTTTTCAATTGCAATACAGTATTTCTTAAAAGGTAAACAGCAAAATGTTAAGTTGTTCTTTTGGTGGTCAGACTACAGGTAACTTATGTCTTCATTTTTTTAATCTCCATTTTTGTATTCTGTGAACTTGAGTTACTCTTAAAATGAAAAAATATATATTTTTAAGATACTCACTGTGAAAACCTATTGTCTCCATTAGGAGAAAAAAGGGAAAGTTTAATCTCATCATTGCTTAAACATTTTCCAATTAAGTAGTTAATTTTAACATTAATACTAAGACTTCAAAGATTCTATTTGACCCTGAGAAACTAATAACTGATGGGACTAAGTGACCAGGAGCTATGGTGGGGTGTACATTCTGCTAATGTTTACAGGCAGCAACAGCAAATAAAGAAATACATAACTGAATGCTTTACAAAATGGGCCTGAGGTACTGATTAGTACTAGGTGAGAACATTTGAACATTTGGTCTGCTACTTTAGTATCTAATTTACCTTCAAACATCAAACACTCAGCTTCAAAGTTGACAGTTACAGAATACTAATAGAGTTATCACATTGAGATTCCTCCACTTCAAGGAACTCTTAAAAGAAAAAGCTGGGGGGGGGTTTGTTTGTTTTGTTTGTTTGTTTGCTTGTTTTTCAAATCATCTGTGGTGGCTCCAACCAAAGAATAACCAAATCTTGGGCCAGAGTATTTACTATGTTTAATCTGTCACTGGAACAGTTGTTACCTTATAAATTGTTTCAAATATTATATTTGTGTTTGCCTTTTTTTTTTTTTTTGCGGTACGCAGGCCTCTCACTGTTGTGGCCTCTCCCGTTGCAGAGCACAGGCTCCGGACGTGCAGGCTCAGCGGCCATGGCTCACGGGCCCAGCCGCTCTGCGGCATGTGGGATCTTCCCAGACCGGGGCACGAACCCATGTCCCCTGCATCAGCAGGCGGACTCTCAACCACTGCGCCACCAGGGAAGCCCCTGCCTTTTTTTTTTTTTTAAGGCAGATCATACTCTAACTTGCATTAACTACAAAGACCTGCACTGTCAGGCTGTGGAATCTAGAGAGGGTTCCCACAGTAAAACTTTGGATAAGGTGGTCCTCATACAGGACAATTCGTCACCATAAATGAAAATTTTGTAGCCACGTGTGAGAGGTTTTCTTTTTTCCTCATATGTTAAACAGTTTTCCCTCCGTATTTTCTTATAATCAAAGCATACTTTTAAAACTAAAAAGAAAAAACAATCCAGAATGCAGTAAACTGATATGTATTTATCCGTTGTTCTATTTTGTAGACTACACGTGGTGCAAGCATTGTTGGAATACCTTAGTGATGGCCGTTTATTTTTCCTGATTAACATGAAAAATGAAAAGAGAGAATACTTTTAGATTTGAAAGAAGTATTGCACATGATAGACTTCAGTAATTGCTCTAGCAAACCACAAAGGATTAGTTTTACAGCAAGAAACTTGGGGTAACCTGGCTAAATATTTCATTCATGTGACCAAGCAGGTTCAGGGTGGGAGGGTTGGGATCTGCTTAGCAGTGGTGGTGACTGTGGCTTAGAGGGGCTTACAGTTAATTTCTCACTCATAGCTTCAGAGTGTACATGCTCTGTGCTCCACTGTGGAATCTGTGGTCCTGCCCCTCAGGTTGAGGCTCTCTTAATGTGGCAAGAATAGCAGCAGTGCTAGAGTCAGCCATTTCAGAGGAGGAAGGGCTGGCTGGCTCAGGCTGCTAGGTGTACAAGGGATGATGATGTTCTTGTCAAAAGCCCAGCCAGGATCCTTGCAAATTTCATTTCATAAATACCCTGAATTTAGCCAGCACTCCCTACTCTCACCCAGTGGAGTAGGTGCAGGGAAGCAGAGAATCAGGAAGAAATGAGAATGTTAAGGACCTGGTGAGTGAGGAGGGCTTCAATCCAGGATATAATTTCTCTGGATCCCAGCTGAGTCCTCATTTGTGTTCAAATGAGGAATCAGAGCCTCTTCCACATTCGTTCGAATATTTTTCAAATGATGGAACATTTGTGCTTTCAGCAGTTACATCTACGTTTTGGAAATAGCAAAGGCCATTCAGTTCTAATAAAGCTGGGCCAACAATAACTTACATTTGGAGAGTGGGTTTCATATCACAAGGTGCTGTAACAATGCCTTGTTTCATTTAATCTTCAGGACAAGCCCTGCTGTAGACACTTTTATTCTCCAATTGCAGAGGAAAAAAGTGAGGTTAAGAGAAGTTAAGGAATATGCCAAGTTACAAAACAGAGGTTGGACTTGAATTCAGATCTGATTTCAAATCTATTGCTTTTCACCCTATATCAGAGGTTCTATTTTTTTATTTAAAACATATGAAGCAGCACAATAGGGCAACCTAGCTAATTTTCATCCACACCTAATAATCTTGTGCTAAAGACAATTTAAAAAGAGGATTTCCAAAACACTTTGAGCAATTGTATCCTCAACAGAATGAGTGTGTGGTTTCCCAGGAAATAAATTCATGGTTTTCCTATCTTTCCAAACGCATGGTTGGATTTTAAAAGTCCCATTGTTTTACTGTCACTGCTGGTAAGACTTTAAAATGCTTACTATATTCGCTTCCATAAAAATCATTATGCAGGAAAAAAGTATTGGAGGTATAAGCTATTCAACAGCTGTGAAAGGGAAAATTGCAAAAGAACTTTAATGGTACATAAAACCAGACTTGTGAGCTACTTTATTTTTATCTGGGAAAAGAAAAAAATGCTAGCATAATAATATTTATACTGTACATCTACAAAAGGACCTCATTATACTCAGAGGTTATATTCTAGAAATTCCAAGTTAATACAGAAATATGAGGGGGATTTTCCCCTGATTCATTTTTTCCCTCCCATTTTTGGCCTTTGGTCATTTGTTCCATTACACTGCCTTTCTTTTAGTTGCAGTGACCATACGTAGGAAATCAGATTAAAATGTCCTATAGGTGCCATCACTAATCGTTGATTGACTTGACACGCATGTGCTTTAGCTGCTCAGAGCTGATTGTTAAATAATCAAGAGTTTTGCGAGTTAATTGTTAAACTCTTTGTACTTGAAATTGGCCATAGTGGGAGTATTTACACCATGGATATCGAGGAACTACTACTCCTCACCCACACCCAAAGCTGGTTTACCAGCCTAGCGCTGACCGTAGGTATGAGGAATCGGGGAGGGAGGTTGCTATTTAGCACCTCACAAACGTCGGAAGCCACAAACTGAGTCTTCTCTGTACCAGCGGAGAAGAACAATGTGTCATCTTGTTCAGTGACTTTGGATTTGACTTACAGAGTTTTATTAAAGCTGGGAGAGTAGGGCTGCATTTAAGAATGTTTCTGTGATGCCAAACAAACATTTGGAGCTACAAAAGAAATTCAATGTGCTTACAGAAGGTTGTTTAATTTACCCTCTAGTTAAAATAAGGTAAGATGGTCACTGTATATTGTTAAATTGAAAAAAAGCAAGTTTAAACTACACATAATGACCCCATGTTAATTAAAAAAAAATTGTTTTAGACATGGATATTCTAGAAAAATATGCCCCAAACTGATTATCTCTTAGATGAGTAGGGAGGGAGATTAAATGTTTAATTTATTTTTATTAAATGTTTAATTATTCTTTTTATTTCTGAATTGTTCTTTGTTGCTTTCTTTTTTAAAATCAGCATTAAATTTTCTTATAACTAAACAGTAATTTTAAAAGAAAAAGAACCAAACAATGTCAGGTGAATTTGGTCATACTGACAATTTGACAATGGCCCGTTCAAAGCATAAAACTGATCCAACAAATCATTTTCATCCCCATTCTATAGTCTCAACCTGTTTTCCTTTCTTAACTGTCTTGACTTTTTAAATTATTGTTTTCAAAGATAAACGCATTTATATCTTGTTGGACTCTGAATTTTCAGTTTTTGTACCTGCTTTAAAATACTTTAAAATCAGTTCCTGCATTGCACTGAAAGACATACCAGCTCTACTCTAGAGGTTGGTTAGGTCTTGAAAGCCCACCACTGCGTTCATTCCTTTGCAAGGCCCAGGGGACTCCTAAGTTCAACTGTTGGCTGCAGGCAGAGCTGACAAGATTTTGTTCTGACAAATAGCTGTTTTCTTGTCAAGGAAAGTTTGTAAGTTACAGTTTGTTAGTCAAGGAGCTTCTTAAGAACTCTAGCATCAGGGGTGCCGGATTGTATTTCTAGCTTGGCCATATAATCAACCATGTTACTTTGGGTTAGTCACTTAATCTCTTAAAAATCATCTGAAAATAGGCATAATAAATACCATATTTCCGTGACTCTAAGATATACCTTTTCCCCCACATTTTACTATTTCTGAAATGGGATGTGTCTAAATAAATTTGCCAGCTGCCAGGCCCAGTGTGGATGCCTCAGAATGGGATATAACTGTCATTTGTGAATGTAAGAGAAGTTAGCAGATATTATAGAAGGTATCTGTTCATTTCATATCACTTCAGATGAGTTATTTGCATTTGATAGGACCATACACGTTTATTGTATTTCATCTTAAATAACTATACATTTATGTTTATTCTAAGTAAAGCAAACCTTTGTCACTGAAGGACTGATAAAGTTTCCGTACTTTCTTGTTAAGTAACAAGAGACACTCTCTGATAACTGTTATTAAACAGATAGTCTTCAACCAATGATACGCTACAATCAAGGGAAAGGGAAAATAACACTAGCAGGCTAATGCTGTTGAAGATTAAATGAGATATGCTAAAATCATGCTGAGCATGGTGCCTGGTACATAGTGAGCACTCACGAAATATCTTAGTCATTGTCATCATCCACTTTGCAACATTAGTTGACAATAACTTTCCATATTCATATTCTTTTACAACTTCTGTATAAGGAAAGCAGTAAGATCTGAGTCGATGGTTCTCAGATCTTCATGGAACCTCAGAATTACCTGGTGAGATTTTGAAAAAATATCACTGCCCTGAGACCCAGGCAAATTAAATTAGAACCTCTAGGGGCTGGACCCAGGCACTTGAAGTATTACTAAAGTTTCCCCAGTGATTCTAATGTGCATTAATTTAAGTTAGTGATTCTCAACCTTGGCTGCACATGAGAGACCCCCTACAGCTCAGATCAACACATGAGCATCTCGGAGGATGGCGGGATGCAGGTATTAGTATTTTGTTTTCTTTTCTAAGGGTGGATCCCAAACATCAGAATCACCTGGGGCACTTGTAACTGAATCCAGACTCACATACCCTAGTCCCCCAAATTCCTATTTAGGTCTCAAGTGAGATCCTTAAACTTTGCATTTTTAACAAGTTCCTCAGTTTACGCTGTGGTATGGATTTTCGAATTACCAATCTATGTTCACTAGGTTGCCGGTTAAAAGATCAGGGATCTAGTCTTGGTTCTGCTAACTAGTTCTCTGAACATAGCTCCCTCCTCTACGACGTAGGAGGTTGGATTAGATGCTCTCTGAGGTGTCTAAAGTACCTTCTGCACACCATATAAAAAAATAAGGGCTTCCCTGGTGGCGCAGTGGTTGAGAGTCCGCCTGCCGATGCAGGGGATATGGGTTCGTGCCCCGGTCCAGGAAGATCCCACATGCCGCGGAGTGGCTGGGCCCATGAGCCATGGCCGCTGAGGCTGCGCATCCGGAGCCTGTGCTCCGCAACGGGTAAGGCCGCAACAGTGAGAGGCCCACGTACCGCAAAAAAACCCCCCAAAACAAAAAAACCCACAAAAACTCAAAATGGATTAAAGACCTAAATGTCAGAACAGAAACCATAAAACTCCTAGAAGAAAACATAGGCGGAACACTCTTTGACATAAATCTGTCTCCTAAAGCAAAGGAGACAAAAACAAGGTAAATAAATGAGACCTAATTAAACCTAAACACTTTTGCACAGCAAAGGAAACCATCGACAAAATGAAAAGACAGCTTCCTGAATGGGAGAAAATATTTGCAAATGATATGACTGATAAGGAGTTAATATCCAAGATATATAAACAGCTCCTACAACTCAGAATCAAAAAAACCTAAACAACCTGATTAAAAAGTGGGCAGAAGACTTGAATAGGCATTTCTCCGAAGAAGACATACAGATGGCCAATAGGCATGTGAAAAGATGCTCAACTTCATTAATCATGAGAGAAATGCAAATCAAAACCACAATAAAGTATCACCTCATATCTGTCAGTATGGCTATCATCAAAAAGACCCCAAATAGGGCTTCCCTGGTGGCACACTGGTTGAGGGTCCGCCTGCCGATGCCGGGGACACGGGTTCGTGCCCCGGTTCAGGAAGATCCCACATGCCGCGGAGCGGCTGGGCCCATGAGCCATGGCCGCTGAGCCTGCGCATCCGGAGCCTGTTCTCCGCAACGGGAGAGGCCACAACAGTGAGAGGCCCGCATAACGCAAAAAAACAAAAAAAAACAAAAAAAAAAACGCTCCCTAATAATACAACTGCTCCTCACTAAAAATGACACTTTTTGTTTTACAAAGGTTTTGTGTATACCTCCTAATGATAGTCCTTTTACGTAGCACATGTACTTTCTTTAAAAGTTGAGACATAATTCACACACCATAAAATTCACCATTTTAAGGTACCCAATGCCGTGGTTATTAGTATATTCACAAGGTGTGTAACCATCACTACCAACTAATTCCAAAACATTTCATCATCCCAAAAGAGCAACCCCAAACCTATTAGAAGTCATCTCTATTCCCTCCTCCCACCCACCCTGAACAACCACAAAGCTACTCTCAGCACAGGTACTTTCATGCCCCATTTAAAGGCAAAGAAAAGGAGACCCAGATATTCTAGTGGTAAGAGGCTACAGCCAGGATTAGAAACTGTTGAACTATTCTACCTCCCTTTTGTGAACACATTTACGCCCAAGTTATATGTTTGCCACTGTAAAATGGAAGAGAGGGTTAAAACAATAACTTGTAAATTGTTGCAGTCATTTAGAAATAGTGTTGGTTTGTTCTGAGAGGTCAATTCACTCAGACATGTCTTGCTTTACTTTTGTTAACATTATGCTTTCTTAATGAAAGAGATTACTTTTGTTTTCTTCTCTGCAACTGAAACCCACTTGACCTCCCCAGGAAAGAAAAAAATGGTTATCGGAGTTAAGTCAATTGAGCTGAAATATAAGGAAGAAAACAAGTTTTATATTGCCACAGCCATACATCTTAAGTATAGTAATTACATTTTAGTCTATTAAGCTTCTGATCAGGACAAATAAACCTTATATAAAATTCAGACCGAGTTCAATAGGATTAGAAAAGGGAGGTCAGAGAGGAGATGTGGATATCACATTTTGAATCATTTGGAGTTCAAACAAACTTGGAGCTTTTCTTTCTGGCAGATATTAGTTTAATAAGAGTCACTGCCTACAGACTGCTTTAATCTAATTCTAGAAGCCAGTAAATTGCAATCTAATTGTGAAATGATGAAAGACAGTGATTTGAAGAAACGAATGTGTTTACATGCAGTTTTGTCCAAGTTCAGTTTTGTAGAAAAGAGTCAGAAATATCTAATCTCTACTTTAGGGGTAAAAATGCATCTAGGGGTACACACCCATATAGCTGGGTATGTATCTCCCTTTGTGTGCCTTGCCTTCCATGCCTGGGAGTCTATTTCTGTCGAGTCGGATAATACCAGGCCTGCATATCCCAGCCTCCAGAGCCCCTCAGGGTAAAGAGCTGGGGAACAGCAAGTCCCCAGAACAATTGGGGAGCCTGTTCACAGTTTTGGCTGCCTGTGTTGCTACTCTGCCAGTCTGTCTGAAGCATTTGGGGAACACCCAGTCTTTGCAGAAGCTTGAACTTGGCGCTAGAGAACAAAAATGAATAAAGAATAAATTTTCCCTGAAGGTGAGAACAGGGACATTTACTCTCCTGTCTAATTTTCCTGCCATTCAGCCACATTTGTACCAGAAGACCCAGTGCAGTGCACGTATGTGCTGGGAGGAGGGAGAACACAGACTCCTTCCCAGTCTACCTGGACATGCTGGGTCTAACAGTCTCTCCAATGATCAACTGTTAAAATATATTCAACTCTGTTCATTTCACAAGACAATGATGGTCTTCATACCTCTCGCCTTGGTCCATATGTCACTCTACTGAAACACCCACACATTCCTTCTCTCAAGACTGACTCCTGCTTGTCCTTCTAGACTCAGCTGTGCTGTCCTCCTGGGAAGCCTTTCTTAACCTCTCATTTGCACTCTTAGTTAAGTCCTTCCTCAATGCTCCTTCAGCATCTACCCAATTCCATTTTGCATCTTCCTATCGTGATGACTATTGTACTCTGTTACTATCTTTTCTTAAAAAATCTCTATTAGATTGTTTCTACAAAGTCTGGCCTATCATGTTTATCTCTATATCCGCAAGACCTGGTATCATACACGACTTATAGCAGGCATTTCATTCATTCAAAAATATGTGTTGGGATTCTACTGTGTGCTAGGTACCATGGAGGGTGCTGCAGCTAATCATCATTTTTGCTTGCTAAATGAATAGTCTCCCATCCTTTGGTTCTTCGCCATCTTCTGCAGTACAGTAGAAAAGAAACCTTGCTGGGTGGGTTAGGTACCAAGGCCTGAATGCAAAGAATGAGAGTGATCTCCCTCCTGATTCTTTTTTTTTTTTTGCGGTACGTGGGCCTCTCACTGCTGTGGCCTTTCCTGCCATGGAGCACAGGCTCCGGACGCGCAGGCTCAGCGGCCATGGCTCACGGGCCCAGCCGCTCCGCGGCACGTGGGATCTTCCCAGACCGGGGCACGAACCCGTGTCCCCTGCATCGGCAGGCGGACTCTCAACCACTGCAACAGCAGGGAAGCCCCCTCCTGATTCTTGTTTACATGTATTGACTGCTCACTGTGGGCCAAGCACTGTGCTTAGAGCCTTATGTGCATTCACACACTTAATCCTTTGGTCCTTGTACCACCTTTATCTCCGTTTTATAAATAAGGAAACTGAGGTGTAGAGGATGCTGTTTGCCCAAGGTTACAGGGCTAGTAAGTCCAGCTAGGATTCAAAGCCAGGACTTTGTCACTACATTATACTAAACTATTGGTAGGAGATGGAGAATACATTGTTTTTTTCTGATCTCCATGAATGGAACTTCATTTCAACCCCAAGTGGGGTATCCTTCAGATGGAGAAAGACTTGCAGCCTGAGCTCTGAGAAGCCAGCGCAGTCAGCCACCATTCTGCCATGGAACAGCAAGCAGCTATGGGTTCTCATCCATTTAGCGGGCAATGTAGTGTGATGGATAAGAACCCAACATGAACTAAACGTTCTGCCCTTGCGTCCTACCTCTACAACGTCCTAGCTCTAGGGCTTTTGTGAGTCCCTTAACCTCTGTCTCTTCATCTGTAAAATGGGGAGAGACAGACTGGAAGAGGGTGATCAGCCATCCCAGCTTGCCAGGGACTGTCCCAGTTTCAGCTGAAAGTCCTGCATCCTAGAAAACCCATCACTCCCAGGCAAACCAGGATGGTTGGTCACTCTAAGCTAATTTTTTTGCTTCAGGACTCATGGTCTATAAGAGGCCCATTTAAGTTGAGTATTATGAAGCACAGCCATTGAAGAGTCTTCTGCAGCAGCGCTCACACTTTAACTTATATAGGAATCACCTAGAGAGCTTGTTAAACACAAATTGCTGAACCCCACCCCAGAGTTGCCGATTCAGTAGGTCAGAGGTGGGGCCTGAAAATTTGCATTTTAACAAGTTTCTAAGTGATGCAGCTGCTGGTGGTCCCAGAACCATACTTTGAGAATTACTGGTCTATGCATTTAAAAATTGCTATGTTATCAGCCAAGAAACAAAACTGTACTTGAATAGAATTTAAATTTCAGCCACCATGATGAGAAAAGGTGAAATTTTATCAGTATTTCAGTTTATTTGCACTCCCACCTTAGAGCTACCCAAATTGGTATTAAGATAAAATATTACAGAGGAAGATATGTTAATAGTTGTGCTAAGAAAACAGGTTTGTTGGCTTAACCAATAAACAGTAAAACAGTTTATTTTGAGTTAATCTTTAATATGCTAATATGAGATGTAAATTTCTGGGACATGTCACATTTCCCCAACTTTTTGACCACAGAAATCTTTGTTCTCCAGTATCTGGAAATGACTGCTCAACTTAAAATGGAGTAATAAATCATTCTATCAGTTTTAAAGCAACATTTAAGCCCCAATTTCTTACTTCCTAATTAGCTAAACAGTTGCTAAATCGAATTACACAGTGTTGTAGGTAGTAAAAACTTTCTTTATCCTACAGATTTCCATAGATCACTGTATGGGTCAAATATAACTTAGGTTATTCATACATATTTTTTTTGTTTCCAAAGAAGGCCTCGAGAGCAATCTTTATGCTTGCAGTGGACACTTCTTGGGATGGCTGTGTGGCTCATACAAATCCCTTCTCTGAGACTGGTACACGGTGGCTATGTCTGCCATCAGACCCTCTCAGTAGCCATAGTCCACTTCTGACCAAGCTGGCTGATCTGTCCCAGAAATTTGCAATTGTAAGCTAAAAGACAGAAGCTGGAAAGCCTTTGGAGCTTCTTTCTATCAATGGTGTAGCTCTAGTGAGAAGGTCTTTGTGTCTCAATTTCCCCATATTTAAAAATGGGGCAGATAATAGTATTTACATCATACAGCTCACGTAAGGATTGAATGAGTTAATACACGTGGAGTTCTTAGGGCAGTGACCGATGTGTGGTAAGAGCTTCCTAACTGTGATTGCTTATTAATGTTGTTATTAATTCCTGATGCTCAAGTCACTAGAGATGACAAGGATTCTGCCCTCCCTAATCTCTGTGGTTCAACTTCTCCTTAGCTTTCATGAGATAATATAGTGTTCTTCCAAAATATTCTTCTATAGCAGGTGGTACGCAGAATAATGGCCTCCCAAATACATCTATGTTCTAATCCCTGGGACCTATGAATCTGTTACCTTACATGGTAAAAGAGACTTTGTTGATGTGATTAAAGATTTTAACATAGGGAGATATCTGAGTGGACCCAAGGAAATCACATGGGTCCTTATAAGGGAAAGAGGGAGATAGGAGGGTCAGAAGAGAGACGTGATAACGGGAGCAGAGTCAGAGAGAGAGTTGAAGATGAAACACTGCTGGCTTGAAGATGGAGGAAGGCGGAACAAGCAAAAGAATGTAGGCAGCTTCTAGAATGTGGAAAAGACAAGAGAATGGAATTTCCCATGCACACTGCCAATACTGTTAGCCCACTGAGAACTATTTTGGACTTCTGACCTTCAGAATTGTAAGATAATTGTGTTTTAAGCTACTAAATTAGTGGTAATTTGTTACAGCAGCAGCAGGAAACTAATACATGGCATAAGCTAACCAAAGCTAGATTCTGTTGCTCACAAGAAATAAAAAACAGTTTAATGACCTCTCTACAGACACTAGAAGAGTCTAAAGAATGGGCAGGTCTCTGCTGGGTGATTCTTCAGGTCCTTCTGGCATCTATTGGGATCACTAGGGGGCATCCTACCTGTAGCTGAATTGGTCTTGTGGGGAAGTGGCTTTTAAGATGACTTTACTCATTTGTCTGGCACCTTAGCAGGGACAGTTGGAAGCTAAGCCTTTCTCTCTCTCCATGTGGGCTCAGGGACTCTCTACGTGATCTTTCCAGCAGGATTGTTGGACTTCACACATGGCAGCACTGAGATCCAAGAGTGAGTGTTCCAAGAGAACCAGGCAAAGGCTCTAAGGCTTCTTATGAGCTAGTTTTTTTGCTTATGGAGCAGTGTATAAAGTTAGCCACACACACACACATACACACACAGCATATGGCTAAGAACTGGGGAGGGGTAGTGCCCCTAGAGCAAGGCTGGAGGTGCTATTACCCGCGGAGGGAGAAAGGATGCTAGAACCAAAATGACAGGAGCCTCCCAATGAAGATACAGAAGCCAGCCAGGTGAGAGATGAAAGAAAAGCCCCTACTTTAAAGAGTGAGTCCATAGCTTAAAAGAGATCAAATATGTAAAATGTGTTGAATGAATGGGGACTATATGTTTCATTATTTGTTTCTTGTTTAAATTATTTTTAATGTACTGATAAAATAATAATATCAAGAGAAATAAAAACGTTCAGGAGCCTACCACATTGGCACATGGTTTTGAGTTTTTTTCTTTCCTTCCAGTCCATACCTTTGGCATAAATATTTTTTGAAGGTTAACTAATTTGTCATTTGATCTTTAGAATACCCACACAACCAGGATACACTAAAGTATGATGCCTTTATTTACCATTCTGTGAAAGTTTATATAGAAACACATTTAATTTCACTGAGATTATTTTTTCTTTACTTCATAAACTGCAATTGTCTTAAATGACTTTAAAGAAAAGCTCATTCATAATTCTGACACTATAATACAGTGACTTTAATGTCTGCACACTACCTGTTAGTCTTGGTTCATATATATTCATGCTTTTTCCCCCCCAAAGTTAGAATCACACAGTTTTGCATTCTTTTTTTTTTTAAAGAACAAAATACTAACCATGATCTCTTGTTTTTCATTTTAGGAAGTCTTAAAACTGATGTTTATTATTTGCATAATATTCCATCTAGTGGTAGAGCATAATTTCCTAAGGCTAACCCTTATTGTTAGACATTTGGGTTGTTTCCATTTCCAATTTTCAGACATAGTATTTACTTTTGTCAGTCTAATTCCTGGAGAAAAAAGTCTTCAGGGCAATAACAGCCTCAGCCAGGATGAATGTGCTTCTCTGCTTGGTAAGCACAGCTATAGTCTAGTCCACATAGGTTGAGCCTACGGTCATGCCACTGGCAAGTCAGCTTACCAGCTTCCCACAACCTTGGCAGTACTGGGTGTTATTTTAAAAAACAAAGCACAGTGAAGTGGGAGGAATTGGTTTAATAGGCATAAAATGGTATTTGTTCTTCTTGAACTGTTTATTTTTCTCTTTTTTCCAACTATTTAATTTAATAGTTTTAAATTTACAGAGAAGTTGAGAAAATAATATCCTTATATCCCCTACACCTAGATCCACTAATTGTGAATATTTTGCCACACTTGCTTTTTCTCTTTCTTTCTCTTTGTCTCTCTTTCACACACTCCCTCTCTCTCACATACACACACACAATTTCGTTTTGCTGAACCGTCTGAAAGTTCCAGATATCATAATACCTGATGCTTAAATACTCAATCATGTGTCTCCTACATAACCAAAATACCACTGCCATACACAAGAAATTTAGCATTGATACAAAATAGTATCTAATATACAGTACATAAGCATATTTCCCCCAGTAATTCCAAAATATCTTCTAAAGGTGCTTTTTAAAATTTGGGATTCAATCAAGGTTCACACATTGCATTTCTCTGTCACATCTTTTAGCTTTCTTTTGGTCTAGAAAAGTGCCCTGCCATATGTTTAACTCTTTCAGAGATTGACTTTTATTTGAAGAGTCCTGACCAATTGTTTCATAGTATATCTCACATGCTGGATTTGCCACATTGTATTCCCATGATTAAATTCAGGTCAAACATTTTGGTCAAGAGCACTATACGTGTGCTCCTCACCGCATCTCACCAGGAAGCACATGATGTCAGGTTGTCCAGTTACTGGTCATGCTAAGTTTCATCACTGGGTTAAAGTACTGTCTGTTGTGAAAGTAGCTTTTCCCTTTGTAATTAATAATTAATCTATAGAGGTGATACTCGGAGACTGTGTGACTATCTCTTTCCCCAACAATATTTCACCCAGAGGGTTTGGGATTCCTTGACAACACTTCCTAATTAGTTACTACATTGGTGGCTACAAATGGTATTTTGCTATTGTTGTTGTTGTTTTAATTACTTATTTATTTATTTACTTTTGGCTGTTGGGTCTTCGTTGCTGTGCGCAGGCTTTCTCTAGTTGCGTCGAGCGGGGGTTACTCTTCGTGGCGGTGCACGGGCTTCTCATTGTGGTGGCTTCTCTTGTTGCGGAGCACAGGCTCTAGGTGTACGGGCTTCAGTACTTGTGGCACACAGGCTCAGTATTTGTGGCACATGGGCTTAGTTGTTCTGTGGGATCTTCCCGGACCAGGGGTCAAACCCATGTTCCCTGCATTGGCAGGGGCATTCTTAACCACTGTGCCACCAGGGAAGTCCCTACAAATGGTATTGTTAATCCAATTATTATTCCTTTTTACAGATTAGCTGATATACCTCTGTATAAATGAGCTATATCCCCTCTTTAAAATATCAGTATGAACTCTGTTTTCCATGCCTGTGTAATCTTCTCTCACATTGACAGTACACTTGGCCATATGACTTGCTGTGGTCATTGGGACCCTAGCAAGCAAGACCAAGTAGAAGCTTGATTAGCTCTTGTTGGGACTTGTCTCCTGGGAACACCCCTTAGAACCAAGCCATAAAGCTGTAAGAAAGTACAGGTTATCCTGCTGGAGATAGAGACCACATAGAAAGACCTGGGAGAATGAGACACCACATGAAGAATGAGGCCAAGTAGAGCTTCCAGCTTAAGGCAGACATAGGAGTGGTTCCAACTGACACCTCATGGAGCAAAAGAACCACGCCAGAATCATGAGAAATTATAAACTGTCATTGTTTTAAGCCACTAAGTTTGGGGCATTACACTGTATTAGATAAGTAAAATAAAACACACACTCGGAGAAGTCTTAATGATATTGTTGCATAAAAAACTACCGTAGGCTTAAAACAATAATTTATTATTATTTATCATGATTTAGTGGATCAAAAATTCAGAAAAGGCACAGCACCGAAGCCTTGACGCTGCTCTACAATGTCTGAGACCTCAGCAAGGATGATTTGAATGCGGGAGGCTGGAACAGCTGGGAACTGTCTGGGTACCTCCCCCATGTGTATATAAATATGGCTTATCCTCATGACTAGCTTAGGCTTCCTAGCAATATAGCAACCTCATAGTACTTGTTTCTTACATGGCATTTCAGGGCTCCAAAGAGCCACTGTTCCTAGAGACAGTAAGAGAAAGCTCTTTCTTTTTTTTGGCGGTACGCGGGCCTCTCACTGTTGTGGCCTCTCCCGTTGCGGAGCACAGGCTCTGGACGCACAGGCTCAGCGGCCATGGCTCACAGCCCCAGCTGCTCTGCGGCATGTGGGATCTTCCCGGACCTGGGCACGAACCCGTGTCCCCTGCATCGGCAGGTGGACTCTCAACCACTGCACTACCAGGGAAGCCCGAGAAAGCTCTTTCTTAAGACCCAAGCCTGCATACTGGCATAGTTATTACTTCCACCGAATTCCATTGCCTATATTCAATCAGGAACACAGATTCCACCTCTTCATAGGAAGATGTCAAAAAAATCTGTGGTATCTTTAATCTGCTGAACATCTCTTCCTTTTCATTCTATTCTCTCCTTCCCCTATAAGAAACCATTGTAATTGTGTGTGTGTGTGTGAGCGTTTTCAAAAATAAGTGAAAAAACCCACAAGTTTTATTTCTCCTTTCTTTTAATACAATAGGTAGCAATATTTAAATGTTCTTTTGTACATTGCTTTCTTCCTAAATAGCTTTATTGAGGTATTAATAGTATGTAATAAACTTCACATATCTAAAGTGTACAACTTCATAAATTTTGACCTGAGTATATACTTATGAACCACCAATACAATCAAGATAATGAACAGGTCCATCACCTCTCTCTCTCTCTCTTTCTTTTTTTTTTGGCCACGCCGGTGGCTTGCAGGATCTTAGTTCACCGAACAGTGATTGAATCCAGGCCCAGGCAGTGGAAGCGCAGAGTGTCCTATCCACTGGACCGCCAGGGAATTCCTGACCCCTGTCTCCCCTCTCTCACCCTGTCCCCAGGCAACCATTAATCTGTTTTCTGTCATTACAGATTAGTTTGCATTTTACAGAATTACATGTAAATGGAATAATACAATATATCCTTTTTATATTCTGTTAAAACTTTGACTTCTTTCACTAGGCGTAATTATTTTGAGATTTATCCACATTGTTGCATGTATCAATAGTTCCTTTTTAAATTGATGAGTAGTAATTATATGGCTACATCACAATCTGTTTATCCATTCATCTGCTGATGAGTGTTTAGGTTGTTTCTAGTTTGGGGCTTGTCATATTCTGCTCAGACTGCTGTAACAAACTACCATAGACTGGGTGGCTCAAACAACAGACATTTGTTTCTCATAGTTCTGGGGACTCAGAAGTCCAAGATCAAGGTACCGGCTGACTCAGCTCCTGATGAGGGCCCTCCTCATGGCTTACAGACAGCTACCTTCTTGCTATATCTTCACATGGTAGAGAGAGAGCAAGCTCTGGTCTCTCTCCCTCTTCTTGTAAGAACACTAAACCCCACTAGGAGGTGAATACTATTATTATCTGCATTTTACAGATAATACTATTATTATCTGCATTTTACAGATAACCCCACTAGGAGGTGAATACTATTATTATCTGCATTTTACAGATAATAATGAAACAGAGCCACAGGTAAATGAACTTGCCTAAGTTCTCACAGCAGTAAAGAGCAGAGTCAGGATTGAGACCAAGGTAGTCAAAGTCCAGGCTGCACCTTCACCATGATTCTATATCTGCTTATTGAGCACCTACTATGTGCCTGGTACTATTCTAGGTACTACGGATACCAGTTAACAAGCAAAACCACTGACCTCATGGAGCCTTCAATGGGGAGACAGAAATTAATCACATCAATAAATCAGTCTACAATATATCTGCTGGAGATAAATGCTATGGAGAAAAATAAAATGGGGTAAAGAGGATAAAGAATGCTGGGGAATGCGTGCAGTGGGGGTTGCTATTTTGTAATTAAGGTTTGTCAGGAAAGAATATACTGATTAGACCACATCTGAGCAAGAACCTAAAGAAAGTGAGGATGAAACCATGGAAAATGTTTGAGGGAAAATAAGTATAAAGTCCCTGAAGTAGAAAAATGCCCATGATATTCAAAAACAAGAAGGTAGGGAAAGTGGAAGGGAAGAGGTAAGAGATGTCAGGGATACCAGATGAAGGAGGGCCTTACAGGCCAAGGAGGGACTTCTGAGTGAGATGGAAGACCCTGGAGGGTTTTAAATAGAAGCAGGATGTGATTCAGTCACGAAATGTGACTGACTCACACTGTGAAAGAATTATTCTGTCTGCGGTACAGAAAGTAAATGGTAGGAGGCAAAAGCAGAAGCAGACAGACCAGATAGGAGGCTGTTGGCAGGTGAGCAGGTAAAAGGTGATGGCGGCTCTGGCCAAAGCAGCTGGTAAGAGATGAACGCCATCTTTGGGGCACATAACAGCCTCATTGCTTGTTTCCTGGTGGCTCTTGCCTCTCAGAAACGCATCACTGACCAATGGGTGCATCCACAGACTACCTGAAGCCTGTCTACGGACTTCCTAAGTATCCTGGGTTAAGGAAATTGTCTCATCAGAACAGCAGCTCTGTGCTGTCTGACATACAGAATGTGCTTAGTTTAATACAGATGAATAATGAAAAACTTTAAGGAAGTATGGCAGAGCCTCCAGCCTCTAATAAATCTGAGCACGACTTCTCTTTCAACGGTGCAGTTATGCTCAGAGTTCAGACCAAATTGCATTAAATGTTGCTTCTATGTACTCAATAAAAAATAGAAGCATGAGTCACATTCCCAATTCTAAAAGCAATACTATTTTTTTTTTTTGCGGTACGCGGGCCTCTCACTGCTGTGGCCTCTCCCGCTGCGGAGCACAGCCTCCGGACGCGCAAGCTCAGCGGCTATGGCTCACGGGCCCAGCCGCTCCGCGGCATGTGGGATCTTCCTGGACCGGGGCACGAACCCGGGTCCCTGCATCGGCAGGCGGACTCTCAACCACTGCGCCACCAGGGAAGCCCAAAGCAATACTTTTGAATACTGTAGTAAAGTCTGCAGAAATGCATCCGGCTGGACCTTAAGGACTGATCCTTTGTGGAGTTACCATGGCCAAGGTCTGGTCCTTGGCTTTGAGGGGTCAGAGGTTTAATCTGGTTACTGATCCAAAGTTGCTCAGAGGCTGAAGGCGGCTTCTGGCCTGACTGAAGGTGTATGTGGCCCAAAGCAGAGGTCATGCTGGTGTATCCTTGTGGGAGCCAGAGTTTGAAGAAGATGTTGTGAGATGTCAAATGGCTTAAGTGAGATGCCACACTCAGCACCAGGGTGCTCAGGAGGAAGCTGGGTCATCAACGATCAGGACAACGTAGTCATTAACTCTAGGGAACAACTGCCTGCGTTCAAATCCTGATTCTGCCACTTAAATTACTTAATCTTCCTGTACTTACACTAAATGAATTAAAATGTATGGGTTACATAAAATAGTACCTGACATATTGTGTTATTACATGATAATATCATAAAGAGTAGAACAAAGATAAGGTAAATCAGAACAGCTATCAAGGGATCAGTTTGGAAAAGAGCCTATATTTTACAAGGTGAAGCCCCAAGACTACTCCCGGTTAAGATCTGCCTGAACACTGGACCCTAGCAACATCCACCTCCTCATCCCCAGAACCTAAGAATATGTTACCTTAAGTGGCAACAGGGACTCTGCAGATGTAATTAAGTTAAGGATCTTGAGATGGGAAGATATCCTGGATTATCCAGGTGATCCCAAGATCAGCCCAAGGGTCCTTATAAGAGGGAGACAGGAAGATCAGAGGAATACATGTGAAAACAGAAGTATATTAAAATAGGATGATGTGGGATGTGGTAAAATACGAAATAAGCTTTAAAAACTCATTACTGATCGCCCTGTAGGATGATCACTTCCATACATGGGAAGGAGTCTTGAGAAATGCCTTTCCAACTGTGAAGCATTGGCATAGCTCAAAGAGAGGACCTGGATGGAGCCTGGAGTTTTTTTCCCCCTGTAACTCTGAAGATTAGCTTGTTTGTTCTTTCTAGGGCAAAAGAGGAGAACGTGTTAAAAGACCTTCATACAGCAGACACACAATAAATATGTATTATTATTGTTATTATTCATTATTTGTCAATGCCCAGCCCTCCATGGTTCTGAGTTCACTGGGCAAGTAAAGTTACAAATACACAGTAAGCTGTGACAAAGCAAGAGAGAGGCATAGACATATATACACTACCAAATGTAAGGTAGATAGCTAGTGGGAAGCGGCCGCATAGCACAGGGAGATCAGCTCGGCGCTTTGTGACCGCCTGGAGGGGTGGGAGGGAGGGAGACGCAAGAGGGAAGAGATATGGGAACATATGTATATGTATAACTGATTCACTGTGTTATAAAGCAGAAACTAACACACCATTGTAAAGCAATTATACTCTAATAAAGATGTAAAAAAAAAGTTACAAATACATAGCAATTGGTTTCACTTACTAGGGCAATGGTCTGTTTAAAATATTTACGGTTAGAGGGCCGGTGATAGAAAGGTCATCTGAGTCCCACATCGAGGTTCACTGCAATGACAAATGGCAGTGTTCCTTCTTCAAAGGAATGCGGCTACACACCATCACCTGCCTGGCCCCAGGGTGAGTGCCTGGCACGTGTGAGCTGCTTGGCAGAAAAGGCACCCAGTGTTTCCCTAGCGAGGCATATGGGAGACACTGCCCCATGACTGCTGATGACCTTCAAGTCCCTTGTCCCCAAGTACAAGCAAGGAGCTTCCCATACATGAGCTTGTTGGTTGCTGCCTTAGTTCTGAACCACCTTCTCCTGGCTACTGACTCCTCCATTTTGATTCTTGTCTTTAACTTTAGATTTAACGTTCAGGTTTAACCCCAATGACCCTGGATCTTTCAACAGCAATTCTTGTTCTCTGTCCTAGCTGTGCTGCTGCCTCACACCAGATCACATAACCCTCCCCTCCAAGTTCACTTCAACCCTCCGAAGCAGCTTTTTCCCCAGGCACTACCCGTGTGAACACCCCTCCATCCCTCAGGCTTTCCCTATCACATTTCATGAACTTGAAACTAAGCATTCAGGGTGTCTTTCAGGGAAATAAGTCTAGAGAGAGTATAGTAATAGCAGTTAACCAAGCAGTTTCTGGTAAAACACCACCTGGCTTTGAAAAGTAGATCTTCCACTTATTAGCTATGCAAACTTGGGCAAATTACACCCCTTCTAAGTCTCAAACTTCTCATCTGTAAAATGGGGCTAATGATTCAATGAGGTAATGCCTGTAAAGAGTTAGCTCAGAGGACTTCCCTGGTGGCGCAGTGGTTAAGAATCCGCCTGGCAATGCAGGGGACATGGGTTCGAGCCCTGGTCCGGGAAGATCCCACATGCCACAGAGCAACTAAGCCCGTGCACCACAGCTACTGAGCCTGCATGCCACAACTACTGAAGCCCACACGCCTAGAGCCCATGCTCCACAACAATAGAAACCACCGCAGTGAAAAGCCCGTGCACTGCAACGAAGAGTAGCCCCCGCTTGCCGCAACTAGAGAAAGCCCGCATGCAGCAACGAAGACCTAATGTAGCCCAAAATAAATAAATAAATAAATTTATTAAAAAAAAAAAAAAGAGTCAGCTCAGAGTCTGGCACATAGTAAATAAATGTTAGCTACTTTTGGTGCCACTCTTGGTCCTTTATCACAGATTTACTCAGTGGCATCATAGTGACCTTAAAGCATCGAAGGCTGCTTAACTTTCCACCAAAGTATAATGCAACATAAGAGCATGCACTTTATAAATCTTAGTTGTAAGAATGGATCCTCCTTCTCTAAAATCAAAATGGGAAAATATGTGGTTGTATGGCTCATGTAAAAGATGACACGGTGACTCTCTGGAGGTTTTTTATCCAGTAGATGTGATAAGAGACCTGTGGCAGAAACAGTCTGATCCAAGGCTTAACCACATAGCATTCTGAGAAAATACTGTGCAAAGATGATAGTCCATGGCTGGGCAAAAGAAGTAGAGCAGAGAATAAGACTGAAAAGATAGGAAGGGGATGGTGATGGAGGGCCTCAAATACCAGGTTGAACAGTAAGTGGTGAAGTTGCAAGGCTATAGCCTTCAGAGACCCACAGCCTGGGTGTGAATCTTCCACCTCATACTAGTTAAGACAGTGGCATTCAAATTTTTCTAAACATGACACACAGTAAGAAAAATGTTTTATGTTTGTTCCAGCATGCGCATGTGCGTGTGCACGTGTGCACACACACACATGCTCCTGAATCAAAGGTTAATGAAACAGCTCCTACCCTTAATATGCATGATGTATTCTGATGTTTTCTCTTCTATTTCATTTCTTAAAGCTGCTAGCCATGGCCACTAAATTGATCTCACGACCCATTAACAAGCTGCATCCCACCCACAGGTGAACTACAGAAAAATTACTTCATATCTCTGAACTTTGATCCTTATCTATGAAGAGGAGATAATGCCAATACTATAGAGTTGGGGATTAAATAAGACATAGAATGTAAAGAACCTAATACAGTGTTTGATACATAACGCATAATAAGTGGCAGTTGAAAATCTTTTTGCAATTTATTGATGGAGGTGAAGAGAAAGCTTTTGAGGAGTTAAAGATTCCTGGGAATTTTAAGCCTGGTGACTAGAAAAAATTGTGCAGTGAAATGAATTGGGTAAGGAGGCAGCATAAGGCTGACTGGAAGATACTTAAGGTTTTGTTGCATAGCTTCAGTTTTGCTTTTATTTTCGGATTATAAAAATCATACCTGCGGGGCTTCCCTGGTGGCGCAGTGGTTGAGAATCTGCCTGCCAAGGCAGGGGACATGGGTTCAAGCCCTGGTCCAGGAAGATCCCACATGCTGTGGAGCAACTAAGCCCGTGCGCCACAACTACTGAGCCTGTGCTCTAGAGCCCGCATGCCACAACTACTGAGCCCATGTGCCACAGCTACTGAAGCTTGTGCTCCTAGAGCCTGTGCTCCGCAATGAGAAGCCCGTGCACCACAACGAGGAGTAGCCCCCTCTCGCCACAGCTAGAGAAAGCCCACGCACAGCAGTGAAGACCCAACACAGCCAAACATAAATAAATAAATTTATTAAAAAAAAATCATACCTGCTCACTCTGCAGTTTGGTTTTTGTATTTTTAATTGTTCATAATACTTTAACATGTAAACGTTTAAAATAGTTATATATTTTAAACATTCACTCAAATTCCTTCAATTGCTCTTATTTTTTAAAATAAATTTATTTTTTACTTATTTATTGTTTGGCTGTGTTGGGTCTTCTTTGCTGCGCGTGGGCTTTTCTCTAGTTGCAGAGAGCAGGGGCTACTCTTCGTTGCAGTGCATGGGCCTCTCATTGAGAAGACTTCTCTTGTTGCAGAGCACAGGCTCTAGGCAAACGGGCTTCAGTAGTTGGGGCACACAGGCGGGCACACGGGCTCAGTAGTTGTGGCGTGCGGGCTCTAGAGTGCAGGCTCAGTAGCTGTGGCGCACTGGCTTAACTGCTCTGCGGCATGTGGGGTCTTCCCAGACCAGGGCTCAAACCCACGTCCCCTGCATCGGCAGGCGGACTCTCAACCACTGCGCCACCAGGGAAGCCCTCCTCTATGTCTTTTCATGGCTTGATGGTTCATTTCTTTTTAGCACTAAAAAATATTTCATTGTCTGAATATACCACAGGTTAATTCATTCATTCACTTACTAAAAAATATCATGGCTGTTTCCAAGTTTTGGCAACTATGAATAAAGTTTCTATAAACACTGATGTACAGGTTTTTACGTGGACTTAAGTTCTCATTTCATTTTGGTATGTACCAAGGAGTCCAGTTTCTGTATTGTATGCTAAGAGTATGCTTAGTTTTATAAGAAACTGCCAAACTATCTTCCAAAGTGGCTGTACCATTTTGCATCCCTACCAGGAATGCTTGAGAGTTCCCATTCCTCCACATCCTCTATCAACATTTGGTACTGCCAATGTTTGGGATTTTAGCTACTCTAATAGGTAGGTAGTGGTATCTCATTGTTGTTTTAATTCATAATTCCCTAATGATACGTGACGTTGAACATCTTTTCATAAACTTACTTGCCAACTGTATTTCTGCTTTGGTGAGGTGTCTGTTCAGGTCTTTTGCCTATTTTTCAATTGGGTTGTTCATTTCTTATTGTTGAGTTTTAAAAATTCTTTGTATGTTTTGGATAATAGTCCCTTATCAGATGTAGCTTTTGAGAATATTTTCTCCCAGTCTGTGGTTTGTCTTCTCAACATCTTGACAGTGTATTTTGCAGAGCAGAAGTTTTTAATTTTAATAAAGTCAAGCTTCAGATATTTTTTAAAGCCAAAAACATTATAGATGTAATTTAATTGATTTTTATACCCTTCTCTTTCATTTTCTTACCTGTCTAGAGGCAAATCCCTGTCATGAAGTTCATGTGTACACATCTTGTCCATATTTGTAACACTTGCATTTCACATGTACCCATAAAGCAGATATAATCTTATTTTGTTTGTTTTTAAAATTTACAGCAATGCTATCATACTGTAAAGGTCATTCTGTAATTCTTTTTCATGCAAAATTATATTTTTGAGATATATCTATGTTTATACTCACAATCTAATTTATTCACTTATACTATAGTATAGCATTCTTTCAAAAACAAACAAAAACAAAACAAAAAACAAACACATTAGTGCATTCACCAATAGACAAACATTCAGATATTCAGGCTTGTTTCGATTTATTTTGGCAATTAACGACAAGGCTGCAAAGAAATTATACTATGTCTCTTTATGTATATGTGCAGAAATTCCTCTATGTATAGACACAGATGTGGAACTGGAATTTGTAGTGTAAGGATCTTCAACTTCACTAGATATTGTCTAGTGACTCTTGAAAGAGGTACTGATTTACACTCTCAGCAACTGTGTACAAATCCCCATGGCCTCTAATTCTAACATTGTTCTTGCCAGACTTCAGAACACTTTCGGCCAAGTAACTGAGACAGTTTTTTGGTGTAAAAACCTATCCCATTTTAAAATGTTTTAGTTTTTTCTAGATTATAAATGAGGTTTAGCATGTTATCATATGTTTTTTGTTCTTTTGGTTTATTTTTTCTATAAATTACCTGTTCATAACATTTGCCCATTTTCTATTTTTCCTACTGATTTCAAGACATTCTTTAAAGGACACTAATGATTTGTCTGTTATTACGTTGCAACTTTTTTCTTTCAGTCCTTAGATTTTGTTTTAACTTTGTTAAAGATACCTATGGTTATATAGGTTATATGGTTAAAGCCAAATTTACTGATTTTCTCTTATTCCTTAACTTTTTAAAGAACCTTATTGAAGAACTCCTTTTCTACTCTGAAACCACAGAGACATTATCCTATATTTTTGTCTAAAAGTTATAAAGTTTCTGTATTTGGTAGAGTACATCCCTTCCTTTACTGTCCCAGAGTCATCTTGGCTCTTGTATGTTAGACGTCAGAGAAAACAAATAGTCCTTTAGACACCCAGGAAAATGATTACATCATCTAAAACAAGTAAATTAAGATTGGCCTCAGACATCTCTTAGACACATGAAGAAAGGATGCCAAATACAAGGAAGGCTACAGGTGTGGGAAGATTCCTAAAGAAGACACCCAAGGTTGCAAACCTCCCACAAAGGAGGCAAAGTGCCAAAGAAAATAACACCCTACAGGGAAATCCAATAATCCCATGTTGGAAGAGCCTCAAGAAGTTTGAAAAGCACTTTGTTGGAGGGGGTGAGAAAACGAGTACTCACCTACATTGCCAGTGGAACTGTTAATCATTACAACCCTATCATGGTCAATTTGGCAGTCTTTTTTAATTAAAAAAATTTGAAACCTAGCAATTCAACTTCTAACAATTTCTCCTGTGGAAATATTACTCTTACATGAGTGAAATGTTATATATAGAAGGCTATTCATTGCAGTCCTTTCTCTACCAGCAAAATGATGGGTACAACTTAGATTTCCATCAATGGAGGACTGGATCAGTAAATAATGGGATGGGAACACACTGGAGTATAACCGTTAATAAAGGGGATAGTACTGTATGCACTATCATGGGAAAATCTTTAAGAGACACTGTTAGCTGAAAAAGTCAAGGTACATATAACACAAATTATCAATTTTTTTTTTAAAGAAGTTACAAGTAAATGCTTGAATATGCATAGAACAGCCCTGGGAGGATACCTAAATGCATGGTAGAGGATAATGAGGGAGAAACTTACTTTTTACACTGTTTGAATTTTTATCCATGTTCCTGATCTATAGATACAAACCAACTCAAGTTGATCTACAAATTCAAGGTAATCCCTATCAAAATTCCAGCTGCTTTGTTTGCAGAAACTGACAAAACAGATCTTAAAATTCCTATGGAAATGCCAGGGACCCAGAATAGCCAAAACAACCTTGAAAAACAACAAAGGTAGAAGACTCGCACTGCCTATGATAGCTATTAAATAAACAAATTTTCTTTAAAAAGGAAAAAAAAATTGTCCATTTCATTCTTTTTAAATTTAATGGCATAAAATTTTTCCATAGACTTGTCATGTACTCATTTACTTTCTACTCTAGTTATGTTCACCTCCTTTAGCTTAGTAATGGTGAAGAATAGAGACTCTGCTTAGGGTCTTTTCAACTGATCATGAAACTTGAGCAAATAGCCTCTCTGTGCCTTAGTTTCCTATTATGTAAATAATAATTATAATAGTATTCATTTCGAGGCTTGTTGTGAGGATTAAATGAGTCATGTCAAGTACTTAGAAGACTCTACTTGACACTAAGTAACTTCTCAATAAATACAAACTTTATTACCTTTTCTACATTATGTATTTACGTCTTTTCTTTTAACTTAATTAGTCTTGCTAGAAGTTTACCTAGTTTATTAGTCTTTTCCAAAAATCCAGCTTTTGTTTTTCCTATTTAAATAATTCCTTTTATATGTACAATTTCTTCTTTGGGGTTTCCTCTGCTGTTCTCTGATGAGTTTCTTGTGTTGAATGCTTAAACTATTCATTACACACCCTTCTTTTCTCATAAATGCGTTTAAAAGTTATAAATTTCCCATCAGTATTGTTTAGTTATAGCCAATAAGATTTGGTATGTAGCTTGTTTTTTTAATGGTCATTCAATTTTAAATATTTCAGAATTTCTGTTATGATTTTTTTCTTTAGCCTATGGATTATTTAGAAGTATGTTTTTTCTTTTATAAACTGTTTGAATCAGATTTCTTGGGTGCAAAGAACAAAAATCAACTCTAGCTGGTTTAAGTGGAACAGTAATGTATTATATCAGAATCACTGGGAAGTCTGAAGAATGAGGCTCAGAAAATGGCTGAAACCAAGGAGGGCAAGACACAGCCAAGCTCACATAACAGGAACAGTCAGCTTAGGACCAGCTTCTGGCTTTTCTCTGGACACACTGCTACCACGTGGCTTCTGCCTGGGAATAGTCACTGCTGGTGTTGAAATGTCACTTCTGCTACCCTGTCATTGTCCTTCTTTTCAAACATTCTTGTAGCTAATCATTTTTTAATGATTTTTTGGGGAAATTTTCAGTCAAGTTTTTTAAAAAACTTTTTTTTTTTTGGCCACACCATGTGGCATGCGGGATCTTGGTTCCCCAACCAGGGATCAAACCCGTGCCCCCTGAATTGGGAGCACAGAGTCTTAACGACTGGGCTGCCACGGAAGTCCCCAAGACTTCTTTTTTTTTTTTTTTTTTTAATTTATTTATTTATGGCTGTGTTGGGTCTTCGCTTCTGTGCGAGGGCTTTCTCTAGTTGTGGCGAGCGGGGGCCACTCTTCATCGCGGTGCGCGGGCCTCTCACTATCACGCCCTCTCTTGTTGCGGAGCACAGGCTCCAGACGCGCAGGCTCAGTAGTTGTGGCACACGGGCCTAGTTGCTCCGTGGCATGTGGGATCTTCCCGGACCAGGGCTCGAACCCGTGTCCCCTGCATTGGCAGGCAGATTCTCAACCACTGCGCCACCAGGGAAGCCCCCCAAGACTTCTTAATATGGAAAATTTTAAACAAAAGAAAAGTAGAGAGAATATTATAATGAAATTAAATGTGACAATCACCTTAGTTTCAGCAATCATCAGCATTTTCTAGCAAGTTTTTAAAAATTCCATTGGAATTTTGTTAAATATTAACATAGTAGAAATTGGCATCTTTAATCTTTTATTTATTTATTTATTTTTGTCTGCATTTGGTCTTCATTGCTGCGCGCGGGCTTTCTCTAGTTGCAGCGAGCTGGGGCTACTCTTGGTTGCGGTGCACGGGCTTCTCATTGTGGTGGCTTCTCTTGTTGTGGAGCACAGGCTCTAGGCGTGTGGGCTTCAGTAGTTGTAGCATGCAGGCTCAGTAGTTGTGGCTCACAGACTCTAGAGCACAGGTTCAGTAGTTGTGGCGCACGAGATTAGTTGCTTCACGGCATGTGGGATCTTCCCGGACCAGGGCTCGAACCCATGTCCCCTGCATTGGCAGGCAGATTCTTAACCACTGTGCCACCAGGGAAGCCCTGGCATCTTTAATCTTTAAGTCTTTCAGGAAGGAATATTGTGTGATGATGGCTGTTATTTGTGAAGGATACAGCAGAGTACATAGAACATGCACTTCTATTATGTGTTTTAAAAAGACTTTTTATATCAGGTAGAAAGTGGTGTTTAATTTTATGAAATGTCTTTTGGTTATTTATTGAGATGATAATTTGGTTCCTTTGATTTATTGATGCATTCTTTTATTAATAAATTACCTAATATTCAAGTGTCTTTGAACCAGAGATAAATTTTGACTGGCACAGAGTAGATGATTTCAAAATATGCCGCTGAGTTTGATTTAATTATATTTTATTTAGGATTTTTCATGTCTAGGCTTATAAGTGATATTTCATGATATTTTCTTTGCTTTGGAAAATATTTTATGAGCATTTGATTACGTCTACTGAAAGTTTGTAAGAACCGATAGTTAAAATTATCTGGCCCATGGGCAGCACTTCACAGCAAGAGTTCTGTGCAATATTTTATAAATTAGGGAGTCTCTGGGTTAAACAGAGCTAAATAGTTATTTATCTGGGACTTCTCATAATCTTCAGTATGTCAATGTGAATTGTAAGCCTCCAGCACTTTAAAATGTATTTGGCCACAGAGCCCCTCTTTATTGATGAACTAGTATTGGGTAAAAACACTTTGAAAATACCATGCTAAATCTTTCTTTGGTGAGGATTCATTGTTAAGTACTCCATTAAATTATCAACTTTATGATGGTAGAGATTATGTCAGTCCTTCCCAGTCACTGTCATTTTCCTAGTATCTTACACAATCCCTACCTTAAAAGTCATTCAGTAAATATTTAATCAATTAACTACCTTCCTATTTTTCACTAGTTATTGGGTCAGTCAGGATTCTCAGTTACAAGTAACAGAAACTAACTTAGGCAGGAAAGCAATTTACCAAAAGGAATCTGAGTAGCTCACAGAATTGTTGAGAGCTGGAGAGTCAGCCTCAAAGCTAGGCTTCCAAGAATAATGCCCCAAGTAATTCCCCAGGCACTGGAGGCTATAAGTTAGCACTACTGCCAGGAACTCAACTTTTCTGGAATTCCATCTGCTACCAGCACTAAAGCCACCTTGGCACCAAGAATACAGCTTTACAGACACCCCAGAAAGCTGAGTTTCTCTGCTCTCATTCTTGCTAGCAAAATGTATTCTCTATAGACCTTCCCCCTTCAAATTGTTCACTTTTGAATCTAAGTCTCACACACACATGCCTGGCTGATGATGCTAGGTAACATGTCACTGTCCCAGCTGCAAAGGAGGCTGAACAAACATGGTTTATGGCTAATAACTTGGAAAAACAAGAACTGTAAGGAAGAATTCCTTAAACCCAAAATTCCCCAAACCCAGCAATGGTGTTCCAAAGGAAATACAGACTTTCCTCCTTCTTGGATCAATTGTGGTAATAGAGTTTCTCAGAATATTATCAATTTCATGTAGATTTTAAAAAATTGATTAGCTTAAACTTTATCATAGTATTCTTTTATAATTGAAAGTGTCACACCTTTATTATAGTGTTCTATTTCCCTTTTAGAATTTTGCTAGTTTTTTTTTTTTTTAATATTTATTTGGCTGCGATGGGTCTCAGTTGTTGCACACGGGATCCTCACTGCCGCATGTGGCATCTTCCTATGGCACGCGGAATCTTTAGTTGCAGTACGTGGGATCCAGTTCCCTGAACTGGGAGCACGGAGCCCCAGCCACCAGACCACCAGGGAAGTCCCAGTGTTTTTGTTCTTGATTATGTTTTCCAGAACTGTTACTCTTTTTTAACGCTCCCCTCGAAGGCATTTTATGTTTTCCAAAGAACCAGCTCTTTGATTTTTCTTCTAGTTGGGTAGGCTTTCATTGTTACTATCTTTTTAATTTTATTTTTCTTGGACTTGTCTTTGGTATTTTTAAAAATCTGAATGTTCAGTTCATATATTTTTACACTTTCTTGTTTAATAATAAAAAAACATTTAAAGATGCACATTTGCCTCTAATTATTGCTTTAGCCACATCTCATAAATTTAGATTATGTAATATTCTCATTTTTGTCATGTTCCAAGAAATCTATAATTATTGTTTGGATTTCTTTTGTGACCCAATCATTACTTAGAAGAACACGTTTAAATTGTTGAGCAGTTGATGCTTCTTCGTTTAAAATATTTAATATTAATTTCTAGTTTTCTTGCATTTTAGCCAGAGAATATAGCCTGAATTTCTTGAGATTTTCTTGACCCATTCTGGTAAATGTCCATGGAACTTGGAAGAGGAGATATATTCTCTATGTGCAGATTGCAAATGTTATAAAAAGTAATTTAGACTTTGTTTCTTAGCTTTTTCCATCATATTAGTAAAATCTATACTAAAGTAATGAATAAAATCAGGCCTAGAGAATTGTTATAAAAACAAGTCACAAGAATAAGCCATGTTAGTGGGAGGGACAGTGATTGAGAGAAAAGAGAAGAGACCAAAAGGATATTGGAAGGGCTGGGAGAGTAGGAGGAAAGGCGAGAAAAGGAGAGGAATCAGAAGAGCAATACGGACTTTAGAGAAAGTACAGTTGCTCAGGAGGGCAGATCTGGAACACACTGTAGACATGCAGAGCTCTGGTTGATGGAGACTTTACTGCATACACTGCTCAAGACATCTTTGTCAGGGTGAGGTAGATAGCATAGGGTGAGAAGCTGCTTCTGGAAAATGAGAATGAAGAAAAAGAAGTGTCAGCCTAATAACAGAAGAGAAAACTGTGATCAGAGAAGGGAATTTCAGAGGTGAGACTTTGGAGGTGTGACCTTGCTTGCCAACAGCTGAGTTTGAGTAGCGCTGGAAAGCAATGAGGCAAGGAGGTTCCTAGATTTGCTGAGAACTAGCATTTTTCAGCTATGGTTTTCCATGCTGGGATGTCATGTGCACATGGCCCTGCTCTCATGGAGGGCACATGTGCTCTCAGTATTGGAAGGGAGCATGGATGTGGAATCCTCTAGGATAATACCAGAAATAGGCTGGAGAGGAAGGGTAGATAGAAGGCTTTGGTGAAGATGGAAAGAAACTGGAACATGCCAGTGGCATAAATTTTGAAAGAAGACTGTTGAGGGAAGGCACTGGGAAAAGCGGTAGTGGTTTAAGTGGTGGGGAGAGGGTGGTAGGAATTAACAAGCCCTTCTTCCTTCTGCCCTGTTAACTAGGGAAGAAAAGGTAGCCTTCACTGCAGAGGACTTCAGGGATGACGTGGCACTGAGGTGAGCAAGGTGGGCTCAGTGCAGAAGGAACTAATTCGGGTATCTTAGGAAGGCTGGGGTAAGAGTATGGCTTAGCAACCAGACTGTACGAGTTCAAATCTAGATATTTGTGTAACCTTGAGCAAACTGCTTAACCTCTCTGAGCTTTAGTTTTCATTATCTCTAAAATGGAAACAATATTAGTGTCTACTCATATGTTTTTGGTGAAGATAAATACAAGATATATTGTATAGAAAGCACTGAGCACAGTGCATGGTAAGCCTTCATCCTCACTGATTCTCCTTTCCTCCTTTCCTGGCTTAACTTTATGGTTGATCATTATAAACACTCCCTTGCGTGTATCCTAAGTCCTTGCTTCTTTCTTGTTTGGGTAATAACCCTTGCTAAATCCAGTTCTCCATTTTTTCTTCCCACACACCCATAAATCTGTCCAAAGAAAAATGTACAATCATAACGACTGGGCTCACATTACATTTGTGACCACAATTGGACACAATACCTGGCATTATATTTCCCTATTTCATTGACTCTCCCACTTTTCTAAATGAGTATTTCAGATATTCTCTCTCAAACTATTTGTTCAGAACTATATTCTCTCTCAAAATACCCTATTTACTCTCACCTGATAACACTGTTTACCACTTTATTGAAGAAAACTTTCACAAGCTTCTACCAACTCTACTCACCTCCTAGCTTCCATACCTATTGTTTCATCTACTAAATCTATATTAAAAAGTTACCCCAAAGCTTGTGGCTTAAAAACCTGACATTTATTTTGCTCCCAAACCTGCAATTTGGGTAAGGCTTCCCAGGAATAGCTTTTGTCTGTTCTGCTTGCCATCACTGGGATGCCTTGAAGGCTGGGGCTTAGAACCCCCTGAAGACACGCTCACTCACATGTCCAGGGTTGATGCAGGCTGTCAGTTGGGATCCTAAGCTGCAATCATCAGCTGGAACATTACACATAACCCTTTCATGTGGCCTGAGCTTCCTCACAACATGGCATCTGCATTCCTAGTATCAGAGTTCCGGAAGCTGTCTCAACTTTTGTGACATAGCCACTGTAGCCAGGTAGCATCACTTCTACCACTTTCTATTGAATAAGAAGTGGGTGAGCCACTGGGGCTGCCCCATACTCACAAGAAGGGGAATTGGACTCCACCTGTTATCAGTGGCAAAGTTCTGGAAAAGTATGTGGGCCTGGAAATATTGCCGTGGCCACTTTTGGAAAATATAATCTGTCTCGTCTCCTGTTTCTGTAAATGAACTGTGCTCCTGTCCAAGCCCAGCCCATTGACTTGCGCACTAGACCCCATCCCCTCTCACTCACTCAACGACATTTTTACAGAAATACTTGCCTCTTTCTTCTGTATCACCCATTTTTCTCTCTCTCATGGGTCAATCCTTTCAACACAGGAACATGCTATTATTTCTCCCATCTGAAAAAAAGCCTCCCTTGACTTCACATAACAGTCCCAAAGTGAGTGGTCCAAGCTGCTGTGGTATCTCTGCTTTCTCTGCATAGGGCTTCCATCTCTGGGCCAAGACAGTTGCCTCAGACCTTGCCAATTCTCAAATAATGGGAAGGGAGAAAAGAAATCAGAGGCAAGCAGCTTCAGCTCTAAGGACATTACTGGATGTTGCCTGCTGACTTTCTGTTCATATGTCATTGGATGAAACTTAGCCATGAACTTAGCCTGGATGCAAGGGAGGTTGGGAAAGTAGTGGGCAATCATGGGCCCAGACAAAACAGGGTAGGTGGGAATTGTTTTATAGGTAAAAGAAACAATGGAGAATGGATATTGGAGAGAAATAAGCAGTGTCTTCCACCCTCCCTCACCTCTTATAGCCTTTACTCCATTGTTACCTCTCAATGAAGTCCTACCTGGGACATTGTATTTAAAATTGCGATCATCCCCAAGCCCTGCAGCACTCCCTGTCTTCCTTTCTTGCTTTACTTTTCTCGAGCATTTATCACCTTCTACTATACTATATGCTTTACTTTTACATAGCTCATTGTCTATCTATGCCTACCAGAATATAAGCACCATGAAGGCAGGGACTTTGTTGACTGTTGTGTTCACTGCTGTATTTCTGGTACCTAGAACAATGCTTGGCACATAGTAGGTGCTCAATACATATTTTTTGCATAAAAGAACAGCACAATGGTAAGCACTCAATTGCAGCTGCTGTTATCATTTTCTGGCATAAGGAGTGGTTGAGGATGATAATTGTTAATAAAAGGATCTGGGAAAGCTAGCAGATAGTAACATGCTAACATTAGCGAAGGAGAAGTGGCAGAGAAACCAAAGAATGAGCTTGTTCGGGGCTTGTAGAGCTAATCAGCACCAACAGTTAAAGAATCAGTGAACAAATCAGCCTATGCAAACCTGCCTTCATGTCATCCACCCTCCACTGGTGACCAGTCCAATCTATGGACAATTCACAGCACTTGGGATCACCCAGGAGCCACGGCCATTTTCCTAGCAGACTAGCTCCAGCAAAGCTTGAAGAAAACATGACGTTTTTCAAGCGAATATTATTTTCCTTTGAGTTCCATGACCATACCAGAGTTCTTTTCCTCTTCAACATTTTGGCCACTTAGAACAACATGAAACTTTAAAACCTACGTCTAGAGAAGTCTCAAGCTCCAATGTCTATGCTTTGGAATTCTAGTACAGTTAAAACTTTTTTAATTGTGCTTTTATAATTTTTAGTTATGGTTCCTTGAGATGATTTGAGCTACACCTGCCTTTTGCTGATAGCAACTGAACCAGATATTACAGTGAGATTCCAGAATGTTTCAAGGGAAAAAGATGGATGGACTTTCTGTCAAAACACTAACAAGATATTTGCAATATTCAAAGGAGGTCACAGTTTTTAAATACTGTAAATATAAATGAAAATAGAGTTCTGAGTTGTATTTCTTTAATCTAAGTGCTTCACATAGACTAACTCACTGCTCACAACCACCATGAAGGGCAGATATAGTTTACAGATGAGGAAGACGAGGCACGGAGAGGTAAGTAACTTGCTCAGGGGCTCACACCTGGGAGATGGATTGCAGCTATCAACTCAAGTGGACCCACATCAGTCTGTGCCCCTAATACCAGCTGTGTTGAGAGACAGATCTCCTTCACCCACATTCCTACCAGCCAACAGAAGTAGAGCTACCTGCTGCTCTAACAGTTAACACTGGTATTTTTCACCAACCTCGAACTGCCTTAGTACTTCTACCCTCACATATGAGATAACTCTGGGCTCTGTCCCCACTATCTGAACTCACTAGCCTATGTGAACACAGCTGGTAAACCCTGTATAATCTGATACACTGACTTCAAATGAGAGGAAATGGCAACTCCTAAACTCAGGGCTGCCTTGTTCCTTCAGCTCTTCCTTGGCTTCCAACGCTACCCAGAAGTCTGCTGGCAAATTCCTCTGCTTAGCAACTAGCTCCCGTTGAACAAAGATCAATAAATTTGTCAATGGTGCCTGTGCTGACTACTCAGTTCCCAACCTTAAGGTTTGTTTATAAATGGGTTAACTGATGGCTGGCTTGTTGAGAGTGGCAAAGGGCCAATCTTTCTTTCTGCAGTATGTGCAGTAGGGGGTGTGGGGCCTCCCACTGGCAGCAATAACCATGAAGTCAGAGACAACCCCCACCAATCACAAAAATTACAGGATGTGAGAGGAAGAAAGTAGGGACGTGATTCCATTTCTTAAAATGATTTTACGACTTAAGTTCCCTAGTCCCAATGTTTACAACTTAAATCAATTTCCATCAAATGGAGACCATTATGTAACAAGTTCAAAAGAGATGTGTGCCTTCTTCTGAAATGTCAAACAAAGATGCACTACATTTAAATAGTTTCCACAGCATTATTTCTTGGGACTTTTGTTTTTGTTTTTGACTATGCAAAATGGTCTTGTACACAAAGATGCATAACTTAGTTTACTGAAGCTGAATTTTCCATGGAAACTGTCCAGTGCTCCCCCAATTCACAAGCACTTTATCTGACCGTCTTTCTTCTTTCAGATAATAGCTGGCAGCAACCCACAGTGTGGAGGTTGTACGCTGTACTTTTGAAAAAGTCTTGAATGGAGCCATTGTTCCCCTGAGATGGTCTCTGTGTTTCACTGAACAGAGAGCAGGGTGTAAAAAAGGCACCTTGTGTGCAACTGTTGGCGAGGTTGGGGAGTGAATTAAAATCTCCAGAAAGTCTGGGCAGTGCTGTTCAGAGGAGCAATGAACCCTCTGGAAGCACTGTTAGCTCAGACATTCCAATGCGGTGAGGCAGCCTCAGGGACATGGCTCCCTCCAGTCTCATTTAGAGAGGGATTGAGGGGGGCAAGCAAAGGACATTGATCTGGATCTGCTCTCTTTGCAAAAAATTGGGGACGGCTCCCTATTCCAGGGATAGGTGATACTGATTATCACACTCAGATAACTTTCCTGCCTAACGGACCTAGACCTTCCTTGGTTGCTAATGGTGCAGTGACTCATTTGGAGGATTCAATGTTAACTGCTTGTGCATCCACCAGTTTGCAAGCCTAATTTCCATGTGCCTAATTAACAACACAAAACAAGCCTTTGAGGGCTCCAGGTGATTAATGATGTTTGATATTACTAATTCATTAAATGCATTATAAGACCATAATACACAACTGTATATTCAATAAATAGCCTACCTTGTTTAGTGTCAGTAATGCTTCCTTTTTCCTGGCTCCTCCATTCACCTGTCCAGGACCGTGCGAGCAATGGGTCAGAGTAAATGACTACTCCCTAGTCCTCTAGGGCTAAGGTCTCAAGCTTTTCATGAACAAAGAGTCTCCTCAGAGGCTTCTGCAGACAGCTTTCTAAAACCGGCTCTCAAGGAAGGAGGTAACGTTGATTTTCAGGAAAATCCTAGTGGTGAGAAAACAGCAAAACAGTTTAAGGACCAGGCTGGCGTATTTTTCTTACAGGCAGAATTCTTTGGTGCCCCTCCTGCGCCTTGAGGCTCAAAGGAGGGGAGGCCACTTTTAACAGTGACCTGAAAGAAAAGGTCATACTTGAGCAGGAGAAAAGGGTGTGGTAGGTGGTTGTCATGGTCCAGGTAGAGGCTCAGAGTGGGAGAAGCATCCTGTTGGGTGGTCCCTAATAACCAGGCCATGTTGGGTTCCTACAGTCGTGGGGAGTTAGTCTGGAAGGCAGCAGGGAGCCAGTGAAGGTTTCTGCACAGATTAAAGCTGTAGAAGAGGAAGAATAATATGGCTGTGTTGTGAGGGATGCTTCGCTCCAAAGAGTGGACAGACGGGAGGGCTAGGGGCCCCCGGAATTGGTCCTGATTGAATACAAGAGGAAGGGTGAAACCTATGCAACAAGTTAGTCCATTAAAATAGGTAAAGAGGGAGGGGGGTTTAGGGAAAAGGGAGGGGGATGATATTTCGATTTTCCTCAGGTGCCTGGCTCTCCTGACTGCCAGTTGGGTACAAAAACCACCTCGACGGCTACGTAAGGCTCCGTGCGGAGTCTGCAGTTTCCGGCAGCGCTGAACAGCTCTTGTTTGCTTCAGCAGCGAAAGCCACTAGATTTGGAGTCCACAGACCTGGATGTCACTATTTGGACGGTCACTATTAGCAGTCAAAGGGGTATCTCCTGAGCCTGGCACTGCACGGCGCCACACACAACAGTAACTATCTGAATGATGAATGACCGAACAGATGGGTGACTTGGTGCTGCCCTTACCAGAGTAACCTTGGTCAAGTAATTTAACCTCCAAGAGCCTCGGTTTCCGTGTGTGTCGAGCACGGACGGTCCCTGGCGGAAAGTGTGAGACTAAATTCCCGCGGCCTGAGGTGGACCGAGTTCCCCACCTCCAGTCGGAGCCGGGCAACCCCGCTGCGCTCTCGCCAGCTCCCGCTGCGGCTCCCCGGGCGTTGGGCAGCCCCCGGGGGCCGAGGCTGAAGTCGGGGCCGAGGCCGGGGCCGGGCTGGGTTCGCGAAGCCGGCGGCCGGGGCGTGGGTGGCGGCCGGGGCGTGGGTGGCGGCCGGGGCGTGGGTGGCGGCGGGTCCGCCCCTCGCGCCTGCCTTCTCAGCGCGGCCCGCGCCCGGGGGCGGGGCCAGCTCAGGCCGCGCCCCCGGCCGCCCGGCGGCCCGCGGTGGCGCTCGCGGCCTCTCACCCCGGGCGGGCGAGTTCTGGGAAAGCCCGGCCCAGGGCGGGGGCTCCGCTGCCGCCCGCGTCGCCGTCCGGGCAGCTTGCAGAGCTCTGCGGGCGCGGAGCGAAGGAGCGGCGCCGGGCGGGGGCGCACACGACGACGCGGGACCGGGTGGGCGCGGCGGCGGCGGCGGAGGCGGGCGGCGCGACCCGGGCTCTGCCTCCCGGGCACTTGCCCGGCTCTGCGCGCTCCTGTCGTCCGCTCCGCCGCTGACACACGGTAGCGAGGACACCCGACGCCGCCAGCGACAGGCGCGTCCCAGAGGGACGCTGCACTTGGGGACTCCGGCGCGACCGGCCAGAAGAGGAAAGGTGAGGAGGTGTTTCTGTGGCTCGGTTCCTCAGGCTTGGAGAAGGGGAGAGATGGGCTTTTAATCTCTGAATCCAGTAGATCCGGCCAGGGGCAGCAGCCTCACTCCGCGTACCTGGCGGGAGTACAGGTAGCTACGCCCCTCCCCAGGGGAGAACTGAGGCAGGCGACTCTCAAGGGGGCGCGGGCCAGCCCTCACATGGGCTGGAGGATACCCTGTTAAGTGCTTCCTTCGCCCCTTCAAATGTTTGCCTCGGGTCTCCACTGCATTTTGTGTGTGCAGTACAAAGAAGTAAAAGTATAAGCTCTTGCTGAGGCGGCCCCCTAGCCGCCAGTATTTCACGGAAAGTGCTCAAGAGATTGTTCCTGGAGCGATTAGCTACATCAGGTCCTAGAAAATATAATATTGGACCTGGTCTCACTTTCACTGGTAACTAGAATGGCTACGTCTTTTTTCTTAAAGTCCTCTAATGCTGTGATAATGAATAACCTAGAAGGAAAAGTCTTTCTTGTGTCTAATGTTAAATGCACGGTGTAAATTTACGGTTCCCCCCGCACATCTTGCCTGGTATTTAAGCCATGAGAACACTTGGTTCAGCTGACTCAACTAATTATTCAGTGTAAGAAAGATCCATCATTCAAAGATTTTTAGCAGCCTCATTTTAAAGAGGGAGCTCCCTCAATAGATGTCAAGTAGGATTCACTTGATGGAAAAGTTTTATTTCCACATGGTTCTTAATTTTAGTTTCATCATGCAAAATTTGCCAGTAGGTCATTTAGATCTCTGCAGGATTAGTGAATTTCCTTGTGTTTCTGGTAGGAAGCCCTGGTAGGGATAGGGTGGAGCCACTGCCGCAGAATGGATGCAGCCGAGGCCAAGAGTGCTCTACCCCACCAGGAAGAATTTTTGAGAGCCTGTCTTGGGAGGTGGATGCAGGTGACCCTGTAGATGCCCTTACAGGGCCAGTTGGCATTGGGGGTGAAGGGGTGGCGGACTATCTCTGGATGCTGTATGTAGCCATGTCTTCGTGGATAGTTGCTGAAGGATGCCTGATGATGCTGTCTTCTAGAACATCCTTTGCTCTTCCTGAGTGCCCTTCCTGCTCCATTTTACCACTCTAAATCCTAACCATCCTTCAAGCTAAGTCTTTGTTGCTGCTGTGAGACCTTCCCTGATACCCCAGCCCCAAATAGTCGACATTCTCCAGCTCTGATGCCTGCAGCATTTTATTGAATACCTCCCTAGCCTTTCTTCTCTCAGCGTTCTTTGAGAGTTATTTATGTAGATGTTTCATTTTCCCTACTGAAGGAATTAACTGTGGCTTTCTTGGCACAGAGCTTGCGCCTAGAAGGCCCTCTAGAAATAGTGTTACGACTTTGTTTCTTCAATACAAATCTCTACTTTGGAAAAGGAGATAATATAACCAAAAGGATTCAGAGAAGAACATAATGTTTACCATTCAAATTGTCCTCCATTTACAGCCCCACAGGGAAAATTTTCCTTATACCTAGGAGCCATGCATAATAATCATCTTTGGTCCAAGCCTGGGGATCAAGTAAGAGCTGGAGGGACAGTCTTCCAGTCCTTATAGTAACATAAGCTCCTTGGATGTACTCCAAGGTTGACCTGTGTCATTAAAATTTCCATGCTCCAGTGCATTGTGGTGAAGCTAGATTCCGATGAAGGTGGTTGGTTTTCTTTTTGTATTTGCAACTGTTCTTAATCACAGTCTTCCCTGGGCTTTTGTCGTGTATTTTAAACAATTCATTTGATGTGCAATTTGTTACCTACAAATTTTTAAATGAATAAAGGAAAATTGAAAAGAATTGTACTTGCTGTTTTCAAAGCAGAGAGCAGGGAATGCTTGCCCTGCCTGGGCAAGAGGAGACATTTGCAGGGAGCGAGGCTGCTGTGCACATGTGTGTTGGCAGTGCCTGCCTTCCACACACCTGGCTGGCAATCGGCCTGTAGAGGACAACAACTGCTTCGGTCTGGACTCCTTCTTTCTCTGCCTGGGCTCCCTCTGCTTGTGGGGAGAAGGGGTCCAGGGGAGCACAACAATTTAGAGCTTCGGATTCAGA
The DNA here is from genome assembly GCF_949987515.2 of Delphinus delphis. Classification (NCBI taxonomy): domain Eukaryota; kingdom Metazoa; phylum Chordata; class Mammalia; order Artiodactyla; family Delphinidae; genus Delphinus; species Delphinus delphis. The sequence goes on along the minus strand of NC_082698.1, from coordinate 32,754,642 downwards.
AGGAGTAGTAGGGAAGAGGTGAGAAAAAGCAGTAACTGCTTAGAGTGTGGATTTGTTTGATCAAGTTACTTTCCTCTGGATACTTGGTTGAGATCTTGGCATTGAGCAAGTGGGAATTTGGTTGGGAGAGGGAAGGCAGGTGGCTGGGGAGCATGATACTGCTGTAGAAGGGCTGGGAGGTATTGATGGGGGGGGATTAGGGAAGCATGTGGCCCAATTATGTGGGGGTCCCCAAGAGGAGAGTTGGAGATGGGGAACTGGGGAGTAGAGAAAGAAGAAGAATATATCAAAGATGCACTTTGCCATGGGCCAACTATGGGGCCTAGGAAGGAAGAGAAAACTCTCTTCAGCATCATGGGGTCTTCTCTGCTCCCATGGTATAGAACTCAGGCTTGTTTTTATTAATGCTGTAATTCATCTGTGTTGTGGCTTAAATAGGTTTTCATGAGCCAGATTGGAACTCGGCCCTCTGTCCAGTAGGGTAGCCACAAGCCACATAGGGCTATTTGCATTTAAATTTAAGTTAGTTAGAATTAAATGAAATTAGTCCCATTTCAAGTGATTGTTACATGTTGCTAGTTGCTACCGTACTGGACAAGGGAGATATATAACATTTCCATCATCTCAGAAATCTGCCCTAGGATATTGTTCTAAAGGATTAATGACTATTACTCTCCAGTGTACTAATTTACAAATCAAATTTAGTCATAAATTAACAATTTCCTGTTCATAGTCCCCTACCAAGTCTATTTAGATGAGAATAATAATAGTAGTTGTTGTTGCTAACACTTATATAGTGCTTACTACGTGCCAGGCAACGTTCTAAGCACTTTACATCTGTTACTTCATTTAATCCTAACAACATTAGGTGGTAAATGCCAGAGACCTGTTATCCCTTACCTGCAATTCCAAAGTTAAAACAAACAAACAAAGAAAAAAAACCAACAACTCTCAAAACTGTGGTTTTCATAAGTTTGGCTACAAAATTTGGTCATGAGGTTATTATGGTCTTTATTTTTCTCGCCTGGTAAGAACATTTATACATTTTAATTTCAGAAACAATTGGACATGTTTGCTGCAGATCCCACCTATAGCATTATTTAATATATGGCACATGTACTGTTTTACCATTACGAAAGCCAGAAACCTTCTGATTTTGGATAAGGACATATGGATCTCCCTTACTATGCCCCTTTTGAAGATGGGAAAACTGAGAAACTAAAAGGTCATGTAACTTGCTTGAAATCAGAGCAAGAAAGTGCCAGGGCCGGGATTCAGTCAGAGCAGGCCGGCTCCAGACTCCGTTCCCTTGACCATTGTGCTTTCCTGAAACAACCTCTGGGCTCATCACCCAAAACAAATGACTGGCTCTTTTTCTGCTGAGTGAATCCAAATAGCTTTAACTTGCCTCATTGGAAAGTTTCAGATAGGACTATAGCTAAATTGGTTAGTAGCTGGGGTTCTGAAACTTCCTGGTAGGGTTTCAGAGGATCTGGATCAATCTGGATCTGGGTCTTCTGAGTTGGAAGTCTCTCCAGGGAAGACTGTGAGGTTCTCTCTTCTTCTGGGAGGTTGATTAGAACTGCAGGGCTGGTCTGGGGTCAGGAATGGACTTCTCACTTTCTCTCTCCAACTGGTCCCTTCTTGGCTTTTTGGTCCAAATCTGCATTTGAAGAAACTCTTTAGTAACCCCAGGCTTTCTCCTTTGAGTGTAAGAAGATGTTCTGAAGGCTCCACCATCTGTGTGGACCTTACAGCATGGACTCTGCAGGACCCCTATGTGCCTGTGTCCCCTGAGCATGTGTACCTCTCATGGCATAGTCTCCAAGGCCCCTAGTGGTCATGGTGACTCCAGTTATAATAGCTTAAGGTGTAGGGACAAGGCACTCTTGGTCAAGTACAAGGGCTCTAGAGTCAAATTTACCTAGTTTTACATAAGCTTTGCCATCTACTAGTTGTACAACCTTAGACAAGAAGTTAACCTTTCTGTGAGGTAGTAATTTTACGGGGTTGCTCTGAGGCCCAAGTAAGATAATGCACTAAAGCACTTTGCATAGTGCCAGGCACATAGTCAGTGCTCAAAACGTTAGTTACTAATATTGTCTTTTCCCTCTGGACCTACCTAAGTCTTGCCAGTATGCAACTTTAGGCTTTGGAAAGACGTGTGGTAGGTTGAATAATGCCAGTGGTCCCCCAAAGTTGTCTAAGTTTTAATCCCTGGAACCTGTAAATATGTTACTTAACACGTCAAAAGGAACTTCACAGATGTGATTAAATGAAAGATTTTGAGATGAGGGGTTATCCTGGATTACCTGGGTGGGCTCAGTGTAATCAAGGGGGTCCTTATGAGAGGGAGACAAGAGGATCAGAGTCCCTAGCAGGAGGTAGGGGTAATGTAAGGAAGGGGTCAGGAGCCAAGGAATGCAGGCTGCCTCTAGGAGCTGGAAAAGGCAAGAAAACAGATTCTTCCCTAGAGCCTCCAGAAGGAAGTCAGCCCTGCCAACCCATTTTAGACTTCTGGCCTCCAGAACTGTAAGATAACAAATGTGTATTGTTTAAGCCACTACATTTGTGGCAATTTGTCACAGCAGCAATAGGGAACTAATAGAGTATGGAAGAGAAAACAGAAAGTGGTAAGGAGGGAAATGAAAGCTGTCAAAATGAGAGAACAGTAATAGCTAGCATTTAGTTTGAACTTTGCTAGGTACAGTTCTAACTACTTTGTGTGTATTAACCTGTCATCCTCACAGCAATTCTCTTACTTTTATTATCTGCGTATCACAGAAGACGAAACTCAGGCACTGAGAAGTTAGGTAACTTGCCCAAGGTTACACAGCTAGTACGGGTTAGAGCTGGGATGTGAATCCACATAGTCTGGGACTCTTAATTGTTACCCACATGACTCCCCAAAGCAGGCATTTCTGTCTGCTAAGGCTGACAGTACTGGCCACTGAGTGGTATGTTACTGTAAAGAAGGAAAAAGCAGTTTTTGAATAGGCAAGAAGGAGGGTGATGTAGTCCCCATACACCAAAAAAAAAAAAAAAAAAGAAAGAAAGAAAAGAAAAAAGAAACATGTGTATCAAAGTACTTGGTAAGCTTTTGCCATTTCTATCTCATATAATATGTGTGGACAGCTTGAAGCTGGAGGACGCTGGTTCTGGGAGCAGTTCCTGTGCTGGCCTCCCTCTCGGGTTCCCACCTCTGTGCCTACAGCAGCCCTGCTCACTCACCACAGACCGCTGGCCCCGGCGCCCTGTTGGCTCCGCTTCCCACCTCTGCCTGTTTATTGGATTTGCCTCATTCCTGACTCTCTGCTCCAGCCCTGAATTCCACCTCCTTCTGGCCCTTCAAATGCTCAAACTTGAGATGATTTGTGTCGGGGCCCGGATGGTGAGGTACCTCTGTGACTGCTGGGAGGGTGGCTGGTGGTTATTTCTTCCTTTTCCTTTGGTTTAGCTGGCTGTTGTTGGCTTTCTAGCTGTGCTGCTTTTGTCTCTCAAGCTCACAATTCAGAGTGATACTGATTTTCCAGCTGTGCTCCCGGGGTGTCGGGGCCTCTGTCAGGTGAGGGAGATGCAGGCAGATGAAGATCTCAGCCCTTCAACCCGCTTCTGATGAGCAGCCCGCTCTTACTCATTTTATTTATACAGTGAGGTCCTGCCTTAGATTTGGCATGAAAGGGCACTTCTGTTGCTAGAGAGACAGAGAGAAGTTTGAGAAAACCTAGACCCCAAGTTAAGGCACACTGTGTATGACCTTTCACCCAAAGACTTGGATGTGCAGGAAATAGAACTTGCTGTATTTTCTCTAATTGCCTTTTACAAGTTGGGGATCTGGAGCCTGGTTGCTTGGATTTGTTTACCTGGCTCCACTGTTTATATGCAATCTGTGTGACCTCGTGCAAAATACTTGTCCTGCTGAGGCCTAAACTAAATGGGTCCTCATTCACTAAATGGGAGGGGTAATGGTAGCACCTAATAAATGAGATCGTTCGTGTAAAGGGCCTAGAACAGCGCCTGATATACAATTAGGATTCAACAAATCCTGGCTCTTAGGCTCATTTTTATTCTGGCTGAGTCTCCCAGTGGAATGGCGGAAGGAGAATCTAGCATCATCTCTTCACGGGGTTCTGCTCTCCCGTGGTGCTCTCCCCCGGTGCAGCTGGGGATCTTACTCCGTTACTCCTCTCTCTGCCTGGTTGCCACTGAAATGTCCATTGTCCCTGACCACAGGTGACTTCAGGTGCAGTGACACAAGGCTGCTTCTCATGGGTGCACAGCCGCACCTCCCCAAGGTCTCTGATGTCTCTCTGCCTCTGCAAGGAAGAGGGTCCCCTCTGCTCTCAGGAGCTGCAGGACATTTGTTCTTTCCTCCCCTGCCCGCCATCTGTGGGGCCTGGGACGAGAGGGACAGAGTGGAACCCCAGTCTCCTCCTTGCTTCTTCTTCACGACGTTGAGTCTATAAGGCAGACTTAATACTCTTGCATCCTTTCCCCTCTACCCTTAAGGCTTAAGAAAACAAAACAAAATAAACATAAACCGGGTGGCTGTGCTTGAATGGGTTATTGGTCGAGCAGTGCTGGCCAGTACCATTATCTGCATAGTGATGGCATTGCTGCTGGCTCCGTTGAGTGGTCTGCTGTGTGGTGGCCCCAGTGAAATGTGCTCCGTTTATAAAAATACTGGGACGTCTCCTTCAGAAGAGCTGATTACACGTGCACACAAGTTCAAACCTATAACAAAATGCGGTTAGCATTTATGAATTTTATTGCTTTGTAGGAACAGCTACATTTTAATAATTAAACAGTAATGCTGCTATATTCAGAATTAGGAAAGAGGCAGAAGCAAGGAAAGACTCTGTTTTGATGACTTTATTTTAGGTTTAAACTATATAATATCACTGACTATGGAAAATCTAGAGAATGGAAAAAAAATCATTGGGAAAAACACATGTGACCAAGTGCTTACTAGACACATCTGGGATTAAAATATCATATAACACAGTTTAATTTGGATATCACTGGAGTTAGTTCAAGTTACTGTCATTTCTAAAGAAAGTTTCAATTCATTTGTTATTATTAACAACACGAACTCAGATTTCATTGATGAACATATTTTCACCTATGATCTGTTTGCCTGGAGGAACTGAAGCATTCTCTGATAGTCTGGTTTGTCAATCTCAGGGAGGTGGATAAAATTCACAGAAGTTAAATGCTTTTGGCGTGAAATTATATTCCTTTTTCCCCCCAAAGGTAGAATGAATTTGGATGACAGGATAGAGCGTGAGCCTCATTCAGCCTGCAGTTTTGGTAACTGCTGTGGTCTGAGCAAACTCAGATTCACTTCTCTGCTGCTCAGCAGGCTAATTAGTCCCTAACTCAGCCTGGATTCTTTCATCGTGCCTCCAGCAGGGTCCTAAAATTCACAGTGGGAGGGATTGGTAAAGCTCCAGGCAGTTGTGAAAGAAATATGCTCAAATATTATTTGAATCTGAGGGGATGGCAAGAACTTCTTGAGCTATGTGCAGAAACTACATAAATTTGTAAAAAGAACTCCAAAAAATGATTCCTGCGCTCTCAGTGCAACAGCAGTCAGACAGCCTTGCAGGTTCTTCTGGGGCATCTCTCAGATCTAGGATTTTGACTAAACTACCCTTTGCTGACTGAGGGCCTCACCAGTGCCAAGTCATGGGATGGCTGACAACAGGTGAAGTGTGTTCCTGACTCAGGCGGGCAAGCCCATATCAAATTAGTTACAGAGGATCAGAGAGCATGCTTATTTCTAGCCATGCGGCCTATTTCTAATGAATTATCACTATCTAAGCAGTAAGGTCTAAAATATGCCACTTGTTTAAGTTATTAGTTTAAAAGTAAAGAATTTTTAGGCAAATACTGTATGTTATCACTTATATGTGAAATCTAAAAACAGATGAATAAATATAACAAAACAGAAACAGACTCACAGATACAGAGAACAAACTAGTGGCTACCACACGGGAGATGGGTAGGGGTTGGAGCGAAATAGGTGAAGGTGATTAAGAGGTACAAACTATCAGTTATAAGATAAATAAGTCACAGGGATGTAATGTACAGCACAGGGAATATAGTCAGTATTTTACAATAACTTTGTATGGTGTATAATCTGTAACAATATTGAATCAACTGCGTTGTACATCTGAAACTAACACAATATTGTAAATCAACTATACTTCAATAAAAAATTAATTAAAAAAGAATTTTTAATTCAAAAATTTAACAACTAATATTCTATCTTTTTTTGTTTTGTTTCGTTTTGTTTTTGGCGGTACACGGGCCTCTCACTGCTGTGGCCTCTCCCGTTGCGGAGCACAGGCTCCGGACGCGCAGGCTCAGCGGCCATGGCTCACAGGCCTGGCCGCTCCACGGCATGTGGGATCTTCCCGGACCGGGGCACGAACCCGTGTCCCCTGCATCGGCAGGCGGACTCTCAACCATTGCGCCACCAGGGAAGCCCTATCTTTTAATTATTAATACAGACGTTATGCATCTGTTTATGATTTGTTTATTACTTTTTTATTACATGTTGTGTCATGCAACAGTGAAAATTGAGGGATCCAAATGTTCCCCTCTCACTTTTACTTGTTTTTTTTTGTTTTCTTTTTTTCTTTGGCCACGCCCTGCAGCATGTGAGATCTTAGTTCTCTGAGCAGGGATCAAACCCATGCCCCCTGCAGTGGAAGCACAGAGTCTTTTTTTAACATCTTTTTTTTTTTTTTTTTTTAGTTTTTTCTTTTTTATTTTTTTTAACATCTTTATTGGGGTATAATTGCTTTACAATGGTGTGTTAGTTTCTGCTTTATAACAAAGTGAATCAGCTATACATATACATGTATCCCCATATCTCTTCCCTCTTGCGTCTCCCTCCCACCCCTCTAGGTAATCACAAAGGACTGAGCTGATCTCCCTGTGTTATGCGGCTGCTTCCCACTAGCTATCCACTTTGCACTTGGTAGTATATATAAGTCCATGCCACTCTCTCACTTCGTCCCAGCTTACCCTTCCCCCTCCCCTTACCCTTCCCACTCCCCATGTCCTCAAGTCCATTCTCTACGTCTGCGTCTTTATTCCTGTCCTGCCCCGAGGCTCTTCATAACCATTTTTTTTTTTTAGATTCCATATATATGTGTTAGCATACAGTATTTGTTTTTCTCTTTCTGACTTACTTCACTCTGTGTGACAGACTCTAGGTCCATCCACCTCACTGCACATAACTCAGTTTTGTTTCTTTTTATGGCTGAGTAACATTCCATTGTATATATGTGCCACATCTTCTCTATCCATTCATCTGTCGATGGACACTTAAGTTGGGAAGCGCGGAGTCTTAACCACTGGACCGCCAGGGAAGTCCTCCCTTCTCACTTTTAGAGTTGAAGAAATTGGTCTCAGGGACTCAAAGATTTGACCAAAGCCGCCTGACTGGGGAGAAGCAGAACTGGGAGGTTTGTTTGTTTCAAACAAAATTAAAACCATAGTATAGATACATAATACACAATTTTCAGTCCTGCATTCTTTGCCTAACATTCCATCATTAAGATGTTCCCACTCTAGGGCTTCCCTGGTGATGCAGTGGTTGAGAGTCCGCCTGCCGATGCAGGGGACACCGGTTCGTGCCCCGCTCCGGGAGGATCCCACATGCCGCGGAGCGGCTGAGCCCGTGAGCCATGGCCGCTGAGCCTGCGCGTCCGGAGCCTGTGCTCCGCAATGGGAGAGGCCACAACAGTGAGAGACCCACGTACCACAAAAAAAAAAAAGAAAAAAGAAAAAGAAAAAAAAGATGTTCCCACTCCATTACAGGTTTCCAAACCTTGATTTCAGTGTTTGGGTCTCATTCTGTCATGTGGTACTGTGGAGGGGCTTACCCATTCCCCTCTTGTTGGGCATTTAGTTGTTGATCCCCAATTTTTTCTAACTCTCCATTGCCTAGATCTGTAATTCTTTCTTTAGCACAGAGTCCTAGAACTGAAATTACTAAAAGTGAAGAACTTTTTTAAAGGCTTGAAATATGTACTGTCAAAATGCTCTCCAAAAAGGTTGCAACAATTTGCACTTCAACTAATGATGTGCTAGAGTAGTCTTTCCAGTGGTATGTCAATAAGAGATACCGGACTTGGTACTTCATAGTTGGAATGTGCATTTCTTTGATTACTGGAAACAATAAAACATTGATATCTCATCAGTGTGCTCTCCCGGTTAATTATTTAATCACTTTCTTTGTCCATTTGTCTTTTTTTTATTTGAGACTTCTTAATGAATTAAGACTATAACATATCATTGTTATTTGATGCTGTTTTTCTCAACTAGCATTTTTTCCTGATTCTAAAATAATACAAGTTAATTTTGGATAATTTGGGAAACAGAAAGGCACAATAAAGAAGTCCAATATTTGGTTCATGGCTTTCTAGTTTTTTTTCTTCTGTTTGTTTTTTCCCAAATTGAGATCATGCTTTCACATTTTATAACTTTTCACCTGACTTTGTTAATCATAATCAAGTGAATTACGTTTATCCTACTATGGGATACTCTATATAAATATTAATGAAATATCATTTTTGAAATGTTTATCATGTTCCTTAATGTACAGAAAATTTTAATTTCCACATGCCAGATAGGTCTGTGTCCGCCCTGGTGATTACTTACACAGCTTTTAAATTTGTATTCTTTATCTACTTTCTGTGATTAACTGTGTTTTTTAGCTTTTTAGGCTTTTAGTTACAATGAACTTTTCATTTGAAGTTAGTTTTTTTTTTTTGTACATATTATGAGTTGAAGACCTAATCTGTTTTCTAAATACTTCATTTTCCTTCAAAATGTATTTATTTCCTCATGTATATATTTATATTCCTTATATAATTTCCTTAAATAATATACTTTTTGGATAATCCTAGACAATTCCTAATCTGATTTTGTATATTCTAAAGTCAATTTTAGGCCTAAGATATCTATTTGTAAATTCTTGAATGAATACCACACTGTTTTAGTTATTTTAGCCTTATAACATATATTAGTATCACACAGAGCACGCTCTCTCTAATTATAATTATTAAAACTTTCCTTATTTTTCCTTGCTTATTCTTTTTTTTTTTTTTTTTTTTTTTGCGGTTACGTGGGCCTCTCACTGTTGTAGCCTCTCCCGTTGCAGAGCAACGGGCTCCGGACGCGCAGGCTCAGCGGCCATGGCTCACGGGCCTAGCCGCTCCGCGGCATGTGGGATCTTCCCGGAGCGGGGCACGAACCCGTGTCCCCTGAATCGGCAGGCGGACTCTCAACCACTGCGCCACCAGGGAAGCCCCTTGCTTATTCTTATAAATTAAATTTTGAAACACTTTGTCAAAATCTCAAACATCTATTTATATCCTGATCGGGATTATAATAAATATATATATTTATTATATATTATAATATATAATATGTTATATATAATATAGATTTATTATATATTATTATATATAATATATACATTATATATAATTATATTAATATATATTAATTTAGGAAAAATTATTATGTTTACTGTAGTCTTTCCATACTGTTATGTTTATTAATTTACTCAAATGTTTTTATATCTCTTAGTGAAGTTTTGTAGTAGTCTTCATGTAAATCATATACTTCTTACTTATTTTTTAAATATGTTTTAGGTTTTTATTTAATCAACTTAATTTTTTAGCTGATTCTCCTGAGCTCTCTAGGTAGAGAATTGTATCGTCTGCAAATAATGATTATTTCTCTTTTAAATCAGAAATTCGAATATTGATAACTAAGAGGAGGATAATAGACCTTTCAAATTTATTCCTGATTTTATTGGAAATGCTTTTCATATCCACTTGTGAGTATGATGTTGGCTTTTGGTTTAAAATTGTTTAAATCACTTTGTGGAAGGAATTTTTTTTTTTTTTTTTTCCGGTACGCGGACCTCTCACTGTTGTGGCCTCTCCCGTTGCGGAGCACAGGCTCCGGTCGCGCAGGCTCAGGGGCCATGGCTCACGGGCTCAGCCGCTCCGCGGCACGTGGGATCTTCCTGGACCAGGGCACGAACCCGTGTCCCCTGCATCGGCAGGCGGACTCTCAACCACTGCGCCACCAGGGAAGCCCTGGAAGGAGTTTTATATTCATAGTTTTTGTTTGTTTGTTTTTAATGAAAGGGAGTTGAATTTATCAAAAGTCAAAAAGGTAATCTTTGAGATGATTGTGTGCCTTTTTTCACATTTGACCTACTGGTTTATTTTATCACGTTAACAAGTTTCCCATCATTAAACCATGTTTTCAATCTTGCTGTGGCAGAGTATTATCATTGTGTTAATGAATTCTCTCTATAAGGTAGAAATCAATCTAGAATCCATTTAGATTTTACTTCCTTGTTTTTTTTTTTTTTTAAGTTGACTTTATTTTGGCCATGGTCATCAAAGACTGATATTAAAATTAGCTTGCTGCTCCTGAGTGTGCATAGATTGAATTCCTGGAGACTGCCTGTGCTTTCCTAAGAGTGACAGGGGCAGCTTCAGATGTGGTGAGGAGCTGGAGATACTGTTCCTGGGGAATAGAGTAAGGGAGACGAAGTGCGAACTGTAGAGTGGAGAGAGTAAGGGAGACGAAGTGCAAACTGTAGAGTGGAGAGAGTAAGGGAGACGAAGTGCAAACTGTAGAGTGGAGAGAGCAAGGGAGACAAAGTGCAAACTGTAGAGTGGAGAGAGTAAGGGAGACGAAGTGCAAACTGTAGAGTGGAGAGAGTAAGGGAGACGAAGTGCAAACTGTAGAGTGGAGAGAGTATAGGAGATGAAGTGCAGATGATAGAGGGGGAGAGAGTAAGGGAGAAGAAGTGCAGACGGTAGAGGGGGAGAGAGTAAGGGAGACAAGTGCAAACTGTAGAGTGGAGAGAGTAAGGGAGAAGAAGTGCAGACGGTAGAGGGGGAGAGAGTAAGGGAGACAAGTGCAAACTGTAGAGTGGAGAGAGTAAGGGAGAAGAAGTGCAGACGGTAGAGGGGGAGAGAGTAAGGGAGACAAGTGCAAACTGTAGAGTGGAGAGAGTAAGGGAGAAGAAGTGCAGACGGTAGAGGGGGAGAGAGTAAGGGAGACAAGTGCAAACTGTAGGGTGGAGAGAGTAAGGGAGAAGAAGTGCAGACGGTAGAGGGGGAGAGAGTAAGGGAGACAAGTGCAAACTGTAGAGTGGAGAGAGTATGGGAGACGAAGTGCAGACGGTAGAGGGGGAGAGAGTAAGGGAGACAAGTGCAAACTGTAGAGTGGAGAGAGTATGGGAGACGAAGTGCAGACGGTAGAGGGGGAGAGAGTAAGGGAGAGAAGTGCAAACTGTAGAGTGAAGAGAGTAAGGGAGATGAAGTGCAGAGGGTAGAGGGGAGAGAGTAAGCGTAGATTGGTTACTTGGGGCTCTTCCTGTGAAGTGAAAATGTAGTGCCTTTATTTATTTATGTGTGTGTGTATGTATGTATTTATTTATTAACTGGGACACTCTTGTTTCTTTGCAATCCTCATAAGATAGGCAGAATTGGAACTACCGTTAGAGGGTTAGGCACTGTTCCTTACAATTCCAGACACTGAATGTGGACTTTTGTCTCCTTTTCTGGACTGATATGGGATGTTAAGTAACAAAGCAGCAAACCTGAAAGACAAGCTTAGAGTCTAGTAGGAGTCAAATTCAATGTCAAGTCTTAGTTTAGGTGAAAGGTTAAAAAAAACACAAGTGTTCCTAAGGCATATAGAAAGGAAGAGAGAAAGCGGTTACAAAACTTAAAAATATTAAACGGCCAGTACTGTAAGTGTGCATTTGACAGCTATAGGACTGAGAAACTGACCCAAAGATTTAGCTACTGTGTGGGTGTCTTTGTGGAGAAGTTGCGGAGAATCTGAGCCTAAGATGTAAGGAGGTGGCTGGTTGTTTCTTTGCCTCAGCTTTCTTTGTACTCTTGCTGCTTCCGTGTCGCCCCTCATTCCCTGTCTCCTTGTTTTTTCTGTCTCATCCATTCAACATTCATACATTCAGCAGTCCTTCTGAGTCACTCCCATGAGTCAGGCACTATGCCAGCTGATGGGGGACACTGGTGAGCAAGATCCCCATGGCTACTGCCCTCCTGAGCTTACCTGAGCCAGGTGATGATGCAAGTGAGAATCTGACAATCTCTGTAATTTGTGAAACAAGATGTTACTGTCTCCCTTTCTCAGTATTTCAGACATTTGCTTATTTATAGAAGGATAGTATAAAACATCACAAATGAGGAATCATTTATAAATTGTAAAATTAGACAATATTTTGTTAAAGGATCTTGGTTAAAACTCTGTGACTTGACTCATGGGAAAGAGGCTTCTATTGCTGCTACTTGGTGTTTTCTGAAGTAAAACATTTTCATCCTCGTTTCTTCTGTCATGAAGAAATTTCTTTTCAACTTGAAGAATTCTGGAAGCAAGGGCTCTTGGGAATAGGAATAGATTAGAAGGCACAAGGAGAGGCAGGGAATGCTCACCTTGACCAGCTCTGTTCAGTGCAGAGGCTCAGGGGTAAGCTTGGGAGAGTGCCCAGGACGTGCTTGCTGTTGTATTGAGGAAGGCATTTAGGTTCATCTGGAGTAACTAGCCCACATAAATGCTTTGCTATTGCTTCATTACGCTTTTGGAAACTGAGTACTATTGGTTGGTTCTGTAAAGAGGATGTTGACTGCCTTCTTAATGTTATACCCAGGATTTGCCATCAGAGAGCTTTCAGTCCAATCAGGGAGACAGGGCACAAATACCTGAAATTTTCAATATCCTTACCAAGAAATGGCTGAGTCCCTGGCCAGCTGTTAAATGGCTTGAGTCTAGGAGAGGGAGCTCTGGGCTGGAGTTTTCTGGAGCAGAGCGAAGGCTTGGAGGAAGCTGGGTGTGGCTTGATGGAAAGGATGGAAAGTTGTTCTGCTTGGGAAGAGGAGAAGCCATCCGCAGAAGGCTGTTCATGGGAGTGCAGTAGTCGGCCAGGTGAGCAGCATCTCCTTTGAGGTCTTCATTTTCCTTGTTCGTCCCGGGTACATATTGTGGATCCTTAGAGTAAATCCATCTCCATGAGTTGTTTCATCCATGATTCCAGATCTTTCCATGGTCCATGCCTCACTCCTGAGCTCCAGACCTGCATATCCAGCTGCTTGTGAGACATCTCCTCAAAACTCATGTCTCAAATTAAACTCAATCTTTTCCCAAACCTGTTTCTCCCGTGTTCCCCATCACAGTGAATAGAACCTTTGTAGACTCACTTACCAAGCCCGGAAACCTCAGCCCTCTGAGACTAACCCTTCTGAGCTTCTTCCTCCCAGTATTCGCCTCACTCTACACTCTACACTACCTTCTATTTCTGTGTCTGTCTTTCCCAATAAAGTATACGCTCCATGAAGCCAGGGGCGTAGTTCGTTTCTGTGATCTCCAGCCTCAGCACAATATTGAGCCTGTGACGCAAGTGCTCCATAAATACATGTTCATTGACTGTATGAATTGAACTTCCTGTCCATTCTCCCTCCTAAGTATCTCTCTAGTCAGGCAGACCCCAGTTTGAAATCCAGCTTTGCTGTTTACTCTCTGGGTAACCTTAATGAAGCTATTTTTTAAAATTTTATTTTGAGTTAATTTTTAATTTACAGATTAAGCTATTTTTAATCTATGCATCAGCTTCTGAATCTGTAAAAAGGACATAATTATGGTACCTATCTCATAGGTTTGACACAGATTAAATGAAATAAAGAATGTAAAACATTACTGTGTTTGACAAATGGTAGTCTTTACTGTTACAAAGGTAGGTTTGAAGCTAGAATGTGAAAGTCCCTCGATGCAGTTTAAGAAGTGTGTGCTCTATCTATTAGAAGGCAAGGATTCATGAAAAGTTCCAACTGTGTGGTAGAAAAACCACGAGCTGTGGAACCAACACAAACTTGTGGTACAAATCAAAACTCTGCCACTTAATAACTATAGGCTTTTAACAAGTTACCTAATGATTCTCAACTTCAGTTTTATACCTCTAAATTAAGATAACAGTACTTACTACCCAGAATTATTTTAAGGTATAAATGAGATGGTATATGAAAAGTGTCTGACACTAATTTTTTTTTGAAGTTACTTTCTTTCTTCCAGTGATAAGCTCTGGGTTCCCTGGGAAAGAGATCTATAGTCCAGAGGCTTCTTTGGTTCAGCCCAGTTGAACATTTTTGTCAGATACTTGGATGAAGGCAAAAAGCCTTATTTCCCAAATTTGCAGATGACTCAAAGTTGGGAAAATAGCTAATACAATAGGGTGATGGAATGGAAGCTCAAAATGACCTCAACAGGCTGGAATGTTGGGCCTTCACCAAGTGGGAAGTTGGGCATCTAGCAGAAGGATCAAAGCAGTCAGTCAGGGCCAAGGAGACCATTTATTTATAGATTTTTATTATAGTTGATTTACAATGTTGTGTTAGTTTCAGGTGTACAGTAAAGTGAATCAGTTATACATATACATATATCCACTTTCTTTTTAGATTCATCTCCCATATAGGTCATTACAGAATATTGAGTAGAGTTCCCTGTGCTGTACAGTAGGTCCTTATTAGTTATCTATTTTACATATAGTAATGTGTATATATCAGTCCCAGTCTCCCAATTTATAAGGAGACCATTTAGAAGGCGATTCCACTAGTCCAGGTGATGGATGGAAAGGGTCTGATCTGGGGTGGTGTCAGTGGCTAACAGCTGGGAAAAATTTTTTAGAAAAATCACCAGAAAAGGACAGATAACTAGCTGGGTGTGTGGATTAAGAGGACTAGTGATAACTGGGAAGTTTCCTTTCTGAGTTCCTGGGAAGAAGGAGGTGCCAGTTAAGAGGAAGGAAGAAGGTAGGCAGAAGAATTGAATTAGGGAGAGAAGGGAGGACAGTAGTCTGGTTTTGTACATGGGGTGTTGGCTGTATCCAACAGGAAGTTGGAAAGTCAGGACTGTAGCTCGTGGGAGTGGCTGTGTCTGGAAAGAGGCATTTGGGAGTCATCCACATAGAGGTGATAGTTGAAGCCGTGAGTGGGAGGGGATGGGATGGCCAAGGAGTGGCCAGTGCTATTCAGATCATTAGCATTGTTGGCTCTAACTGGAGATAAGCAAGATAAACAATCCCTTGCCCAAGTGGGAGCTAGTTCTGCTGCCTTCCACAGGCTCTTTAATGGATTAAAACAAACTTTCACAGGATGAAAAATCTCATGTAATAATTTAAGACTTTCAAAAATTATATTTTTGATTTTTTTTTTTTTGCTTTTTTGCTTTACGCAGGCCTCTGTTGTGGCCTCTCCCGTTGCGGAGCACAGGCTCTGGACGCACAGGCTCAGCAGCCATGGCTCATGGGCCCAGCCGCTCCGCGGCATGTGGGATCTTCCTGGACCGGGGCACAAACCCGTGTCCCCTGCATTGGCAGGCGGACTCTCAACCACTGCGCCACCAGGGAAGCCCCTTGATTTATTTTTAATTACACGATACGTGAATACATTCTTGGTTGTAAAGAATGTAAACACTCCCGATAAAGTAAAAGCCCCCATAATTCATCTCCAGTTCTCCTTTTTCTTTTTCAGAAGTAATCACCGTCTCTAGTTGGACAGGTGCTCTTACAAACGTTTCTCTATGCATTTATACAGTTGTACACGCACATACACATAAAGATATACTTTTGGTTTTGTGTGTGTGGTTTTGTTTTGTATTATATAAGTGATCTCCTAACGTGTTTGGTTCTTCAATTATCTTAAAAAATGAAACAATATACTCTGGAACTCTTTCTAGGTAAATGTATCTAAGTCATAAAAACAAACACAAAAAGATCTGTTTTCCTGGGTATGAATGTGCTATGTTTTATTTAATCATTCCCTTATTGATGCACTATATCTTTTTTTTTTTAACATCTTTATTGGAGTATAATTGCTTTACAATGGTGTGTTAGTTTCTGCTTTGTAACAAAGTGAATCAGCTATACATATACATATATCCCCATATCTCTTCCCTCTTGCGTCTCCCTCCCACCCTGTCTATCCCACCCCTCTAGGTGGTCACAAAGCACCGAGCTGATCTCCCTGTGCTATGCGGCTGCTTCCCACTAGCTATTGGTTTTACATTTGGTAGTGTGTGTATGTCCATGCCACTCTCACTTTGTCCCAGCTTACCCTTCCCCCTCCCCGTGTCCTCAAGTCCATTCTCTAGCAGGCACTATATCTTGTTTCCAACTTTTGCATGTGTCCATTCTACAGATATTTACTGCTCGCAATGTGTAGGAGACTGCCCAGCAGAAACTGGGATACACTGGCAATAGTAAGCCAGGAGTTGGCAGGCTACCAGGGGCAAGGAGAAGCATGTAAGGAAGAGGACAGGCAGAAAATGCTGCTTCTTAGGGTTGCCACATGCTGTGGTGGCTTAGAGGAAGGAGACCTTATTTCGTTGTGGGGATGCAGAAGTAGATGAGAGAGGCTGAGCTCTTTGTCTCGGTTTTGTAGTATAGAAACACGGATGGATGATTGAGGTGTAGTCTATTGCCCCTTGGTGCTCCAGTCCCACCATCCCCCAAGGGATCAACTACTAATATGCTGTTGACCTTATGGCAGGGAGTTTGTTTCAGGCTCAGCCACTTGCTGTGTTCAACCTTGCCAGGATCCTCTCTGCCTTAAGCTGGAGGAGCTGGAAGTAGTGCGGAGAAAGGGAAAAGGTGAGTGTATGCTAATGAGATGGGGACTTTCACCTCTGTCCCCAGGTCCAAGCCAAAGTTGGAGTGATTGATTTGGGGAGGGGTGGGTTGGGTTTGAGAACATTTTTCTTTTTACAAATATCATCAAAATTAATATACAAAGTTTTTAATTCTCACTGGGAGCCCCTGTAAATATATCCCCCAGTGAGACACTGGTACATTTTTCCTTTTTTTCTTGAATGCATGAGATTTCTTGAGTGTAAGGATCACTGGGAAAGGAAAGGAAGGGGGAACACTTTCCTGTACCTGCTTTATCACAACACAGCCATTCTCTCTCCCTCTCTCTCCCACCCATCCCTTCTCTCTCTGGTTTTCCTGTCTTTGATGCTCTCTCTGAATCATATCACTTCTTGTGAGCAAATTTGGGCCATATACATTTTATGCAAAATACCAGGGCCCTAATTTTCCTTCTCTTCCTTTCTGCTGCCTTTACTCAGGGCTCAGAGGAGATTCCACTTTGGCTCAGATCAAATGCAGGGAGTCACACTGGTTATTCTTTCCCCTCTTCCCGCTGTTTAGCCCTGACAGCAGCTGTGAAGCTCTGCCAGGCTGTTAGGAAGCTGCACTGTCCCTGTGCGAGACAGCCGAGAGCAGGGCTCCACAGGCAACCCTGAATCCATGACATAGGCAGCGTAAGTCCTCCAGCAGGTGCGACAAGTCTGGCTGGGAAAAAATTTAACTTGGAATCTCTCTCCAGTTCTCCAAGCCTAGCCCCTCCCAAGTCAAGCCCTCCCTGCTTGCAGTACAGCGAAGTCTGGTTGATTTTTTGCATTCCGCCTTTTTCTACTCCCAGCCAAGCCAGACCGGCCCTCTGGGCTACTGGACCAATGAGCAGGCTCATCTCTTCAAGGCCTCCGAGAGCATGTGTCTGAAACAGCTTTGATCTGCTGCCTGTGGGAGAGTGGCCGCCACCCACCTTTCCAGGTACATCTCGCAGCCCCTTTGCCCCCACTTGTCCCCTGGCACACCAGACACTCCAGCAATAAACACCCAATGCATTTACTACTTGGAGCTCCCTAAACACGACACATGGTCTCTCCATTCTGTGCCTCAGCTTGGGCTGCCTACTCTTACCCATCCCTCTTTCCTCTGTCCTTTATATTCAGTTTAGGTGTCAGCCACTCTACAAAGCCTTCCCTGACTCCCCCCATGCCAGATTCACCTCATTGACTTTGAGTTTTCAATTCGGTATCCGTGTCCCCCACTCCACTGTGATAGTCTCCGTCACCTCTCAGGATCTGGAATATGCTGGACACTCAGTTCAGGCTTGTTGAACCCCACTGACTTAGGTCAGGGAGCATCTTTGTGGTTCTTCTTCTAGGTTTGCCCTCCTGGCATATCTCTGCCTTCCTAAGTAGCGTCTTGTTATTTGAGCCCCACTAGTGAGAAAACTCACTGAGAGGCCTAGCCTTGTAATAAATAATTGGGTTGCATTGTGTTTGGATGGTCTGCAGGGTGGAGCATCATCATTTTTAGATTCCAGACAAGTCTCTGTCTAGGAGGAGTGGAGAAGAGGGGGGGGCACCTACTGTGCAGGGTCGTGGAGGAGACCCCTTGAGGTGCTCAGGGCTTCATGAGCTGCCTTCCCTCCTACCCCAATGCATGATAACCCCACCTTGTGTGGAGTCTTTCCTTCTAAAGCACCTTGGCACACCTGATCTCATTTGACCTTTCCTACAAATCACCTTGGGAGGTAGAAGGAACAGATTATACACAGTGAAACAAATAAGCCTGATTAATCTATTTATTCTACAAATATTCATTGAGTTCCTATTATATCTCCAGCAAGAGAATATGGCAGTGAACAAAACCAGCACATTCCCAGCTGTCAGGAAGTTCTGGTTCTAATCAGGCAATGCCAACAAGTAACCAGTGTACAAATAAGTAGTAAATAGAATTTCCAGTGATGGTAAACATCAGGCAGGGTAGTATTACAGAAAATGATGAGTGGGAGGGGAGGAGGGGCTGCCTTAGGGCAGGCAAAGCCTTTCTGAGGAAATGACATCTGAGCTGAAATCTGAAAGGTGAGAAGGAACAGGCCAGGTGACGCCCGAGGGAGGTGCGGTGACATGCTGAGGGTCCCAGGGTGGAGCTGGCCCTGGAGCCCTGAAGCAGGCTCTTTCCCCAACATCCCTTGAGCTCCTCTCTTCCCTCTTTACTCTGTCCAGGGACACTCATGAGTATGTCAGGGACAGACTGCGGGCGGGCAGGGGATGAGGTGTGTTTAAGAGTGCTGGGAACTGTCTCCCGGACTTTGAGTGTCACAGCCAGCCCGAAGCTGGGGAGGGGCCACCAGAGGGCCAACTTTCTCCACCTTTTACTCTCAGTTGTCCCTTTCCCAAGGAATCCATCCCTCAGGAGTAAACCTCACCTCTTTCCACATCAGCAGGAAAGGGTGTCAGAGACACCTTCTACAAGACAGCTGAGAGTTGGGTATCCTGCCGTTTTTTTATTGTGGTAAAATATAACATGAGATTTACCGTTTTAACCATTTTTAAGTGTGCAGTTCAGTGGCATTAAGTATATCCACATTGTAGTGCCGCCATCACTACCATCCATCTCCAGAACTATTTCATCATTCCAAGGTGACAGTCTGTACCTATTCAACGATAAGTCCTGCCACTTTTTGAAAAGCCCTGATGGACTCACAGACATAGAAAACAAATTTATGGTTACCAAAGGGGAAAGGTTGGGGGGAGGGATAAATTAGGAGTTTGGGAATAATATATACACACTGCTGTATATAAAATAGATAATCAACAAAGACCCACTGTGTAGCACAGGGAACTCTACTCAATATTCTGTAGTAACCTATATGGGAAAAGAATCTGAAAAAGAGTAGATATATGTATATGTATAACTGATTGACTTTGCTGTACACCTGTATAGCATTTACAACATTGTAAATCAACTATACTCTAATACGAAATAAAAATTTTTTTTAAATATTTTTAGTTAAAAAAATTTTTTTAAAAAGCCCTGATGGATCATGGGTAATGAGAAAACGAATGCCATTTTCCAAAAGCCTCTCCCCTGATGGGTTTATTCTCCTAGTGTTTAAAACCATATCTCTCAGTGTAGTCTGAAGACAGCTGGCTCCAGAATCACTTGGTTAGCAGGGGAGTGCCTGTTAAAATGCAGATCTCCCCCTCCTTCCTGAACCAGAATCTCTTGACCAGCACCCAAGCAAGCGTGTTTTTACCAAGTCCCCTGTGTGATTCTGATGCTGATGAAAATGTGAGAATTACTGGTTTCAGCCTCATGGGAAGAACACGTGAGGAAGAATATTCTCCAGGGCAGAAAAAGCTTGCTATGGGGAAGTAGCTGCGTGGATTTGAATACTTCACCAGTGGCTAACTGAATAACTCTGGGCAAGTTGCTTAATCTCTCTAAACTTCAGTTTTCTTTTCTCTAAACTGGAAACTGTGGTCGTAGCATGTACCTCACCGCAGTTGCCGTGAAGACTGAATAAGATTATACACAAGGCGCTCAGATTGGTGCCTTGTGTGGAAGATCTCAGGTCTTGATGTGGCATAAGGGTGGTGAGGTGACCCAAGTAAAGTAGTTACGTTTTCTTAAGGAGATACACACACACACACACACACACACACACACACACACACACACACACACACACACACACACACACACACACACACACACACACACACCCCTGCGGCAATTGAGAGGGTAGAATGTTTTTCCTGAAAGATCCTTTCAGAGATGGGATTCATTTGGAGAAGTTCCTGAGAGGAATGGTTAGGTGATTAGTAGTGATGCATGTAGTACATAGCTGAGGGAAATAGTAAAGAAAATGAGGCTCTGGTGCCTGTCCCGGATACCTACCACCACCCCACTAGGGAGCAAGGGCAGTTAAGGTTGTCTACAGAATGGATGGTTCTGGATGGTTGGTGCAGCAACAGTTTGAGAGTGAGGCTCGTAGTCACTGTTCAGAAAAGCTTCCTGAATAGAATGTGGCTCTGCAGAAAGGAAGGTAGGGGTTCTCAGGAGTGGTGAGCAAGACACAGAAAGTCAGGTGAAAGGCAGGTTCAGGGATTTCCCAGGTGGTGCAGTGGTTAAGAATCCTCCTGCCAATGCAGGGGACACGGGTTCAAGCCCTGGTCCGGGAAGATCCCACATGCCACGGAGCAACTAAGCCCGTGCGCCACAACTATGAGCCTGCGCTCTAGAGCCTGCGAGCCACAACTACTGAGCCCGCCAGCCACAACTAATGAAACTTGTGCTCCTAGAGCCCATGCTCTGCGACAAGAGAAGCCACCACAATGAGAAGCCCGTGCACCGCAATGAAGAGTAGCCCCCACTCGCTGTAACTAGAGAAAGTCCGTGCGCAGCAATGAAGACCCAATGCAGCCAAAAATAAATAAATTAATTAAAAAAAAAAAAAAGGCAGGTTCAGGGAACAGGAGCTAGACCACCCTGGCTGAGGTGGGTGTCAAATTGGTGAACTGGAAAGACTAGTTTTGATCAGATCACCCTCAAACCTGGCTCCATTTGGCCTAGTTTAATATGTCACTTAAACCTAGCAAATATCCCTTTAATAAATTTCAATTAGACCTGGTAATCTTATGGACCATCTGTACTCAGTGCCTAGCATAGCATCTGGCACACAGTAGGTGTTCAGAAAATATTTGTTGAATAAGTGAATGGATGAATCCTACCCTTTGGTTGGCCAGCCCTTGGAAGAAAGATTGAGCAATTTGGAAGTTGTTGTACTCCAAGAATGGGGCAGTGTTTACAAATATATCAAACAGGTGAGATGATGCATGATTTCAGGGAGGCACAGAATGTGATTTTTCCTGATCTTCTCCTTTTTATAATAAGATTTAGATTGTTGGGAAAGAGATTGCTAATGTTTATATAGATTTCATTATGTCCCAAAGTTATTCTTTTAGACAATATAATATTAAACAAGAGAAGCAGGATAAAAATGGTATAAACAGTATAATTTCAGTTCCATGAAAGATCTGTGTTCATGGAGGAAAAACTGGAAAGAAGTTATAACAAAATTAGGACTTACTTAATGATCTTACCTTTTCTACTTTATACTTATCAGACTTTTTCCAAATTTTCTACAGTAAATGTGTATTCCTTTTATAATTGGAAAAATATAACGTGTTATTTGTTCATTAATGTAGAAAGTGGTACAACATTCTTGCCAAAGCCTGCTTTGTTTTCTTATCCCTGGCATTCATCATAAAAATCACAACTGATACTTGAAATAATGACATAATGATAACAAAAATGAACTACACCTTACCAGGTGTAGTACTACCTGTGTCATGTGACACAGCTGATCTGCTGAGGAGCCCACACCATCCAGATACTGCGATTGGCCATGTCAGGGCTCCTTGCCTCCACCTGGACATCCCTCAGCCTCCCTGAATACCCACCCCACTCCCCCTCCACCCTTGTCAGAGGCTCAGGAATGGCCGGAAGGCTGGTAGTGCAGGTCAGAGCAGCCCTGCTTGCTTTGGATTGTGGACTCAGCAAACAGCTCTGTACTTTGGGTTACACTGCTCTGAAAAATAGCAAAAGTGCCAAGGTATTGTCCTATAGATTAAACAAATTAAAAACAAACAACAACAAAACAAGAGCAGCAGAACCCAGAAAACTTGTTCATTTCACTTTTTTTCAATCAGGCAAAAAGTATGAATGATATTGCTTCTCCCTTTTGGATGATGACTTCTCAGTGGTAAATCAGAGGCACAGCTAAAGTGAACTTTGAGTTTTAATGAGGTGTTCTATTTGCAGTTTTAACTCTACTGAAAACAAGCGCCATTAGAATGATATCAACTGTTTGAGTCAGTTGTTGGCTTGGACTTCCACCCAGAATTTGATGTCATTGGTGGGCAGCCATGAGGAACAGGAATAATTGTGAAGTTTGTTGACCAGAGGACCTCTGAAGACCTTCATTGGTGCTGGTGTTAAATATAATGCAAATATAAAAATGAAAATGGCTATCCTATGCATTAAGTATGTGGATTTAAAAGTGCTTTCTGGGCTTCCCTGGTGGCGCAGTGGTTGAGAATCTGCCTGCTAATGCAGGGGACACGGGTTCGAGCCCTGGTCTGGGAAGATCCCACATGCCGTGGAGCAACCAGGCCTGTGAGCCACAACTACTGAGCCTGCGCGTCTGGAGCCTGTGCTCTGCAACAAGAGAGGCCGTGATAGTGAGAGGCCCGCACACTGTGATGAAGAGTGGCCCCCGCTTGCCACAACTAGAGAAAGCCCTCGCACAGAAATGAAGACCCAACACAGCCAAAAATAAATAAATAAATAAACAAATAAAAAGCCAAGCATTTAAAAAAAAAAAAAGTGCTTTCCATCTGCTAGGGCTTTGTGGGGGAACGTCTGTGAAACTGGAGAGTTATTGCGTCTGGAAAATGTTTTACTCAGTGTGATGATGAAATGTAGGCTAGGTATCAGATGCAACGGACCCCAGGAGTGAGGGAGAGCAAGAAGCACAGCCGCAAAGAAAAGAGTTTGTAGGAGTTGAATCATATCTTATTTTGATTAAATCAGGATCGTTTTACTGAGAGGCTGTAATATGAGAATGTGTTAGGTAGTAGAAGAGTCCTATTATGTTTATCTCATTCAGAGTGAGTTTGTTTTCATCACATGAATTTTTAATTCTTTGGAAAGACAATTACATTAATTGAGGAATGACTTGTAGAATACCAGTTTGA
This sequence comes from Delphinus delphis, assembly GCF_949987515.2. Taxonomy (NCBI): domain Eukaryota; kingdom Metazoa; phylum Chordata; class Mammalia; order Artiodactyla; family Delphinidae; genus Delphinus; species Delphinus delphis. Next base: position 32,731,182 of record NC_082698.1, on the reverse strand, counting down.
AAAAAACATTTAGCGAATGGGTGTGTTGATGTTGCCTAACTATCAGTTAATTAAAAATTGCTTGTAACATGAGCTCTAGGTACCCCAGCTAAATGGTGGCAGTTGGCTGCTTGGGGAAGCCCATTATATTTTTGATGCATTAGTTGGGTAAAGCAAGGCCTTCAGGGAAGTGGCTCCGGGTCCTTCCCACTTTCCTCTTCCTCTTCATTACACGGCTTCCAAAAATGTGCTGCCTTGACCTAGTATGAGAACTTCCAACCCCAGAATGAATTGTCCAGGATGGTTCTACTGCTTCTGTTGCAGTTAGGCTTAGCAAAGGCACAGTAGCCTCCATGTGCCAGCCAACGCATGACTTTCCATCCCATCTCCAAGACAAGACTCCTTTCTCCCTCTCTCCTCCGTTTTCTCCCTGGCCTCGCTTCCCAGGGCAGAGTCCTCTTTTAAAGACTGACATTTTCTAGGAATTCTTCACTTGTGACTTGAGTTCATTCTGAATTCTGCCATCTGTATCTTCATTTTTTATCTGGTGCACAATTAGTACACACTGTTGAGTGATCCCCCCACTTTTTAACTGGCTGGACTGTACCATTCAGTATTTCATGATAATAGCTCATATCCTAAGTTTTTTCCTTGTAGCTCTATAATAACAAATGATTTCCCTGTAGGCATTGGCTGTGCCTTTCTCTTCCTGTGAAGTCATGTACTACCTTGCACATGTGCTAAGCACCCAGTAAACTTGTACAACTTAAAGAATCATTTAGCTGCATGCACTGGATGAGTTAAGGAAAATCATCTCATGCTAACGTACAAATAATATTCTACACAAAGCAGTAAGTGAGCAAATATTTATTGAGCCTCTATTATTATAGTCTCAGAGGTGATTTACAGGAAAACAGACATGGTCCTACATCAGGAAGTTATATATGAAAACTCTGCAGAAGTTTTTTATAATGATAAGAGTAAAAGGTACTATTTTTTGAGGGATTTCTACTTCATAGGATTATTGTGAGTATTACATGAGAAACTTTTACTCCCCCCCCCCCCGCCCTTTTTACAGATATAGACACTAAGCCTTAGCAAGGTCAAATGGAGACAAACTCTGAATGTTTCCACTATCCTGGTGCTCTCTCAGCATCACATTGTACAGTTGAGCAAGTTGTTCAGTGCTCAGAAGTGCCTGGCTGAGAGTCGAAGTGGGAATGAAATGAGCCCTGTGGTTCGCTTGAAAAGCCGATGTGGGGTAATGTATACTGTTGAATGAGTATACACCTGGGTAGCTACCACCCCAATCAAGATAGAGAGCATTTCCACCACCCTCAGAAAGTGCCTTTGTGCCATTTTATAGTCTTTCCACTCCTTCCCACCCTGCCACCAACCCCCAGTGACCACTCATCTGATTCTCCTGAATACCATAATTTTGCATGTTTTCTGACAGCACTGTCCTACCGAACTTTATGCAGGATGGAAATGTTCTCTATATCTGTGCTGTCCTATACAGTTGCCACTGATCACATATGACTGTTGAAATGTGGCACTTGAAATGTGGCAACTGAGAAACTGAATTTTTAATTCCACTTAATTTAAATTAATTTTTTACTTACACTTAAATAGCCACATGTGGCTAGTGGCTACTATATTGGACAGCATTGGTCTAGAACTTCAAATACATGGAATCAGTCAGTGCCTGGCTTCTTTCATACAACCTCATATTTTTGAGATTTATGTTTTGAATCTCAAAATCTTGAGATTAGGTTTGTTACAACATAAGAAGATCATTTTTTACAATTGCTGAGCAGTATTCTATTCTATGAATAGGTCTCAGGTTGTTTATTTATCTGTTAATAGACTTTTGGGTTGTTCCCGGTTTGAGGCTATTATGAATAAAGCTGCTATAAACATTTGCATACAAGTCTGTTTGTGAATGCATGCTTTTATTTTTCTTCCATGTGTGAAATTTGGAAGTCATATGGTAAATGAATATTTAACTTTATAAGAAAATGCCAAATCGTTTTCCAAAATGGCTGTACCATTTTATATTCCCACCACAATATTGCAGTTGCTCCACATTCTTACCAACTTTGGTATGGTCAGTTTTTTTAATTTCAGCCATCCTAGTGGGCATAAAGTGCTATCTCATTGAGAGTTGAATTGGTATTTCCCTGATGACTGATGATATTGAACATCTTTTCATGTGCTTGTATTTCTTCTTTTGAAAAGAGATTATTCAAATCTTTGCCCATTTTTAAAGATTGTCTTGTCTTTTTTTATTGAGTTGCAGGAGATCTTTATGTATTCTGGATGCAGAGCCCTTGTTAGATATTTATATTACAAATATTTTCTACCATATTATGGCTTGCCTTTTGAAGAGCAGATATTTTAAATTGTGATACAGTTCACATTATCAATTGTTTTTCTTTTGTGGTTGTACTTTTGTGTTCAGCCTAAGAAATTTCTGCTTATTCCAGTGGTTATAAAGATTTTCTCCTATGCTTTCTTTTAGAAAGTTTATAATTTTAGCATTTATATTTAGGACTGTCATCCATTTTGAGTTAACTTTTGTGTATGGTGTGAAGAAGGGATTGAGGTTCACTTTTTATTTCCATACAGAAATTTTGTTGATCTGTCACAATTTGTTAATAGGCTGTTCCCATTATATTATCTGGTGGAGTGTCTGTTCAAGTCTTTTGCCCATTTTTAAAAATTGGCTTATCTGGTTATTATTGAGTTTTTAATATATATTCTGGATACAAGAACTTTTCAGATATATATATTGTGAATATTTTCTCCCAATCTGTGACTTGCCTTTTTGTTTCTTAATGGTATTTTTTTTTTGAAGAGTGGAAGTTTTAAATTTTGATTAAGTCCATTTTACCTTTTTTTCCCTTTTATGGTTAGTGCTTTTTGTGTTCTAAGAAATGTTTCTGTATCCCAAGGTCATGAAGATTTCTCCTGTTTTCTTCTAGAAGTTTTATAGTTTTAGATTCTATGTTTAGCACTGTAAATCATTCTGAATTAATTGTTGTGTATTGTGATGTAGGGGTTGATGTTCACTGTTTTTCTATTTGGATCCAGGGCCATTTATTGACTATCCTTTCCCCATTGAATTACCTTTGCACCTTTGTTGAAAAGCCAATTGACTAAATGTGTTGTTATATTTCTAGACTCTATTCTATTCCATTGACCTAAATTTCTATCCTTATGCTGACAGCACACCATCAAGTTTACTGTAGCTTTGTAGAAGTCTTGAAAATAGGTTGTGTAAGTACTCCAATTTGTTCTTCCCTTAAAAATTATTTTGGTTACTCTAGGTTTTTTTAATTTTCCATGAATTTGCAAAATTCTTTCAATACTTGAAAATCAATTAGTATAGTTTACCATTTTAACTTTTTTTTTTACATCTTTATTGGAGTATAATTGCTTTACAGTGTTGTGTTAGTTTCTGCTGTATAACAAAGTGAATCAGTTATATGTATACATATATCCCCATATCCCCTCCCTCTTGTGCCTCCCTCCCACCCTCCCTATCCCACCCCTCTAGGTGGTCACAAAGCACGGAGCTGATGTCCCTGTGCTATGCAGCTGCTTCCCACTAGCTATCTATTTTACATTTGGTAGTGTATATATGTCAATGCTACTCTCTCACTTTTTAAGGAACCTCCATACTGTTCTCCATAGTGGCTGTATCAATTTACTTTCCCACCAACAGTGCAAGGGGATTCCCTTTTCTCCACACCCTCTCTGGCATTGATTGTAGAATTTTTGATGATGGCCATTCTGACTGGTGAGAGGTGATACCTCATTGTGGTTTTGATTTGCATTTCTCTAATGATTAGTGATGTTGAACATCCTTTAAAGTGGGGTTTATCCCAGGAATGCAAGGATTCTTCAATATATGCAAATCAATCAATGTGATATACCATATTAATAAAGTGAAGGATAAAAACCATATGATAATCTCAACAGACGCAGAAAAAGCTTTCGACAAAATTCAACAACCACTTATGATAAAAACTCTCCAGAAAGTGGGCACAGAGGGAACTTACCTCAACATAATAAAGGCCATATATGACAAACCCAGAGCCAACATCATCCTCAATGGTGAAAAACTGAAACCATTTCCTCTAAGATCAGGAACAAGACAAGGTTGCCCACTCTCACCACTGTTATTCAACATAGTTTTGGAAGTTTTAGCCACGGCAATCAGAGAAGAAAAGGAAAGAAATGGAATCCAAATTGGAAAAGAAGTCACTGTTTGCAGATGACATGATACTATACATAGAGAATCCTAAAGATGCTACCAGAAAACTACTGGAGCTAATCAATGAATTTGGTAAAGTAGCAGGATACAAAATTAATGCACAGAAATCTCTTGCATTCCTTTTTTTTTTTTTTTTTTTTTTTTTTGCGGTACGCGGGTCTCTCACTGTTGTGGCCTCTCCTGTTGCGGAGCACAGGCTCCGGACGCGCAGGCTCAGCGGCCATGGCTCACGGGCCCAGCCGCTCCGCGGCATGTGGGATCTTCCCGGACCAGGGCACGAACCCGTGTCCCCTGCATCGGCAGGCGGACTCTCAACCACTGCGCCACCAGGGAAGCCCCTCTTGCATTCCTATACCATGTTAACTTATTAGAGGAGAAAAATTATAGTTATCTCAATAAATGCAGAAAAAGCATTGGGCAAAACTCATTTGTGATAAAACTTCCAGCAAACTAGGAATACAAAGGAAAATGCTCAGTTTAACAAAGGGCATTTATGAGACACCTACACCTAACATCTTATTAAGTAATCATGTATAGAATACTCTCTAGGACTGAGAACATGGGAAGGATATGCACTCTTTGTACTTATATTAGCATCAGAATTGGAGATCCTAGCAAGTGCAGAAAAGAAACAAAATGTATACATTTTAGAACGAAAGAAGCAAAACTCTTTATTTGAAGATGACATGGATGTCCCTGCAGAAAATTCTAAGTCACCTACAAATTATCTGCTAGAAGTAATAAGTGACCTTAGCAAGGGTATAAGTTATAATGTCTACACACAATAATCAATTGTATTTCTGCATTCTAGCAGCAAACAACTAGAAAATGAAATGTAAAATAATTCCATTTACAATAGCAGCACCGACATAGGAACAAATTTAACAAAAGATGTGCAAGACCTCTGTATAGATGAATACAAAATATTAAATCTGTGTAATCTATGTCTGAGCCTCTCAACCATCACTTTCCATTTTAGTTATTTTTTTAACTTATTTTTTTTTTGAAATATAGTTGATTTACAATGTTGTGTTAATTTCTGCTGCACAACAAAGTGACTCAGTTATACACGTATATACATTCTTTTTTATGTTCTTTTCCATTATGGTTTATCCCAAGATATTGAATATAGTTCTCTGTGCTGTACAGTAGGACCTTGTTGTTTATCCATTCTATATGTAATAGTTGGCATCTACTAACCCCAAACTCCCAGTCCATCCCTCCCCCATTCCCCCTCCCCTTTGGCAACCACACGTCTGTTCCCTATGTCTGTGAGTCTGTTTCTGTTTTGTAGAGAGTCAGCCATCATTTTCAAAGCAGCAAATTCATTGTAGGACAAGGTGGAAGCAAATGTCAGACTTTCTTCTCTGGGCTTCCCAGCTGTCCAGGATTGTGGCTTCTCAGATCTAGCTGCCTTGGTAGCCCTCCACTAACCTTCATGAAAGGTTCCAGATGGGCCAAAAATTCTTGAGGATTATAAGAAAATACTTTATGTTAATAATCTATTAAGAGTTCACATTCAGACAACAATGCTATGCATGGCTTGCTCTTCCCTGAGACTCCAGAGGGCTGTGTGGTTGGCCCTGCCTCTACACAGCATGGCCACTTTACACACCTGCTGTCCTCTGCCTCCTGCGAGCACACACAGTTCAGCTGTGTGACGTTCTGCAAGTGACACACACACTGTGAAAGCAGCCTGGCCCTGCAGCAGCTCTTCCATCTATGACATGCAGAAAATAGTCAAGAAGAGTCCCTCTTTCCCCCAGGATCTACAGAGTTTTCTTTTTTTAGGTTGCTCTTATATAAGTATCACTCACCATGAGAGAGCTGCTAGGCCTAGCTATCACACAATATGTCACATTCATAAAAACAGTAAACATGCAGGCATTATTCTACTTAAAAACAATAAAACCAATTTAATTCTAAGGCACATCTTGCTCCCAGTATTTTATTTTTAAAATACTATTAGATGTCCATGACATCTAATCTAGTTTTAATACAAAGGTATTTCAACTTAAATATTTTCTCTGAGGAAATCAGATATTGTTTTGGGCAAAGCTCTTAAATCACAATAAAATAGTTATGAAACAGCAAAAAAGAGAAGATATGTATATATATACAGAGGTGTGTGTATACATATACCTACATATATTCATATATATGTGGAGAGAGAAGCACTAGTACGAGTTAGCTACATCATGTTTATGGATTAGAAGCCTCAGTATGGTCAGGATGTTATCTTTCTCCAAATTGATATATTTATTAAAACCAATCCAAAACAAAGTCCTTGCAGATTGATGATATTCTTTTTTTTATTTTAATTTTTCAAATTTATTTTTGGCTGCATTGGACTTTGTTGCTGTGCGCGGAGAGCAGTAGTTGCGGAGAGTGGGGGCTACTCTTCGTCGCGGTGAGTGGGCTCTAGGTGTGCAGGCTTCAGTAGTTGCAGCACGTGGGCTCAGTAGTTGTGGCTCGCGGGCTTAGTTGTTCCGCGGCATGTGGGATCTTCCTGAACCTGGGATTGAACCCGTGTCCCCTGCATTGGCAGGCGGATTCTTAACCACTGCACCACCAGGGACGTCCCAGATTGATGATATTCTTGAGGATTGGGTTAAGGTTTGGATTTACCACACTAAATAATGTGACGCTCTCTTCCTTCTCAACTGATGTGGATGAAAGGATGAGAATAGTGTTTGGGGAAGATTTTTCTAAAAATTGTATGGGATGGATTGAAAGAGGAAAAGGTTAGAATTTGGGAGACTGGAATCTCTTAAGTTCTAATGGGTTATAAGGGGCAAGGATTGGGCTCAAATAGCCGTGGAAAGGAAGGAGAGAGTCAAATGCCTTTTGAGACCAAGTATATGCCTAGGTATAAGCCAGGAATGTGGGGTGCAGGGTCTCTATAAAACTCCTTAAGTTTGAAGATGCAAGGTCTTTGTTTTTAAAAAGCTCTCAGTCCATGCAGGGGTCCTACATTATCAATAACTACAATATAGTGTGCCGTGACATGCTATGGAAGATGTGGGAAGAACTATGGGAAACACAGATGAGAGCAATTAATGCTGACAAGTGAGCATCAGAGAGGGCTATAGAGAGGAGATGCTGTTTAAGCTGGGTGATGGAGTCTTAGTTAACTTAGAAGACAGTAGTAAGGGAAATGCAAGAGGCATCAAGTGCTAGGTTGGTTCAATAAAGGGCAAAAGAACAGTGTGACAGGATATCTTTTCCTTGAGGGTATTGGTCAGAGATGAAACTGGAAAAAATCGATTGGGACTAAATCATGGAGGGTCAAATACCATCTTCTACTGCCCACTTTTCTCTCTTCTCATCATCTTATCAAAAACATGAATCTCTGTGTGCATACGTCCTGTGAGTGTCAACACCATAATCCTATTTGCCTCCGCTCTTGGCTTAAAGTTACATTCTACTAATGTCCGTATCCCCGTATTTCTGGGAGAGCAATAGGGAGAGAAGGGGCAGTTTGCAAGCTGACTGGAGACTGTATTTACAGTGAGGATTTCCTTTCCTTGGGAGTTTTACAATTGAGAATTAACCTGCATAGACAAACTTTTTTTGTGATCCTCCATGTTACTGTATCGGCAGCCCTATCAATGTATTCATTCAAAAATATTTATTTGTGTAACTTTCTCATCTACCTATCAAATCAACTCCTGATATCCAGTGTACACAGAGTAGAAAGATTAAGGTCTCTCTGAGTTTTCTGGGTCATAAGTCTAGCATCAAACTCTGAAACTTTTCTAATAAAGAGAGTAGAAGTCACAAAGGGTTAAGTCGTTGGGGTCTTGGAAAATGATCTGGATGGGTACACCAGTGCCTTTTGGGAGTGTTTTAAAATCTTTGTTTCTTTGTGACGTAAGGAATTTCTGTCATCATAGTTCAGAGAAAGGAGGTCAGGAGAGGCTGGAACAGCAGACATTCACCGGAGAAGAAAGAGTGAAGACTGACTCATATCATGCAGTTTGGGTGTGGGTGTGTGCAAACACCTACAACCGTGCACTCCACGTGCCTGTGGTTGGGAGAAAGGGAGGAAAGGGTTGTGCAGACATAATATTTTCTTTAATCTCTTTGCTGAGTGGACTTTGGAGAAGAGCATGCGTAAGTAAATAACTGTGGCATGGTTGTTTGTCTGTCATACACATGATACTCAAAGGGACTCTATAAAATCCTGTAAGTTAAGATGCAAATAGAACTATTCTGTTACCAACTTTGGTGGTTACCCTAGTATTTCTCTTCCATGATGGTGAAATTACTGCGCAATTTTCAGTTTCTTTGATTAGTTGAAATGTTCTCCTACGAGCTTCAGATGAATTCACGGTTATGCATTATATTTTCTTCAACTTTCTTTACAATGCTCGTTCTACCCGAATATGGATAAAAATAATCGCTACCTCTTTGTAAAGTTCCAGCTCAAATCTCCCTCCATCAGAGCTTTACTGATCCCCTGGTCCTTGGCCATCTTGCTTTCTGAGCCCTGTGGAATATAACAGGTACTTAATAAATAATTGACAGTTGTCTAGTAGATTAGTTTTTGTTGTTGTTGTCATACTCCACCTCCTTCCAACACCTACAGTTAGAAAAGACAATATGCTTGTATTTAATATTTTTCTAATTTTACTATTTTGTATGACGCAAAGCATTCCGTCTGGTTTAAGAGCATAAACTTGGAGATGTAGTAGGAATTAGGGACTATAACTTTCCCTCCAATGCAGGAATTTTCTATATAGCTTCCTTGTTACACTCCTCTGTACTCTTACATAAGTGACTCAAATACTCTGAGCCTCATTCATAAAATGGGGACGACAATAGTACTCACCTTTATTAGTTAGGAACAGATCTGGATGCCTGTGACAGAAAACCTAAAATAGTGGTAGCTTAAAGAAGATAGCATTTTATTTTTCTCTCTTCCAAATCTAGGAAACAGGCACAGTGGCTTCTATCTTGTTTCTTTGCTATGCAAGGCATCTATTCTCATGTTTACCTCACAGTCTGATATGGCTGCTTTAGCTCCAGCCATCATGCCTTCCCTGCAGCCAGCAGAAGGGAGAAAGAGGAGGAAGAGAAGGGCACACTCTCTCCCTTCAAGGACACTGTCCATAAGTAGCAAACCATTTTGCTTATATCTAATTAGCACTAACTTACTTGTATTACTACATCTAGCTGTAGGGGAGGCTAATAAAGGGATGGCCACTAAATTTCACAAAATTCAGAAGTTCTATTATTGAGGAAAATGAGAACAGATTTGGGGGGACAATTAGCAAGTCTCTGTCACCCTACTGATAATTTTATGAGATAAAAGATGAAGATGTTAAGAAAAAAAATGTCATGAAGAACTTAGGGGTAAAGCAGGAATAAAGACGCAGACCTCCTAGAGAACGGACTTGAGTTTATGGGGAGGGGGAAGGGTGAGCTGTGACAGGGCGAGAGAGAGTCATGGGCATATACACACTAACAAACGTAGTAAGGTAGATAGCTAGTGGGAAGCAGCCGCATGGCACAGGGATATTGGCTCGGTGCTTTGTGACAGCCTGGAGGGGTGGGATAGGGAGGGTGGGAGGGAGGGAGACGCAAGAGGGAAGACATATGGGAACATATGTTTATGTATGACTGATTCACTTTGTTATAAAGCAGAAACTAACACACCATTGTAAAGCAATTATACCCCAATAAAGATGTTAAAAAAAAAAAAGATGAAGATGAAATGAGATAATACGTACACTGTGCTTAGAACATGCCTGACATACAATACATGCTTAATAAGTATTAGCCATTGTTTTTATAATTAAACATTATAGGCAGTCATTCATTCACTCTATTATTTGTTCAACAGACATTGAATACCTACTATGCTGGATATCATACCTCTCCTGTTTAAATCTTTCTATCAACAATGAGGAGAAGACTGCTGTCCAAGATAGCCTGTCCTTTGTGGAACAGCTCTAAAAGTTAGGGAATTATTTATCAAACTAAGCCAAAGCATGCCTCCCCAGTAATTCATTTGTTTTGGCCCTGATCTTACCTTTTGAAACTATGAAACAAGCCTTTTTCCTCATTTCAGTTCTTCAAATACATGAAAATGGCTAATAAGCCTCACGCTTAGTATTCTGGCTCTAAACAGGCATTTTGTTAACTCATTTATTTAGTGTGTAGTTTGACAAACTTTTTCTGTAAAGGGCTAGATGGTAAATATTTCTGGCTTTGCAGGTCACATGGTCTCTGTCACAATTTCTCAACTCTACCACTGTAATGTGAAAGTAGCCGTGGACATTATATAAATGAATGGCCACGACTGTGTCCCTATAAAATTTTGTTTACAAAAACAGATAGCAGGCCAGATTTTGGCCTGGTGCTATAGTTTGCTAGCCCCCTGATTTAGCCCATGGAAACTTACCAACAAGGTTATTTATGACTGATATTCCCCTACTCTGAAGCTGAAAACTTACTCTGTGACACTCCTGATTCTTCTTATACCTTTCATTTCTTTTTCTTGTCTTACTACAAGATTTGGCTAGAATTTCTAGCTAGGATTGGCTAGGATTTCTAACACCCCCTGCGTCTCCATAACTTTACTTCCTGGCCAGTCATTTCCCTTGACACATTATCTATCCCAATTCATCTCTAGCTTGGAAACGCTACCTTGACAAGTCTTCTCTTGTTCTGCCATATTCTTAACTCACATATTGTTTGACCTCTCCCAGGCTGGCCCTTCTCCAATCTTCCCCACAAACCTGTGCACATTAAGAAATGAAGAATCCTTTTTTCCATCCCTTTCTTTTTCAAATCTGTTAGACTCTGATCTTCATTCGGACTTCAGCTTTTCTTCAGTTAACAGTCTAATGCTAACTATAACTCTAACCAAACCCAACTTCCCTCAAAGACAACCTAGAGGAGATAGGTAGAAAATTAACATTTACTGATGGGCCAGGCACTGCTGACATTTGCAACATGTATGTTTCACTCCAATGTTATAGATGTGGTAAGGGCAGTTCGAGATTGATCATATAACCAGCTGTGGTCATGCAGCTGAGATTCAGGGAGTCAATCCCAGTTATAGAATAGAAATTCAAATTTGACTGGACCTGAGGAGTGGAATGTGTGAATCTGGCAAAAGTAATTCAACACCATGTCACAAATACAACAGAGTTGCTAAACTCTGGTCATCTTCTCTCATCAAGACATTTACAAGGCATAGAATAACAAACATTTGCACTGAACTTTTGGTTTTCAGAACATTTCCTTCACAGTTTTATGGAGTAGGTGATTTTATTTGAATTTTACAGGAGAGGAAATCAAACCGCAAAGTGGTTAAAATATTTGCCGGAATTGCCAGGCGGCAGTGTCTTTCTATTTCTCTCTAGGAGAGTCCACAATTGCTCTTCTCGTAAAAGTCCGTACACCTCTTTTCTAGCTAACTCCGTTTTGTCTTTCATACCTCAGCTCGGTCATCATCTTTTCCAAGAAATACTTCCTGCAGTCACTCCCACCTTGTGCCCACCATCTGATTTAGATGCTCTTCCTCTGTGTTAACCCAGATCATCATCACCTTGTTTGCACTGTATCTTAACCGATGAAGCATTAACTTGTAAGGAAATCAGGGGCACATCCTTGCCTCGTTTAATTTTGTACTCAATAAATATTTGTCGAATAAAGGAATGACGTGAGCTGGAGCCAAGTCAGTGCTCCAGGGAGTCATTTTCCTGGGATGTTGCTCAGTCCTGGTTACACCTGGAGGCAAAACAGAAACCTCAGCCTCTTCCAGAGACAAATGCAAATAAAAGAGGATTCTCCCAGGAGCCATCGATCTCTGTAGCCAGGGGACATCAGAAATTCAAACCTGTGGGGTTTTAGACTAGATAACAAAGAAAGCAGCATAACTATGGAGAAGAGCGTAGGTTCTAGAGTCAGGCTTCTTGGATTTGAATCCTGACTTTACCATTTTCCAGCCGTGTGATCTTTGGCAAGTGACTTAGCTTTTCTCTGCTTGGGTTTTTAATCTCTCACACGTGGATAATGATGGAACTCATCTATATTAGTTACTTATTGCTGTGCAACGAATTATCCCCAAAACTTAATGCCTCAAAACAATGAACATTTATTATCTCACAGTTTCTGTGGGGCAGGAATTTGGAAAGGGCTCAGGTGAGTGCTTCTGGCTCTGGGTCACTGGTGAGGTTACAGTCAAGAAGTCGAGTAAGGCTGCCTTCATGTTGAGCCTTGACTGAGGTTGGAGGATCACTTTCCAAGGTGGCTCACTCAAGTAGCCGTTGGCAGGAGGCTTCAGTTCTTGCCACAGGGAACTCTCCTTATGACATGGTAGCTGATATCCCCCAGAGAAAGCAAGAGAGGAAGAGCCAAGAAGGAACTCCGATGACTTTTATGAGCTATTCTCAGAAGTCATACACTGTTACTTCCATGTCATTGTCTGTGTTAGAAGGACGTCACTAAGTAGAGCCCACATTCAAGGAAAGGGGAATCAGTCTCCACATTTTGAAAGGAAGAGTATCACAGAATTTGTGGACATATTTTAAAACCATCACACTATCTGGTAGAGTTGAGTGAGAATTACATGAGATAAGAATTATAAAATGCTTAGAACAGGACTTAAGCAGCACCTACCTTGAATTACCTTCCTCATGGGTTAGAAAGGATGGATGAACTGTCAATCTGAAGGCTTTGGCTTGAAAAATTACATTCCTCTAAAAAATGGAGCAAAGATATTGAAAGCTGGTGCCGTAAGCCATTAAAGTATTCAGTATAGTTCTTGACATGAAAAGTTGTTCATGTTTTGAATTTTTAAAAGCAGGTATAAAACAGCATGTACAGTATGATCTGGTATTTGTGTAATTATATACTTATACCTCTGTATGTTAATACATAGGGAGCATTCTGGAAGGAGGTTCCTCATAGTATTAATCATGGTTATCTCTGGGTGGTGGAATTTGTGTTAAGGTAAAAAAAAATGTGTGTGTTTTTCTGCATTGTTTGAATTGTTTTATACTGAGCATATATCTACAAAAATAAGAGAGGCATTTTCCAAAGAAAATAAAAAAGAAACCAAGTTGGAAGGAAGACACAAAAGGTGGAAAGGGTTAGGATGTTGTATTAGGACGTTGCTGCTCTGGGTGGGTTGGTTTGTTCCTTGTGATGTATATGATCGATAGGGTGTCCTCTGATCTTCAAGGTAGTTGTGAAGACCTGCATGTGCTGAAAGCAGGTGAGAGTTTGTGACTGTCCTTGCTTGAGGAGACATATATGTAAGAGAAGAAGGGAAGAGCGGAAAAGGAGGAAGCAAGGAGAAGAGGGACATCTGTGTAGCAAAGAGCAAAGACAGGGTGAATCTGCTGTTGACAGCAGAGCCTGAATGCCATCAGTTGCCTTGGGAAGAACAGCTTTACCTATAAAGGAACAGTATACTTGTGATGGGCACCCTATGGGCCCAGAGTGCCTTGAATATCCTTTATAATTGCACTTGCCACATTGGACTGAAATCTGTTCAATTGTCTCTCCTTAATAGACTTGCAAGCAGGTCCTGGCTTTCTAGCCCATTACACGGTTCCCAGCAGAGAGCAGGGTTCAATAATTTGGAGAATAAAATAGGCTAAATTATTTTTTTAAATAATGTCTTTCACAAATTGAAAATGTTTATGTCAGTTGACATTCAACTGAATAATTTATTCAAATGAAACAGAGGGAGTTAAAAATGTATATACTTTATGGGAAAAAATTAGAAACACTGCCCAAAGATGTTCTTTGAAAGGTTTAAATCTATCATTTGTCTCCCATTTGTTGCATCTGTTCTTTGTTCACCTTTTCCTTTTTTCTGCCTTCTTTTTTATTATTTGAAAAAAATTTTAAGATTCTAATATCTTTACTTATTTCCTATATTTTTTTCTTGAAGTGGTTGCACTGGGGCTTATAGTATACATCTTTAGCTTATGACAACCTGACTTTAAGTAATGTTATCCCGATTCATGTAGAAAATAATCTTATAACAATATATTTCCATTTCCTCTCTCTTGACCTTTGTGCTATTATTGTCATATATTTCACTTCTGCATTTGTTAGTAACCCCACAATGCCTTGTTACTATTTTTGCTTTAAATGGTCAGTTATCTTAAGTTATTTAAAAAGTAAGAAAAAATTGTATTTATCCACATATTTAACATTTTTCATACTCTTTATTTCTTTTTATAGATTCAGATTTCTATCAGGTATCATTTTCCTTCTGCCTAAAGGACTTCTTTTACCATTTCTTATATGTAAGTTTGCTAGTGATGAATTCTTCCAGTGTTATATGTCTAAAAAGTCCTTATTTCATTTTTGTTTTCAAAAGATTTTTGCTGAGTATAGAAGTCTAAGTAAGCAGTATATATATATATATATATATATATATATATATATGTATATATATATATATATTTTTTTTTCCCCCCAGTACTTTAAAGGTTTACTCCACTGTCTTCTGGCTTGCATTGTTTCTATGAGAAGCCTGCTATCATCCTTATCTTTGCTCCTCTCTACTTCATGTGTCTTCTTTCTCTAACTTCCTTGGCCTCTTTGAATTCTCAACTACTTCTCTTTAAATTAGACACGCTGTTGGGTTTCATCTGGGTCCCACCTCCCTCCCCGGTAGCCTAAAAACTCTTAAGCTATAAGCTAGGGCATTTATAGAGCTCACCTTATTTGTTTTTTTCTTCTTTCAGGGATCATTGTTCTATGTTGCCTGTTGTTCAATATCTGAAAACCATTATTTCATTATTTTTTTCTGATTTTTTTTCAGTTGTTTAAGGAAGGAAGATAAATCTGGTCTCTGTTACTCCATTCTGACTGGAAACAGAAGTTCTGAAATACTGAATCAGAAAAATGATACCAACTTCTGATTGCAAAACTCCTTACTCAAAATGGATTCGTAGTTTGCCTTAGCTTAGAATTATGAGTTCATGTTTGAAAATCTGTTTAGTGCCACAGTGTTTGACATTATCCCTTTTTCTCACAGGATACATTCGAACTGGATTTTTAAATCATTGTAAGCCAGTGATGAATCAGAGGTTACAGAATGCAATGTCGAATAAAAGTCTTCGAAAGAATTGCTTCAAACGACCAAAGAAAGAAAATTGATCTACCGCCTTAAAACCTTGATCTCGAAGAGCATACTGCACATGGTAGGAAGTGATAACTGGGGAAATTTATGTGGCTCTTAATGCACCTAAATGAAGGAATTGTCACTTTGTTTCTCAGAGGGCTTATACACCTGAGATTATTTTAATAACCCATAGTTTTATTAACATTTTGACATGATCACAAACGGGGAGAAACAGCGGTAGCTAAAGCCTGCTCATTGGTCACGATGACTTCTGAAGAAATGGCAGCTTCTGTCCTCAGACCTGTGACTCAGCGAAAAGTGGTATCTGCTCAGTCGGCTGTAGATGAAAGTAACGATAAGGTCTCGGACATCAGTGTTCCAAAGACGCATCCTGTCAGGCAGAGCGGGGAGACTTCTCATACCATCTCACAACTGACCAAACTTACAGAAGAACCTTCTGGAAGCAACTTGCCCCAGATTCTCTCAGTAGCAAGGGAGAAAATAACGAGTGACGAGAACAGTAATGAAGAGTGCTGGGAGAAAAGCATACCAGACTCTGTGAAAAACCTTAACGTTAACTGCAACAACATACTGAAAAACCATCAGTGTGGCCTTCCTCAGAGCCAGTTTTATGAAACGTGTGATTCTACCACAGAGGAAGGCCTGTGTTTGGAAACTGGAATCCCTTCTTCACTGGAAAGAAAGGTGTTCCCTGGAATTCAACTGGAAATAGACGGACCTCCCGCGGGCATTATTAGTCCATTAGGAGCTCAATCAGCCATCTTAGAGACGGGCAGGGCACACCCTGACAGCAACATGGCGGTATTTCACTTTCAGTATGAAGTTGACAGAAGAATGTCAGACACTTTCTGTCCCCTGTCGGATAACTTGATTTTGGATGATTGTGGAAACTGTGTACTACCTGCTGTTGGTGGGGAACAAAAGAACAATTACATGGCGTATACTTGTAAACTGATGGAATTGGCAAGTAACTGTGACAGTAAGAATAGGCAGCTGCAGTATGATCCTTGTGACCCCTTGAATGACAAATACTTGTGCTTTGAAGGCTCTTGCCCGAAGGCCGATGTAGTATGTTCAAGTGACATCTTTTGCGGGGAGGATTTTATGGACAGTCCACCTGCCAAGACCTTTCTGAGCCATTTTGAGGACTTCCCTGATAATTGTGAAGATGCAGAAGAAGATTTATTCAAAAGCAAGAAGGAGCGGTCCACTTGGCTAGTGAGGAGATTTTGTAAAAATGACAGGGAAGTAAAGAAATCTGTATACACTGGGACAAGGGCAATTGTGAGAACTCTGCCTTCCGGTCACATTGGGCTGGGGGCTTGGAGTCACGTTGATCGGAAGAGAAACGGTCTCTTACTGCCTTGTGGGAGAGTCATGGAACGGCTGTCAACAGTGGTGACGAGGCAAGATGGGGGCCAATGTCCGTCAGAAGCCCAGTGGTATCCGGTAAGAGTTAAAGTTTCTTTTGATCAATTCTTTAAAGTTGAGTTTTTAAAAATCCAAATCTCCGTTGTCTTAATTCATGAGAAATTTTCAGTTCTGGCAAATGACTCTTACAGGAAGCATTTGTAATTTTTGGAAACTAGTAGACCTAACAGATACTGGAATTGACAGCTATCAAGATTGTGTTAATGCCACAACAATATAAGTAACAAAATACACATACATACATCATCAGGATAGGAGAAATTAGGGAGAGCCCCTGGTTACTGTGCACAGGATTATAAGATGGAGACAACTGAGAGTGGGAAACGGGCTCCCTCAACTGATTGTCTAGTTGTGTCCTTTGGAGATATATGCTTCTGTCCTCTTCTACCATGTAGCTCATTGTTTGCTCTTAGGTTGCAAGGCCTAAAGGAACTTAAATCTGTTTTCCTCCGTTTTCTAGCCAATGCTCCCAGTTTCTTCCCCCTTCACCCTTTTTATGCCATAGGCCCTTTTGGCAATTTGGTAAAGTCTTTAAACTGAGAAGAGCACTTTTAAATGCATCAAACGAAGTACAAAGGATCATAAAAGACACAGATTATGTGGATATACGTTTATCAAGATAATTTTGAAATTGTAATATAGCAGAGTACCGTAATGGCATAATGCAATAATAGCATCTAGCAATGTGATAACAATCATAGTTTCAAAGTAGGATGAATGTTAGTAGGGAATGGTTTACCTGGGGCTTTCCCAGTTTTAGCACTGCAAGTCCCATGCTCTGGGAAGCCACTCAGTCTTGGGCAAACCAGGGCAGTTGGTCACCCTAATTGTAAATACTATTTTAGGTCTCTTCCGTGACTATAATATATGGAAATATCTGTGGTTTCTGTTGGTGGCAAAAAGCACAGGTACTGCCAGTATTACTGAAGTTTGTTGCTTACATTCATAATTGAAGGAAATTCTACATTTCTATTTGAGATTAATAAAAAAATTCTTTTTCATCCAACTTTCTGGGCTCTCTGAGTTCTATCCACAGTTCCCCCTGTTTAAGTTAAGATTCCTGCTTTAGAAATGCACACAATTAGCTGCCCACTCTTGGACCTGATCCTTGCATCGGAAGCCAGCACCATGTATCATCTCGGTTTTTCCCTTCTCTGGCTAAATAGCCCTACTTCCTTCAACTGATCTTCATGGAAGAGCCCTTTCTATAACTCTTGCATTTCAGTTTTACACAGTTCCTTAAAACCTGGCCCAGTAAATAAAACCTGGTCTAGAACATCCCTTTTATTGAAATATGACTAGTATATTTTTATTTTAATCATCATCAACCATGGGAGCTAATGTTTATTGTGCATTTTACATGTGCCAGGCATTGGGCCAAATAACTTACATACTTGATTTCATGCAGTCATCTCAACTACCTTCTGATATGGTCTGATTATTAACCCCATTGTATTGCTAAGAAAACGGAGTCTCAAGGAAATTCTGTACCTTGCCCACAGTCACTTAGCTAGTAAGTGGTATAACTAGGACCTGTAATCCAGGCAACTCACACTCTTAGTTTCTCGAGATCAAGAAAGATATAAAATTTAGATTAAGTTTTCAAAGGAACGAAAGAATTCTGTTCTTTTCACAGTATGTTGATTGAGTAGCCCCACTTACTAATGCTCATAGTATCTCAGACTTCTCGTGTTCCACACGGTGGCTCTGACCCTGGTTATGTGTTAGAATCAATGTCCAGGCTCCACCCCAGACCCTCTGAATCAGAATCACTGGGGTAGGGCACAGCATGAATAATTTCTCTAAGTTCCCCTGGTGGTTCTATGATTCTATGGAGTTGAGAACCACTGACCAGGAGCTTAAACTGAGCTTTTTGCTTTTTGGTCAGGACATTTCGGGAATATTTGCTCTGCCCTAAATTCCCTACCCGGCTCTGGTTCTCAGGAGTGTCAGGGCTGCCCTGGGAGCCTGCCTGAAAAGTGACAGCTTGCAGGCCCTTCTCTCTGTACATTTGATGGGCAGTTCAACCCGGCAAGTGTCAAGGGATTTGGTTTTGAATCTTCATCTGGTTCCTCATGAAACCTGAGTCAAGAGTTGGTGTGAGCTACCCACATGCTCCCCAGCTCTTCTGACAGAATTTTGTCCACCCAGGAGAAAAAAGCTCATTCCAGGCATGTGTGTCCTGCCTGCACTATGGTGACTTGTCCAGTGCTGACCATGAAACTGCTGCTGATGGCAACATGTCAACCCACTTAAAAATGCATTGATTTTAAAATCCATGTACACTTGAAATTGAACATTAAGAACACAACAGAAATTTAAATACAGCAAAGTAAATGGAAGTAGATGGCTTGAAACCATTATCAGAGTTCCCCACACACTTATACAGTCATGAGGGTCATGAATCTGATGTCAATTTCAGAATAATTTTTGGCATGCCTTTATTCATTCCTCCAGTTTCTGGAGCCCTGCCACTTCTTCTGAGAATGTTCACTGGTCCCTAGCTCAAACCTGTCCCTTTCTGTCTGTCAGAGGCCTTGGGATGGGTAATTTCCAAAGAAAAGAACCAAAGAGATGATGCAAATCATCTTTTTCCTGCTTCTTAGTCTCTGGAGGCTGGGAGAGCCTGCCACACCTCCTGCAGAGTAAACCTCAGGAACTTCTCTCTCCTTCTCTCTGTCTGGGCTTCCTGGAGGCTGTGGCCATTTTTATTAACCCCAAAGATGAAGCTGGGGGATGGGCCAATTGTCCTCCTGTTCATTCATTTGTTCGTTCTTTCTTTTTTTTTGTAGTTAATTTACAATGTTGTGTTAGTTTCTGGTGCACAGCAAAGTGATTGTTTTATTTATATATATATATTATTTTTCATATTCTTTTCCATTAAAGATACTGAATATAGTTCCTTGTGCTATACAAGTATGACATTGTTGCTTATTCTCCTATCCTTTCTTAAGGGTAATTTCTGAAAGGGAGAGCCTTTTTTGAACACTCAAACATGGCAGGAATGAATCAGTATTTTCTGAAGTATCATATTGTCTCTGCATCTCATTCTTTAGTTTGAGTCTGGTGGAAATCCTTCTCAAAAGTTGCACAGATGAATTATAGCCCCTTTCCCCCTGCTCCTGTAAATTCCATCCTCCACCTAAAAAAACTACAGACCCCCAAGGTTATTCTCCTGTTCCTGTTCTTCGATTATTTCATGTGTCCGTCCTAGCTCTCCAATCAGATTGTAAGTTTATTAAGGTCAAGAAATGGCCCTACCTTTTGTATACTCTCCATAGTGCAAGCACGATGCCAAGTATTAAGAAAACAGGACAATGCCATGCTTACAATCATGGTCTCTGGAGTCAGTCGCCCTGAATTGAAATTGTGACTTTGACTCCAACACCTACTGGCCATGTGACCTTGGGCAAGTTGTTTAACCTCCTTGTCCCTAATTGCCTTAAAGGTAAACTGGGAATAATGGTTCTTGGGGGATTAAATGAAATGCTACCATAAAGTCCTCTGCACGGTGCCTGGCCCCTCTTCTCGCCCGGGGCTGTTATCTTGCGCTTTGTCATGAACTGTCCCCACCTCCTTCTACTCTTTGGTGCCTTCTCGCACAGGGATGTTTACCGTGGTATGCATTTGAAGGTATGTCCTTCCATCTATGATGTGGTAGCTTGCTTAATCCCTCCCACACGTTTAGAGTATGTGTTATTTGTCCAATTAGTTCCTTTGCCTCACATTAAAAATTTTTTTCTTGAATGCCTTCGTCAAGATAACCCAATTAATTTATGTTTGCACAGCTGTGCAGGGAAGAATGGATTTCAATGGGAGACATTAATGAGGATTAATGCTTGCTGACTGACTAACCATATTGGTATCTTCCTCCTCCTGCCTGTAAAAAATTAAAACCTACCCCTTATTCAGTTACAACCCCCCTTGCCTGCTTTCAGTTTATTGGCTCAACAAGACGGCATATTTTGGCAAGTGGCTGAACTCTCCAGGTTAAATGTTGGTTAAAGGTGCTTTTCCTTTAAAAAAAAATTCTCCCCTTGCCCGAATTTTGGGGAGTTTTAAGTACCTAGAGTTATTCTGAATATGAAGTACAGGAGGATCCTGCGTCTGCTGGAATCACTCATGTAACCTAGTTCTCCGTGCACTGAATGATGAAACATGGAGAATGTGAAGGTGGCAGGGCAGACAGCCCACCAGGTCCTGTTTTATTGCTTCATTTGTTTCCCTGCCTTGATCCACAAGAGGATTTACCGTGAAAGAATATATACAACAAAATAGAAAAAATGAAGTTTTACTTTTTAGAAATCAGACTAGGAAAACTAAATTAAAAACCAGCTTCTATGTTGCTATTCCCTGTTCTGCTTTCTGCCTTCTAAAATGTGTCTTTCTCCTTCACATTTTATTCTGTTCTCTAGCAGAGAAAATTAAACTTAAGAGGCAGTGAAAAATATTCGCGTGTTTAACATAAATGCCTTTGTCAGCACATATGTCCTGGATTCTTTATTTTCTCTATTATGTGTAAAGGGACCAACCGATAATAAATTCATCTTCTAAGTTGTAACTGTTATGGATGATCAAATATCCATTGAGCCCTGCTGTCCAGTGTTGTAATAGATGGCAGTTGAAATAGCAACATGTCTTGTTTTCTTATCTGGAAATTTGGTCTCCCTGCAACTTGGGTACAGTTGGACCTTGAAATAATTAAAATTTCACAGGGTGCCCAGGTAAGCTGAAAGCCTGTGCTTGGGGACATGCCAGGCCTCCTCTTCCATTACTAAGGGTTATGTCAGGGTCATGACATGGGTATAGGACGATGCTGGCCCCTTCCTGCTGAGCACAGTGAAAGGGAATCCAGTTCCCGGCCAGCCCCTGTGCAGTTTAGTCACATCTAGTGCATCAGTGGAAAATGTGATGGGCTGTCAATAGGACAGCTGTCACTTATTAGCTTCATTGGGGCCGTTTAGAATGAATTTACTTCCACATCTCGGTAGTCACACCAGCTCTTTGGCTAGGATTTGGCAATAAAAGAGAAACAAAAAAAAAAGAAATGAAAAACACTGACCCTGGGCCGTAGTTTAAGGTGAATGTATTCATGGCCACTGTTACTCTTTTTTTTTTTTTTTAAGATTTGCTATAAACTGTTATTCTTATGTTAGCTTTGGGACACAATCAGATTAGGATGTTTTTCGTGTTCTTCCTTTTCCCCAGATGTCCTGCATAATGAGAATTAGCAGCTGGAGAGGCCTGTCCCATCCCTGGAAATGGGCTGTGGTTAAAATGTGGCCTGAAAAGAATCAGAACCCGTGGGCAAAGATAAGAGCATCAGATGGAGGCCTGATCTAACCCACACTGTGCATTTTTTACACAGGATGAACTCAGGCTGCCCATAGAATGACTTCCCCATAGTCATGAGTGATGAAGTGGCCCTCTTCCCCCCCCACCGCCCCTCCCTACCTCCCCCGGGAGCTGACTCAAGTACAGCAGTCCCCTTAGGGCTTATAGGCCTCCTGGAGTGATGCGGATTCAACACTCAAGGACTGAAGCATTTTTGGCAGTGGGGGGAGGGGGTGGTGACCGTCCCCTGACCCTCCATGACTAGACTAAC
The DNA here is from genome assembly GCF_949987515.2 of Delphinus delphis. Lineage (NCBI taxonomy): Eukaryota > Metazoa > Chordata > Mammalia > Artiodactyla > Delphinidae > Delphinus > Delphinus delphis. The sequence continues at coordinate 32,708,766 of NC_082698.1, read as the reverse complement.
TCATGGCTCAGGCAGGATCTTCCCTGAAAACCTCTTCTCGGACAATGGTGCTAGGGTCATTTTCTGACCCTGAAGAGCCCCATGCAGTAGTTTTTTGTTGTAGCAGCGGGCCTGGATACATTCAGAGCCTCAGGTTAAACAAGCGTCTTAACAGAGCTCAGTTATCCAAATCCCTAACCCCATCACTCAGCCCTTGAACCCCAACCCCTTCCCTCTCATTCAGGCCATCACCCCTCAAATCCTCAGAAAGAACTCAGCAGAAAACCACCTCTGCCTTTAGCAACACAAGGACACAGTGATCTTCAAGGAGAGCCCATACGTTGAAACCCAATAGACCTCCTTGGAGGGAAGGAGAAATGCTTTGATTTTTTTTTCCTTTTTAAAATGGCTTTATTGAGATACAATTCACATAGCATACAGTTTACCTATTTAAAGTATATAATCCAGTGGTTTGGGGTATATTCACATATGTATGCAATCATCTCCACAATTTTAGAACATTTTTATCACCTCAGAAAAAACCCCGTACCCTTTAGCTATCACCCTCCATTCTCTCCATCCCTTCCCCCCTCCCCCAGCCCTAAGCATCCACTAATCTACTTTCCATGTCTATAGATTTCCCTATTCTGGACCTTCATATGAATGGACTCATATAGTATGTAGTCTTTTGTGATTGGCTTCTTTCACTGAGCATAATATTTTCAGGGTTCCAAGTTCATAGCATGTATTAGTACTATGTGAGTTCTTTCTGCTGAATGATATTCCATTGTATGAATATACCACATTTTCTTTATCCATTCATCAGTTGCTGGACATTGTTTTTTTTTCTGCTTTTTGGCTGTGAACTTTCGTGTACAGGTTTTCGTGTAGACATATATTTTCTTGAGTGTATACCTAGGAGTGGAATTGCTGGGTCATATAATTGTGCTTAGCTTTTTGAGGAACTGCCAGACCTTTTTCCAAAGCAGCTGCAGCTTTTTACATTCCCACCAGCAATGTGCAAGCGTTCTAATTCCTCCACGTTCTGACCAACATTTCTTAGTGTCCATCTTTTTGCTTATAGCCATCCTAGGGGGTATGAAATGATATCTCATTGTGGTTTTGATTTGCATTTTCCTGATGGCCAGTGATGTTGAACATCTTTTCATGTGCTTGTTGACCATGTATGCATCTTTGGAGAAATGCCTATTCAAATCCTGTGCCCATTTAAAAAAATATTTTTTTAATTTTTGAATTCTTTACGTATTTTCGATATAAGTCCATTATCAGATTGTGATTTGCAATATATAGCTAGATACATGTATAGGTATAGATATAATGAATGGAAGTCAAGAGGGCAGCAAAGAAGGCTTCCAATTTTAATGCACAGTGAATCTTGTTAAACCTTTCCTTTGGATATTGATCTCATTCTTAGTCTTTCTTACACTACCCGACCAGCAACAACTTTCAAGTAAAACTTTCTATCTTCCTTCTCCCCACAATTCTCTCCAAACTCCAGTCTGCTTAGTTTCTCCTTCCTCTTCTGCCCAAGCTTTTTATCATGCATATAGGTCATTTTTCTAATTATCCAAATTCTGCTCCACAGAGCAGTGGCTGGGAACCAGATTGTTTCCTGCAAACTTGTGCATCACAGGGAGGCATTGAGGAGGATGTCACCACTTCATAGTAACATGCTCCATCATGCACAGGTGCAGCAGGGCCAGGCCTGGGCTGAGACAAGCAGGTGCCTAGGGTGCAAAATTTAAGGAGGCAGGGTCTTGCAAGTGCCAACCCTGTACTTATCAGTGAGCGCCTCCTTAAATTTTGAGCCCTAGGCAGCTTACTTGTCTCACTCTAGTTCCAGCCTTGGGTATGAGGGTCTAAGAGTATCTTTGCTTTAGAAATGCGTATTATCTTCCTAGTTCAGGAATGGCCTTGACTAAACACCCATATACCTTAATACAGATATTCTTAAAATATAAGTTAAGAATGGTTCCTCATTTTTATTTTTATTTTATTTTATTTTTTCTTGTGGTACGCGGACCTCTCGCTGTTGTGAGCTCTCCCGTTACGGAGCACAGGCTCCGGACGCACAGGCTCAGCGGCCATGGCTCATGGGCCCAGCCACTCTGCGGCACGTGGGATCTTCCCGGACCGGGGCACAAACCCACGTCCCCTGCATCGGCAGGCGGACTCTCAACCACTGCGCCACCAGGGAAGCCCTGGTTCCTCATTTTTAAAGGGTTCAAAAAAAATCACGAGAATAATAATATTTCATAACATGTGAAAGTTATAAGAAATTCAAATTTTACTCTTCACCAATGAAAGTTATTGGAACACAGTCACACCTGTTCCTTTATGTGTTGTTTACAGCTGATTTCTCCCTGTAACAGCAGAGTTGAGTAGCTGCAATCCAGACTGTATGGCCTGCAAAGACTAAAATATTTATGATCTGGTCCTCTACAGCAAGTTTGCCTTCCCCTGGCTTAGAACACCCCTTTCTACCTGGCGAATTCCTACCCATCCTTCCTTCCTGAGCTTAGATTTCACATTCTCTCCATGGTCTTTACTACCAGTCCCCTCCCCCTACCACGGATCCCAGTACAGAGTTTCTCTGACAGTCAGTACTCAATACGTATTTCTTGAATGACTCCCTGAATTATAAATGAATAAAGGCGGTTTCCACCCACTTACGGTGTCTTCTCTCCTTCCCCAGACCCAGTGCAAGCTTGTTAGCTATCCTTCCCCTGACCCTCAGAGCTTGGAACCAGTTCCTTAGTGCAGTGCCTAGGACAGAATCAGAATTTTCCATTGATATTCAAAGGATCTTTTTCAGTCCTGTGAACCCAGAGATCCATGCTTGTCACCTCCACAGATTTTGCCAAAAAGACAAAGAAGGGACATGTTTGGACCTCCTTGTTCCTGGCCCACCATTTCAACTGGCTGTAAAGACCTTTGAGAAAGTTTCCAAATGTTTTGTGTTTATAAGGGAACACCTGATTCTGCTGTTATCCGCAATGGGCCAGGGAGGAAAGAAAGCCCCCTCCTGTCAAGACCCAGGAGCTCTGTCCCTGCCCTTCAGAACCCCCAGCCCGTACAGGCAGATTTCCGTCATGGACCAGAGGGGATCTAGCTTCTGTTTCTCAGTCACGGTCAGGGATGATGTTGGTGGTAAAGCGATGGGGACAGCATGCCATGTTTGTTAGTTGAGGAGATCATTGTTGGCGTTTGGGAGGTGTTTGGCCAGTTCCTTCAAACCATCTGACCCCTTAATACTCTCAATAATAGACTTGAGGTAGCACCTTCCCACCCCCAAAAAAGACCTAAGTACCAGTTCCAGCTCTACTATTAACTGGTTGTGTGACCTTAAGCAAGTCACTTTAGGACCTGGGATTTTAATTCCTTTGGGTATAAAGGAAATCGAGGGCAGGCATGGACTCATTGCCTACTTCGTGTCAGACACTGTGTATATGATTTGCAGATATTAACTTAATGTTTCCTGTTAAAAACCCCAGCAGGCTATGACTTGTTGATTTAAGTCCCAGCCATGGATTTTGGGGTGAGTGTTCTGCCTCACCCAGAACTACCTCCTGGAGGTTTGATTTGGAGAGAAACTTGTCACTCAAACACTTGGAGTAATGGCAGGACAGAGGAGAGATGCTCCTTCATCACTGGCTAAGCACTGAAATGCCTGGAGCAGTACATCAGCGAGCACTTAGTGGGCTCTCACAGGGTGCCAGGCCCTGGGCTTCCCAGATGTCTTTGCTCTTTTCCCTCTCGTAGAGAGCAACTGTCTACGAGACTGATATTATGAACATCCTCATTTCATGCTCATGATAAGTAACGGGACCAAGCTCACACAGTGTCAGGACTTGAACCCAGGTCTGCCTACGTCCATAACCCATGCTCATAACAGCTCCTCAGAAGTTTCCCTGGAAGATTCTGATGTAACTCACCCCGGTAACTTGGCAGAGGTTCTGCTCTCTTATTAAATGTGCAAATGTTGAGCTGGATGAATCCTTGAGCTGTTTCTTTCTTCAAATGTGAGTTGGGTGTGACCTTTGGATGAAATGGGAGACGTGGGGAACAATACCAATTCTTAATGTGAGGGGCGTGTTGGCTATTGAAATGGCTAAGATTTATTTTTTATGACTCAGCCTGCAAGGGGGAAGAAACCAAGCCCGAAGGTTTGAATTTTTTACTGAATTGCTGTAATTTAGAAGGACATTTTAAAAGTTTTATAAGTAAGTAAGCAAGAACAAAGTCCAAAGCAAACTGCACACATCTGACTCAGAATCTATAGCTTATTCATGATCACACTGAAATAACCAAAACTAGCGGGAACATAATTCAGTATTTTTCCATTTTAATTTCAAGTTTTCTCTGACCCTTCAAAGATTCTGAGCAACTGACCTGAGTATGAAAAACATTACTCAGTAACATTTCTTTCCATAATCACACCATTAAAATGAAGTTTTCGCCTACTTCACAAGGTTGTGGGGCTGGAGAAAAAAAATGAGTTGGTTGTGTATTCAAGTGCTTGGCCAACGTTATGAAATCTCCCCCCAGTTACAACTTTTATTACTCCATGCTCTGAGGATTCAGAGTGAGGTACCTGGAGAAAAAGGGACTCAAAAACTACTGCAGACGCAGCAAAACAAAACCAGAATCAGCTGTATCCTTTCAGAAATGCTGCAAGCATAGAGTGTGGAACCTGCTTGCCGAAATCTGACCTTTGGTTTCCCTTTCATGGTGCCAGCCTAGTTTTAATAACGTCATCTTCAACTTGAGACTGGGTAACTTTTATCACCGACACCTAGTTGGTCTTATCCCTATGTTTTGATAGAATAAGGAATCAATTTTTTCAGTAGACCATGCTGAGTAGCCTAGCTTCAGAAAGATTTAGCACCAAATTATAAATGGTGAAACTTTAATAGTGAGTGTGGATGTGTCTCGAGAGCCAGCATGTAGGAGTTTGGCAGTGGGAAAGCCACATGACTTCAGTTTTTCCAGATTGTGTACCCTTCCATCAAATAGTAATTCCTTAGCCTTGAAAGACTCTTCCAGAACAAGGGGAAAGTTCATTTGAGTTCTAAATCGGTGAATCCAAAACTTGTTTGGTAGCAAATGCATTATTTTTCTTTTCAATTAGGCCATGAAAATGGTCTCAGGCCCTGGATGGACCAGCCAGTTCTTCTTCTGATGGCCACAAACCAAATATGGGCACCGTGATGATGGTGGGACTGGCATGACTGATATTTTGTGAGGGTAATTCCATTATTGCAGCAACCATATTTTCCAAACAAAAAGCTGGGAACTTTTTATTGAGAGGAGAGAAGGGCAGAATATTTGAAATTGAGGCTGATCCAGGAAATCCAGAATGATTAGACTTGGTAGTTGTGGATCACAACTTAAAGGAAAAGCATTGTGAGTGAACTAGTGCAAATCTAATTTGTTGCTAGAAAAATCAGGAACCTCAAAATGAATGACTTGATAATGGCGGCAAAGAATTGTCCACATGTAAAGATAACACATTAGAAACCCAGAATGGGGATCCAGCAAGTATTTTTCCCAAAGTTTTTGTTTTTCTGTATTTTGGCAAGTATTTGGTAGTTGCCATGATTTGTAAGTGTGAGGTAATTAAATAGATTTATTTTAAACACCAGGACATGTGCAGCTAAATAAGGGTTTTCTTTTTCTGAGGAATCATCTCAAAAGGCTCTCTCTGTTTTCCGTTCATGCTGCCATTATGCAAAATGTCTTCATCCTTTGAGCTTGGATTGAAATTTTCAAAACAGTCCATTCAAGCATCCTGGTTAATGGTGGTTTGGATCAGTATTGATGTGTGACTATGAAAGATAGGATTGGTTTTATTGAGGGTCTTATAAACTGACCAGAGGTGAAACGAGGTGTCTGACAATGTTTTGAGCAAAGGTAAAATTACAAGTCCTGCATATAAAACAACTTCAATGCAAACTTGGCCATTGTTTCACAGTCTGGCTCACAGCTTCCCTTCAGCATTGATGGATAGTTCAGAGGCGTCCACAAACCCATAACGCACCTTTGGTTTGGACTCAGCCTCATGAGCACAAAGCTCATGCCAGAGGGCAGGTTGAAATTTGGCCCCATCTTCTTCATCCCTCTTGGCCAGGTGCCCTGATACAGGATGCCACACTCTCAACCATATGTGATGATCCTGGGTAGTACCATGTGGAAGGGAATCAGAAGAGCTACTGAAGCCCAAAGCTACAGTTGTTTTTTCTCTTAGATTCATACATTATGTGCTCAGCATGGTGCAATCTGTTGAGTTCCAATGGTCTGAAATATAAACAAATTAAATTGGTCCAGTGTGAATGCTTTTCTAGGTGAATATAAAATAAGTATTTGGTAACTTTATGAACTACAGAATTCTTGAGCTGGAAGGCCCATCTTTTTTTTTTTTTTTTGCCGTACACGGGCCTCTCACTGTTGTGGCCTCTCCTGTTGCGGAGCACAGGCTCCGGACGCACAGGCTCAGAGGCCATGGCTCACGGGCCAAGCCGCTCCGCAGCATGTGGTATCTTCCCGGACCGGGGCATGAACCCGTGTCCCCTGCATCGGCAGGCGGACTCTCAACCACTGTGCCACCAGGGAAGCCCAAGGCCCACCTTTTATAACTTTATTCAGCTCCTCATTTTATAGATAAAGTAGCCAAGCCCCTAGACAGGTGAAGCTATTTAACCAGGTTCACATAGCTAATGGTGGAAGACACAGAGCTAGAAACTGGATCTCTAAAGACTGTCTTCTCATCTCTAAAATAGGATAAAAATGTGTGAAACAGCCTGTCACATAGTAGGTGGTCTGTTAATGTCAGCTGATTCTGAACCTAATGCTTTAGGGTTCCTGGGATGCCTAGGGTTCCTGGTACAGCACCTGGCCTAGAAGAGTTTATGGTGGAATGGTAGAGGCCAATATGTCTGTGCTATCTTTCATTTATTGCACCATTTTCCCAGATTGTAAACAACTTTGGTTGGTGCATAGTTCATCAGGTTTTTCCTGTGTTCTCTGGTCTATTCCAGGTTTCACGGCTTATTCTGTCTTCAGTTCTTTAAGAAACTGGCTCATCTTGTTGCAATAACATTGTCAGTGCTTTAAGTATTCAGAGATGCCCTTTTAGCTTGAATGTAGCCAAGATTTGTGAGTTCATTTCTCCCCTTAGTCCAGTTCTTTCCATCCTTCACTTGGCAGGTAGCTCTCTCTGGTTAATGACTGTAAGTTCTTCAAAGCATCCAGAACAGCCGTGGGATCCCTCCCAGTCTCTCAGGAGGATATTTCCCCCTTGTTCTTTTTCTCTTATTTATGGGAAGCAGCGCCAACTGTGAGACACTGAGCCCAGCGGGAGGGGCCAGACCTGGCCCAGGAAGAGCTAGTATGGCCTGAGCTGCAAGGAATCCAGCCAGGAATCCCAGACTCATAAAACGTTAGCACTGGAAGGGCCGTGGAGACCATCAAGTCCAACCTTTCATTTTACAGAAAAGGAAACTGAGGCTCAAAGAAAGGCAGAGGCCTTGCCCAGGTCTGGTCAGGCATTGATTTCAAAGCCAGGCTCTCAAGCCAACTCTTCTCCCCTGTGTCAGAAGCCAAACGCTATTTCTGACCCATAGGTATGGGGCTGAATTGATTGTATTATGTCAGTTAAGTTACTGAAGGCTTAAGCCTCCACAGTGGTTAAGTGAGCTCAGGAGCTAGAGTACCTGGGTTAAAATTCTGACTCTATACTTACTAGCTCTGTGACCTAATGAAAGTTACTTAACCTCTCTGTGCCTCTGTTCCCTCATCTCTAAAGTGGGGATAATAGTTTTACCTACTTCTTTGGATTGTAAAAATTAATAAGTCGTTATAGCTTAAATGATAACATATGTTAATGATAATGTTCTTTTTTTTTAACATCTTTATTGGGATATAATTGCTTTACAATGGTGTGTTAGTTTCTGCTTTATAACAAAGTGAATCAGTTATACATATACATATGTTCCCATATCTCTTCCCTCTTGCGTCTCCCTTCCTCCCACCCTCCCTATCCCACCCCTCCAGGCGGTCACAAAGCACCGAGTCGATATCCCTGTGCCATGCAGCTGCTTCCCACTAGCTATCTACCGTACGTTTGTTAGTGTATATATGTCCATGCCTCTCTCTCGCCCTGTCACAGCTCACCCTTCCCCCTCACCATATCCTCAAGTCCGTTCTCTAGTAGGTCTGTGTCTTTATTTAATGTTCTTAATTTTAAAGCATTTAGACAGTACCTGGCACTATTGTTGTTGTTTCTCAAGCCTCAATTTTTAACCAAAACTCTGTGTTATCTCCCCATAAATAGAGATTTTTCTCTAGGGACCCTGACGAAATAACTCTAAATTGTGGGGTATAGTGTCTGCTGTAAGAGTGGGAGGAAGATTTGTGTAGCCTGAGAAGACTTCCTGGAGGAAGTGGGATATCTGCTGAGTCCTGCTAGGTGTTAGGATTGCTCATCTTCCAGCAGTGAGAAAGCAAAATATTCCATCACAGGAAGACTGACCACCTTTCTCACTTGCAGGAGTCCATGTGACTTATTCCAAATATAACGTTGATTTCAGAGGCCTTCTGCCATTTTGCCTTAGTGATTTTTCCCCCAAAGACATTACTTCACCTAAAACTTAAAGTGATGTAAAATTAGCTTCTATACTTTGCAAAAAGTTTTTGACAACACCTGTTGATGTGAGGAGGCAGAGGACCAGTTTGTTTATGTGTTTGTTTTTGTAGTTGGCCATTTTCAATAATGAAATAAGTCATAAACTTATCAGCCGACTAGATGATGGTTAGCATTGTTTAGCAATAAAGAATTTTTTAACTGAGGTATGTGCATTCGTTTTTTATACATAATGGTATTGCACAGTTAATAAACTACAGTATAGTGTAAATGTTGAAATCATTTGGACAAATACCATATAACTTTTTTAAAAAATTTATTTATTTTTGGTTGTATTGGGTCTTCGTTGGTGTGCACTGGCTTTCTCTAGTTGTGGCGAGTGGGGGCTACTCTTCGTTGTGGTGCACGGGCTTCTCATTGTCGTGGCTTCTCTTGCCGCGGAGCACGGGCTCTAGGCACATGGGCTTCAGTAGTTGTAGCACGCAGGCTCAGTAGTTGTGGCTCGCGAGCTCTAGAGCGCAGGCTCAGTAGCTGTGGCATGGGCTTAGTTGCTCCGCAGCATGTGGGATCTTCCTGGACCAGGGCTCGAACCCGTGTTCCCTGCATTGGCAGGTGGATTCTTAACCACTGAGCCAACAGGAAAGCCCAATACCATATAACTTTTATATGCACTGGGAAACCAAGAAATTTGTGTAACTCGCTTTATTGTGATATTCACTTTATTGCAGCAGTCTGGAATCATATCTGTAATATCTTCAAGGTATGCCTGTATTGTGTTGGCTGTTAAAAGCCCTTTTCCTTTCCATATATACTGTAGAATCAGTTTCCTGAGTTCTACAAAATAGCTTACTGGGATTTTGATTGGGACTGCCCTGAATCTACAGATCAGGTTGGAAGAACTGACATCTTAACAGTGTTGACTCCTTGTCCATGAACATGGAATATATCTCCATTTATTTAGATCTTCTTTGATTTTTTGTTGGCGTTTTGTAGTTTTCCACATATAGGTCATGTATATATTTTGTACTTATAGCTAAGTATTTAATTTTTGAGGTATATTGTAAGTGGTATTTTTTAAAATTTCAAATTCCAACTGTTCCTTGCTCATATATAGGAAGCATTTGACTTTTGTACATTAACCTTGTATCCTGCATCCTTTCTATTACACTCACCTTTCCTTATTGGGGGGTCAGTTTTGGGGGATTTTCTACCTTGAAAATCATGTCATCACAAATAAAGGCATTTTTATTTTTTCCTTTCAAAAAAAATAATAAATAAAAAAATAAGTTTATCAGCCGAAAGTAATGCTAGGGCCTTGAAATACCCTGTATGCCCTCTTTTGGCCCTCTCATGCCTCTGCCTATCCCCTTTCCCCCCAACCCAAGTATATTATCCTCAATCCTTTCCATTATTCCCTTACTTTTCTTTTTATACAGTGTTGTTGCATCTACATGTATTCTTAAGAACTATACATTTTTACTAAATAGCTATTGAAGCTATTATGAATAGTGCTATTCTGTTCCCTACTAGCCTCTAAAGCCTTTGCCTGATCTGGTTCTCTCTTCCTGTCATGTCCCCCTCACTTCACTACTTAAGATTCTGGCCATTTTATAAAACCTTGTTAAGTACATCCCATCCCTTTTGTGAACCTTTCTTAGGCTACCACAATATACCAAGTTACTCTGTCAGGGCTTCAAAACTTATAGCCTGTGAGTTGAACCCTAACTGCAATACTCAGAAGATTTTTGCCAAAAAAGTTTTACAAAATAATTATCATCTAGCAAATATGTACTAATAGGGTATAACTACTTGCCATGAAGAAATCTGAGAAGTTTTTCCTAAACATGTAAACACAGAGTCATATGCAAGGAAAGGAGGAAGTAAGAGGTGTCCAAGAGTTTGTGTAAGTCAAAGAAATGTTTGGGATAACTAACTTCCATTTCATTCTTCTTTAGGAGAAAGTGTAGGCCAGGTTCATAGTATGATGTGATGGAGAAAACGATCAATGTTGTTAATGACGTATGTGTTTTTGCTCTTAACTATTGCCAGTTTACGGGATGGGATACTTGGAAGAAGTTGAAACAGAGTGTTAACATTTAGTTTATTTTAATGCCGTCAGATGGCTAGGCAATGGAAACTTGTTGAAAAGATCTCCTCAACTACTTTTTCAGATTAAGGATGCTTAGGGACCAAAAGGCTTTATGAATTAGTGAGTGGTTTGAAATGCATCGTTTTCTTGCTAATGGGACAAGACATCTGAATATACTGAATTAAAAGATGTTAAGGTAAAAGCAAAATCCAAACCAAACAAATAAAAGTAAGCATAATGCTGATTTGCTCAAACAATTAAGATATTCAGAGTCAAATTGGACATAGCATTTGAACATTTATTGATTCATTCATTCATTCAGCAGTTATTTATTGAGCTACTACTAACTACTATGTGCCAGGTTCTATTAATGAACTAGAGAAACAATGAACAAAACAGAAATGCCCCTGCCCTCTTGAAGTGTATTAGTTGGGATATAGGTTCTGTTGTCTTTAACAGTGACCAAAAATAAAAATAGCTTAAATAAGATAGAAGGGGCTTCCCTGGTGGTGCAGTGGAATCCGCCTGCCAATGCAGGGGACATGGGTTCGAGCCCTGGCCCAGGAAAATCCCACATGCCGCAGAGCAACTAAGCCCGTGTGCCACAACTACTGAGCCTGCACTCTAGAGCCCACGAGCCACAACTACTGAGCCTGTGGCCTGCAGCTACTGAAGCCTGCGTGCCTAGAGCCCATGCTCCACAGCAAGAGAAGCCACCACAATGAGAAGCCTGCACACTGCAACAAAGAGTAGCCCCCGCTCACCTCAACTAGAGAAAGCCCGTGCGCAGCAACGAAGGCCCAATGTAGCCAAAAATAAATATATAAAATAAATAGATTTTTTAAAAATTATATAAATAAGATAGAAGTGTTTCTTTGTCACTTAAGAGTGCTCTGTGGTTATTTTAAAATTCTGCCCTACCACATCATTCTGGGACCCAGGCTCCATCTGGTATATTTCCCTCATTCGCATGGTCCAAGATGGCTCAACACTTCGTCCATGTTCTCAACAGTAGGAAGAAGAAAAGCAGGAAGAAATGGCATGCCCACTCCTTTTAAAGGACTGTATTGTCCAGAGATTGTCCACATCACTTTCCAAAATATTCCATTGGCCAGAATTTTGTTACATGGACACTACCTAGCTCCAAGGGAAGCTGGGAAATATAGTCTTGATTCTGAAAGATCATGTACTCAGATAAATTCAAGGGCTCTGAGTCCAGGGGAGAGTGGATAATGAAGGACAATCAATAGTCTCTGTTATGTTCTAGTAGAGGGGAAAATACCATAGGCAAAACACAAATAAATAGATATTATACAGTCAGATGGTGATACGTGACAAAGCAGGATACATAAATAGAGGATAAAGGGAAAAGAGATGCTATTTTAATAAGAGAGATGAGAGAAGAATTCTCTGATTAGGTGATATTTTATCAGGAGGCATATGGGGCATGTATAACTCCACCATTTATACCTGTTCTTAAGCTCATGGACCTGCAGAGCTACTTAGAAGGAATTGAAATCGTAATTGCAGAAGAGATTCACAGCCTTTTGTGAGTAAGAATGTGCTTTAAGACTTTGCCAGTCGCGTTGGTGTATCTGGGTGATCAAACACCTGCTTCACCATTGTTAGCTCATTTTCAGAGAAACTGATCCATCTGAAAAGAAACTAGGATACATCATTCCTTACATTTTGGTGGTAAGCATACACATCCCAGAACTAGCCCTGGTCACACACAGGGCAATGTTGGAGACCCACGGGCATTATGAAAGTACACTCTTTATCATAAGAGCACTATTAGTCAAACCTAAAATCACCGTTAGTAAAATAAACCTGGATTCAGAATTGAAATGTGCTGAGACTGAATACAGTCCTTAAGAATACAGTCCATAATGCTTGAGGATAGTTGAGCATCCATATTCTTGTTACCGAAACTCAGGTCCGGCTGCTTGCCACTCAGAAACCAATACCTGAGAGGCAAATGTTGGTAGAAAGGAAAGTTGGCTTTATTCTGGAGGCTGACAACCAGGGGAGAGGGGTGGACTCATGTCCAAAGACCAACTCTCACCTGCTGATCAGTAGGAAAGAGCTTGCTTCAGGGGTGTGTAGGTAGAGGGAGGGGGCTATGTGCAGAACAGCACAGTCAGCTCTGACAGTTGTCTTGAAATTAGTCAGTGGACTGATCAGTGTCATCTTGATTGTTTAAGTACAGTTAATTTTCAGTCCCAGGGTCAGTTCGTTCCCATTTCTTTGAGGCCAGTTCCCAGAATTGTGGCAGCTTATGTCATGGGTACAGTCTGGTCATCATGTAGTCAACTTCATCCACCTGGTGGGGATTTCAGTATCTACAAGACAGCTCAAACGGTATGGCTCAGAATATTATCTCTAGCTTTTGAGGAGGAACTTCTAAAGGTCTTTGACTTTGTTTATTGACTAAACTATTATTATTTGATCTTGTTTGACTGCTTTCCTTTGTTTTTGCATTTTCTCACTTCCATGATTAAATTTATTCTTTAACTTAAGTTTCTCTACAGACAAAAGGCAGGTAGAGGACATGGGTAGGGGGGTTTGTCCTGAGAAGACCCCATAGGGTCTTGCTCCATTTCATTCTCATCAACATGATTAAAAGTGAACAGTGACAAGCAAACCATCTATAGACCTATGGGTAGGTTTTTGGTCATCTGATGTACTTCTTGGATGCCTTTGTATTTTTATATATTATCTCCCTTACTAGGCTTTAAATTTAAAAAAAGACAAAAGCAATACACGTTCCTTGAAAGGAAAAAATTGTGTATAAAAATTTACAAGTAGTTGATTCTTCCTTGCCTAATCTCCCACCCCTGTCCCAACCCCAAGTTAACAGTTTGCTGGTTCTGGTTCCAGATCTTTTCGTATGAATTCTAATAGGTTTTAAGCTTCTGGAGGCCATGGCTTTCTTATTGAACTTTGTAACCCTTTCTACCTAGAAAAACACTTTGCATAAGACAGGTTCTCTGTCCATATTTATTTGACTAATGATTGATTAATCGGGGATTGGAGGGAGAAGGCCCAAATGGAAACCTTCTGTGAGAAACCAAAAACAAAGTCTTCAAAGTTCAATTCAGTTGTATTTGACAAGAAACATTACTAATACCCTTTGAAGGAGCTCTCTGATATCTATTTTTCTACTTCCTTCTTCCCGCTTAATACAACATCATGAAGAGATAATAAAGAAAAGCTTGAGAAAAGATATGTGTGAGTCCCTCTGCCATCTCCTCCTTCTTAGAGAGTGAAGGCTGTGTAGAATGGGGAGGCCGGGAAAGACAGAGAGGGGCCCTAGCAGCAGATAATTCTCTTACTTTGTATCACCTGACTCTAAAATTTGCTGTGGAGTATTTTTATGGGTAATTTCTTTTACAGATGTGTTTGGAGAAAGTTGAAATTACGTTGGTAAAAGCACTCCACATTGCAACTTTAACATATTGTATTTTATTTCCTTAAGCACAAGGACAGAGAACCCTTTTTTTTCCCCCTCCTTCTTTTAATTAAAAAAAAACAAAGAAAGAAAGAAAGAAAAGAAAGTCCAAAGTGTCTTTTCCTACTTGGACTGAAAAATTAATGATTGCTTTGGGCATAAAGGTAGTGAGCATCAAGTCTCACTCCTAGTTAACCAGGAGTTGCCTTTAAATATAAAGAGCGATGACTTTGGAAGGCTAGAAAAATATAGTCTTAAGGTGTGATTCATATTATTTCCCCAAGGTTTCATTTTTATTTTATTATTCTTCAACTCCATAACTAAACATTTATTTGGTGCTAGCAAATTGAAAAAGTCTGGACTGCAATAAGCCGTTTGCCATCCCTGATTAATTGCCATGGCATGCTTTTGAATCCTCCCGGTGAACCTGAAGTGTACTGTCCCGAGGAGCGCTTTCCAAAGGGAAAACTTCTGGAAGGATCTTCATTTCTTTGAGTTTTCATAATAGTGGAATGTGTTATACAGGCAGCAGAGCGAGCAGTTAAGAGTTGGGCTCTGGAAGGAGTCCCGGCTCCACCGTTAACTCGCAGTGGAGCCTTCAGCAATTTACTTGATCTTTCTAAGTGTCCACTTTTCTCACCTGTAAAATGAGAATAATGAAAACAGCACCTAATGCAGAGAGTCGTGAAGATTGGATATCTGAAAAGCACCAAACATAGCACGTAGCAGTTGTTCCAGCAAATTTGAACTGCTGCTGTTATGATTATGATCTCTATGACGACTATGAAAAATAATACTAAAATGTGAAGTTCTGTAATAGCTTATTGTACTTTCCACATCTGAGCAAATACTGTACATACTACAATATCTTATAATACCTTACTACAGTACCTTAGTTAGTGTGCATGATGTTTTTACTCTGCTAAGTGGTAGTTGTGTAGAGCCCGTTTCCCCTCCTAGATTGTACACCTCTTGACCTGCTCTCATATATTAGCCTTTGCATCTGCTGGCGTGCCTTCGGCAGGGACTAAAGAAGGGCTTGTTGAATTGCATTGCGAAGTTATAGGGGTTGGGTTCCAGCCTGCTCCAGAGTGAGGGCTCTGTCTTAGAAATATCCTCCCAGTTATTGAATGAAGGCCGGGGATAGGGATTTGGAATTTTGCATTCCAGCTAGGAACTGGGGCTGCCAAAGTCCTAGTCACCATAGTAAGAGCCAGCCTTCCAGCCTCTGAATGAAGTTGAAGAATAGAGCAGATTTGGAAAACAGAAGTTTTACAGCGTGGCCACATTAGTTTCTTTCTTTTTTTTTTTTCCCTAGTAAGTATTTTAAATTACAAAAAGTAAATGGTCAGAACGTGAGATTCAGATTTGTAAATTGTCAGAATCCAGGTTGAAGAAACAGGCAGTGAGAGTGTCAGTACAAATGGTTAAAACATCAAGGGAAAAATGCAAGTTTGAGTGTCTCAGGAGGTAGTTAAGAAAGTCTTACCATGTGAGGGAAGGGGACAGTCAGCTGTAGATCAAGTTGGCCTTGCTGATCTTTCCAGCCAACAAGGATGAAATCAATCCTAAGCAAACAGGAAAAAAATACAGATTCTCTGTACAGTCTGTAAATGAAGTGGTGCCAGATCCTCCCTGCTAAGCTGGTGGTTCCAGGAAGAGTTTGGGGAAAGAGAGGGACCAGGGTTAAATCCAACTGCACAATTGTTTCCTTTTGTTATCTTTACTCCAGTGCATCGTCACTAAACCCTCAATTTCCTTCTTCCCCTCAGACCTCTGCTTTTATGGGATTTCAGTTAAGAATTCCAAATGTCACCATTGTCATTCTAAAACATAACATGTTTAATAATGATGACTACATACCTTTTGTGAGACCAGTGCTGTATAAGAGGGCTGTTTGATGATGATTTCCACTCGATTCATGATACACTCTTATTTTTGAATCCCTTCCCTGTACCATATAAACCACTTTATTTATTTGGTTGTGCCGGGTCTTAGTTGCAGCATGCGGGGTCCTTAGTTGCAGCATGCGGGGTCCTTAGTTGTGGCTTGCTGGCTCCTTAGTTGTGGCATGCGAACTCTTGTTTGCAGCATGCATGTGGGATCTAGTTCCCTGACCAGGGATCGAACCTGGGCCCCCTGCATTGGGAGCATGGAGTCTTACACACTGCACCACCAGGGAAGTCCCAACCATTTTAAGTATAGCTTTTGCTCTATGTTTGTGAAGGAATTTTTATCATTTTGAGTTTTTAAAATAATAAATCGTTTGGTTCCTGTGATTTTAGCTGTTTTAAATTTCTACATGACCATGTAGAATGAACTTGTAGTTAACTAATCGACAGGATGTTACCTTTTGAGGAAATTTCATTTATTAATCTTTATATTGTAGTTTTCTCTTTCATATTTTAGCCTATAAATTATTTCTTCAGGACTTAATCGTTTTTTACAGACCCTTAAAAAGTTTGTTAGCTGTGGGCATACCATGATGAACAAAACAAAACAGACCCAGTTTCTATCGTAGAGCTTATAGTCTGGTGGGGCCTTTTCTCTGTCGTGGAAATTAAAGATGCCCTGCTAGGTGAAACAAGAGGTCACGTGGAAGGGGGGATCACCCCTCATTTCTGCAGTCTTTTACAGTATCGTAAGATGAAAAGGCACACATGTGGTCTATTCTGTGAAGGAGATTGGTTCGCTGTTACCAAACCTATTTCCCTTCCTCTTCAGCTGCCAGCTAGACCACGTTCCCAGACTCCCTTGCAGTCCTGTGCATCCGTGAGCCTGAGTTTTGGCCAGTGGAACGGGGACAGAAGTGAAGTACACCACATTTAGGTCTAGGAGGTCCTAGGAGAGGCAGAGGGCAGTATGCAAGGAGCCTGGTTCCTGAATCACCACATAGAAATCTTCCTGCTGAGCACCCACAACTGACTGTGTGGTCAGGAAATAAACTACTCTCTGAAACCCCTGAGAGTTCAGGGTTTCTCTCTTACAGTATTCAGAATTACCTGAGCCATTAATAACATTCCCTTCTAGTGCTTTTAGTCTACTGGGGCGAACAGACAAAAATTAAATGACCACACAAATTATTCAGGTGAAACTAAAATGCCCTGTTCAATCAGAGAATACAAGGGCAAGCCTACGTAGATTACAGTCATTTTTTTAAAATAAATTTATTTACTTATGTATTATTTATTTATTTTTGGCTGCGTTGGCTCTTCGTTGCTGCGTGTGGGCTTTCTCTGGTTGCGGCGAGCGGGGACTACTCTTCATTGCGGTATACGGCCTTCTCACTGAGGTGGCTTCTCTTGTTGTGGAGCACAGGCTCTAGGCTCACAGGCTTCAGTAGTTGCAGCACACAGGCTCAGTAGTTGTGGCTCATGGGCTCTAGAGCGCAGGCTCAGTAGTTGTGGCGCACGGGCTTAGTTGCTCCACGGCATGTGGGATCTTCCCGGACCAGGGCTCAAACCCGTGTCCCCTGCATTAGCAGGCAGATTCTTAACCACTACGCCACCAGGGAAGTCCCCTACAGGATCATTTTTGAAGAACTGAAATTTGAGAGCTGTGATCTGAAAGAGGAATATGAATCATTTTATTATAAAAGGAGGCAATATAATGGGATAATAGTTGGTCCTATATCATAGGATTGTTCTGAGGATTAAGTTAATGATATATTGCAAATAAGCTAATAATTACATGGATAAATTAATAAAACATAGAACATTGCCTGAATCATAGTAAATGTTTTTTGGGTTTTTTTTTTTTTTCTGTCTTACTTTTCAGTTATACTTCCTGGGTTAAAATCTTTCTTGTTGTAACCTGGGCAGTTTTTTTAACGTCTCTGAGCTTCAGTTTCCCCACCTATAATACATACCCCATAGAGTTATGTGAGTGGTAATGCAGTAGTTTATGGATCTCTCCTCAGTGCCTCATGCGGTGCATAACAAATTCATGGCCTTTCTCTTCAAACTGTTTTAGAGCATCTCTTACCTTGAGCTAGCTCCATGGGGATTCTCTGTGATACCTGCTCATAGAGACCCTACTATCATTTGGGAAGGCAAGACATGCACACAGGATTAAATAATCATTCAAGGCATTACATGATTTTATGTGAATTTGAGTGGTTGTATCACTGTTGTAGCCACATACCGGTTTGATCATCAAAGGACCTTTGAACCCATCCTGAGGCATTGCCCAACTCAGTGGTCTGCATCCAGTGGATTTCTGTAGCCTGGCTAGTCTATGGATATCTGTACAGCAAGATTATATATACATATTTTAGCAAACTCTTTCCTACCTCAGTAGGTATGAATTTTCTGAAAGCTAAAGATCCATTTTTTTTGTTCCTTTCATTTTGAAAAGCAGCACCATATACTTAAATTTATACTAATCACTCTTGGATTTTATCAACATTAAAAAGAGAGGGTTGAAAAAAAAGAGATTAGAGGGTCAGACTAGATTAGTGGTTTTTAAATGTGGTTGGAAGATCACCCAGAATTTATTATTCTCTTTTCAAAGGCCATGAAATTATGTTTTATGAAACATTAAATAACTAGGAATAGCATTATATGCTAAATTAAATACCTTCTTATTTTAGATTCTGGGATAGAATGTGGTAGGTAATATAAAAAATGTTTAATCGATTTTTCAAATTTTAGTATTTGTGTATCTGTTTACAAAATTGAGAATACAAAAAAGAGAAAAAGAAAAAATAGTTTTTGTAATCGAACCACCAAAGAATAGCCAGTAAATTTCCTTTCAATCTTTATTCTATGCATATACTTTTTTTTCACAAATTTTGAGTCATATCATATACAATGTTATATTCCTTAACCTTTTTTTAAAGGTATAATTTACCTTAGCATAAAATTCATAACATAAAATTTACCCTTTTAAAACGTACAATACAGTGGTTTTTAGTATATTCACAGAGTTGTTCAGCTATGACCATAATCAATTTTAAAACATTTTCATCACTCCAAAGAGAAACTCTTGTACCTATTAGCAGTCACTCCTCCAGACCTTGGAAACCACTAATCTACTTTGTGTCTCTTTGCTTATTTTGGACATTTCATATAAATGGAATCATACAATATGTGGACTTTTGTGAGTGTTTCACTGAGCATAATGTTTTCAAGGTTTATCCATGAGTAACATGTATCAGCACTTCATTCCTTTTTTGGCTGAATAAAATTCCATTGTATAGATACACCACTTTTTACTTATCCATGCAGTAGTTATTAGACATTTGGATTGTTTCTACCTTTTGGCTATTATGAATAATGCTGTTGTGAATATGTGTACCAATTTTCTTGTGAATATGTTTTCAATTCCCTTGGGTATATACCTAGGAGCAGAAATGCTGAGTCATATAATAATTCTATGTTTAAAATTTTGAGATATCTCCAAACTGTTTTCCAAAATGACTGCACCATTTTCATACTGTTTTACAGGCTGCTTTTTTTTCGAGAGAGAGAGAAAGAGGGAAATGATAAATGTATTTCCCACATCAAATTTTAGTTACTAAACCATTTAGGTTCTTACTCTATAATGTTTTTCACCCTTTTCTGCTTCAAAGCTAGTATTCTAGTTCACATCCTCTTTAGTTTTATTATTTTTATCAAGGTGTAGTTGATTTATAATATTAGTTTCAGGTGTACAACATAGTGATTCAAAATTTTTATAGATTATACTCCACTTAAAGTTATTATAAAATATTGACTGTATTCCCTGTGCTGTACAATATATCCTTGTAGCTTTTTTGTTTTATACATAGTAATTTGTACCTCTTAATTCCCTACCCCTATCTTACGCATCCTTGTTTCCCTCTCCCCGCCAGAAACCACTAGTTTGTTCTCTATATATCTGTGAGTCTGTTTCCATTTTGTTATATTTATTTGTTTGTTTTGCTTTTTAGATTCCACATAGAAGTGATAACATACAGTAGTTTTCTTTCTCTGTCTGACTTATTTCACTAAATTTAATACCCTCCAGGTCCATCCATGTTGTTGCAAATGGCAAAATTTCATTCTTTCTTATGGCTGAGGAGTACTCCAATGTACATATATATCACACCTTCTTTATCTGCTCATTTCCTGAGGGACACTTAGGTTCCTTCCATATATTGGAAATTGTAATTAATGCTGCTATGAATATTGGGGTGCATTTATTTTTTCGAATTAGTGTTTTCATTTGCTTTGGGTATATACTCAGGAGTGGAATTGCTGGATCATACAATAATTCTATTTTTAGGTTTTTTTTTTTTATTCAAACAGAAAGTCACAAAAATTATAATTATCCTTATCAGTTCACTCAGTCCCATTATTTTTAGTTTTTTGAGAAACCTCCAAACTGTTTTCCACAGTGGCTATACCAATTTACATTCCTACCAACAGTGTACAAGGTTTCCCTTTTCTCCACATCCTTGCCAACATTTGTTATTTGTGATCTTTTTTTTTTTTTTTTTTTTTTTTGCGGTACGTGGGCCTCTCACTGTTGTGGCCTCTCCCATTGCGGAGCACAGGCTCCGGACGCGCAGGCTCAGCGGCTATGGCACACGGGCCCAGCCACTCTGCGGCATGTGGGATCTTCCCAGACCGGGGCACGAACCCATGTCCCCTGCATCGGCAGGCGGACTCTCAACCACTGCGCCACCAGGGAAGCCCTGTGATCTTTTTAATGATAGCCATTCTAACAGGTGTGAGGTGATGTCTCATTGTGGTATTAATTTGCATTTCTCTGATGATTAGCAATGTTGAGCATCTTTTCATGTGCCTGTTGACCATCTGTATGTCTTCTTTGGAGAAATGTCTATTCAGGTTCTTCTCATTTTTTAATCAAGTTGTTTGTTTTTTTGATATTGAGCTGTATGAGCTATTTATATATTTTGGATAGTAACCCCTTATCGGTCTTATCATTTGCAAATATTTTCACCCCATTCAGTGGGTTGTCTTTTTGTTTTGTCAATGGTTTCCTTTGCTGTGCAAAAGCTTGTAAGATTAATTAGGTCCCATTTATTTATTTTTGCTTTTGTTTCCTTCACCTTAGTAGACAGATCCAAAAAAATATTGCTATGATTTATGTCAGAGTGTTCTGCCTATGCTTTCTTCTAGGAGTTTTATGGTTCTAGTCTTACATTTAGGTTTTTAATTCATTCTGAGTTTATTTTTGTATATGGTGTGAGAAAACATTCTAATTTCATTCTTTTACATGTAGTTGTTTTCCCAGCACCAATTACTGAAGAGACCATCTTTTCTCCATTGTATGTTCTTGCATCCTTTGTTGTAGATTAATTGACCATAAGTATGTGGTTTTATTTCTGGGCTCTCTGTTATTTTCTGTTGATCTATGTGTCTGTTTTTGTGCCAGTACCATACTGTTTTGATGACTATAACTTCAAAGTATAGTCTGAAGTCAAGGAGTGTGACACTTCCAGCTCTGTTCTTTTATCTCAGGATTGCATTGGCTATTCAGGATCTTTTGTGTTTCCATACAAATTTTAGAATTATTTCTTCTAGTTCTGCATTTTCAGTCTGTGTATGTCTTTAGATCTGAAGTGAGTCTCTTGTAGTAAGCATATTTATGAGTTTTGATTTTGTATCCATTCAGCCACTGTATGTCTTTTGATTGGAGCATTCAATCAATTTACATTTAAAGTAATTATTGATAGCTATGTACTTACTGCCATTTTGTTAATTGTTTGGGGGTTGTTTTTGTAGTTCTTTTTTGTTCCATCTTCTTTTGTTCTCTTCCCTTGTGATTTGATGACTATCTTTAGTGTTATGTTTGGACCCCTTTCTCTTTTTTGTGTGTGTATCTATTATAGATTTTTGATTTGTGGTTACCATGAGGTTTATATATAGCCATATATAAATACATATATATGACTTATATGATATGATTTATATATTTATATGATATGTATATGATATATAGGATTTTTTTAGGTTGCTGATTTCTTAAGTTCAAACACATTGTTTTTTAAATTAATTAATTATTTTATTTTTTGGCTGTGTTGGGTTTTCATTTCTGTGCGAGGGTTTTCTCTAGTTCTGGCAAGCGGGGGCCACTCTTCATCGTGGTGCGCGGGCCTCTCACTATTGTGGCCTCTCTTGTTGCGGAGCACAGACTCCAGACACGCAGGCTCAGTAGTTGTGGCTCATGGGCCTAGTTGCTCCGCGGCATGTGCGATCTTCCCAGACCAGGGCTCGAACCTGTGTCCCCTGCATTAGCAGGCAGATTCTCAGCCACTGCGCCACCAGGGAAGCACTCAAACACATTTTAACAACCCTGTATTTTTGCTCCTGTCACCGCACAATTACTGTTTTTGACATCATATTTGACATCTTTTTGTTTAATGTATTCCTTAAAAACTTATTGTAAATATAGATGATTCTATTTTTGTCTTTTCATCTTCCTACTTGCTTTCTACATAGTTGATTTCCTACCTTACCGTTTGCCTTTACCAATGAGCTTTTTCCTTTCATAATTTTTGTGTTTCTAGTTGTAGCCTTTTCTTTTTCGCTTAGAGAAGTCCTTTTAACATTACTTGCAAAGCTGGTTTGGTAGTGCTGAACTCTTTTAGCTTTTGCTTGTCTATAAAGCTTTTGATTTCTCCATCAAATCTGAATGAAAGCCTTGCCAGGTAGAGTATTCTTGATTTAGGTTTTTCCTTTTCATCACTTTACATATATTGTGCAACTCCCTTCTGGCCTGTAGAGTTTCTGCTGAAAAGTCACCTGATAGCCCTATGGAGATCCCGTTGTATGCAACTTGTTGCTTTTCCCTTGCTGCTTTTAATATTCTCTCTTTATCTTTAATTTTTGCCCTTTTAATTACAATGTGTCTTGGTGTGATCCTCTTTAGATTGATCGTGTTTGGGACTCTTTGTGCTTCCTAGACCTGGATGTTTGTTTCCTTTCCCAGGTTAGGGAAGTTTTTAGCTATTATGTCTTCAAATATGTTCTCTGCCCCTGTCTCTCTTTCTTCTTCTGGAACCCCTATAGTGTGAATGTTAGTATGCTTAATGTTGTCTCAGAGATCTCTTAAACTGTGCTCATTTCTTTTTATTCTTCTTTCTCTTTTCTGTTCAGCTTCAACGATTTTCATTACTCTTGGCTTTTAGCTCACTGATCCATTCATCTGTATCATTTAGTCTACTGTTGATTCTTTCTAGTGTATTTTTCATTTAATTTATTGTATTCTTCATCTCCATTTTGGTTCTTCTTTGTATTTTCTAACTCTTTGTTAAAACCTAACTTTTCAGTGTGTTAATTCATTCTTCTCCTGAGTTCTTTGATCATCTTTAGAATAATTACCTTGAACTCTTTATCAGGTAGATTTTCTATCTCCACTTCACTTAGTTGTTCTTGTGGGGGGTTTGTTTCTTTTTTTGGAGTGAAAAAAATGTTAATTGTTTTTCCATATCGTATTTAAAAAATTTTTAGTCGTATTCTTTATCAGTCTAAAGTCTTCTGAATTTTGTCTTATTTTATTTTTTAAATTAATTAATTTATTTTTAACATCTTTATTGGAGTATAATTGCTTTACAATGGTGTGTTAGTTTCTGCTGTATAACAAAGTGAATCAGCTATACATATACATATATCCCCATATCTCCTCTGTCTTGCGTCTCCCTCCCACCCTCCCTATCCCACCCCTCTAGGTGTTCACAAAGCATGGAGCTGATCTCCCTGTGCTATCACAAAGCATGGAGCTGATCTCCCTATGCTATGCGGCTGCTTCCCACTAGCTGTCTGTTTTACATTTGATAGTATATATATGTTCATGCCACTCTCTCACTTCATCCCAGCTTACCCTTCCCCCTCCCCGTGTCCTCAAGTCCATTCTCTATATCTGTGTCTTTATTCCTGTCCTGCCCCTACGTTTTTCAGAACTATATATATATATATATATATATATATATATATATATATATATAGATTCCATATATATGTGTTAGCATACGGTATCTGTTTTTCTCTTTCTGACTTACTTCACTCTGTATGACAGTCTCTGGGTCCATCCACCTCACTACAAATAACTCAATTTCGTTTCTTTCTATGGCTAAGTAATATTCCATTGTATATATGTGCCACATCTTCTTTATCCATTCATCTGTCCATGGACACTTAGGTAGCTTCCATGTCCTGGCTATTGTAAATAGAGATGCAATGAACATTGTGGTATATGACTCTTTTTGAACTACGGTTTTCTCAGGGTATATGCCCAGTAGTGGGATTGCTGGGTAGTATGGTAGTTCTATTTTTAGTTTTTTGAGGAACCTTCATACTGTTCTCCATAGTGGCTGTATCAATTTACATTCCCACCAACAGTTCAAGAGGGTTCCCTTTTCTTCACACCCTCTCCAGCATTTATTGTTTGTAGAATTTTTGATGATGGCCATTCTGACGGATGTGAGGTGATACCTCATTGTAGTTTTGATTTGCATTTCTCTAATGATTAGGGATGTTGAGCATCCTTTCACGTGTTTGTTGGCAATCTGTATATTTTCTTTGGAGAAATGTCTATTTAGGTCTTCTGCCCATTTTTGGATTGGGCTGTTTGTTCATTTGATATTGAGCTGCATGAGCTGCTTATATATTTTGGAGATTAATCCTTTGTCAGTTGCTTCGTTTGCAAATATTTTCTTCCATTCTGAGGGTTGTCTTTTCATCTTGTTTATGGTCTCCTTTGCTGTGCAAAAGCTTTTAAGTTTCATTAGGTCCCATTTGTTTATTTTTGTTTTAATTTCCATTTCTCTAGGAGGTGGGTCAAAAAGGATCTTCCTGTGATTTATGTCATGGAGTGTTCTGCCTATGTTTTCCTCTAAGAGTTTTATAGTGTCTGGCCTTATGTTTAGCTCTTTAATCCATTTTGAGTTTATTTTTGTGTATGGTGTTAGGGAGTGTTCTAATTTCATTCTTTTACATGTAGCCATCCAGATTTCCCAGCACTACTTATTGAAGAGGCTGTCTTTTCTCCATTGTATAATCTTACCTCCTTTATCAAAGAAAAGAAGGTGACCATATGTGCATGGGTTTATCTCTGGGCTTTCTATCCTGTTGCATTGATCTATATTTCTGTTTTTGTGCCAGTACCATACTGTCTTGATTACTATAGCTTTGTAGTATAGTCTGAAGTCAGGGAGCCTGATTCCTCCTGCTCCATTTTTCTTTCTCAAATTGCTTTGGCTGTTCAAGGTATTTTGTGTTTCCATACAAATTGTGAAATTTTTTGTTCTAGTTCTGTGAAAAATGCCAGTGGTAGTTTGATAGGGATTGCATTGAATCTGTAGATTGCTTTGGGTAGTATAGTCGTTTTCACAATGTTGATTCTTCCAATCTAAGAACATGGTATATCTCTCCATCTGTTTGTATCATCTTTAATTTCTTTCATCAGTGTCTTATAGTTTTCTGAACACAGGTCTTTTGTCTCCTTGGGTAGATTTATTCCTAGGTATTTTATTCTTTTTGTTGTAGTGGTAAATGGGAGTGTTTCCTTAATTTCTCTTTCAGATTTTTCATCATTAGTGTATAGGAATGCCAGAGATTTCTGTGCATTAATTTTGTATCCTGCTACTTTACCAAATTCATTGATTATCTCTACTGGTTTTCTGGCAGCATCTTTAGGATTCTTTATGTATAGTATTGCGTCATCTGCAAACAGTGACAGTTTTACTTCTTCTTTTCCAATTTGGATTCCTTTTATTTCTTTTTCTTCTCTGTTTGCTGTGGCTAAAACTTCCAAAACTATGTTGAATAATAGTGGTGAGAGTGGGAAACCTTGTCTTGTTCCTGATCTTAGTGGAAATGGTTTCAGTTTTTCACCATTGAGAATGATGTTGGCTGTGGGTTTGTCATATATGGCCTTTATTATGTTGAGGTAAGTTCCCTCTGTGCCTACTTTCTGGAGAGTTTTTATGATAAATGGGTGTTGAATTTTGTTGAAAGCTTTTTCTGCATCTATTGAGATGGTCATACTGTTTTTCTCCTTCAATTTGTTAATATGGTGTATCACATGGATTGATTTGCATATATTGAAGAATCCTTGCATTCCTGGGATAAACCCCGCTTGATCATGGTGTATGCTCCTTTTAAAGTGCTGTTGGATTCTGTTTGCTAGTATTTTGTTGAGGATTTTTGCATCTATCTTCATCGGTGATATTGGCGTGTAGTTTTCTTTTTTTGTGGTATCTTTGTCTGGTTTTGGTATCTGAGTGATGATGGCCTCCTAGAATGAGTTTGGGAGTGTTCCTCCCTCTGCTATATTTTGGAACAGTTTGAGAAGGATAGGTGTTATCTCTTCTCTAAATGTTTGATAGAATTTACCTGTGAAGCCATCTGGTCCTGGGCTTTTGTTTGTTGGAAGATTTTTAATCACCATTTCAATTTCAATGCTTGTGATTGGTCTGTTTATATTTTCTTTTTCTTCCTGGTTCAGTCTCAGAAGGTTGTGCTTTTCTAAGAATTTGTCCATTTCTTCCAGGTTGTCCATTTTATTGGCATAGAGTTGCCTGTAGTAATCTCTCATGATCCTTTGTACTTCTGCAGTGTCTGTTGTTACTTCTCCTTTTTCATTTCTAATTCTATTGATTTGAGTCTCCTCCCTTTTTTTCTTGATGAGTCTGGCTAATGGTTTATCAATTTTGTTTATCTTCTCAAAGAACCAGCTTTTAGTTTTATTGATCTTTGCTATTGTTTCATTCATTTCTTTTTCACTTATTTATGATCTGATCTTTATGATTTCTTTCCTTCTGCTAATTTTGGGGTATTTTTGTTCTTCTTTCTCTAACTGCTTTAGGTGTAAGGTTAGGTTGTTTATTCGAGGTGTTTCTTGAGGTACGATTGTATTGCTATGAACTTCCCTCTTAGAACTGCTTTTGCTGCATCCCGTAGGTTTTGCGTTGTCGTGTTTTCATTGTCATTTGTTTCTAGGTATTTTTTGACTTCCTCTTTGATTTCTTCAGTGATCTCTTGGTTATTTAGTAGTGTATTGTTTCACCTCCATGTGTTTGTATTTTTTACAGATTTTTTTCCTGTAATTGATACCTAGTCTCATAGCGTTGTGGTCAGAAAAGATACTTGATATGATTTCAGTTTTTTTAAATTTACCAAGGCTTTATTTGTGACCCCAGATATGATCTATCCTGGGGAATGTTCTATGAGCACTTGAGAAGAAAGTGTAATCTGCTGTTTTTGGATGGAATGTCCTATAAATATCAATTTAGTCCATATTGTTTAATGTATCATTTAAAGCTTGTGTTTCCTTATTTATTTTCATTTTGGATGATCTGTACATTAGTGAAAGTGGGGTGTTAACGTCCCCTACTATAATTGTGTTACTTTCGATTTCCCCTTTTATGGCTGTTAGCATTTACCTTATGTATTGAGGTGCTCCTATGTTGGGTGCATAAATATTTATAATTGTTATATCTTCTTCTTGGATTGATCCCTTGATCATTATGTAGTGTCCTTCTTTGTCTCTTGTAATAGTCATTATTTGAACGTCTATTTTGTCTGATATGAGAATTGGTACTCCAGCTTTCATTTGATTTCCATTTGCATGGAATATCTTTTTCCATCCCCTCACTTTCAGTCTGTATGTCTCCCTAGGTCTGAAGTGGGTCTCTTGTAGACAATATATATATGGGTCTTGTTTTTGTATCCATTCAGCCAGTCTGTGTCTTTTGGCTGGAACCTTTAATCCATTTACATTTAAGGTAATTATCAATATGTATGTTCCTATTACCATTTTCTTAATTGTTTTGGGTTTATTATTGTAGGTCTTTTCCTTCTCTTGTGTTTCCTGCCTAGAGAAGTTCCTTTAGCATTTGTTGTAGAGCTGGTTTGGTGGTGCTGAATTCTCTTAGCTTTTGTTTGTCTGTAAAAGTTTTAATTTCTCAGTCAAATCTGAATGAGTTCCTTGCTGAGTAGAGTAATCTTGGTTGTAGGTTTTTCCCTTTCATCACTTTAAATATGTCCTGCCATTCCCTTTTGGCTTGCAGAGTTTCTGTTGAAAGATCAGCTGTTAATCTTGTGGGGATTCCCTTGTATGTTAATTGTTGCTTTTCCCTTGCTGCTTTTAATATTTTTTCTTTATATTTAATTTTTCATAGTTTGATTACTATGTGTCTTGGTGTATTTCTCCTTGGATTTATCCTGTATGGGATTCTCTGCACTTCCTGGACTTGATTGACTATTTCCTTTCCCATATTAGGGGAGTTTTCAACTATAATCTCTTCAAATATTTTCTCACTCCCTTTTTTTTTCTCTTCTTCTGGGACCCCTGTGATTCAAATGTTGGTGCATTTAATATTGTCCCAGAGGTTTCTGAGATTGTCCTCAATTCTTTTCATTCTTTTTTCTTTATTCTGCTCTGCGGTAATTATTTTCACTATTGTATTTTCCAGATCACTTATCCGTTCTTCTGCCTCAGTTATTCTGCTATTGATTCCTTCTAGAGAATTTTTAATTTCATTTTTTGTGTTTTTCATCATTGTTTGTTTGCTCTTTAGTTCTTTTAGTTCCTTGTTAAACGTTTCTTGTATTTTCTCCATTCTATTTCCAAGATTTTGGATCATCTTTACCATCATTACTCTGAATTCTTTTTCAGGTATACTGCCTATTTCCTCTTCATTTGTTTGGTCTGGTGGGTTTTTACCTTGCTCCTTCATCTGCTGTGTATTTCTTTGTCTTCTCATTTTGCTTAACTTACTGTGTTTGAGGTCTCCTTTTTGCAGGCTGCAGGTTCGTCGTTCCTGTTGTTTTTGATGTCTGCTCCCCGTGGGTAAGGTTGGCTCAGTGGGTTGTGTAGGCTTCCTGGTGGAGGGGGCTGGTGCTTGTGGTCTGATGGATGAGGCTAGATCTTGTCTTTCTGGTGGGCAGGACCATGGTTGGTGGTTTGTTTTGGGGTGTCTGTGAATTTATTATTATTTTAGGCAGCCTCTCTGCTAATGGGTGGGGTTGTGTTCCTGTCTTGCTAGTTGTTTGGCGTGGGGTGTCCAGCACTGGAGCTTGCTGGTCGTTGAGTGGAGCTGTGTCTTAGTGTTGAGATGGAGATCTCTGGGAGAGCTTTTGCCATTTGATATTATGTGGGGCTGGGAGGTCTCTGGTGGACCAATGTCCCGAACTCGACTCTCCCACCTCAGAGGCTCAGACCTGGCACCTGGCCAGAGCACCAAGACCCTGACAGCCACACAGCTCAGAAGAAAAGGGAGAAAAAAAAAGAAAAAAAAAATCAATTAATTAATTAATTAAATAAAATAAAGTTATTAAAATAGAAAAAATCATTAAAAATTAAAAAGTAATAAAAAAAGAGAGAAAGAAAGAAGAGAGCAACCAAACCAAAAAACAAATCCACCAATGATAACAAGCGCTAAAAACTATACTAAAAAGAAAAAACAACAGACAGAGCCCTGGGACAAATGGCAAAAGCAAAGCTATACAGACAAAATTATGTAAAGAAGCATACACATACACACTCACAAAAAGAGAAAAGGGAAAAATATATATATATTAAAAAAAATGGAAGAGAGCAACCAAATCAATAGACAAATCTACCAATGATAATAAGCTCTAAATACTAAACTAAGATAAACATAAAACCAGAAACAAATTGGGTTTTGCAGAAAGCAAAACCCAAGTCTATAATTGCTCCCAAAGTCCACCTCCTCAATTTGGAATGATTTGTTGTATATTCAGGTATTCCACGGATGCAGGGTACATCAAGTTGATTGTGGAGATTTAATCTGCTGCTCCTGAGGCTGCTGGGAGAGATTTCCCTTTCTCTTCTTTGTTTGCACAGCTCCTGGGGTTCAGCTTTGGATTTGGCCCCGCCTCTGTGTCTAGGTCACCTGAGGGCTTCTGTTCTTCACTCAGACAGGACAGGGTTAAAGGAGCAGCTGATTAGGGGACTTTGGCTCACTCAGGCCAGGAGGAGAGAGAGGTACGGAATGCGGGGCGAGCCTGCGGTGGCAGAGGCTGGCATGACATTGCACCAGCCTGAGGCGCGCCGTGCGTTCTCCTGGGGAAGTTGTCCCTGGATCCTGGGACCCTGGCAGTGGCGGGCTGCACAGGCTTCTGGGAGGGGAGGTGTGAATAGTGACCTGTGCTTGCACACAGGCTTCTTGGTGGCTCCAGCAGCAGCCTTGGCGTCTCATGCCCTTCTCTGGGGTCCGCGCTGATAGCCGTGGCTCGCACCCGTCTCTGGAGCTTGTTTAGGCGGTGCTCTGAATCCCCTCTCTTCGTGCACCCCGAAACAATGGTCTCTTGCCTCTTAGGCAGTTCCAGACTTTTTCCTGGACTCCCTCCCGGCTAGCTGTGGTACACTAGCCCCCTTCAGGCTGTGTTCACGCAGCCAACCCCAGTCCTCTCCCTGGGGTCTGACCTCCGAAGCCCGAGCCTCAGCTCCCAGCCGCCGGGTGAGCAGACAAGCCTCTCGGGCTGGTGAGTGCTCGGCACCGATCCTCTGTGCGGGAATCTCTCCACTTTGCCCTCTGCACCCCTGTTGCTGTGCTCTTCTCCGTGGCTCCGAAGCTTCCCCCCACCCCCACCCCCCCGTCCCCGCCAGTGAAGGGGCTTCCTAGTGTGTGGAAACCTTTCCTCCTTCACAGCTCCCTCCCAGAGGTGCAGGTCCCATCCCTATTCTTTTGTCTCTGTTTTTTCTTTTGCCCTACCCAGGTACGTGGGTATTTTCTTGCCTTTTGGGAAGTCTGAGTTCTTCTGCCAGCATTCAGTAGGTGTTCTGTAGGAGCTGTTCCACATGTAGATGTAGTTTTGATGTATTTGTGGGGAGGAAGGTGATCTCCACGTCTTACTCCTCCACTATCTTGAAGCCACCCTTCTTGTGGGGTTTTATCTTGTTCCTTTGTTTGGAACATGTTCCTCTGTCGCCTCATTTTGCCTAATTTGCTGTTTTTAATTATACATATCTAGTACGTTGGTTACACTTCCCAACCTCGCAGAAGCGGCCTCTTGTAGGGGAAGTCGTATGCGTCCCAACAGCGCACCCCTCTCTGGTCACCAGAGCTATATGCTCTAGGGTTGCCCCTATGTGGGCTGTGAGGGTTTTCCTGTTGTGGTGGGCTGACTACTGTGGGTGGTGTGGTAGACATGGCTGGCCCCCAGTCTGATTGGTTGTCAGGCCCTGCCTTGTGCAGAGGCTGCCGCCACTGGTTGGCTAGGCCTGGTCTTCAGGTGGCTGGCTCAGTGGCTGGCCCCCCCCAGGGGGGCCTGGGGCTAGTGATGGCTCAGTGGTGGGCAGAACTGGGTTCTGAGGTGGTCGGTTGTGGGACCAGGGTTCCTGGATCTAATGTCAGCCTGCTGGTGGGTGGGGCTGGTTCCTGACATGACTGGCTGTGGGTTCCATGGTGCCTCGAAGCTGGTGCTGGCCTGCTAGTCGGTGGGACTGGGCCCAGGTGCTAATAAACTAGGGGAAGAATTGCAAAATGGCACTTGCCAGCACCAGCGTCCACAAAGTAGAACGAGATCCCGAAAATGCCTGCCGCCAGTGTCTGTGCCCCCAGGGTGGGCCCCAGTTGTCTCCTGCTTCTGTGGGAGGCTGTTCGAGATCAGCAGATGGGACTGACCCAGGCTCCTTTCAAATGACTGCTTCTGCCCTGGGTCCCAGAGCATGTGAGATTTTGTGTGGGCCCTTTAAGAGTGGAGTCTCCATTTCCCATAGCTCTCTGGGTCTCCCAAAAGTAAGCCCCATTGGCCTTCAAAGCCAAATAGTCTGGGGGCTCGACTTCCTTGTGCAGGACCCTAGGGCTGGGGAGCCCAATGTGCAGTTCAGACCATTTGCCCCTTGGAGATAACCTCTCCAATTGTAACTATTCTCTCATTTGGGGGTTGCCCACTCGGGGGTATGGGTCTTGACTATACTGTGACTCTGCCCATCCTACTCTTCTTATTGTTCCTTCTTTATACTTTAGTTGTAGAAGATGTTTTCTGCTAGATTCTGGTCTTTATTTTTTTTTTAATTTTTTATTTATTTGTTTTTGGTCACATTGGGTCTTAGTTGCTGTGCGCAGGCTTCTCTAGTTGCGTCGAGCGGGGGCTACTCTTTGTTGTGTTGCGTGGGCTTGTCATTGTGGTGGCTTCTCGTGGTGTGGAGCACAGGCTCTAGGTGCGTGGACTTCAGTAGTTGTGGCACACAGGCTCAGTAGTTGTGGCACATGGGCTTAGTTGTTCCGTGGCATGTGGGATCTTCCCGGACCAGAGATTGAACCTGTGTCTCCTGCATTGGCAGGCATATTCTTAACCACTGCACCACCAGGGAAGTCCCCAGATTCTGGTCTTTCTAATCAATAGTTGCTCTATAAATAGTTGTAATTTTGGTGTGCCCATGAGGGAAGGTGACCTCAGGGTTTTCCTACTCCACCTCTTGGCCAAGCTCCCAGGCTGCTCTTTCATCTGGCATTATATCACAATCATTTGCATGAGTCATTCAATTTTCTTTGAAAATGTTATTTTTAATAGCTGATGTATACTCCATCATATGGTTACACCATAATTAAGTCAGCCATTTTCCTAATGTTGGATATTTTTCATCATTATTATTATAAATAATGATACCGTGACATTGCACGCATCTCTCTTTCTTTTAGAGTAAATTTCTAGAGGTGGAGTGGGTCAATGGGTATAGACATATTTAAGACTCTTAACACTTACTGTAACATTTTCCTCTAAAAAGGATTAACAATAGACCTCCACCAGACAGTGTGCATGGCCCTTGTCACATCCTTTGCCCATTTTTCTAATGAGAGCCTGGCAAAAATCTGTATTAGTTTCCTCTGGCTGCATAACAAGTTACCACAAGTGTAGTGCCTTTAATTAACATCACAGATTTATTATCTCAGTTTCTGTAGAACAGAAGTCCGGTGCAGTGGGGCCATATTCTCTGCTTGGGTTTTCACCTGGCTAAAATCAAGTTGTCAGCCAGGGCCACCTTTCTCATCGGGGGCTCAGGATCTTCTTCCAGGCTCATTGGTTATAGGTGGAATTCATTTCCTTCTCACACTTTCTATTCATTAAGTTTCTTTCTTTTTCTTTGAATTAGGAAAAGGCATACCGTTATTCACTTTTAGTAGTTGAATACCTATGTTCTACAGGTACAAAGTTTGAGAATCAGTGGAGTAGATTAATTTTAAGACCCTTCTAATTATAATGTTTTACCATTTGTTAGCTATTCAGCCATCTTTCTGCAACAAAAACCCAGCTGTAATTGAACTGGTGTAACAGGGGGACCCCCTCCAATTAACAGAGAAGTTTTTTAATGGAGAGTTAATGCTTCTTTTGTTTGTTACTACATGTTAAAATGCTTTTTTAAATTGTCAGGTGCTATATAAACAGTAGCTGTTAATGATTGTTATTGGGGTATAAACTTGGAAGCTCAGTGCAATTCCCTTGTCAGAATTGTGCCTGTCTCTGGAATCAGAAAAAGCCTTTTTCGCAAGTGTGTTCTGTAGAATTCCAGCCTTGCAAAGTATTCTTTTGAGCCTAGCCTTTTGTGATAACCAGCTTTGGGAAACCTTGCATTTCATAATTTTACTCCTCCCTTTCCTCCCCTGGAAAGTCATGGTACACATGAACATTTGAAAAGTTCTTCAGTAAAGAACTTGTTTGAATTTCTAGACCACGTTTCCCTTGGCCTTGGAATGAGCACGCTGCGGCAGTGCTGCTTCATGTGTCTCCCCGTCTCCATTCGTCAGAGTATGTGGAGATGAGTGGGTCATCGCAAACCTGGCTGATGACCAGGAACCTGAAAGGGTAAGTTCTGGGGGTCCAAAACAAATCACCTCACCTGTCTGGGACGCTAGCTTCTCCTTGGTAAAATGATAATGGGGCATTCATTACACTTTAAAGTCTCAGTTCTAACATTATGGGAGTCTATCATTTACTTTCTTATAAAAGTATAAAGGAAAAATGTCTCATAAACACAGCTTTTCCAAAAATAAAATAGTAACAAGCCACACCAAAACAAACAAAAAAATGTAAAGTCATCTGCTGGGCCTCTGAGAAACAATTGGATCATGGGAGTCTTTCCTCATGAATTTTTGAATAGTCCCATAGCATGAACATGTATACATATCAGAATAGAGCTTATTGGTCTAACTGTCTAAGTGACACATTCAGGTGCACACTTCCATACATCAGACCCACAGGGTGGTGACAATCTGAAGGGGAAGGGAAGAAGAGCAGTTTGGCTGAACAGACACGGTCATGGTGGAAAGCGAGAAAATTAGATGTGTGTTAAGGAATGCGTTGAGAGCCTAAAAGGACATGGGACTAATAGGCAGCCCCCAGTATTTCCTGAGTACAGAAATAACACTGTGAAAGGTATGGTGTAGACCAGTTGCTTGGGCTGTGATGCTAGGACAGATCAGAAGAGAGAATTTCTGCAAAGACCAGGACTGCGGCTTTGGCAGCAACTTGGTGGCAGGAGGTGTGGCTGTGCCAGGCTGATGACTAGAGCAATGTGGAAGGAGGGTTGTTGGAACGTGGTGACTCATGAGGTCTGACTGTTGAGGAAGAAGGAGGAAACAGTGGTAACTCCAGGATGGAGAGCTCAGAAAAGGGAGTGGTGCCATTGGCAGTGATAGGGAAGGTGTGCAGAAGTAGTGATATAGAGCTAAAATGATGATTTTCACTAGATAGTTGAGCTCTGAAGAAGCAGCGAGGCAGCCCAGTGCAGCCGGCCAGCAAGCAGGGCAGGCGAGCACTTTGGGAAGTGGGACTCAGAAAAAATAACTCTGTTGGTTTGAGTACCAGCAATATGTGTGTTCCATGCTAATCTTATTTACTCATGTACTATTTACTCATGTACTATTGCACTGGGAAGGTACCTTTGTACTCCCATTTCACACACCTTCTACCTAGTTTGAAGGTAAATTTATTTCAGTGCTTCAAAACATATGACATTTATACTGCTTTTTTTTTTTTGCGGTACGCAGGCCTCTCACTGTTGTGGCCCCTCCCGTTGCGGAGCACAGGCTCCGGACGCGCAGGCTCAGCGGCCATGGCCCACAGGCCCAGCCGCTCCGCGGCATGTGGGATCTTCCCGGACCGGGGCACGAACCCGTGTCCCCCGCATCGGCAGGCGGACTCTCAACCACTGCGCCACCAGGGAAGCCCCTATACTGCTTTTTGAGCTTTACTTGATCTCTGTATGTTTTCATGAATGTAATGAGTGGTCCCTGTTTCAACTCAGGCCCTCAGCCTTCTCTTCCTACTCCTGATAGCTTTTTTTGTTTATTTTCATTTTGAAGAAGTGCCTGGGTTTGATTAAACTTGGCACACTGTTAAGTTACATCAAGTTGTAGTGGAAACGCTATTTGCGTTTTTCGTTCGCCTTCTCAAAATAAAAAGGCAGTTAAAAACAATATCCTTATGGGCACTTCTTTAAGGTTCATGATTTTAATGGCATGTGGAATGTAGGTCAGGGCTCTGGTGGTATGAGAGGCAGTGTGGCTTTGAAATGAAGGCTTACTATATGCTGAGGTTTGGAAAAGTTACTTTTCATCTCTCTAAGCTTCAACTTTCTCAGCTGTAATATGGAGTTATTCATGCTACTTATTTCCCATTGTGGTTGTAAGATTCCAGTGAGGTGATATGTATAAAGGCCTAGAATGGTGCCTGGCACCTATTAAAATACTCAGTAAATAGAGCCTACCATTATTATTATCATTATCATTATTACTATTATTAGTAGTTAATAGTAGTAATGGAAATATGTGATGTCTACAGCTGATAGAACCAGCTAGAAAATTTAATTATACACACAGAAGAGAATAAAGACCTAAAAATAAAGGAGAAAATGGGAAATAAGATTAGCTTGCTTTAAATGTCTGTTTCTTAGTTTTGTGAACTTGTCAAGACCTTACTTTCCTGTGCCTTGAAGAAATGAGGACTCTGTGGCTTTGCCTTACAAGAAAATTACAAGGATTAGGGCATTTATATTGAACTCCTGGACTCTCTGATTGCAAAATAGGAAATACTCTTTGCAGCTGTGATGCATTAATGTTAGCATGAACCTAGGCACAGTTATGGGACTTAGATTTTTTTTCTGCCCTTTTTCAACTTTTATGAAACTTTTCTGTGTTTTTCAGTTGTGAGACTAAGGAAATGGCAGCGAACATGCCTCCCAAGTATTCAGCAAGGGGGAAGCCATGGGACAGGGCACTGGATGCTCAGCGTGACGAGTTTCAAACGAAACCCATTTTGCTTTTTTCTGATCTGAGCAAACTTTCCACAAAACTTGTTTCACACTGAGACAAGCTGGAGAAACCAATTGTATAGGAAGATTATAAGAGGTTGTGGTAGAAATGAAGTTCTTTATTGGAGATCAAAAGATTAGCTTAAGCAGGTGATCTCTAAATGGTAGTTCTCAAGTCCATTGAAATGGAAAAGACCAAACCAACACCATGTATCTGTGGACTGGGGACTGAAGCATACTAAGGACCAGGCCCTTAAAGAAGGTATCCAGGACAAATGAAGATCACACAAAAGAGTAGCTGAATTTCTTTAACATTAGTCAAAAAGGAATGGCCTTTTATACTTAGGTGATCAAACCATGATCCTCCTGATTTTCTATTTTTTTGTTCAGGCAAGTAATAAAGTAAAAGTTTAACCAATGGTATCTAAATTGTAGCACAATGAAAGCTCAAGTACAAAGGGTAGGTATTTTTGTGTGTTTTTTTTTTTTTACGGTACGCGGGCCTCTCACTGTCGTGGCCTCTCCCGTTGCGGAGCACAGGCTCCGGACGCGCAGGCTCAGCGGCCATGGCTCACGGGCGCAGCCGCTCCGCGGCATGTGGGATCTTTCCGGAGCGGGGCACGAACCCGTGTCCCCTGCATCGGCAGGTGGACTCTCAACCACTGCGCCACCAGGGAAGCCTCAAAGGGTAGTTTTTGTTTTTTCATGCCTCCAGTCATGGCATTTAGAGGGACCGCTCATGTGAGGAGCCAGTATAGTGATGGAGAGCAGACTCTTGAGCCCAACCGCCTGAAATTGAATCCAGGCTCCACCTCTTCATAGCTGTGTACCTTCAGGCAAGTTCCTTGGCCTCTTTGTCCCTCAGTTTCCTCACCTTACAATGTCAGAATAGCAGTATCTACCTCGGAGTTGCAAGAATGAAAAGAATTGATAAGGATATAATGCTAAGAACAGTACATGACATATAGAGTAGGCACTAGTATGGGTTAGCTATTATTATTTTGATAACTTGGTGGTTAAGAATGTGGGCTCTGAACTCAGATGGCCTGAGTTCTGTGCTCCTACTTGGGAGCTGACCTTAGACAAGTTACTAACTTCTCATAGTCTTTATATTTGCTAAATGATTACACCTACTGTATAGGACTGATGTGACCATTAAACTTACAAAGCAGTTCATGATTCATACAGTGCCTGACATATGGTAAACACTCAATGAGTATTAGCTATTGCTTTCTTGATTTTTCCTGTCTTCAGATTTCAAAGACAGCATTATGAGCCCTCAAGAAGAAAACCAGAAAATCTCAGGGTGACAGCTCTGGGGGCTTATCTCTACCTTCCATTGCTGGAATATCCTTCCCAGATTTTATGTTGGCCCCTGAACAGCACAGTCAATTGTTGTCTGTCTGATTTTCCAAGACCACAGTGTTCTGTAGCCAATCCTGGCAATACCTCAGGTTCTAGGCAAGTACATGAATCACCATGGGACTCTTGACTGTGCACTTCTGAACTTCATAAGAACATGATTCTATTAGCAGATCTCCTAAGTATCCTTTCTTCCCTGATGTTCTCACTTCCTTCCATCTACTTATGTCACCCACTGGCAGCCCCTTCCACTGCTTTCTCGTCCCTGGTTTCATGCCCACCACTCTTCCTGCTGCCTTTAGCGCAATCCCCAAAACGTGTTCAGGCCTTTCTCACCTGGACTCTTTCCCCCACCTGCTCTCTTCAGAACACCTGCCCTCCTGTGAGCAGACCCTGTCTCTGCCTTATTTGCTACACTCCCTCCTGTCCTTCCCTTTATAGCAGTCTCTTTTTTAATGAGGGCATCACATACTCTGCTGTCTTCACAAGTGGAAGCCTCACCTTCTTTGTGGGGGAGGAGGGGATTTGGCTTTCTCATTGCTCTGTGCTGGGAGTAGGCACTGAACTGCCGCCTTCTCCCTGACTCTCATAGGATATTCCTGTCATCTGTCTGAGGTCCTTGCTATAGCACTGCCACATCTCATTTCTCTGATCCCAGACTGAACACCTAGAATAAACCCTGGCACATAGTAGGCATTCTAATATGTGTTGAGTGAACTGAATGAGTGAATGAATCTTTCTAAGGAGTTTTATCAACTGGCACATTTTTTGCCTACCTTGACCCCATTTTTCAGTCATTATTTATTCATTCACTCAATAGATACTTATAAAGATGCTAGGGGTGGCTCACCACTGGTCTTCTCTTCTCTTGAGACATCCCATTTAGTGAAAGGAAGATATATTGCTTAGATAAGTTGTGATAAGTGTTTGAAGAAAAAATGCAGGTTCTGTGGGGCCTAACCTAGTGGGGAATGAGGTGGTCAGTGAGGGCTTTTGTAAGGAAGTAAGGTTCAATTCTGTACTAGGAAGAGGAATGGTAATTGGTTAGGTCAAGGTAGCTGGGAGGAGTAGGACAGAATGTTCTAGGCAGAGGGAGTCACATGTGCAAAGGCCCTGCGAAGGGAAGAAACACAATACATTTTGAAGAGACTGAAGGAAGACCAGAGGTGCAGGAGCAGGGGTGGCAGCTGAGGATTGTGAGAGGTGGGCAAGCGCGAGGTCTGGGGACTTAAATATTCATTTTGCTGACCCATGATATTCCTTAACATCATGGCCATCAACTCTGTACAAGTGCTTCCTTGCCCTGCATGTTTCTATACACTGTATGTTTTTATCCCTATAAAAACTCTTTTTGCTTTGCTTCTAGCCCCGAGCAGTCACAGTGATGAAACCTGGAGCAGTTTATTAATCATGGTAAGAGAGGCTAATTGGATGATTAAGAGAATGAGCCTTGCAATCAGGCAGAGCTGTGGTTCAGATTTTAGCTTCGTCACCTAGCTGGATGGTCTTAGGAAACTTACTTTAACCTCTCTGAGCTTCCATTCTCTCATCTGAAAAAGAGGATGATAATATTTACCATGTGGATTTGATAATGATTAAATAAACGAATGGAGTAAAAGTGCTGAGCACAGAATTTGGGTCGTATTAATTGCTCATTACATGGCTGTGCCTGCTGCAGGTCGAGAAGTGTTTAGAGCCCCTGTGCCGTAGGAAGCAGACCCAGCCCTTTTCCTGCTGCTTCTTGACCTTTCTTTGCAGAGCCCTGAGCAATAACTGGGGTGAGAGTTCAATTTTTTGGTGTTTTGTTCTGTAACTGCTTTCTTAGAGTATGAGCCAGACTTTTTTCATTCCTTGTTCTGCTGTGAAGACATTTGACATCATCCATGTTGAGTCCTGGTCTGCTTCTCACTCAGCAATCCTTAGGGAAACTGTCGGTTCTTAGGTCTTCTACTAGCTTGTCTCTGACTGTCACGCCCCATTTTATATTTCCCACCCCAGCTGCTCACTCAACCTCTACCTCTACCTAAATTGGGTTCTGAAACCCTTGTGTCCCCTTGTCATTGAGATCTGGTTGTTTCTGTTTTAACTATCCAATAATCTGGTCCCAGACTCTTGGATTTCCCTGGATATGTGATGTTATATATCCCTTTACCTCCCTTTGATCTACTGGCTCTGGAGACAAGGCTTGCCTCTGACACCTGCCATCTGGGAAAACTTACACTCTGTTTTCCAGTTCTAGACCCAGACTCATATCCAGCCTTCTCTTGGCATTACTTCCTACATGTAAAATCTCATACTGTTGCTGCCTTTATTTCTTCCTAGATAAGAGACACAACTTTTGGGTCCCCACCACCTACTCTGACTCAACACATTGAAAACCTCTTATTTGCCTCATTCTTTCCGTACTTTGGTCAGGTTGCAGGCCTAGAACTTATTGCATCATATTTGCCAGCCCCATTAAATTATGAAATCTCTGAGGACAGCAGTTGTCCTTAATTATCTCTGTGTTCCCAGTATTTAGTTC
Source organism: Delphinus delphis (assembly GCF_949987515.2). NCBI lineage: Eukaryota > Metazoa > Chordata > Mammalia > Artiodactyla > Delphinidae > Delphinus > Delphinus delphis. The sequence goes on along the minus strand of NC_082698.1, from coordinate 32,668,490 downwards.
AGGCCCTGGAAAATAAAAGAAGACCTTTAATTAAAGATTTTCAAAATTAATTGGAAATTGTCACCCTGCCAGGGAAGTTAGGGTCAACCTGCACCACTGGGAAGGAATAGGGCCCTTGCCTACTAGAGGGCAGCAGGGGCCTTGGAACAATTCCAGAGATGGTCAGCTTCAGATTATTTTGGGGAAAGTTCTGCAGTCAGCTGAAAGTCAGTGATGTGGCCTCCCTCTCTGCTTGGGGAGGATTTTCTAGATATCAATATGGCACAAAAAATAGTGTATTAATGTTTGCAGCTCTTCCCGCTACTCTAGTCTGCTAAGGATATGTCTGTGCTGGCTTTTTCAGTATTCTGTTTGCTCTCTCTTCCTAAAGAGGTAGTGTACTGTCTGGCTGAGAGAGAAGCTAAGTTCATCTACAGACTAATGGACATCCAGGGGAAAGTAGGAGAAGAACAGAAATCAGATCTATCTGGGGAGAGAGTGAACTTGGGGGAGGTCATTTTTCAGAGAGCACTCTGTAGCTGCTGAAAAGTGAAAAGGAATTGGAGAGGAAAGAGAAGCAAGAAATGGGCCCCTCTGATGATCTTTTTTTTTTTTTTTTTGGTACGTAGGCCTCTCACTGATGTGGCCTCTCCTGTTGCGGAGCACAGGCTCCGGACGCGCAGGCTCAGCGGCCATGGCGCATGGGCCCAGCCGCTCTGTGGCATGTGGGATCTTCCCAGACCGGGGCATGAACCCATGTACCCTGCATCGGCAGGTGGACTCTCAACCACTGTGCCACCAGGGAAGCCCCCCTCTGATGATCTTTAAGAAAAGCAAATAAAAGATTTGACTTAGGGACAAACTTTCTCTGCATTTTTTATCTCTCTATCACTTGTGCCCAACACAATGTCTGGCACGTGGAATGTTTTCACTAAGTATTTGTTGAATTACTTCCTTAAATATTGGAACTGGATCTTCAACAAGTGATGGTACCCAGATAGTAGGCCCTGTATTCACACCATTCACAGTATTATGGGGCTTGGAGCACAGTCCATTGACACCATGAGTCTAGTATGGCAGGGTGTTGTGGGGGAGCAGAGGAACATGCACCAACCGACCCCCAACTTCATAGGGAAATGACGGTGCCCTCATGTGCAGTGCTACTTCAGGACCAAGGACAGCATCTATTGGACACTGCCCCCTCATGTTTTAGTGCTGCTACTCCCATGCTTGTGTGTGACTTCAACATCCTGGGCCCCTTATCCTTCCATTATACCTGCTCTGCAACCCTTCCAGCTAGGATCATTCCAACTACTGCCTTCTCCATTTCTAGACATGGCCTAGTACTGCTGGAGAGAAATGACAAAACTAATCCCTTGGATGGACACACAAATTCATGCTCTCTTGTCTCGGCTCCAACAAGCAGTGCTAAAATGTTGCTTGTCATCACTCTCTACTCCATGCCCCACAGTGGCTATTCTAAACCTGCATCACCCTAGCTCCTCACACCTTTGCCTGTCCTTTTAGTCTCAGTATGACTCTTCCTCCAACTTCCATGAGAAATCGAACGTCCAAGGTGAAAATTACATTAACTTCCTTTTTACACGCACTTCGCTTTGTCTGCCCTCAAAAGGTAAGGTGTTCTTTGGCCTTCTCAAAACAAATCCCCCTACCTTTGGTTCTGATTTTCCTCCCTATCTGTCCAGGTTCTCTAGGACCAGACCTTGTTCCATCAGCTGTCCTCCCCTCTCCTCTGGATCTCCACTGGATCCTGCCCAACATACTAGTCAGTGTTCCTAGACAACTGTGAAGTTCTGTCATATTCACATAGAGTCATTATTTAAAGCAGTAGATTTGGGGACCCTTCGCCAGGCCTACTGAATCACAGTTTTTGGTGGTAGTGCCCAGGAATCTATATTTTAAACAAGTGTTCCTGGTTTGCAAAGCACCGTTAAAAGCTCTGCCTTTATTATTGCTGCCCCCAAACCATCTTTCACCCAAGAGCTAGAAATACCTCTCTGAAATGCAAATCTGATCACATCATTCCCTGTTAAAAGCCCCTCAAGAGTTTTTTTAATAAGTTGGGGTCAAGGCAGGATGCACATGGCACATTCAAAATGTGTAATTAAAAGAAAGTTTAATCAAGGTGATATTTACAAAAGTGTGCCAGGGGGTGAGACAGAAATGAGGGCTAGTGCAGTACCCCAGAGCAGCAACAGGAGCCCTAAAAGGGTAAGGGGAGGGAATGGTTCCTTGTCCAGAAATAGAGGACTGCCTCACCTGAGTTGTAATTAGTGGAAAGATGCATCCAACCTGGGACAGCGACAGGACAAAAGAAATGAAAATAAATACTCCTCCTTTCCGCTTCCTTCCTCTGAATTCTTCCCAGTGTTCCCCATTGGATGAGGGAAATGGAGCTGGGGATGCAGTTTATATTGGGCACCCTCCGAGGTATGGGGCATGATGGAGAAAGGAGGAGAGTGGGATTTGGAGAGGTGAGGGAGAGAGGTGGGGCACACATACCAAAGTTACCTAGCATGGGTTTCTAACCAATGCGTATAGGATAAGGGCCAAAGCCTCAAGGTGGCACATAATGTCCTCTTCCCATGAGGTTGCCTCCTCTGTAGAAGACAGGGGCTCTGGGAAGTTCCAGGCTGTTCCTTTGCTCATGCCTTTGCTCATGTAACCTCCTTTGCCTGGAATGCCCACTGTGTTCTGTCCACCTAACAACTGCCAGACTTTCTGAAAAACTAAACCATTCCTATGAAGCCTTTCTTTAGCCTCCTCATCAAATTAGAATTGGCCACTCCTTTTGTGCTCCCAACATCATAATAACAGTTAACATGAGTGGAGTGCTTATCCTGTGCCAGGCACTAAGAAGTTTGCCTGTGTTTACTAGTTAAATACTCACAACGAATCTATTATCCCCATTTTACAGATGAATAAACTGAGGCACAGGGTGGTTAAGTAAGATTGCACTTGATCACCCAGCTAATAATTGATGGAGCAGGATTTGAAGCTAGGCAGTCTGTCTGACAGCTTAACTATTCTGCCATAGAGCCTCATGGCACCAGTACCACTTGACTGCATTAATGTATTTATATGTCTGTATTCCTCTACTAAACCATAAACTCACCAAGGATAGGATGGTGTTTTATTGATCATTTCCTCACTAACCCCTTGCTTTACCCCAGTACTTAGCACAGAGCTTGGCAAATAGGAGATATTTTTTTCTGCACGCAGGCTTTCTCTAGTTGAGGTGAGTGGGGGCTACTCTTCGTTGCGGTGCGTGGGCTTCTCATTGCGGTGGCTTCTCTTGTTGCGGAGCACAGGCTCTAGGCACGCAGGCTTCAGTAGTTTTGGCACACAGGCTCTAGAGCGCAGGCTCGGTAGTTGTGGCACACGGGCGTAGTTGCTCCACGGCATGTGGGATCTTCCCAGACCAGGGCTCAAACCCATGTCCCCTGCATTGGCAGGCGGATTCTTAACCACTGCGCCACCTGGGAAGCCCAAATAGGAGTTATGTGATAGATGGTTAATGAAAGGAATGAATGAGGAGGGGAGGGAAAGGAATCTTTTGCAAACATCCCCTCTTTACAATTGACAACACTGTGCTGTAATGGCCTATGCTATAATTTCAATCCAGCTCTGCCTGACTACAAAGCCCCCTCCCCGTCATATCAGGTTGCTTTCAAGAGGAATTCAGAACTTTAACGCTATATAACTGTTCCCAAACAGAAACATGGCAAGCTACCTGGCATCACTTGGATGACTCAATGGAGGTCAAATGCCATTTAAGATTAAGACCTAAAACAGAAACTCTATTCAGGAATAATGAACTAGAGCTAGGGGGTAGAGATGGCAAAATGGTACAGGGAGAAAGTTCTACGTCAGAATTCAAGGTAATATCCAAAGAGTCAAAATATAAGAACCACAGGTCTAGAAACAAAGGATAGGCCTCTGACCAAATCCTGGCTCTTCTTGAAGCCATGAATTGAGTAAATAGACAGAGCATGGCCATGATTTAAGAAATATGTCTTCCAAGGAGTTGGGTGGGGTTTGACCAAAGCCAGGTCCACAGGGTAGCTCTCTGGAGGCTCCAGTTCTATAAGGTGTACTAAAATATTACTAGACTACATTGGGAGTAATGTGCCAGTTAACTCAGCTTTCCATAGTCAACTCCTAAAATAACCTGGGAAGCAGGAATTGTCCTTTCTCGTGGAAATCTCCTTTCATCAAGTAGAAACTGTTTTAAAGCATACCTACTAGTCCTGGCCACTCTTCAAGCAGTGAATGAGCATGCAGGCTGTAGCTGCAGCCACAGGCATCAACCTCAGCCCCGCCAATGGCTGGCCAGCTGTCATCAGCAAGTACCATCAACCAATTCCAGTACTGAATAATGCACGGCACGATAGTGACTTACTGTCTAAATTTTAAACAGTTAGGATGCCTGGCTTAAGAAAACAAATACATGCCAACGATCAGTGTAATAAATATCTTTTTAAACATAATGAATTAGGTGTACATTTTCTTACTAATAGAGAAGCAGTTTTTGTTCTTTCTCTAATGAATAAATGTTAAGCAAATATGTTAAGAACATCAGTGTAAGGGATGCCTAAATGTCGGATACTCCTCTCTGAACCCACACCCTCTGTTAAGTACTTCATCCTAAAAAGAAAGAGCTTCCCACCCTTCACCAGGAGCGTTGATCTCCCAGCACTGGCTGATTCGTTCTCCTTCTTTCAGTCTGCCCCTTATCTCCCTTCCCTTTATTTCAGGCTCTAACTGCCCAATTACTGGATCATTTGCCTCCAAGACATTTTAACAGGTTACTCCTTGGCATGGAGATACACTTTTTTTGAGCAAAACTTCCAGGTCTTTCCACAATCCAGTGCCCTTACACATTAAACACTTTTCCTTACTATTCCTGCTATTCTCTTTAACTGGGAACGTTTCCACCCTGGTCCTCACAGACAGAAGATCTGGGTTCATTGTTGCTTCCAGGCCTTCAGGCACTGCCTTCTCAATTCTGACCATTCCCCATCCCACCCCAGTCTCAATTCTCTTTTCTCTTTAAATCCTACCCACTTTGTAGGTTCCTCCTTCTCTGTAAAGCCTTCCTTGACTGTACTGGCCAACGTTAATCCTTTCCTCCTGATGCAACCTTGTACATGCCAGGCACTATGATGAACACTTTATACCCATCCTCACACTATCTTTCCAACAAACCTGGCAGGAGACATTACTTCCCCATTTCAGTGATGAACACAGTAAATTTCAGGACAGCTAAGCAGCTCAGGATCAGATAGCTACTAAGTGCTGGAACTGGGATTCAAGACCCCATCTTGGAGTTACTGTCAGGTCTGTGAAACTAACACCTTTCTCTCAGGGCAAGGCGGTTCAGCTTGGGTGTGTCCCACACAGACTCCAAGGGCTGGGAGGGTTGTCTGTGCTCACACACTGCTTCCCTGCTCCTCTCACACCTCAAGGCCATTCTGGCTCAGGATACTCTCCTCTGTGCCAGTGGCACCACCTTGAGCCTGGCTCCTGGCCCTTCTTTCTTCCTCCTCTGGGAAAAGCCGTCCATTACACAATTCCTTCCTCTCCCGCTGCTTCCATTCCACCTCAGCTGTCCTTCCTGCAGCGCATACACACATCTTCTTAACCTCTTTCCCGCTCTTGAAAACCCTTTGTCTGGTTACAGCAGAAAGTCTGCCTCTTTCTTTGCCATGTCATTACTCCCCTTCCACTCTGTTATCACTCCTATTTTTGTGTCTCCCCTCTCTTTGATATTAACTCTTGTCTTCCTATTTCTGTCCCCTCTTTTACCTCTCTTTCTCTTTCACCCATTTCATTCCACTGAGGAGCTAAGGAATACCTGGAGGGTGGCTGATTAAGAGAGCCTTGTGTTCCATGGCACTATTCGGGGTGGTGGGAGTTGTTCTGCCTGGATTCAGCTCCCAGCTCTACCACCTTCTTGCCTTGGACAAATGGCTGGCTCTCTCTTCCTCAACTTTTCATCTGTAAAATGGGCATCAGAGAAGTTACTGAGGCTGAACTGCAGTACTCCTTTATTATTTGGCTGTTATTATCATTATTATTTGAATTTAGATTTGAATTTGAATATTCTTAGTTGGGGCCCATTGTCCCTACCTTTAACCTGTCCTGTTTCTACAACTGGGCCCATGTTACCCATGTCATTTATCTGCTTGCCTCCTGTAGGTATTTGAGCTTGTGATCGACACAGACCAAAGCTTGAAAACTACTCAGAATGTCTCCATTTATTTCTTTATTCCCTTACAAATAAATCTTATTTCTCTCAAGCATCAGCAGTGACACTTGTGGAGTTTAGTAGTAGTAGTAGTATGTTTAATTCCTAGAGCTACTATAAGAGTTTTCTGTTTTCATTTTTGTATGTCACGATGCGGGTTAAGTAAATGTCACCAGATGCCATCAGGTGGCCCTCCCTTTGAGCTCTCCACCCAGACGCATTGGTGAGCAATGTGAAGGCTTACTATATCACCTTCCCCTCAGCAACAACTCAGACCCCTCCCTGGGCATCTCCAACTACAAAGTCTCCTTTGCCAGGTGACACCAGGAAGTCTTTTTGCTCCCACCCAAGGGTGCACCCAGCTCTCTGGGTCCTGTCTTCATCCTTCCATATCCAGCTTCCCACCCCAAGCTTTGGGCATTTTCTTGGTGTGTAAACCCTCCCCCTACTCCCAGCCACCCCCCTCCCCGTCCCAAACAGCTCATCACAGTTATTTATTTATTTATTTATTTATAGAGAGGCAGAGTGCCACAGGTAGTGCCTCATTTGCATGTGTCTGAAGTCTTGGAAGCTTGACTACCCTGTGTTCTGTAACTGGACCTTGAGAGCTTATTTGGGGGTTCTAGCAGGGGAATGCTGCTACTCCTATACCCTTGACTGAAGAGTGGTCCTCCTCTACCTGGGAAGGTTGCCATCTTCAACGGAGCATGCGGCTTCAGGAGGGATGGACATGGAGCAGTGAGGGAGGAAGGGGACGCCCACCTAGCCAGCCAGATCAGCTGAATCAACCCTGGCGATCGACGGGGTGACAGATGTCGTAGCCAGATTGCCTTCACACCCTAGGTTATCTTTAAATGAACATTCTGGCAAACACATTTTTTCCATGTCGTAACTTAGATTTCTCTAGAGTGGCTTAAGATACTAATCAACATCTGTATTACCTTTTCTATGGGTGAACATGTTCTGAATTCCAAATAACTGACTTAAAAACTTGTAACTGATATGTCTAAAGTCACACGGAGCTCAGTGAGGACTGAAAATCATCAGGAATGGCTTCATGGAAAGTGCATCTGGAGTTAGACCTCACAGCATTGTAGAAGGCATTCAGAAAAGGAGATATTCCGGGTGGGGGAGTAAAGAACAGAGGCAGAATTGCTTTGGACAGTGAAGAGGAGTAGAGAGGAGGAAACATGTTGGGAGAGTTTTTACTACTCAGTAAGTGGAAGCCTATTGAGTGATTTAATTTGTTTCCCTTTCCTCAGTTTTCTTTAATTTTTAAGTCAGGGATGGCAGTGCTGGGCACATATGCTACCATCTACCCATTGCTCCCATGGCAGACCATGATAATTATTCTGACACTTTCCTTTGATGAGTCAAGTCATGGCCTAAAATCCCTTCATAATGAAACATCCCAAGCATGTCCACCAGTTTATTAGAGTTGGCTGCATGCGACATGAAATCCATTTGCTATTCGTGTCCTGGGTTTAGTCAACCTGGTGATTTTTGTCACTAGGGACTCTATTATAAATAACTTTATTAAGTAAGAAATGTAACATCCATTTATGACAGCATTAATATAATTGCTCAAATACATTATGATACTGTCTTGCTAGGATACAAATTTCATAGTGATGCACCAGAGCCCTTTTAACTGATGCTAAACCCATTTGCTTGTAGAAGGTGATGTCCAGTTACTGATGTTGATAGCTTTGTTTGCTCAGATTTCAGTTTTGCATTGATCCATTTTCCAGAGCTTTTTTTAAGAATAACTTTTCTAACACCAAGTAGAACATGTATATTAATAAGTTCTACTCCTTTCTTATCAAATAAACAATTTATGCCTGGACAACACATGGTCTACACATAATGTTTTCCATAAAGACGGTAGGATTTCAAGTGCCTGGGCCTCTGTGGAGTCTGTTCATTGGCTCCCTTCTTCCCTTTCTCCTGGTATTGAATTTTTATCTTTCACGAAGTGGCTCAGGAATCATCTTTCCTGTGAGATCTTTCCTAAACCTCCATGTCCTCCATCAGAGTTATTCTCTCTCCTCTTTTCTGTCGCACTTTTTTTTTTTGCACTCTTAGCAGAATAGCTGGGGACGTGCCCACGTCTCCAGATGGACTTGGAGCTCTTTGAGGGAAGCCCTTTTCCTCACCTTCCCCTCCGCATCACTCAACACAGTGTAGGCACCAGGTGCATCCTTTATTTTTGGTTACAGCAATACATCATTTAAAAATACCAGGCTAAGGGAAGACATATGGGAACATATGTTTATGTATGACTGATTCACTTTGTTATAAAGCAGAAACTAACACACCATTGTAAAGCAATTATACCCCAATAAAGATGTTAAAAAAAAAAAATACCAGGCTAGTAAAATTTTCATGTCGTTTGAATGTATCAGTGCTCACGCTGGTTTACCTGAGAAAGCAAAATCAGTGTAAAATTAGGTGACAAATCCATAAATGTGGATTTCAGGAGTCATTCATCTTGGAAGACTGAATTTTTCTTTTTACTAACTAAACTGCTGACATTATGTTTTTTACATTAAAAGTGCCATGGGGTAAAAGCATTGGTGTTGGTGTCTGTCTCAGGCAGAGCCTACCTTCGCTTGAGTGAGGGGAATGTATTTGGATCCTATGACTGGAAACATGCATGTCATGAGATAAATATGCTGGCATTTATGTTAGAACAACAGATGATATCCTCTTCCCGAGTGAAATGGGAAAAGCAGGGTTTCTGGGGAGGCCTGCACCATGACCCTGGTGAGGGAGTAGCATCCAGGATATGTCCCGCTATTCAGCGTTCCCGTCCTCTTGAGCATCACCCCTTGCCTCAGTTTTGCATATGGGAAATGGGTGGAAGTCCGTGGAATTATTGTGTAACAAAAATAGATAACTCTTATTTCCTATGAGTCAAGTACTGTGCTGAATACAAGAGCTCATTTACTCCTGAGGTGACAGCCCTATAAGGTGATGACATTAGGATCCACACTTAACAGGAGAGGAAACGGCAGCTCGAAAGGTTTAGCGACTTGCCCAAGGTTGACTGCAAGAAAATGGAAAAGTCTGTGACTCAAATCCAGATCTCTCTGACCATAGAGCCTGTCCTTTTACCTCTGCCCTAAGCTGCCTCTGTGGGAGCTCTGGAGAGCCTGATAAAAAAGCCAAATAAATAGAAGGGGTCAGGGATATCCTTATTAGAGAGAATGTTCAGTAAGAAGGTAATGAAGATAATATTATGTATTTTCTTGAGAGAGCTCCCAGCCCAGAGTAAAGACAGATGCTGTCAAACTGTACAGTGGCTGATTTAATCAATAACTTGATCTTTGGCATCCAATTAAGCTTATTTTACTGTCAGGTGGTTTCTGAGACTTTGGTCCATTGCAGTAGGAATTCAGAGGATAAAGGTCTTTATTAGGGCTGGAGGGGAGCAGTGTGAATTGTTTGAGGGGTGTACTGCCTTTTCTGAATTGTGCATTGTTGTCTTTTTTCCTACCAGTAGGTGGAAATAGAACTGAATCTTTCAGCACTTGCTCTTTCAGCTGAGTCCTGGCAGGATTCCTTCAATTTCTGCCTCAAAAGAACAACAACCCAAAAAAACCCTCAGGAGAAGTTTGAAGTGTGTAGTTACAGGATTGCTATTCTGCAGTCAGACTGGAATATTTCCAGTCTGATGGTCAGATAATGATTTTAGCCTCTTACAAGGCCAGGGTGCTGGAAGCAGCTGCTGGTAACCATGGTTCTCCTTTGAGCCCTGCTGGACACCCGCTTCAAGTGGGTGTTTTGGTTTTTTTCCTGTCCTGACCACAAGGCCTTTTCCAAGAATTTTATTCCCAGTTTTAAACCTTTGCACACTGTCAAATTGTGTATCATGATTTTTTTTTTCAGGAACTACATTTCTGAAATTAAAATTTACCAAATTAAAGCAGTCCACAGTAGATAAAGTAGGAGAGGAAAGTCTCCCTTGCCCTCTCCCTGACCTTCACCTGTATTCACTAACAGATACATGTATCTCCACTTAAATAAAATTGGAATCACATAATATGTGTTATTCTGCATTTTGCTTTTGCCAGTAATCGATGTTTTAGGGTTGCCCGTGTATGTGAGTGTCTCTAGAACAGTTCTCAACTGGGGCAGTTTTGCCCCCAACTGACACTTGGCAATGACTGGAGGCATTTTTGGTTGTCACAACTGCGGCAGATGGTGGTGCTACTGGCATCTAATAGGTAGAGGACAGGCATGCTGCTAGACATCCTCCAATGCCCAGGACAAGCCCCCACTTCAAAGAATAATCTGGCCCCAAATGTCAGTTGTGCTGAGGTTGAGAAACCCTTTTCTAGAGAAGCTCATTCTTTGTAATGGGTGTATAGTATTCACAATGTGGAGTTCCATCCTGTATTAATCCATGTTCCTACTGGCAGCCATTTTTTTTGAGGTATAGTTGATGTACAATATTATGTAAGTTTCAAGGGAACACCATAGTGATTCACAATTTTTAAAGGATATATTCCATTTATAGTTATAAAATATTGGCTATATTCCCTGTGTTGTATAATATATCCTCGTAGCTTATTTATTTTATACATAGTAGTTTGTACCTCTTAATCCCTTGGCCCTATCTTGCCCCTCCCCTCTTCCCTCCTTTCACTGGTAACCACTAGTTTGTTCTCTGTGAGTCTTATTTCTTTTTTGTTATATTCAGTAGGTTGTTTCATTTTTTAGATGCCACATATAAGTGATAACATACAGTTAGTTTTTGTCTTTGTCTGACTTATTTCACTAAGTGTAATACCCTCCAGGTCCATCCATGTTGCTGCAGATAGCAAGATTTCATTCTTTTTTATGGCTGAGTAGTATTCCATTGTATATATACCACATCTTTATCTGTTCATCTGTTGATGGACACTTAGGTTGCTTCCATATCTACTTGCAGTCATTTAAAAGCTGTTTCTAACCCTTTGCTATTAAAAGCAATGTTGCAGTGAACATTGCTTTACATTTTTGTGCACTGTGAGATCTTATTTCTGTAAGATAAGGACACAGAAGTAAAATGTCTGAATTTAGGGACTTTATTTTAAAAGTAAAAGAACCTAAACACTGAAAGTTTTTTCTTAAGTTCACAGCAAGCTCATTCGGTGGGAAAACCTGACATAAACTGGCATGAGGCGAGTTACAATTTTTATTTATTCTGTATAATGTGAATATTTAGACATTTTGTGATTATGGAATACTGCCTCAGTCTCTACTGGGGATGTTACATACTATATGGCATAAGTACTTCATTCATTTTTTTTTAATTTTAATTTTTAAAAATTTTTACTGAAATATAGTTCATTTACAATGTTATATTAGTTTCAGGTATATAGCAAAGTGATTCAGATATATATATAGAGATACACACACACACACACACACACACACACACACACACATATTCTTTTTTTTACATTGTCTTCCATTATAGGTTATTATACGACCTCACTGATTTTTGTTAATCAGAAAAAAATTGAATCCCAGTGCTCTCTTAAGTTTTTGTTGCTGTAGTGATGCAGCACATTTAGTCTATATAATACTCATGTGTTGCAATGAGCAGGTGACTTTGATGATTTTGTATTCAGCATCTAAAATCCCTCCTTTAAAGGTGATTTTGGTTCTGTAAAGAGAAGTTGTATGTATTCAGGTTGTAGTTCTTGCCAGTGTCTTCCGTGCAAATTAGCCTATCAGAAAACATCAAGCATGACCCTGAGAAGCACTTTTTTTTTTTTTTTTTTGCGGTATGCGGGCCTCTCACTAATGTGGCCTCTCCTGTTGCGGAGCACAGGCTCTGGACGCACAGGCTTAGTGGCCATGGCTCACAGGTCCAGCCGCTCCGCGGCATGTGGGATCTTCCCGGACCGGGGCACGAACCCGTGTCCCCTGCATCGGCAGGTGGACTCTCAACCACTGCGCCACCAGGGAAGCCCCTGAGAAGCACTTTTTGCCTTGATAGTTATAAATATCATCAAAAATATTAACAATAGTTACAACAATTGAGTGCGTACTGTGCCTTATGCTTAATCAACATTACCAAGTCAGACTTTTACGGCAATACCACTAAGAGGTGGGCTTTGTAGCTTCCATTATACTTAAGGGAACAGGTTTCAGGAGTTGAGCTCTTGGGCAAAGTAACATATCTGGGAAGAAGCAGAACCCAAGCTTGCAGTGGTATGTGCCGCATCCCTCCCCAGTATTATTACAATTCACCTGCCCCCATGTGGACAGAGTTTTACTATTTCTACATTGGTGGTCATTGAAAATTTTTTGAGGAAAAAAAATGAGTCCCAAGTTGCTTTTTCTCTCAAGGGGCTGCACTTGGACTTGAGGGCAAATAGGCAAGTGTTGTTCAAGTCAAGTGGATATTTTCATCACAACGTTAAGAGAAAGTCATTGGAGCAAATCTGAGGTCACACACTCTCCCACCAGTGAACTCCAGCACTGAGCGTTGTTTGAAATGGGAAAATGTTAATGTCCTCCCTGGAGCCTATATATGATATGGTATTAGGGGAAAGCATTCAGTTATATTTATTTTTCTTGGTATAATCCCAAGAAGATGTCAGTTTCCATTATGAAAATTGCAGGTGTGAAAAATACTATCTTCTGTTTGCTACAGCAGAGCCAATCCAAGAACCCTCTGGAGAAATTCATACCCCAAGCCAACTGGAATTTGTGATTCCTGAATTTTTTGTATGTGACCAGCCTAGGCTGAGGTGGTGTCCAAGAAGGATGCTCCTAGGTTATCTTTTTTAACTGCCACTGACATAATCCACTTTGCTACCTCCTGGCTCTAAGAGTTTCTCCAAAACTCAGCATGCAAGGAACCTTCCCATTTCCTCAGCAGATTCCCATTTCTTAATGATTTTTTCCCACAGTGTCCTCTGCAGCTCAGCCTACTGTCTTAAAGTTTCAAGTTTATAATTGTTTTTACTTCAATGAAAGGGAATATTAGACCAGTGAATTACTCCTGTTGTTCCTTTTCCTGCACAGCTTTTATTGTTACATTTAGATGTCTTTAACTTTTTACCCATGGTCTTTCACCCTGAGTGAAATCTCTCTGGTTCCTTGGACTTTGAGGAAGACATAGGTATGCTCCCCTTGACCCTGATTGCAGTACCCTTCCTCACAATACCCCAGAACCTTTCATGGAGGTTTCTTTAGATTATGCACTAACACTGCACAGGCCTGGACTCCTTTCTGCCTCAGGGCCTTTGCACATGCTGGTCCCTCTACCTGGGACGTATTCTTCTACCTATTACATCTCTGTATCTGGTGGTTGACTTCAGTTCATGTCCTCAAGGAAGCCTTCCCAAAACACACTCTTTCCCCTGCCAATGTCAACCATTAGGTTATTTTATAAGTTTGTCTCTACCATAAGACTGGAGATGGTATTAGGCCAGAGACCACATAAAATATTTCAGTGCAATAAATATTTGTGCAGTGAGTGGACAAGCAAGGGCTGTACTACTCTGGATTTCCAGAGAAGTAGCTCTTCTGCTTTTAGACTTTATTTCTGGACCAAAGTTTTCTCTAAAATATGCATCTTTCTTCACACCACTCCCCTGCCTTTTCACTGCCCCCATCTTCTGGTAGTCACACTGGCCCTCTCTAGGGCATCCTGGTTCCCATTCTGGGCCCAGCCAGCCTTCTCAAAAACTGACTTATTTAGGCACTTTTCTATTCTGTTGTACCTCCTCAATATCAACAAGTTTGTTTTATTTATTTATTTTAAAATTTTATTTATTTATTTTGGCTGCATTGGGTCTTCGTTGCTGCATGCAGGCTTTCTCTAGTTGCAGCGACCGGGGGCTACCCTTAGTTGTGGTGTGCGGGCTTCTTATTTCTGTGGCTTCTCTTGTTGCAGAGCATGGGCTCTAGGCGCGCGGGCTTTGGTGGTTGCAGCATGCGGGCTCAGTAGTTGTGGCTCGTGGGCTCTGAGCACAAGCTCAGTAGTTGTTGTGCACAGGTTTAGTTGCTCTGCAGCATGTGGGATCTTCCTGGACCAGAGTTGGAACCCGTGTCCTCTGCATTGGCAGGCAGATTCTTAACCACTGCACCACCAGGGAAATCCAAACAAAGTTGTTTTAGATATAGTTTATTTGCTTGTGTTTACTTATTATGGACATTTCAAGCAAACAGGAAAGTACAGAGAGGCTTATGACAAATAGCCATGTACCCACTACCCAGAGTTTCAAGTGTCAACATTTGTAATGTTTGCCTCAAATTTTTCTTTAAAGAAACAAAATGTTACAGAGACTGTTGTAGACCCCACTCCCCACTCTCTCTTCCTGCCTCAGAGGTAGCACTATGTGGACAGTTGTCAGGCCAGTCATTGGAAAGTCTGTAAGTGGAAGAAAATAGAAAACTTGACATTTTGGCTAGCCTTATGCCTTATGGATGGGAAATATTATCTCACTCTTGTTTTCATTAATATTTCCCTGAATACTGGTAAGGTTGAACATTTTTCATATTTATTGGCTACTTAAGCTACTTCTATGAACTGCCTGTTTATAGGTTTTCTCATTTGTCTGTTTGGTTGTCTTTTTATTGTTGGTCTGTAAGGTTTCCTGTGTAGTTGGATTACTCCTTTACCTATTTTATATATTGCAGTTATCTTCTTCTAGCCCGTAACTTGTCTTTTATCTTTGTTTATGTTATCATGTATTTTATAGAAATTTTAGATTTTAATATGATTCAACTAATATTTTCCTTTATGATTTCTGCTTTTTATATCTTGATTAAGAAATCCTTCCTTACTCTGTGATTGTAAAGACATTCTCCTCAAAATGTTTTTAATGTTTTGCTTTTCACATTTGGAATTTTCATTCATCTGGAATTTATTTCTGTAATTAGGTAAAAATATAATTTATTTTTACCAAGCTGCCACACACAGTTGGGTATATTTATTTCTTTCTTTCTTCCTTCCTTCCTTTCTTTCTTACTTTCTTCTCTCTCTCTCTTTCTTTCTTTCTTTCTTGATATATTACTTGCAGCAGTAAGGAGAACACTGGGGATCTTTCCTAAAATAGTGACTTCCAGTTGGTTATATTTCTTCCTTTGCCATCTTTATACTTCTTATTTGTTTTTCTTGTCTTAGTACACTGCCTAGTACTTCTAGTGCAGTATTAAATAGATGTGTCCTTAGCCCTATGCTAAATCTCATTTAATTTGATTACACTAATAGTCATTAATGTAGGTGTTATCTCATCTGTATAGATGAAGGAACTGAAACTTGGAGAGGACAAGTAACCCTTCCAGAATCACACAGCTATTAAGTAAATAACAGAGTCAGAATACAGACCCAGGTCTGAGTGACTACAAAGTTGAACTACTTATACTACCTCTTGGTCACAAATGACTTGGGAAAAAGATAGCCCCTTCTACCTTGCCTGCTCTTGCCCAGAACCTCTATGTCTAATGAGGAAAGAAAATTTTATTGAAGTGATGCCAGAAAAGCACTTCCAGTGTGTCTGAACAAATAGACTTTGTTTAGTTTAGACACACTTCCAGTGTGTCTAAACAAATAGACTTTGTTTAGTTTAGACCTGCCAAAAGCAGATTAGAGAACCATATAAGTATAAAATCGTTCTTATTCCAGGTGGTATAAGCATTTACTCAGGTAATAAAATCACATCTTGGTGGAACTTCACAAATGAGAAGTAGATCTTCATAGTTAACAGTCTCAGAAATATTAACAAGTAATTGAAGTTTCCTTCCTCCTTCCTCCGTTCCTTCCCAGCCTCTATCCATGAAAGATCTGAGGCAGCTTACAAATATCTACCCAAAACAAGATAAAATTAAAAGATAAGGAAATCAGGGTGAAGAGAAAAATAGATATGGCAAAATAAAAATTAATTCTGGCCTTAGTGTCATTTGCTAGAGTTTGGCCACAACATAGCCCAAAGGTTCCTAGCAACTGAAACAAAGAAAACCTATCCAGCTACACAATTCACAGTGGGCATGGGATCAAAATAGAATTGTTGCTAAGGGTATAGATAGTATTTCCTAATTCTGAGGGAGAGAGAGGAGCTTCTGCCATGACCTTCATACAGGGACCCTGTGTGGTAATGTGGACAGTGCTTACCAGCATCTTCTCAGTACTGGGGAAGTGTACCTCACTTGGACCTGGTTCCCCTACTTGACCCTGAGCTCCTTGAAAGGGCAGAGACTATATTTATTTTAGTCTACATTATATAACAGAGCCCAGCACCCTACCTGATACATAATAGGTGCTCATAAAGTATTTTTTGAATAAATGAATATTATTTGTAATATCCATCAATAAAAGCCAATGGCTCAATACAAGATCAATATACAAAAATCAGTTATATTTCTTTACACTAGCAATGAACAATTCTGAAATGAAATTAAGAAAACCCAATCCATTTACAATGTCATCCAAAAGAATAAAATACTTAGGAATAAGTTTAACAAAAAAGATACAAGGGGGCTTCCCTGGTGGCGCAGCGGTTGAGAGTCCGCCTGCCGATGCAGGGGACACGGGTTCATGCCCCGGTCTGGGAAGATCCCACATGCCGCGGAGCGGCTGGGCCCATGAACCATGGCCGCTGAGCCTGCACGTCCGGAGCCTGTGCTCCGCAACGGGAGTAGGCCACAACAGTGAGAGGCCCGCGTACCGCAAGAAACAAAAACAAAACAAAACAAAAAAAGATACAAAGCTTAGACACTGAAAACTACAGAACATCATTGAAAAGCCAATGGCAAGACATTGGAGCAAATTTATAAAAAGCAATTGTATGCAAAGTAAAAATATTGATATTCTAGGTATGTGACTTTCTGATGATTTGATTTGATCAAAGACTACTGTTTAAAATTTTACGAGGAATAGATGGGCCGAACATATTTTTTGGCGATTCTTTGTGATTATTACTTTTTGCATCCAAGTTCCTAGTAAGAAGGAACAGCAGGGAGTTGGAGTTTACTTCTTGGTCAAGAATCTGAAAGTAAATATTACATGTTGCCAATAAAAGACGCAGCTAAGAACTTAGATGAACTCATAATACGTATATGGTACCATAATTGCTTTGTAAATTGGAAGAGTATGTGTTAGGTAAAGTAAAATCAGGATGTACGTAGAAAGTGGGAAACTGCCTCAAACATTTAGCACTGTCTAATTTATATGGAGGACATTTATGTTACTGATTTCAACCATTAATCTGTATTTTAATATCTGTCTTAAAACATGTATCTGCTGTCATTAGCTAATTTTCACTGAGCCCATAATGTGTACCTGCTACTTTTCTGAACAACTTTACTGACATTTTCTCATGTAATGCCCATGACTCTATAAAGGAAGTACTGCTGTTATTGTCTCCTTCTATAAAAGAGGAAACGGGGGCTAGAGAGGTTAACCCACTTGCCCAGGTCACACACAAGCACATGAAAGTCCCAGAAATCACACCAAAGCCAGGGAACTGTTCCGCCTGTGCCTCCTGCCACCCTGCCATGTTGCCCCACTTATTTCTTGCCCAATGATGGCAAACACCAGTTTCCTGTGTTCAGCTAGAAGTGAATGTCCGTTTCAGGTGTGGAGTGTGAATGTACTCTGGGGGGTTTTGATGTTTTAATGTTGTCCTTAGGACGCCACAATTAAAGAATTGTCCCGATTTTAAGACTGTCTTTCCAGAGCGTCTCCTAGAATTTCAGGTTACCAACTACAGTTTGTATGACATTTGCCAAGCATTGGCCTCAGGAATTTCATTGCTCAAACAGAGGCCTGGACACAAGCGTGATTACCAGACTTTGTTCCTGCCTCACAAGGATTCTCGTTCTATAAAAGTAACAGAGTTTGTAGATAAGACCTTGGGCTCTAGTCAACCAAATCAGTTAAAATTCTGTTTTAATAATGGAACCTTCCACATAGTGTTGCTGTAGGCTGTCACTTAGGGCACTTAGCACAACGTGGGGCACTTAGAAAGCTTTTAAGAATGGTAGCTGCTAAAACACACAACCTTTTAAAACGACTTCGGGGTAAGGAGTGCATCTCGACAGCCAGCAGACACAGCCAACAGTTGAGAGCTAAGAGCGGCTTTGTACTGCAGATTCCTAAGGCCACCTGGAAACTCGCCAGCCTGGAGTTTGAAAATTTAAACATTTTCAAATTTATTTTTAGCCAAACGTAAAGAAAAGGGATTCCCACAGTGTGAAGGAGGCTGCTGCAGCTTCACCATTTCCCACAGGGAAAGGGACCGAAGGAGGCTTCTTTTTGTTGGTGGAAGAAATGAGGGGGAGGGCGAGAATCTGGGGTTGGGAAGAACCTTGGACTGGGAGCTTGAATCTGGGTCCTCAGCCAGCTGTCCCTGGAGTTCCCCAGCCACTCTTTCTACTGCTATAAAACCAGGGGGGCTGGACTACAGGCCCTTCCAGCATTGACGTTCTGTGAAGCCATAAACGCCTCCTTGGAGCTACAATTTAATGTGAGCCCTTGGCTTTTATTGTGGGGCCCTTGTAAGTGTGGGCCTTTGGAAAGATGTCCCTGTATCTTTCACACAAGTCCCAGGGAAGGCATTGTCCTTTATGTTACCCAGGGCTCTATATCTCAGCTTATAAATTCCTCTGGAAATTTGGAGCCAGGAGAAAGTTTGTCTCTCGGCTTAAACCATTACATTTTTTTCTGATTGGATGACATCTGTGATACACCCTCAGTGTGTTTCTCTTATTACTCCACTTGCCAAGAAGCTCAGACCAAAATGCAGTGATTAGCAATAGTGGCTTCCCTCAGACAGCGCAGGCCTCTGAATCCTTCTTAGAACTGGATGTTGTTGTTTGATTTTATGCACTTTAATATAAAAACCACACGAAATCCTTTTGTGGCATTAAACAGGGCATAAAACATTGGTGCAGGATGACAGAGTAAATAGATGCAGAAATACATGAATACTTTTCCTCACGACCAGCGTGTCCATTATCTGGCTTCTTCCCCACTCCCAGCAAATCGGAAACAACAATAACAACTGATATGTAATGGGACCCACCCTGGACCTGGCACTGTTCTAAGTCCTTTACATATATTTTCTCATTCAACCACCTTATGTTTGGGGCTACTATTATTTTCTTTATTTAAAGATGAGGAAAGTGAGGCACTGAAAGATAAAGTATCCAGGCAAGTTCTCACCACCCCCTTTCTTCACTAGTGATGGACAGTCAGGCCAAGGGGTCACATTAGACCCAAGGAATTCCTTTGGTCCTGGGAGTCCTAGTAGCCAAGAGGCGTTGGCCTGTTGATATGGATAGTTAGTAAGCCAACCACAAACAAACAGCAGAAGGGGAAAATTGAAGACTGGAGAAGCCTCTCTCATTTTTGACTACCCTGAGCTCTATGCCAAACTCCAGTTGGTCCTGTTTATTTGGGGAACCCCGTGGAGTCTCAGAGATGTCAACCCATTTTTTGGAATGTGTATGGAGTCAGGCTGTGGTTGGGGGATGGTTCCTTGGACTCCCACTTTCCCTCAGACTTAGACCTGGTAGAAGGCCAGCATGGCTGTGGATACACAGGTCCCCTGCCTCCCCTAAAGGGGCAGTGGAAGCATTTCCCAGCATTGCTTGTCTTCCAGAGCTGGCACGAAGTCAGCCCATTTGGCTACAAGCCCTGAGCAGATCCCGCATGGTGGCTTCTTTAGTACCTGGTTCTCACTCCTCTTCACACTGAATGCTGGAATGGCCACGGGTAGGGACAGGATGGGAAATTGTCTTGGCCAGTCATGGCCAAGCTCACCACCCAGGGCCTGGCCTGGTAGACAGACTGGGTAGGTACAGTCTTAGTTTGGCCATTGAGCTCAGTTGAGAATGTGTCCACAGTCAACATGCGGATGTCTAAGTGTGACCGAATAATAAAACAGCTTTTAGAAACAAATACTCCAGAATTTATACATTCAAAAGTCTCTCTCGTTTAGTCAGTCAACACACATTTGTTGAGCCTCCCCCTGTGCCAGGCACTATGCCAGATGATGGAGACACAGCAGCAAGCAAGCTCCTCTGGGCCTGCTGATGGGGAGCACACAGCAAGTGATTCTGCAGGCTGTTGCCTCTGCTGTGGTCACGTGGTATGCTTGGGAAGCCTTGTCTTTTGGAATCGCTTTGGGTGGCTCTGCCTTTAATCTGGAGATGGTATCATTGCTCGAAACATTTTTGGAACTGCCTTTTAGGAATTGCCTTCAGAGCTAGTCTGGGCCACACAGGAAAATCCATCTCACTATTTTATAGCCACACCTAGCTTGTGACCAAAAATGGTATTGCCCAGCTTGATGACCCAGTTTATTCCCTAGACTTGGCTCTGATTGACTTGCCTGTGAGCCAAAATTGCATCCACCCTCTGAGGATGGAGATTTACCACCACTGAGCATATTAGCGGTAATTTGGATAATTCTGAAATAGTATCTCACTTGCCCAAAACTCCCATTGTCCTGTTCCTCTGTTATAACACTTAGCCCAGTCTCCCTGGCGGTGAGATAACCTCCTTCTGCCTCCATTTCCCCCACCAGGTTGGGAGACTTTGGAGGGCAGGACCATATGTCTATAACCTCTGCAGTGTCCAGCATGGATTAGATGTTCAAAAATGAATATTTACTAAAATGCAATCTACAGGTTCTGAAGGAAGTTGCCGAAGAAGTGTTCCAAAATTGCTGTGAGAGACAAGCGTGTTGGAACATGGGCAGTGTAGTGTAGGTGGAATATGTGGGCTCTGCAATCTATCAGGCCTGACTCCAATCCCTACTTGTCCCCTTTACCAGCTGTGTGGCGTGCCTTACGCAAATCGTTCATTCCCTCTGAGCCTCCATTTCCACAGCTGTGGGATGGAGATAATGACACTGTCTTACAGGGGCTTTTATCAGAACAAGTGAGAATATTCATGTAATGCCCTAAGCATAGTGCCTATCGCATAGTACGGTAACTCATAAATGAGAGCGATTATTTTATTTTACTATTGTTATCGTGGTTGCTGTTGTTGTATTGGAGTGACTTCTCATTTGGATGCATAAATTCAGGGTTTTTTAAAGTAACATCTCACCCAGCACTCACATCATTTAACATCATATGTCACAGAGATTTCATGCTGAAAGGAACCCTAGAACCCAACTAAGTCCAACCTTCTACTTTTTCATAGATCTAGGAAGGGGAAGTGGTTGACTAAGGTCATACTAGTTCATGGCAGAAATGGAAATGGGCCAGACCGAGCTCCTTTTATGTAACATTTGATCCTTGCCCCTACAATTGGAGGTTTTCCGCCTTCCTTCCGAGGGCCTGGCAAGCAGGCTAGGGGCTCTGGGGCCTGGCGTTCCTGGGCAGCAACACCAAAGGATTTGGTTTATGCATTTGGGAGCTGCAAACACATGCTTCCCACACTTTTGTGTAGTAACGCTTTGTCACTTTGCAGAGCACAGAGCACGCTTGCGATGGTGTGGTTGTGTCTGGTGAAGCTGACAGGAGCAATGGGCTGGTGGTCAAGGAGCACACCAGACAGACCTGGTGCCACTACTTAGGTACCAGGTGTGAGCTTTGGTTTCTTCACCTGCAGAACGGGGACAGTAATAGTATCTGCTGCATAGGGTTGTTGTCAGGGTTAAATGAGGTTTGCATACAAAGTGCTTAGCACAGTGCCTAGCACGTGGTAATTACTTTTAAAATCTCACATTATGAGCGGTAACACATCCAAAAACAAATAGTCTACCTCTGGCCTCCCCACCAGTCTCAAGACAATCTCTGATCGGTTGTAAAACCTTACCCAGACTCTCTCCCAAGCAGGTTTTATTGACAAACCCTTTCCCCTCCCCTCTTCCCCTTTTCATCCAGCAGCAATGTGCCTCTCAGACCCTTCCGTCTCACTCCGATCAGGGACTGTAAGATCCTAGAGTCATCAATAGCAGTTGCCCATCAGGAATGGTGTTGGGAACCCCTGGGCTTTCTTGTTCATCAAAAGTTATGGGAAGAAAAATGGACTTCTGGCTTAAAGAAACACTGCTTTTCTTTGGAGATGTTTCCTTTGAAGGCATTTGCAGCTGTGGGAGGCTCTGGTCTCCTGCAGCATAACAGGCTTCCACATCCCTGGATCGGTGCCATCCACCATTACCACCTTGATACAAGGTTCTTTGCACATGAATACACTGGGTTCTGTTTGTTACCTTTTTTTTTTTTTTAAATCTCAACTAAAACTATGAGTAATTGAGAAGTTCTGAATTTTTATTTGGAAAACACGATACTCGGTGAGACCAGAACAATCCAAATAACCCTAAACTTACAGAGACCAGTTTCATTAAAACCCAAGGGTGAATTTTTTTCCCCCATGTAGAAAAATTGTATTTCACAGCGGGTCTTACAATGCCTTGACTCTGGATGGGGGCCCTCCCTCGATTCTGGATATTACATCATTTCATTTCGGCTAATGTAAACACTCATCACCCCGCATGTTACAGGATTTTCAGTACGGTCTGAGATTGGCCTTCACTCGGTGGGTCGTTGCAATGATTAATGGTTTCAGAAGGAAGTGCAGCAGGAAGAGGCTTTGCAGGAATGGAAGAGGTGAGGCAGCTCCATGTGAGACTCTGCAAAGGGATTAAGATTTGGCACCGGGCTTGGTTTCTGTGCAGCCTCTTAGGCAGGGAGCCTCAGGAGAGGGAAGCAGGCTGTCAGCTGGGGCTTTGCACGCTCTCAGCCTGCCTTGAGGGTTGGTTGGTTCTTCCCTCTCTCTGCAATACCCAATTTTACCTTATTAAAGGATGGATGTGGATGCTGAAGGCTTAAAGAAGACCAGGTAAGGGTTCCCATTGTCCAGGAAGTCCCCTGATGTTCTTAATGCATGAAATCTGGGGACTGTTCCTTTTCTCACACCGCTGTGCAGTGTTAGCCAAAACACAATTCCTCTGAGACATTTCACACAGAGGATCAGGGAAGTTTCTTCCCTAATTAAGGAAGTTTCTAAAATGTTTTAACCTGAAATATTTAACTATAGAGATGCAAATTCCTCTTCCTTTGAAGACACAGCTTTAAGATTATTTCTGTGCATTTTAATCTACAAGGTTTTGAAAGGAATCCTGAGGGTTTATTAGATGTTTGTTTTCCTTCCTTTTATAATGGCCTGTGGTGTGTTATGTATGTATCAACATCTAGTTTAATGAAAACTTCTAATTCATTATATTCTTCAGAATACTAGCTTTTGAATAAGTTGATCTTTTTGCAGATTTTATTTTTTTTTTTCATCTTTACCTTTTGGCTTTTGTGAATACAATCCTGGTAAGGGAATCTCCTTAGTTATAATGAATTTTTAAGAGGAAATAAGAGTTCAGTGCAATCATATTTGATAGCATCCCTGGTTGAAATGAGCTACATGTTTTTTCATGCTTCAAATATACCTTATTAAAAAAATTTTCCGTGTACAATGTCCACAGTTTGTGGGAGAGGTGATACAGCTTATCCATGTGGTTAAGCTATCAATACTTATTCACAGACATTAAAAACATGTTAGACCTTTGACAAGATTAGCTCGAGAGATATTTGGAAGAGTAGTTTCCTGCTCACCACCAACTCAATTCCAAATTGTTCATTTTCCTTAAAAAAAAAATTCTGGGGTTAAAAATAACCCAGAATAAAACTTGAAAACTGTTTTGTTTCTCTGTATTTGGCTAACTTCATTGCAAAGTACTGTGTTTAAGGAATTCAAGCTATGAAGACTACTCTTGAAATGGCTCACGCTCTATCTCCAAATTTCTATAACCCTTTTCAAGAGCATATGATGTTTTATGAGTATTAGGATTAAATTTTTCAATTAAGTGTTTATTCCTTCTACACCCCTAGTAGACGGTGGAAAATAACATGAGAAATAGTGTCAGTTTCCTGACACAGGCTCATTTTTCCTTTCCAAAGTAGTGTGGAGTTGTCAAAGTGAGGATGGGAGGCATTTGACGCACCTGTTTACTGTGAGAGAGTGTGTGTCTTTGTAGGAGTGAATGCCTGGGGCTGTTGTGGCAGAAGGATAGACGCAGGAATTCTTTTTTTTTTTTTTTAATTTACTTTTAATTGAAGTATAGTTGATTTACAATGTTGTGTTAGTTTCAAGTGTACAGCAAAGTGATTCAGTTATATGTAGTCTTTTTCAGATTCTTTTCCCATGTAGGTTATTACAAAATGCTGAGTATAGGAACTCTTGGTCTCTATTTATTGAAAATCAAATGTTTTTATTCAATGTAGGGGACTCCGACCCTACAGCTTCGGTTGGGTGAGAGGAGGTCTCTGCACCCAGTTGTTCCTACTGTTTTTGTTTGGTGAGCCCTTTTAGTTCACATGGTCTCTGTTTCTTCCTTTGGGAGACAGGCTGGCAGTAGAATCTCTAGCATTTTGTGTTTTCCTGTAGTGGGAAGGCTAATAATAAGGCAGGCTTACAACTCAATTTGAGAAGGTGTGAGAGCAGCTGTAATCTTTAGGAAAAGAGAATCATGCCAAGGATTAAACATGCAAACTCTTAATTGTGTTATGTTCATGCTTTTCCGATTATTAGATAATCTAGATGTTCATGCTTTTCCGATTATTAGGTAATGTAGACACGCTATTGTTATAAATACTTTCCATAATTGAGGTTTTAAAAAAATCATGCTGTATAGTGTGGAAATGGGGAAACTTGATGTCGTCCTGACTTGACATTTTCATGGTCATATTGATATCTTCTTAAGGGATATCCTTAGTCCTCTAATATTTTTAGAAATATTAAACAAAATATATTTGTTATATTTTTGTTAAGAAAACAACATATGATTTTGTCATATATTACCTTATCCTCATTCTACTTTCTTACCTGTCATTTAGGAGAGAGGGGAAATTGTCCAGGTAAACATTTGGAGAATAATTACCAGGAACGTCCTAGAAGGTTGCCAAGAATTATCCTTTCCCTCTTGGTGTGCTCTTGATAAAGATTCCATTTATTTGTTGTTTTTAACTCTATTGAAATAGTAAGACATGCGTGTGGCTGAAAAAAATTCAAATGGTATAAAAAGGTGTAAATAACGAAAAGCCTCCTCTGTGGACTCCTGACCCCCAGTTCTCCCCTAGGCAATGTCAGAGAGAATTCCGTAAAACAGCTAACAGTGCTTTCGAGCCACACTTTTCAAGCATAAGCAGCACCTGCAGAGCTGGATAAAACACGGCTTCCTTCCTGGGCTCCACCCTGAAGATGCTGGTTCTAGAAGACTAGGGTTGGACCCCCAAATCTGCATTTCTAGCAGTTTCCCAGGTGCTGACGCCACCTGCCGGGACCACACTTTGAATCGTGCTGGCTTAAAGTGAAGGTCTCCTTCTTCTGCTTTCATTTTTCACTTTCTCTTCTCTAGTATTCAGAATGGCTACAGCTGAAATGAATAGCCACAGTAACCCACTGGCAGAGAACCATAAAATAAAATCACATACCTGTAATCAGAATTGGGGTGGAGAGAAGGGTAGTGATGGGGACAAGCATTCTGTGTGAATAATTGTGGTGTGTGATGTACACACAGAGTGAAGGGCATTGCGTTACAGGTGGGCAGCTGTTAAGTTCCAGCCTCAACTATTGTATGATCTGAAACAGTGCCATCAACTAAAGTGAGCACAGCCTCCACCAAAAGTATCTTTTTCTAGGTTGTGATTTTTAAAACATTTATTGTACTTATATATATGTAGATATATACACACACACACATGCTGGAAAAATGACCTGTCTCTGCCCCCGCTCACCTCAGTTTACCCATGAGTGTCTATGTCCTATGGCAAGTGACACACGTAGATCTACTTGACACAAAAGAGCCCAGGTCACGCTTTGGTATTGGGCAGAGTGTTTCCCATGACACCAGCCCGAGTTGTAAACAGATTTGTTCTCATTGATGTATTGGCTCATTCCATGTGGCCTTATGTGCCACACACTGCTGTGCCCTGAGATACAGCAGTGAGCTGGACAGACGTGGTCCTTGCCTTTATGAGGCTTTGGGTATAGTAGAGATTCTTGGGAAAGGAGGTGAATAACCCAGGATGGGGATGGAGAAGGGGAGAATGGGAGGACTATGATGTATGACCCACATGGTAGGCTCTTAGTGATGACTGAGTGTATGAATGTATCCCTTCCAGTTCATGTTCTGTTGAATTAAACAGTTACTCAGGGCTTCCCTGGTGGCGCAGTGGTTGAGAGTCCACCTGCCGATGCAGGGGACGTGGGTTCATGCCCTGGTCTGGGAAGATCCCACATGCCGCGGAGCGGCTGGGCCCGTGAGCCATGGCCGCTGAGCCTGCGCGTCTGGAGCCTGTGCTCCGCAAAGGGAGAGGCTACAACAGTGAGAGGCCCGCGTACCGCAAAAAAAAAAAAAAAAAAAAAACAGTTACTCAGTGCAAGTCATAATATTAGGACTGTAAGGGATACCCAGGAGGGTGTGAAACATAGTTCTTGCCCTCAAGGAGTTTGCTGTTCAGGAGCAGGTGATACAACTCTGATAGTCCATCACTGTTCCATTCACAAGGAGCTTTCCCATACATGTGGGCCCCAGTCCCCGCGGTGACAGTGCGACATGGTTGGATAATAATATATAAGCACTTGTCTCTGGCACCCACTTCTGCTACTTCCCAAAGGAGCTATTGCTGCAAGAAGAACAAAAAGGTAAAACACCTACTGTGTTTTAGTTAATGTTCATTTCACACCCTGACTTGCTTTGCCACCAGATGCCAACTGACTTCAAACTGCTTAGACATCTAATACTAATAATTTCCACATTCTCACCTGCAACATGAAGATATACGGAGGAGCATCAGGTGTATGTGTGTGGCAGGGTGGGGGGAGTGGAAAGGGGTTTTGCCAGAAGCTGTGTCTGTTCAGTGATTTCTCCATTGGGGTCCATAGGAATCCAACAGGGTCAGCCCATCATACCCATGAGGAACGAACTGTGGCAACCACTGCAGGCTTAGGCAAGTGCAGGACACGGGGAAGCCTCGGGGCATTCCAGAACCACTTTGCAACAGTTGGCAAAGGGAGTCATTATCCACTGGCACTAATCGGGTGAAGACCTTCTGGTGAAAAACAATGCAAGAGAGATAGGAAATCCATAGGACAGAAGCTGTCCCATGCATGCCCAACTCTCCTTTTGGGTCCCGATACCACAACTTGGGAGCATACAATAGGAAGGTTCTGAAGGCTAATTTGGGAAGCTGAGAAAGACGCTGAAGATCAGAACCTTTTGTGATCATTGCTGAGCCATAGTCACAGATAGATAGATAGATAGATAGATAGATAGATAGATAGATAGATAGATAGATGAGAGACAGACGATAGAGAGATAGCTGTAGTACGGAGCATCCATGACACAGGTGGAGTTTTAGGGTCCTAGTAAGAGCAGGACAGAAAGCTGTTGAGTTTCTCAGAAACCAAAGGCTCTCCTGAGACATTTGGCAAAGAAGGGTAAGAGACCAGGGTCATGAAACAGATTGTCAGAGTGGTGGAGAAATCCAAGGAGCCTCAGCATAAAAATGCCATCAGGAAATGCCTAGTGGGTGGAAATAGCCAACAGTTAATGAAAATATAGCAGTAGAAAGGGGTTATAGGCCACCTGACAAGGATAATGAGATTGAGTTGGAGACTGGAATAGGACTGGCTGAGCTAAAAAAATCAGGCCAATTAGTAATAATGAGGGTGTTTACTCACTTGTAGATTGGCAAAATACCTCCCTGGGATGAATTAGGACAAATGATCATTTCCTGTACTAATGATTTTATAGAAGGAAAGGAAGAGAAACACCATAGAGGGTGCAGGAAGTATTGTGTGTGAACACTGTGATTTAATGGTCCTAATAAGTTTAAGATTAATGGTCTGGTGCAAGTTTGGAAAATCAAGATGATGTATACATAACAGGAGAATTGAGAAAGACGTGAATAGTAATTATGAAACAATTGTCATAAACCTCAAAACTCTTGCCAAGTGATTTTTTTAAAAACATTACCAACACCTTTGGGGAAGCACAAAGTATGACAAGATTAAAAAAAAAACATTTGGTGGGTTGGGTTGAGAAGAACTAGCTTCCTTTTCCTACCCCGTCTTCTTTGGCTATAGGATAAGAATAAATAACTGTTTGCTAGACATTTACTGTGTGCCAGGCATCAGGCAAAACCCTCTATGTGCCTTACTTCATTTGACTCTCATAGCCCTGGAGGTTGGGATAATAATCTCTGTTTACAGATGCAGCTCAGAGAGGATTGCTCAAGGCAGAGACACCTTCCCAAGAAACAGATGTCTTCAGGAAAAATAGAAAGTTAATTGAGAGGAGAACAGGGAAATCTACCTGGGAAGCCCAGGAAAAAGATCCACATATAATTGAAGGAGCATCCTGTAAGAAACAGACATTAAAGCAAGAATAAGAAGGCCTTTTAAAGTAATTGAATGAAGGAGCCAGCCAAAGACCCGGTAGAACCTTTGTAGATTACAGGAACACTCCTTCCGATGTATAAAAAGGAGCTAGCAGGCATAATAAATTATTTGCCTTGATCTTTTCAGAAAAATATATCAAACCGAATAACACTCTTAAATCATCTTTAGAAGCAGAGGTACTAGATCAAGTAGTGGTAGATGCACAGAATGTTCTAGACCTAGTTGACAAACTGGATGTGGATAAATCATGGGGACAGCTCGGCATTCATCCAAGAGTTCTAAAGGAATTCAAAGGTGAAATCGTGGGGCTTTAGCTTCAAAAACCCAGCAATCTCCTAAACCTTTGTTGTCTGGAAAAGTTGCCTGGCTTCATCTCTCTTTACTACTTCATTTGAACATAAATTATAATAGATATATGTAAAATATGAAATATAATAAATCAAATAAGAAAATAAAGACAGCAGTGATTTTGAATTCTCAAACCTTGTTGTTTCACGGTCTTGAAAGTCTTTGTGAACATTTCATTCTTAAAATTGTTGAGAATTACCCAGCCCCTTACGATCATGAAAAATAAGCTTATAATTATTCATGTGAGCTCAGTAGCAAAAGCACAAAGAAACAAATGGGCAGTGATTCAGGGTTTTGAGAAAGTATTCATCATACGGTTCTGCTTCACTTAAGGGGAAGAAGATTCCTGCAGCCTCGGAAACGGACACTTACTGTCCATTAATTAAAGGCATGTGGAGGATTTGGAAACTAATCAGCTTTTGAGCCCCTAACTGCACAGTCCAGCTGCCCGATTTGCCTGGTGCTCTGGCCCTGCTCCCAGCTGTCTCAGGCCTTCTTCCCTTCCTCATGGTCTTGACTTTGTCTAGCCCTGCTCAATGGCTAGTCCAGATGCCCTGTTCTCTGCTTTGCTGCAGGTAGCCCTAGTTCTGTAGTGCATAGGGCAGGAGTAGAATGGGCCTGGTTGGGGGGCTGGCCAGAGTCAAAACACAGTCAGAATTTGTGCCAGGTGAGACAGTCCAGTATAGGGAGTTTGTCAGCGTTTAAGCAAGCAGGAGTAAACAAGAGATGGGAGCTGGGGTGAAAGTCAGTCAGTCATTTAATAGGTCTTTTTTGAGTACAATGTGCCAGGCATCTTACTGAGGATATGAATGAGACCACCACTGTGAGAAAGGTAAACGGGTAAGCAATCACACTAGAGCAGGGTCTCTCACCCTCAGCGCTAGTGACATTTCGGGCTGGACAGTTCTTTGTTGTGAGGATGGTCCTATACATTGCAGGTTGCTTAGCAGCATTAGATGACAGTAGCATCCTCTCTCATACACAGTCTTGACAACCAAAAGTGTTTGCAGATATTGCCAAATGTCCCCTGGAAGCAGAATCATCCCTGCTGAGAATCCCTGCAGTAGCGTATAAGTGTCTGAATGGAGAAAGAACAGGTGGTTATGGGAGCTCTTGGTAGGTCCCCTTAACCCAGACTTGGCAGGGAGGGGAGGCTTCCTGGAAGAAGTCATATCAAGAGGAGACTTTGCAGGGTGAGTAGGGTGAAGGGTGAAGGAGACTTTGCAGGGTGAAGGTTTGGAGAAGGAGGGTCAGGAAGGGAAGTGCTCCAGGCCGAGGGAATAGCCAGGTCTAGAGACAAGAGGGAGGCCAGCAGGGTGGTTACTCATGGGTGGTAGACACTCCTTTTAGTGCACAACTTTATCAATGCCCAAGAGACAGCGTTTCACACCCAGGGTCCACCAGCAGGTTAATCCCTTTTGGATGCTGTGCTTACACGCAAGCAACTGCCCCCGAGTAAGGAACCATATTGGTTTAGAGATGCTTAGCCTAGTGGTCTCAGGTGCAAGGGAAGAAATGGGTATCCAGTCCCCTTCCTGGTGAATTTTCCATAGAATTCTAATTGCCCCTTTCAGCTCTAATGTCTATTTTTTTTTTTTTTTTGCGGTATGCGGGCCTCTCACTGTCGTGGCCTCTCCCGTTGCGGAGCACAGGCTCCGGACGTGCAGGCTCAGCGGCCATGGCTCACGGGCCCAGCCGCTCCGCGGCATGTGAGATCTTCCTGGACCGGGGCACGAACCCGTGTCCCCTGCATCGGCAGGCAGACTCTCAACCACTGCGCCACCAGGGAAGCCCTCTAATGTCTATTTTTGATTAGCTAATTCTAATCAAATTAGAGAAAGATTCAAAAGTCGTTAGCAGAAAACTTTTTTTCCTCACATGGCTACCTCAGGAGTTGTTTCCAATTGCTAATAACTGTAGACTGTTCCAGCAACTGTTTAACAAAAAATATGTTTTAATCACCTTTCAAATGCCCCTGTCTTCATTCTACCCTCTCTGTAACTGATTCTTTTCTAGAGAGAATGGTTTTGATTTCTGCTGGGAAAGGGCTATGAGCCACCTGCTGCATCTCCCCGAGGGTTCACATATCTTCGAGGAAGATGCAGTCTGTGTCTTTGCTTTGGCCCCAGCCCCTCTGCAGCCCGCTTCTCCTGTGGGCTCCTTTATCACTGCTGTACCTCGTGGGCTCTTCCATTCCTTAACAGCAGTAATTGACACTGAGCACTTGCTATGTGCCACAACCACAGGGCTGCCTAGGAGAGGAGCGACAGGTACTAGAAGTGAGGGGAAAGGGAGGTAATCAGGTCTGGCACCATACTAGCTGCTTTCATGTAGGATATTTCCTCTGAGCCTCTCAGAAAACCCTGCTTAGTGGGTCGTATCATCCTCATTTTACAGATGAGTAACAGGACTGATTCCACACAGCTACTAAGGGGTACAGGTGGGATTTCAGCCCACCTGTTAGACTCGGAGCCCATGTTTCTTCTATTTCCATATTCTGGAGAAACTACCCAGGCCATGGGCCTTGCTGTGGCCCAGCTCCCATACCATTAAGACAGACTGGTCAGGGTCTTCTCAGGCTGCAAGGCAGATCTGGGACTTGAGTTACCTCTAGGACTAAAAGTGAGGCTGTCATCTCCAGCTGTTCTTGGGGGCTTCTTGTGATCCAGATTTATCCTTATTTGGGCCATCACTTCATTGTTTCATTCACAGGTTGCTGAGATAGCGTTACAAGCAGGAACCCCGGTTCTCTTCACCCTCCCAGCTGTCCCGGTTACTGCTCCCATGGGCAGCATGGAATGATGCTAAAGAGGCCAGGGCCAGGATTTAGCAGACCTAGATTCTGGGTACCTCTGCCTTTCACTAGCCGTGTGATCTTGAGTGTGCTGCTTATCCAGCAAAATGATGAGCCAACCATAACCCCTACCACTGGTTGCCCTGGGTTTGGAATAACATAATGGCTGTAAAGGCAGACTGAAAAGTTGCATAAGCTACCACTGTCAAGAGGTACTCTGTCAGCACTAGGAGGGACAAACTACCATTGAATTGGCTCATAGTAGGAACTTAATACGTGTGTACTGAACAAGGGAATGAAAGAAACTCCATCAGGAGGTGAGCTCCAGACAGGAACTTCGTATCAGCAAGTCTGGTTTCCCTGTCAGGCAAACAGCTGGAACATATAGTAAAGGGGGACTCTCTCTGAACACTCAGCTAACACATCATGTTAGGCACAAAGCATTGTGGCTTCTATAAAAGAAAGTACCCAGAAGATTATACCTGACAGGATCCCGCTGATTACCCAACTGCCTCCTCGTTTGACAGATGAGGAAACTGAACATCAGAAACATTGGTGGCCAGATCACATTCACATGTAGGCAGAGGTAAAGCTAAGACTGTTTGATTTGTCAGTTAAGGTCTGTTTAGATGTGTATGTGAGAAAAGGGAAACCCTAGAACACCTTTTATTTGGATTTTCAAATAAGGCCTCCCACCAAAGGTTCTTGAAGATTTAGTTATCATGGGTTTGGGGAATACTATATTGACAAGATGAGGACCTATGCCGAAGAGAGTACTTCATACATGGAGGGAAAATTGAAATCAATGATTTTATTCACAGTGTTTGTTCATTAATGAATCTATTCATTCATTCAACCAGTATTTACTGAGCACCCACAACTGTGTGCCAAGCACATGACAAGTGGTGGACAGACAAGCCCCTGCCTGTTGGAGCTTCCAGGCTTCCTGTAACCAGATTTATTCTAAAAGAGCTGGAGAAGGCATACAGTGAGCTGCTCAAGGCAGTAAGATGGAGCTCGACCACAAGAACTCCTGAGAGGGCTATGTTAGTGGACAGGGACATAACAGACGGGTTTCGAAATGGCATTTCCAAGTAAGAGCATTAATCTTGGCAGTCTAGAGTTTTAGAAAATCCAACTTTTTGCACAGAAAGGAGAAAAGTCAGAGGAAGGAGGCCTGCCAGGAGGTTGCTACAACAATCAAAATGTGAGGTGCAGGGCTTCCCTGGTGGCGCAGTGGTTGAGAGTCCACCTGCCGATGCAGGGGACGCGGGTTCGTGCCCTGGTCCGGGAAGATCCCACATGCCGCGGAGCAGCTAGGCCCGTGAGCCATGGCCGCTCAGCCTGCGCGTCCGGAGCCTGTGCTCCGCAACGGGAGAGGCCACAACAGTGAGAGGCCCGCGTACGCAAAAAAAAAAAAAAAAAAAAGTGAGGTGCAGAGGCTTTAGACAGGGCTGGAGCCGTGAGAATGGAGGAGAAGGGTGTCTGCCTGAGTCATGTTCCAAAGTATCATTGGCTGCCTGGTTTAGGGATGAAGGGAAGGAATGAGACAAAGGCGATATTGAGGTCTCTAGCTAGAACAGTGGAAAGAGATAACAGCAATGGTAGAGCTGTGATAGCAGAGACAGTGAGTTTGCTTGGTGGAGGGTGACAAGGTCAGTTTGGAGCAAGCTGATTGGGAAGGGGTGGCAGAATGGCCCAGGTAAGCGGTCATCACAACGGTACTTAACCTCACTTGTATGAGTATGTTTGGGAGCATTACGAAAAGGATGGCTTTTGCACATCATTGAGGAAACTGAACTCTCTAGGAAGAAAAGCAGTTGTAGAACAAGACAGAAGATTGCTGGGGATTCATCAATCATTCTTTTTAAAAAATAAAAAACTTCTCGTGTAACTTTTCAAACAAACCCACATAAAAAATGAAAATAGTACACTGAACTCCCATGTGCCCATCCCTTTGCTTCAACATTTATCAACATTTGCCAGTACTGTTTTATCAGTCTCCTCCCAGGAGTATTTTCCGCTTCTGCTGGAGTACTTAAAGGAAACCCAGATTTATATCATTTCATCTATAAATACTTCATTATATTTTTTTTACAGATAGTCTTTTAAAAAACATAATTACAACATTATCATACCTCAACAAATAAATAATAATTCTAAATTAACATTTAACAATAAGCCTACATTCACATTTCCCAGATTGTCCCCAACATGGCTTTTAATATTTGATATTTGGAATCAGGAATTGGATGAAGTCCAAATAGTACATTTGATTGACATGTCTCTTGAGTCTTTTAATCTCTAGCAGATCTCTCTCTTTTTATACACCATTTACTTATTTAAGAAACTGTGGTGATGGTCCTGTTGAAAATTAAGTCTTTTTTAGAGTCAAATAACTACTTGAGGTTTACTTCCTACAAATGCAGTGGGCATAAAATTGTTAGGTGACTCTGGAATTTCTTTCTCGTATTTCTTCAGTCTTAGGAGTTGCCACCATCATGGCTGATGCTTCCTGGTTTTGCAGAGCAAATGGGGTGCCAGGCTGAGCAAGGGCAGCAAGTATATACTTTCTTTACCAGTTGTGTACTGAGATGCTGTGCCAGGCCATGTGGGATCTGCAGGGGAGACGGAAGTGCCTTTGCTTGGCTCTGAGGAATTTATCAGTCATTTGGAAGGAAGAAAATTACATGAAACTAAGAGATTCACACAGGCAGCACGGTGTTGGGAAATCAAGTCAAGCTGCACTTGGCTCACACGTAAGCCTTGACGCTTAACAGCTGTGTGATCATGGACAAGTCAGTTCACCTTTTCTGAACCTAATTCATTTGGGCCTGGGTGCTTTGCTCCCCTTATTTGCTTGAGTAAGAAGGTTATTCACAATTTCTGGAAGATTTCAGAGGAGGGCCATTCGGTCTAAAATTGTAAAGTCACTTATCCTTGGGCCTTAATAGACTGTCCTTGGGACTCTTGCCTGCTTCAAGGGCTCAGTGCCTAGGTCTCTGCAGGTAGGAGAGATTTTAAAGGTCACTAACACTTTGGTGTGAGTTACTCATGTCTGCTCTGCCCTCATGCTATATGCACACCTCCAGGGAAGGTGGATACAAACAGGTAATGATCTGTTTCAAGACTGGTGCACAATACCCAGCTCAGAGGGAGGGCTTCCCGGAGAAAGCACCTAGAGAATGAATGTGACTTGGCCAGAGTTACCAAGAAAAGGAAATAGCATTTACAAAAGCCTGGAAGTAAGAGAGAGGAATGAGTCGATGATGGATTTGGGATGCCTGGGTGGAGCCGTTTCTGCAGAGCTGCCAGGCGCCTCTGGTCTCTCCACAGAGAGAAATGCAGTCATTGTCAGAAGTCCTGCCACGCAGGACCAGGCCTGGTTTACCAAGGAGAGGTGACATGGGACAATCTGGGAGGTAGAAGGAGCCTTTCCTAGGAGTCTGTGGTCTGCTTTCTCTCTCCTGCGTGACTGTGTGACCCCCACAGACCTGGGCCCCAGAGCCCTCAGTGTTTTCATGAATGAAGTGAGAATTCATGAGTTCCTATCAGTGCCTCAGTTCCATGGCTCTCTGAAATTATTTTTAAAGCTGAGAAAAAAAAATCAAGCAACTACTGAAAACAGATTTCAGTCCTTATTAGGTTGCAAAATGGGAACAGAAACAGAACCTGGTATTGAGAAAGAATTCAAAGAAACATTTGAGAAGAGACATCTTTGATATTGAGTAGATAAGGGCTCTGTGGCAATTCAAGTCAACGCTGAGCTTGAATTCCCGAAAAACAAGAAACGAATCACGGGAGAAATCTGAGGAAGAAGAGAAAAATGCTCCTCAGAAGCAAGTAGGCATTTGAGAAAAGGGACCAAGGGCCTCCCCCAGGTGGGTGAGCTTCTTGGTAAATACAGTGGCCACGGGCTGGCACAGAAGACGTGCAGGGTGATGGCGGCTGCAGACAGGCGTCAGACAGCTTGAGCTCTTAGGAGACGCCAGCTTGTGTCTGCTTGGAGGTTGTGGGGCGGAGGGTGGGTGTCACTCCCTGCTCTGTGTGCAGGCGCTAGAGGGGTCTGGCCTTAGAGGCCGGAGGCTGTTTGCGAAGCTAAGTGCCAGCTGAGCCGGGCAGGACTGGCGTCTGACACGTAGTGGTGTGTGTGTGTGTTGGTAGATCGTGATTGTGTGGGGCACGTACTTGGAGTTGTCTGGGGACCTCTGAGGCCATGGGTCAGAATCCCTGAGGAAGCTGGATGCGTGGGGCTGCAGCTGAGCCGTTATCTGCTCTGCCTGCCGAGGAGAAGTCGGATTCTGACAAGGAGTCCAGGGAAGGAGAGGAGAATAGGTTTCCTCTCCAGTGGCCTTATAATATGAGCCAGGCGTCCTCATCATCGTTTCTTCAACTTTGTACTCAAAGCAGTAGCAGCGTCTGTTATTAAACATTAAGCTAGGTCTGTTATCTACATTAGTTCCAAACCTCCCAACGACCCAGCAAGTAGCCATTATCTTTATTATCCCCATTTTACCCATTTTTCCTCCAGTGAGGCAATGGAATCCCAAAGAGATTAAGCCTCAAAACTAGTGAGTTGCAGAGATGAGGATTCACACCTGAGTTTTCCTCCTTCTCTTTCATGAGACACAATATGAATTTTTTCCAGTCCCAAACAGTTGTACCAATGTGCCATGTTCCAGTAATGCAAAAAAATAAGCAATATTGTTTTAAAATTTTTATTTTAATAGTGTTAAAAACGTTGTCTTTGGAACTTCCCTGGCAGTCCAGTGGTTAAGAGTCCGCGCTTCCACTGCAGGGGCACAGGTTCGATCCCTGGTCCGGGAACTAAGATCCTGCATGCCGTGTGGCACGGCCAAAAAAAATGCTCTCTTTGTATTCCTATAATTTTCATTTCTTTGATAACTAGTGAAGGGCACAGTGTTTATACCGTCTATCCTCCTGGGGGAATTGTGTTCCTTTTTTAAATTTTTGTCCACTTCTAGCCCTCTCATATCACAAATAAAGACAATACAGTCTGGGGAGTTTAAGTGACCTGTCCAAGGTCACACAGCTAGTTATGGGAAGGGCCACGGCCAGAACTTCTGCACCGGCTCTCTTGACTGATCCTCTGCCCCATTACCCTGAGCTGAGCTCCCAGGGCCTCCATTCTGCCACCTCAGAGGGAGGTACTGGAAGCCCCACTCATTGCAGGGGCTGCCCTGGGGAAGAAAAACAGGACAGGCAGCTCATTGACCAAAGCATCCCGACATGAAATCCTTCCTACAAAGAGCCCTGGAATCTCTTCTGATGAATAATAGGCAACGACTCAGGCACATTTTAAAATAGCTAGTTTGTTTTGAAATTAAAAAAAAAAAAATACAAAGAAGAAAAACAGTGAAGCAGGCACATTTTAAAAGAGTTCTCACTGGAGATTTTAAAAGCAAATATATAAACCAGCTAATAAAGTGCCCATCACAATGCAAAGATGAATACACCTAAGATCTCACTGGGGCACTCGGGGACAAGAACAGATATCCTTGTGAAATCAGCTGTTTAAAGCAGCGGTCCCCAACCTTTTTGGCACCAGGGACTAGTTTCGTGGAAGACAGTTTTTCCATGGACGGGGGTGGGGGTGAGGGGGGGTGATGGCTCAGGCGGTAATGAGAGCGATGGGGGGCGGCAGATGAAGCTTCGCTCGCTAGCCCGCCGCTCACCTTCTGCTGTGCAGTCTGGTTCCTAACAGGCCGCGGACCAGTACTGGTCCCTGGGGCTTGGGGACCCCTGGTTTAAAGAGCGCTGACTGCCAGGCACCCTGCTGAGTGCTTCTTGAGTATTCTCATTTATTCTTCACAACCACCTGATAAGATAGATCCTGTTATTATTATTATCACCATTTTATAGATAGGCAAACTGAGGCTAAGAGAGGTTCAGATATTTTTTCAGGTCACAAGATAAGAAGCAGCAAAGTTGGGGCTTCAACTAGGGCGTGAATCCAAGGTTTGCTCTTAATTACTTATGCCACCAGACACCCTGAGGTCATGTCTTAGACCGTGGAGTGGCAGCAGCAGCCCTCTGGCTGGCCTGCACGGGGCAATCCTTAGGAAAACAAATTATCCCAGCCACTTTTTATAATAGGCCCTGCTGCAGAAAATAGCACCCCCAAGACCAGTTTTCAAGACTGTTCTTCAGTTCCAGTAATGGAGGCTCAAGAAATTATTGTAGGTAACAACTCTAAGTGTTGGAGCTGAAATGACCCAGACTCAAGCACCCAAGCAGCTTGTCTCATCTGACTATAGTCCTTCCCCCTATCATGCATGTGCGCGTGTGCGCGCGCGCAGCGCGCGCGCGCACACACACACACACAACTCAATCACTCACGCAGCAGGACAGCTAAGAATAAAATGGGTTCAAATAACTCAAGCAAACGGTTGAAATTACAGACTCAGGCTGGCGGGCACCATGCCAAGGCATTCTAATTTCATCTCTACCAACAAACTCATATCTCCTTTTTAAAGAGAAGCGTCATTTTGATTTCAGCAGTCCTGGCAGAAGGTTTTTCCATGTAAATTCCTCCCAGCCCTTTCGAAGTAAAGATGAAGAACAGCTAGCTGATCCCTGTCTTGTCTAATGCATGGCTTTCCATAGTACTTTTATGAGTGAGTAGCATGAGTGGAGAGGAAGCATCCTTTAAGACAGTCGGTCTGTGCTGCTCTCAGCTGCCTTGTGTTGTCTCTAGCAACTAAGATTTATTTTATAAATGCGTACATAGTGCTTACTGTACAGCAGGCCCTGTTCACATCCTTATCGCAACCCTGTGAGGGGGAAACTGAGGCAGGACGGAGCCTAGTAGTCATTTGCCTGAAGTCACTTAGCTGGGGGTTGACAGGGCTGGGATCAAGGCTCAGGCAGCCTGGCTTTGGTGCCCGTTACTTGTGGGTAGTAGAAGGTTACAGTTTTTTCTAACATAGGGTCGATTATCCTCATACAGGGCTTTTCTCACACAGAGAGTAAGCCTGAAGTTCACACAGTCCATGACCCTGGAGGAAAAAAGAACCAAACTCCAACAAGCAATGGGAAATGAGTCAGAATCTGTTTATTCTGGTGATTTATTTTGTGAGAGCAGTCTGTTGAATGAATGAAACATGGGCTTTTTTGCAGCTTCTGTTTGGCCACTCTGATATTCAGTAATTCATTTCTTTTGATCTTCTAAGCCATCTTATTGAAATACCCACAAGTTCAGATATTACGATTTATAATTGGCCTCCAGCCCCTGTCTGCATCTGGCACAGTGGTCTCAACTACATCTCACCCCTTGTGCCTTTGACCTCTTACTCTAAAAATAAGGGCCAGATGAATGCTTATATTCTTTATAGAACAGATGATGGTTTTACTGAACGAGTGTGGTTTATGCTTTAGAACAGCTGCATGTATGGAAAGAAATTATTGGAGTAACCCATTTTCAGACCTTGACACATACATTTGGCTTCAAATTCAATACGTGCTTTCTCAAAAAGGAAATGAATGTAAACAATCTTCTCACACATTATCCTGCACATCTGAATCCTGTGTTTTAATGGTTTCTCTTGACTCTGGTATATAATACACTGGTAATAGGAAAGGAAGTCCCATTCATTTGCCTCTTTGGGATATGAAAGCTATAGAATGTTAGAGTCGAAAGGGGCCCTGGAGATCATCTAGGGTGACCCTCATTTTATATGAGGATTCTGAGGCCCAGAGAAGTTTTGTTCTCCAGAGCCCCTCTGGTCAGTCAGTGGTGGTAAGCATGAGACTGGAACCAGGTGGTCTGACTGCAGGCCAACTGAGTTGGTCGATGCTGAGATAAACTCTAAAAAGCTGATGTTCGGAGGTTCTCTGGCCCACCACAGCTCCCTGCCTGACTGCCAGCCTCACCACCTTGCCAACACTAGGGATTGCCTATCTTCTCTGAGGCCTTGGATACCTCTTCCAGGCTTCGGGCCTGGGGTCCCTTTCGTGCATCAGGCCTTCATTGCCCGAATAATGTGTTGGCCTTCTCACTGACAGCCCTAGTCTTCCTGGTCACCTCCCCCCACAAACACACACAAAACACTTTTAAGACATGTAACTATCATACCCAAAAGGCCAATCTTGATTACATCAGACCTTTTCTAAAATATCGTTGTTCGTTTCATTCACTGATGTGTCCCAACCATCTGGAACAGTATCTAGCACGTAAAAGGCACACAATAAATATTTTTTTTTAATATTTTTTTAATTTTAATTATGCTTTATTATTTGACCTACATGCTATTTATGATTGTATTGATTAATTTTAAATTCTTTTTTTTTTTTAAACCCCACATTTGTTTATTTATTTATGTTTTTGGCTGTGTTGGGTCTTCGTTTCTGTGCGAGGGCTTTCTCTAGTTGTGGCAAGCGGGGGCCACTCTTCATCGCAGTGCGCGGGCCTCTCACTATCGTGGCCTCTCTTGTTGCGGAGCACAAGCTCCAGACGCGCAGGCTCAGTAGTTGTGGCTCACGGGCCCAGTTGCTCTGTGGCATGTGGGATCTTCCCAGACCAGGGCATGAACCCGTGTCCCCTGCATTAGCAGACAAATTCTCAACCACTGCGCCACCAGGGAAGCCCCACACAATAAATATTTATTCAATGAATAAATGGCTCCTCATTTCCTACTGAATAAATTAATTCTCATTCCTTAGCCTAATGTTTAAGGCCTTTTATTATCTGGCACTAATCTTTTCCCACCTTTCCCCTTCTATCCTCTGGTAATTTAAAAAACGACAAAAAAAGGTATTCTTTTAGGCCAACAATTTATGGAGTGTTCCCTATATGCCAGGCCTTTTCTAACCTCTTTATGTGTATTAATTCATTTAATTGGCACAACAACCTTATGAGTACTATCATTAATGACATTTTACAGATGAGGAAACTGAGTCACAGAGAGGTTAAATTACCTGTCACTTCTAGGACAAGGCAGAGCTGGGATTCAAACTTGGGTAATATGGCTTCACAGCCCATGCACATAACCACTGTGCTCTAGCTAGCTCTCCTGTTTATTTTTCATTACAAATTCCAACAATCTAGAAATACCTAAAGTAAAAAGTGACAATTGTCCTTCTCTCCAAAAACTTGAGATAATCCATGTGTATCCTTCCAGGTGGCTTTCTTATGTTTATGTGACTAGTTATATAATTTTAAAACTGAAAGTGGCTCCTATTATACGTATTACAACTTGTCTTTTTCATCTGTTGTAGTTTTGAGATTTTTTCATGTTAGTACATATATTGCTACCTCCCTCCTTTTCACTATTACCTACTATTCCATTGTATGGATACACCATAATTTATTTAATCGGTCACTGCTGATGAACACTTCCTTAGAAAAGGAACAGTGCTGGAATGAACATCACTGTACATCTATCTGTGCAATGTTAATATCTCTACAAGTTCAGAGTCCTAAAAATGTGGTTGCTGAATCTTAGGGTATATACACTTACAACCGTGGATATTGATAAATGGTCCTCTGCAAAAGTTGTGTCAATTTATCCTCCTGCCAGTAATGTCTTGAAGTTCCCCCTGATTTTCCTTACCTCCGTATACAAGTTCAGGAAGTGAGCCCTAGCTCCCTTCCTAACAGTTCCGGTCCTCTGAGAACTCCTGTTCCCTGCTCCTCGTGTCTGTCTTTCGGCAAAAGGAAGTTATTTCTTCTTCCAACATTGTTTGGCTATAATCAAACCCTCCCTGATCCCTCACTTCTCACCTGTGTGGGTTCTCTCTGTCTCTGTCTCTGTCTATCTGTCTTTTTCTCTCTCCCTCCCTCACTCTCTCGGTTATGCAACACAAAATATAGACCCTCATTCAGGCCAGGGTTTCTTTGTTACAATTTTCCTATCAGGGAACTTGGAGGCTACGTAGAGAAGAGTGAACTCTGTGTTCCTGGCTGCGATGACAGGTCACGTGGTGCAGGCTGGGCTTGATGCTGACAGTCTTGCGGTATCAGTATTTGGTTGTGTAGGTAAAGATGTCATTGTTATCTTGCCCAGCCTTATTTGGAGCACAGCAATGACTATGATTAAGAAAGGAGCAAAGGGTTACAGTGTAAGGCAAAACTAGAGAAGAGCCTTTTAAGTGATGAAGGAGATGGAAAAGGAGGGATAAAGGCATGATGCTTCCTGAACCCCTCCTTTATGCTACCTCTTTTGCTTGGTGCTTTACATATATTATTGCATTTAATCCTCCAGTGAGAACAGACTAAACAGCTTAGGAATGTTCTGTCTGGAAAGAGGAGGAGGAGGTGAACAAAGTTTCTAAAATCATACATAGACTTCCTAGTGTAACTACTAAGAAGAAGAGAAGATAGCCCTTGAGGTTAGAGCAGAGCGAGCCTGGGACAAGAGAAAAGTACTTCCGAAAGTGGCAAGGAAGTAGTGGACTCTGTAGCCACAACTGTGGTGCAGATGGAAGAATAGATTTTTTAAAAGGTTTTAGGAAACTACATGGTAATGCATTGCTACTGGTTTTCTAAAGAAAGTTAGAATATTTGCGGTCCGTGTCATTCCTGTTGGTGTCAAGGGGTCCAGACATGCTTTTGGCCCAATGTCCATGAAAGTGTTTAGGTTGGGGATGGGTGAAAGGAGACCATTCTGGGCTTCCTTCATCTCTCTTTAAACCAGAATCGCTCTACTTCTTATCTTTTATAAATTCTGGGCTTCTACATGAGATTTCTCTTGAAAATACTTTTTGTGGACTTCCCTGGTGGCACAGTAGATGAGAATCCGTCTGCCAATGCAGGGGACATGGGTTCCATCCCTGGTCTGGGAAGATCCCACATGCCACGGAGCAGCTAAGCCCGTGAGCCACAACTACTGAGCCTGCGCTCTAGAGCCCGCAAGCCACAACTACTGAGCCCACGTGCCACAACTACTGAAGCCCACACACCTAGAACCCATGCTCCGCAACAAGAGAAGCCACCACAATGAGAAGCCCGTGCACTGCAACGAAGAGTAGCCCCCGCTCACCACAACTAGAGAAAGCCCGCACGCAGCAACGAAGACCCAACACAGCCAAAAATAAATAAAATTAAATCTTAAAAAAAACAAAAAACAGTTCATAAGTCATTGCACTTGATTTCACTATTGGAGATGAGCTCTGGGCTGAATGAACTGTGAGGCTAACCCACTGTGGCTGATTTTGTCTGTGGACCAAGGCTCCACCATTGCTTCTCTCCATAGCACAGGCCAAGGCCTGCTGGCCTCGTGGTCCATTCCTGACCCCAGTCATGGGGAGGGCAGGGAAGAGAGGGCACATGCAGCAGCAAGAACTGTTCCCTGTTACTGGAGGAACACTGCCAGTCCATTTGTAAGACCTCCTGGTCCCCACCCCACTCTGCCCCAGGCAGGGTCTGAGCTCAGCTGCACCCATGGTGCCTCCAGGAGCTTTACCTGCTGTTTTCCCAGGAGGAAGAGTCAGGGAGGCCTCAGCCTCAGCCTCAGCCTGGCTCGCAGGTTCATGCCTCCTCTGTGCTGTCCCTGAGCTCCCTGTTTAACTCCTACTCTTGCCTGATCTTTCCTTTGGGCTCTGAGCCAGAAGACAGGGGTTGAAATCTCTGCTTGGCCATTTTGCAGCTGTAAGATTTTATATT
This sequence comes from Delphinus delphis, assembly GCF_949987515.2. Taxonomy (NCBI): domain Eukaryota; kingdom Metazoa; phylum Chordata; class Mammalia; order Artiodactyla; family Delphinidae; genus Delphinus; species Delphinus delphis. Next base: position 32,625,058 of record NC_082698.1, on the reverse strand, counting down.
ACTCTGAACGTCTGTCTTGTGTATGTCTCCGTAACTACTCCTATTGGGTGGCTAAGATAATGGGATTGACTGAGATAATGCAAGTAAAGCACTTAGCAGAGCGCCTACAATGAGGTAAACTCTCAGGTGGTGGTATCAGTGGTCATAGTTGCTGCTGACGTATGTGGTTTTTATGCCTCCCATCATCATTGCTAATATCCTGGTTCCTAGACCTGTGACTTGGAAGAGAATTTGACTCCTGCCATGATACCTGATTCTGAACCACTGATTCTCCCCCCAGACATCTTCCTGCTTCTTTCCAGTCCCACAGCTCGCCTGATCAACACTGACTTTCCTGTCCTTGACCATACTTGCATTGACATCATAAAGGACAATACACAATACACGGGAATACACAGTAACAACCCTCTTCATACTGTTATTGCATGTAGAGAAGTACACTGTATCTCCAAAAGCACTTCACATATGCTGTTTCATATTTGATAGGCTTCCTTTTTTGAAATTGAGCCCTTCAAATGTCAGTGACAAAGCCGGGGGCTTCCTAGTTGCATAGAGGAGTAGAAACACAGGTCCTCTGATTCCCAACTCTTACCATTCCCTGCCATCACTGAGTTTACACATCAAGACATATTGCTTTGGTACAACATTGCAAGTCAACTATACTCCAATTTAAAGAAAAAGACATATTGCTTTGCTTTATATATACTTGTAGATTTTCCTTTAAATCTGGGATCAGGAAGAAAGTGAGAGTTTAACTTCTACTTCTCTGTAGCCATACTCTAATCAGCTGCTAAAACTGAGGAAAACTGGGCCTTTATGAAAAAATTTTTTTATCTTTGACCTATTCTTGTTTCAAAATGTTCTGAATTTATCCCAACAACAGCTGTTAAGATGTTTTTCAAAATTTTGCATTCCCAAAGGCCAAAATACCTGAGATAAAGAGAAAATACAACCAAAAAATAAATAAAAATAAAAGTTCTAACCTAAGCTGCTTTAATAAATAGAAAATGGCCTTATGCTTATAAGAAAGACATTCTAAGTAAAATCATTTTGCCTCTGTAACCAGCAAATCCTTCCATCTTAAGAGCATATTAGTTATGTCTCTTTGTGCCAAAAATCACAAGACCTTTCATTCTTGTTCTCATGATCCACTCCAGCACTCTATTCAAAGTTCTGGGATGGATTCTTTTTTTGCTGGCTCCTTTGAAGTTCCTCAAATGGAGACACTTTTTTTTTTTTTTTTTTTTTTGCGGTACACAGGCCTCTCACTGTTGTGGCCTCTCCCATTGCGGAGCACAGGCTCCGGACGCACAGGCTCAGCGGCCATGGCTCACGGGCCCAGCTGCTCCACGCCATATGGGATCTTCCTGGACTGGGGCAGGAACCCGTGTCCCCTGTATCAGCAGGCGGACTCTCAACAACTGCGCCACCAGGGAAGCCCTCAAATGGAGACACTTTAAGTTGCAGGCTTGGAGTATGTTTTCAGACCAGCGTAGAGCCAGGATCCAGGGGAACATTTCACGTGACTTTTGATATTAGATAGAATCCTTTGACAAAACCCGTTTGCATTTCAAAAATTATGTAACGAGTATAGACCCATTCTAAAATTCATCCAGGAAATAACCACCCATGTAGAAAAAGTGTTATGTATAAATGTGAATATCACAACAGCTTTTATAATAGTGGAAAACTGGAAACAACTAAAATTTACACAAATAAGAGAAGTTTTCATTACACTGTGGTTTGTTCATGGGAACAATGAAAGCAATGTCTTTTAGTAATACAGAGAAAAGCTTGATTGTCATGTTATGCAGCAAAAGCAGAAAATAAGTGGGATCTAATACAGCCACAACTGTAAAAATATACACCGCTGGGGTATCACGTGTGATCTTTTGCTTTTCTTTATTTTCTAATTTTTCTGTAATCAGCATGAATTTTGATAATTGGAGGGAAGGCTTTTTTTTTTTAACTGAAAACAGAAACATCATCTTTTTTTTTTTTTTACATACTGCTTGTGTTTTTTGTTTCTTTATTTTATTTATTTATTTATTTGGCTGCGTTGGGTCTTCATTGCTGTGCGCGGGCTTTCTCTAGTTGTGGCGAGCGGGGACTACTCTTCATTGCGGTGCGCGGGCTTCTCATTGCAGTGGCTTCTCTTGTTGCGGAGCACGGGCTCTAGAGAGCAGGCTCGGTAGTTGTGGTACACGGGCTTAGTTGCTCTGTGGCACGTGGGATCTTCCCAGACCAGGGCTCGAACCTGTGTCCCCTGCATTGGCAGGTGGATTCTTAACCACTGCGCCACCAGGGAAGCCCCCGAAGGTTTCTTTGATTTCTCTAGAACAGTATTTTTCAACCTCAGCCATTTTGGGGTTGCATAATTCTTTGCTGTAAGAGCTGCCCTGTGCCTTCTAGGGTGTAGCATGTCACCATATCATTGGCCTGTACCCATTAGGTGCCAGTAACATGTCCTCAATTGTGACAACCAAAAGTGTCTTCACATTTTGCCAAACGTCCTCTAGGGGCAGAATGGCTGAGAACCACTGTTCTAGAACCGTGTGCTGATACTTTCCCAAATTCCCACCACCCTCTACGGTGCGTGGGAGACCAGAGAGGTGAGGAGGCAGGAAAGAGAATGTCTGGAGATTTATCTGGAGGGTTTTGGTAAGAGAGTTATGCCAGGAGCTTGTAAAACATTAGGTCAGTGTGATCAGGAAGAAGGGACAGAGAGAGGGAGGGGTCCCGGAGACCCTTCCAAAGGGAGACAGCTGCTGGGTACAGCCAGAAGGGCCGAGCTTGCCTCCACAGCACATGGTTTTCACAAGGAGGCGATAGCAGCTGGCAGTCCAAGGGCCACCTGGATCGGGGAGACCCACCAAGACGTAGCAGTAGCTGTTCAGTTGTGCAGTAATGGAAAAATCCAGGCATTCATTCATTCATGAAACACTTGTTTGTGGCAATAGGTAGCAGGATTTCTTCCAGCTACAGGGTGGGATTCCAGGAGGGGATTTCAGCCCCTTTCATGCAGAGACGGATTAAGGAAGGAGTCTGGCGAGCAACGAGGACTGAGATTCAAGCAGTTCTGGTCACTGGAAGGAGGTAGAAGACTGACTTCCCAGCCGGGAATGAAAGTAGATAGACTTGACTAGAGACTGCACCAAAGAACTACAACTCCTTGGTTTAGTACTGGCCTCCCAACTGGCACAGCACAGAGCTCTCACACAGAAGGAGCAGAGCCGTGAATGAGGAGGTAGAGGAGTGCGCGGGAGCCCTGAGGGCACCAGCAAGTTGGAAGTGAGACTGTGCGGGGTCAGGTCTAGACTGAGACCTTTGTACTTGGTCCTGTAAGTAAGGAAGAGACAGGGCCAGTTTTCCTATAGGAAAGATCACTAGAAGAGGCTCAAAGAATATGCACTTTTTGAATTTTATTGGTAGTGCCAAATTACCTTTCAGGATGACAGTATAATAATCAATGGGTAGAATTTAATTGTGGCATTTTATGGTACTTGAATAAAAAATTTATTATTTTAAAGGTTTATAGCTGTTGCAGCTTTGCTTTCGTGACCTGTTGTTGATCTTATCTCTGATTTATATGTCTAGTCAGGAACACAATCCCTAATCATAAAATATTTCCTATGGGAAAATAACGTGCTTTAGGACAAACGTGCTTTCCAGAAACAATGTGTGACAAAAAGTGAAGTTTGTCTACAAAGTTGGTGTTTGTTTTATCTGTTTGTGAATTATCTTGCTTTTGTCTTCCTTAATGGCTCATTTATTTTCCATCCTGTACTAGAAATATATATTTAATAAAACTTGAAATGTTCTTTTTAAAAAGTATACGAAGCACAAGGAATATGCATAGATGGATTTGTGAGATGACGGTGCAGACTGAGTATTATACGTACCTTCTATATCATGAAATAAATGCGTTCAATTAGTTTGAGTAGTATGAAATTTCCATTTTGTAACTCAAAACAATCAAATATCAGCAATTTCATATGGTTCAGTCTAACAGGAATGTTAGCTCCAAAGAAAATTTTTGTGAAATGAACATTCTGTTTCTTATTGCTTTCTTTAAGATTCAGATTCATTTCCCTGAAGGCAGGGTTGAAAACTTGGGCTGTGTAGCATTCTAGGCATGGCTGGAATTCAACAAATTATCCTTGCTTAGAATGGTTGTTTCCCTTGGGACAAGAGTTCTCAACCCTAGCTGTTCATAGAATCATATTTAATTTAAAATCAGGGAACATTTAAAAGATACTGATGGGCCCCACACCAGACTGATAAATCTGAACTTTGAGGGGGTGGGGAGAGGCAGGGCTCATGCCTTTTTGTTTCTCAGGTGACACTAAGGTACGGCCAGGTTTGAGAACCACTGCACTAGAATTTCACTTTGAGGAGACTCAGCAGAGCTTTTCTGTGTCTTAGATAAACAAAAACACAACACCACTGCTCCTGATTTATTTTCCGAACTTGCTTTAGACCAACAAGGTCCAGAGATAAAATGTGAAAAAAATACGTTTAACTACATGGAACCCATGTTTTGGTTTTCATTCAGCTTTTGGTTTTCATTCAACAAAACATTTATTGGATGCCTACTATGGCCCTGGTCCTATGGCTGGGTATTTTGGGGAAATAGATAAATGACGAGTGAAAGAAGAGTTTGGCCCCTTTAAAAAACCAGGGGATTATATGAAATGCCCAGAATAGGCAAATCTATAGAGATAGAAAGTAGGTAGTGGTTGCCTAGGCCTGGGGAGGTTGGGTGGAAAATGGGGAGTGACTGTTAATGGGTGTGGGGCTTCTCTTTAGGGTAATGAAAATGTTCTAAAATTAGAGAGTGGTGATGACTGCACAGCTCTGTGAAAATACCAAAAACCATTGACGGTACACTTCAAATGGGTGAATTATATCTCAATAAAGCTGCTACTTAAAAAAATTAAAAAGCCACAGCTATACTTCGCTAGGAGGACTTAACGCTGACTAAGTGAGTTAGGAACAGCAGAGAAGAAACTCTGCTGTCTACCCATTCCTTTCAAAATAGACAGAGCTTAAAATGGGGACGGTAACTGAGAGCAAAATAAAGTAGACCCTGCTTGGATGCATTTAGTTCTCACCTGTATTCCAGGTAGCACCCTGAGCATTCAGGGGGGAAGATGGGTCAGAAGCCATGCAGATGTCCTGGGCCGTCCAGTGGGTGAGAAAAAGACCAGAACTTGTACAGAACTCGCTGAGTCCCAGGCATTGCTCTCCGTGCTTTACATACATATATGATTAATCACCACACAATATCCCCATTTTCCCACAGTGAAACTGAGGTGCAGAGAAGGTAACTGTCCCAAGGTCATACAGTTATTTCTAAGTAGTAGCATTAAGACTGGGTAGGGCTCTGATAGGAATGTGAAGGTAAAGGTATCCAAGGTGATGTTAGGGTGGAGGGCTTGGGTGTGCTGAGGGGATGGATAGTAAGCAGGAACAGTGGGTTCAGGTAGGGTAATAATAATGGAGGATGATGCTCAAAGGATGGACAGGGAGAGGTTATTGAGGAGCTCTCATGACCGTGCTAAGGCATCACAATACCATGGGGTGGGCACCACTGAAGATCATTGAGTCAAAGTAAGGCCATGTCGAGTCTTCTCAGTGCACAGGTATGAGTGTGTCTGAATTGGTGTCTCTCTGGGTCTACTTAAAAGCAGCTCTGAGTGTAATGTCTGAGCACCACCTTGTCCCTTGCATCTCATTGGGTATGTGGTGGGCACACCACAGGACCTGCCAGCCCACCTGGCCCTCTGATAGCCACTGGGGAGCAGCCACCAAAAAAGAAGTCACAATGACCTGGGGGAACTGAAGGCCTCCATAGGACCTGCCTTAGAACCGTGGATTCTTTGCTGTGTTAGCAAGTCCCAGCCCAAGGGCACTCCTCAAGCCCAGAATGTTCAGGACATTTGGCATCAAGCCTCCTGGACGAAGAGGCAAACTCTCTGACGGGGAAGGAAAAGCCTGTTCTCTCTTGACCCCCTCACTCTCTGCAAAGTAGGAGCAAGTTGGGTTTCCCAGCCTTTCTCTCCCTTCCCACTGGGGCACATGGGGGCCGACAGTGATGTGGCCAACAGGGGCAGAGGAGGGAAAGACATCCAGACCCTCAGGCCCACAGTCTGATCTTCAGTCCACATCTGCACTTCAGAGCCAGCAGCTTTTCATGCCCATGAACACATTCCTCTCTGTCTTCCTAGCCCAACTCTGTGCGTCTTGGGGCTTAGTTCCTTCATGAAGGTTTTTCCGTGATCTCTCCCTGGTCTGACTTCTGTCATGCTTGGATTTTTATACCAAGCCTTGTAGCACCTCACTCATAGGTAGCTTTGCTAGTATGATAATCTCCACATCACCCCAGGTAATCAAGATAATCACAGTGCAGCTGTTCTTTCCTTATTTCTTCATCCTCAGACCTCACAATAGGTTAATTCTGCTACGCCCTGTCTAAGTTTTTGCCCTTGCATGATACTGGGCAAGCAGTGGCCGCTCACATCCCAGTGAAATCAGCCTGTACCCAGGTGCCTGAACCTCTCTCTTCTCACTTATTATCTCCTGTCTTGTCCTATTTGTTTATTTATTTATTTATGGCTGTGTTGGGTCTTCGTTTCTGTGCGCGGGCTTTCTCTAGTGGCGGCGAGCGGGGGCCACTCTTCATCGTGGTGCGCGGGCCCCTCACTATCGCGGCCTCTCCTGTTGCAGAGCACAGGCCCCAGACGTGCAGGCTCAGTAATTGTGGCTCACGGGCCCAGCCGCTCTGCAGCATGTGGGATCTTCCCAGACCAGGGCTCGAACCCGTGCCCCCTGCATTGGCAGGCAGAGTCTCAACCACTGCGCCACCAGGGAGGCCCTGTCTTGTCCTATTAATTAACTTTCCCAATTACCTGCCCTGCTTTCCCAACTATCCCTGATCATGCAAGAGACACTCGATGAAGCAGAGGTGAGTCATTGATTAATCAGTCAGCACTTCACAGAGTAGGGATGAAGAGTGATAATTGTTCTGTTATCCAAAACCAGGGTGAACCACAGGTGTCTCCAGAGCATGCTCACCTCAGACACACCATCCGTGCTTCTTTTCCTCCTGCCTCTGCCTTCCTCTCTACATCTCAAGCTTCAAAATTTTCTCTCTCTCTGATTCTCTTCTTGCCAAATTCCTCCCCTACACACACACACACCCCAATTTTCTTAACCGTTCACAATGTAGATCACATTTATCTTCAGCTATACGTGTTCTGCATACCACTCTTGGCTTTTCTTATTTTCTATGTCTTACGTCTAAAAATACTATGATTCCCTTTTAACTTTGTGTATGGTCTTTGATTGATTTTCGATGTGGGGAAAGGATCCGTGGCTTTGGTAGGAAAAGGTTGCCAAGTCTGTCTTAAGAATTCTTAGGAGTGTGTACAGGGCAGAACGTGGAAAAGCAGATGCTGGAACCTGTTGGAGGGGACGGATGCAAACCAGAGTTAACCCAGCCAGGGACAGCCACGCTCTCCTTCCTAACACAGAATATATTCCACGTCCTAAAAGAGGTTGCCTTAGCTTCTCCATGGCTGCAAGGTGAAGAGCTGACAAGGAGCAATTTGGAGGGAGGGCATCAAAAGAAAAGAAAGAGCTTCTGACATCATCCCTGCAGCCCTGACTTTCTAGAGCCTGTTTTCGAGAATCTGTTTCCTCTTCAACCCCAGTGCCTCTGCCTGCTGTTTTCTAGCACATCATGGTCACTACCGGATCACAAACAAGGAAGCGTTGAGAGAGTCCTCTGTGGTCTGCTCATCTTTGAGGCCCCGTGCCGGGTCCCCGTATGTGGTCCTTCTCCTCCCATCGTGAGCACAACAGAGAGAACTCCCTTCCTCTCTCTTTCACAGACATAAAGTAGATGGCTGAGCACGGTTGGGATTCTTGTAGTGAGGGCACAAGATTTTGAAAGAAGAAAGAACACAGGGAATGAGCTTCTCAATGAACAAAAGGCGGTCTGACTCGTGGGCCATGGATCATAGAAACCTCCAGCTGAAGCCTGATTTGATCTTGAAATCGGATGTCTGAAGAAGCTGCAGAAATGTCTAGGCTTTACATGGAGTGTGGCCCCACCAAAGGGCCCTTCTTCGACTCAGCACTACATTCACATTTTCGATTCACATTCCGTCAGCTCCTACCTGCTCTGCTGGAAGTGAGCCTCGGTGGTCCCACCCTCCCCTCTAACCCATCCCCAGGCATGGACTCATGCCAAATGCTGGCTGCATCATCTTTGCCCCTGCCTTGATATGCTGGTAATGTCCAGTAAGTACAGATACCAAGAGCCGGCTGAAATCAATTCAAGAAATATTTCGTGAGTTCCAACTGTATCCAGCACAACATACCAGGATCACTGTAATCATGAAGGGTGCAGAGGAGAGAAAATCTTGGGACACCCACAGGTGGTTGATCCCCGGGGGGTTGGCCGCAGCTGTATACTGTTTTTTGACTTTGTCTTTCGTTACATGTAGTCGCATCTGCGTAGTGTCCTTTATAAAGTCTTAGAAAACCATGACTGTGTCCAGTTGTTTAGGGTTCCCTCAAAGTGAAGGATACTAGTATTTAAGATTGTTGCAAGAAACCCAGAAACCCAGAGACTCTGGAGACAGGGAGAGCTCTTAAGTCTACTTTTCACACAATAGAGCTTCATACCATTATTCTATATATAATCTTTTTACCAAAACACTGTCGCCTGTTTCTGTCAACAAAAGACCTCTTTGTTTTGATAGCCAAGAAAAGCCTTAAGCTCAGTAGAGACAACAGAACAGTCTTTTTAAATGACAAAATGTAAGGGCCAAAATGCCTTATTTTTGGAATGTAAATTAGAAGGCTTTTTTTCTTTAATATGACTGTAACCCTCAGTTTTGATCAACTTTAGGGTTTTTCCTCTTTTTTTCTTTTTTTAATGATATCCATGGACTTCTTTGGAATGCAGCCCAGGATAACCATAGCTTTTTTATATGGCTACAGGGTAGGCACAAGTGAGGTGGGAGGTGACGACTTTCCCACACTCTTGAGCCCTCTGAACTGTTGTCTTTTTTTTTTTTTTTTAATGTTTATTTATTTATTTGGCTGCGCCCGGTCTTCGTTGTGGCACTCAGGATCTTCGTTGCAGCATGCGGGCTCTTTTAGTTGCAGCGTGCAGTATCTAGTTCCCTGACCAGGGATCAAACCCAGACCCCCTGCATTGGGAGCATGGAGTCTTACCCACTGGACCACCAGGGAAGTCCCTGAACTGTTGTCTTTGACCTTCAGTTTCTCTGTATAATCTTACTGCTGAACATATGTGCTCAGATGTGCAAGTAGCTGAGAGCCTCTGTAACAGGACAGAAGTTCTCTGTCTGGGGATAGACAGTGTCCCTGACTCTTCCCACGAACTTGAGTACAATTCTAATGCCATCACCTGTTTACTTTTTTGTAGTTCCCAATATTTTGGAACCTTCTTGAAGACTTACCTTTCCACTGCTATCTTCCAAAGGTAGAGAGGAAGGCGACAGTTCCTTCAGAGCCTTCCCATCTCTGTCTCCACACTTCCAACTAGACAGGAAAAGTCTTAACCTGCCACCCACCCAGAGGGATGCCTCTGTCACTGTTACACTGTGGGTATGAAGTCCATCCATGGTCTCTCCTAGTCCATGTTGGCATGTATGTTGGGCACTTCATCCCTTCCTTTTGGTTTTTATTAATAACAAGGAAACCACCACATTATAAGAAATCTTAGGGGCTTCCCTGGTGGCACAGTGGTTAAGAATCCGCCTGCCAATGCAGGGGACGTGGGTTCGAGCCCTGGTCCAGGAAGATCCCACATGCTGCGGAGCAACTTAACCCGTGCGCCATAACTGCTGAGCCCCTGTGCCACAACTACTGAAGCCCACGCGCCTAGAGCCCATGCTGTGCAAAAAGAGAAGCCACCGCAATGAGAAGCCCAGGCACCACAACTAGAGAAAGCCCGCGCCCAGCAACGAAGACCTAACGCAGCCAAAAATAAATAAATAAATTTTTTTTAAAAAGAAATCTTGAAAGTGATCATCTCTATCCCTTTGGTGACTTAAGAGCTGAGATTGGGTCATGTTTGTTGTTGCATCCTTAGTATTTAGCATGATACCCCTAAAGGGGTGTTGGATGTCCCCAGGCATAGGAGATATAACCCTCTAGATGTAAACCTTTTTTTTTTTCTATTGAAGGTACTTCCATGGTAGTTAGCTTAGAAAATATTTGTGAGAGGAAATAGTTCTGGGCTAGAATTGCAACCACTTGTAAAGACTCAGAAGGACCCTGCTTATCTCCCCAGTCTCGTTGCCTACTCTCTTAGCTCCAGCCATAGGAGCCACTTTGCACATGCTACTCCCTCTGTTTAGAACATTTTCCTCTCTCGTATCTTACTCTGGCCTCACCTTTGCCTGGCGCAGTCTTATTATCTTTAGGTTGTGTCTAGATGTTACCTTCTAGGAGAAACCTTCTGTGACCTTCTTTGACCTTCCTCTGTGTTCCTGAAGCACCTTGTATTCACACTATTGCAGAATCACATGCTGTAATGGAATTGCCCACATTCTGGCCTACCTCCCCTGATACTTGTAACTTTCTTGAGGACAAAAACAGTTTCATTCATCATTTTGTCTCCAGCTTCTGGCATGCTATTTGGCACAAAGTACACATTTAGTTAATATTAGTTGAGTGAATGAATGAATGGTGTCCAAACAAGGAAGATATTCGTAGGCATAGATTTCTTCCCCTTCAGAAATTAAAGTGTAGCCAGAGACTTTGTCCGTGTCTGCACTGGATGCCAGTCCAAGCTTCTCAGAGGATTCCCCTGGGTGAGCGCCCCTGCCTGAGGCCCTCCCGAGGCTGCCTCGTGACCTGACTGAGCTCGTGGCGACTCCAGCTCCTGGAGACCTGGTGGTCTCTATCCACCCATTGCTACCTAGTCCATTTGCTCTGCCTGACGTATGTTCACTAACTGGCTGTTAAGCCTGATTCTACCCTCGGATGAAAGCTGAGAGTCTGTACTGCTTGTTCTAAACAGCTGTCCAGTCTTCTTGATAGCATGAGGCTCTGAAGTGGGTGTCATCATGCCTGCAGCCAGCTCAACTAAGCAAGGCCAGCTTACATTGGGTCCTGTTGCTGAGGGTGGGTCCAGTGTTTTCTCAACTACTGCGTTCCTGTTTTTTGGGGATGTGGGGGAGGAATGTCCGTAGCTCCTCTCCATTGACCATTTACTTAACTCCCATCAAAGAAGGGACTTTCAAGAATTAAAGCACTGCAGTTTTCTGGTAGAAGAAACACTGTGCATTCAATAATGACAAACACCTGTCCACTCACAATTAGAGGATGGTCTCAGTTTGCAGATCCTCCTAGTCAATACTCCTCCTTTATTCCCACCTTCTTCCTTTGCCCACGGAACTGAAGCTCAAAGGATCCAGATCAAAAGGGGGTGTGAAAAAAATGGGGGTGGAGGAGAGAGGTGAGCCATGGAGATAAAGGGAAGACAAGGAGAGCGAGTGAGGAAGATGGGAAGATCAGGACAGAGTAAGGAAAAATGGAATAGGAGTAATAAGAATAATAAGAAGAAACAAAGTGTAAAAAAGCAAAGTGGGAGACATGAACATGGGGAAGAATAAAAAATTTGAGTGAAGAAGCCATGGGGACCCAGAGAAAGTTGGAGAAAACACCTCCAGGAGCAACCTGGAGAGAAAGAAGAGAGCAGAGAAGTGAGAGGAAGGAAGAAACCTGAGGTGAGAGAGGACTCATGCTATAACTCTCATATTAACCAGAAGGATTAATAAGCTCCCACTTATTGAATGCCACCTGTGTAAATAAGCACTGTGATAAGGCTTTGCACTTATAGCGTAGTGGGTGCACTAGCCCAAAACTGAGTTCAGAGTCTGGCTGTTCATGGAGCTGTGGACTAGAAAACACACGGACATCTGCACATGAGTTCACATGCGGGAGGCTGGGCAAACTTACATCTGAGCACAGAAGAGGCTCCACAACCTTGGGACCACCAGTGAATAACTAGGAGGGGTGATACCTTTTGAGGGTAGGAAGTTGTCTCAGGTCTTGCAGGCAAGCAGGCGTGTCCTTGGACCTCTAAAGATTCAGGCATGGATGCTGTTATGACCACTTGGATACTCAAGGGCTGTGTAGTTGGAGAACCCACAGCTATCTTTTCTCATTTAATCCTGGTTTATAACAACCATGTGATAACCTCCATTAAAGAAACACAAGTTGCTTTCCCACTGCCACTAGATGGTGGCGCTAGGAGTCCAACAGGATCAGTGTGATGCAAAGACCAGGCTCTTTCCTCTCCACCCTAAGGCGTCTGCTCTGCTCTCCCACCTTTGGTGGTCAGACCAGAATGTTCCAGGAGGTCAGCCTCAGGCAGTCTTCAGGCAAAGAGTAGAGGAAGGAAATGTAGTATTGTTTGGTCCAGAAGCAATGACCCAGGCAGAAAGGGGCCTCTGGGAGCCATCAAGACAGATGGCAACACTGATCCTTTTCAGTTGGGCGGAGGAGGGGAAGTTAGAAGCTTGGACAAGGTGAGTAGGGATCCATTTGCCACCCAGGATCAAACAACCTGGCCATACAGGTTGGCCTTGGTCTCCTCCACCTGCTGTGAACACAGCAGCCTGGGGCCACAGGACTCCAGGAACTTTCTTTCCCTCACAGCTTCCCACGTGCACAGCTTAGCAAGAGCACTGCCCCTGAGCCTCTGAGCCAGGGCACCACAGTCTACAGGATTTGTGGAAGTTTGTTTTTGTCTTGCAGGGGCTTTGTCCCCATGTGATTCATTAACTGACCCATTGCTCCTTAGAGCTGCAGGGAGCCTGGTAGTTCAGGCCATTAAATCCCTTCTGTCGGCCTAATTCACAGCCCGACATCACAAGCCTCCCAACATAATCCATTTGTCCTGATTTGATTTTTTTTTCAAGAGGCTTCCTTGGCAGCCAGGTTTTCTCATTACGAATATGATTCATCTGTATGGTAATTCCCATTAGAATTAGTATATCAGACATGATTCATCTTTGGAAATATTAACCCAGAAGCATCATTTCAGAAAGGCCTGTTACATTCACAGCCAGAGGGAATTTCTGCAAGAGATGCCCCTTCATTCAACTAGCATTTGTTGAGTTGGCCCTGTGCTGGACTCTGAGCTAGGGGCTTTGGGGAATATAGAGACGATAGGACTTCACCCCTGCCCTCAGGAGCTCCCATTCTAGAAGGAAGATAACATAGACATGCGTGTTTATGGGATGGATAATATGAGAAGTGCAGTCAGAGATGAAAGGTAACATGGTCTCGTAAAATCTCAGGTTCTCAAACTCCAGCAGGAATCAAGATCACCTGGAGGGCTCATTACAGCACAGATATCTGGGCCCCAACCCCAGAGTTTCTGATTTAGTAGGTCTGAGGTGGGGCCCAAGAATATGCATTTCTAACAAGTTCCCAGGTGATGCTGCTACTGTTAGTCTGGGGACCACACTTAGAGCACTGGGCTCTAAGACTTCAGTTCTTTCTCCACTGCCCCCTCCCTTCACTGCCTGCAGTGTGCTAAGCTGTGTGCTCCCTGCTGGGGACAAGATGTTGAACAAGACATGACAGGGAGGGGATATCTGTGTGTGTATGGCTGATTCATTTTGTTGTGCAATGGAAGCTAACACAACATTGTAAAGCAGCCAAAAATTAGTAAAAGTAAATAAATAAATTGTACCGGGGTTGGGGGGGAAAGACATGCCCCTGCCCCCCCGGGGAACTGACAGCCTGGAAGGGGAGTAAGCAGTGACTTCTACACTCCACAGAAAGTGCCACTATAGAGTTTTGCATGGGGGCCATTGGAGCACAGAAAAGATACTGCTTAGTTCTTGCTAGAGCTGGGAGAAGACTGCATGAAGGAGGCAAAATCTGAACGCAAGGGTAAATGTGGCCTGGAAGAAGTTATGTGGAAGGGTATTTCCAGCCGCTAACTTCCCAGATTATCAACTGTGAGGGACATCCCCTCACATTCTTTCTTAAATGTTTTCTGCAGTGATAAAGTTTCGACTTAACGTCCTGCAGAATCCGGTGGCATAGCTCGGGCTCGTTGGCCTGGCATTAGCAAAGCTTTTATTTTTGGCTCTCTGTAGCTGTCTTTGGTCAGCGTCTCGTGCATGGTCTGAATATTCTCAGTAGAATGGAATTCTCCACATAGACACTTGAATAGAATGTAGAGTCAAGAGCAAAGGAAGCAACAGCTTGCTACCAAAATCTTCCTCCCCATCCCTACCTACCACGCGGGTCTCCAAGCTGCCTCAGCTACCACCCGCCACCCCACGGCAGCCTCACTGTTCTTGCTGACGCTTTAGGAAAGTTGGCAGTTCTTACACCATTGCATTTTGTTTAGACACACACATCCATCAGAAATCAAACTTCCAGCATGGAAGTTGTTTGATGGAAATCAAACAACCATCTAGAACACTGCTTCTGGATTCCAGAAGTTAGAAAAGGGACCCATGAGACCAGTTAAAGGGGTTTGCAAACCACAGCTCTCACACTTGATTCCATGTGGGAGGCTCCTGTGTTCCTACCCATCCTATTAACTCTCAGTTAACACAGTTCAAATAGATATGATTATGTGTTTTTCCAGCTCAGACTACTTTAAGAATCACATTATGGGGAGGATAAGAGAGCTATTAGAAGTAGATATATAGTCACTAGTGAGAAAGGACAACTGATATTAAAGGAGAACACTGATAAGTAAGAAGGAAACTGGAGACCCTAATTATACACCAAATTCAAGAATAATGATGATCAAAATTATCATTAAAATTAAGGTTAATTAATATCCTCCATCCCCCCATTTAAGAAAGCTGAGAAGTATTGGTCATCAAACAGTAACACTAAGAGGGATGTAGGGATAATGTTAGTTGACCCCTTCATGTTAAAGATAAGAAACCTATGAGAGAGGGGTGGGTTTCAGTCACGGGACAGAGTTTGTCTTTTTTTTTAAATCATTGTTCTCAAGCATCTGCCATAGTCTCTGTAACTATAACTCAACATTTGTTGAATTAACCTGAGTTAGGAAAGTCAATATGCGAATCCGTATCTTGTTTTTTTTAAGCCCCATTATCCTTCCAAGTCATTGTTTTCATGAAAAATCAGGATGGAGACTAGATCTAATTAAACACGCTCAACTCTAAGCCAAACAGCAAATGATAAGGGAATAGTATTAAACTATTGGTAACTTTCTCAGAACAGATCACGTTTGGTTAGTAGCAATCAGATCCTCATCTGGCTACAGCTATTCTGAGTGTTTTGTAAAGAACTGGTGCCATTTCATGTGACCTCTGTATCTGGTGTTCAGCAAATACAGGTGACAATGCAATGCCACCTGTGGTTCAGATGAGTCCAATAAAGTCATGACCCAAAAACTAGAGAATTCTAGCCAATTTCTTGGGGAAGATATATAAGACATTCATTAATTCAATTAAGAACTATTTATTGAGAAGCTATAATGCCAAACACTTCTAGACCCTGGAGATAGAGCAATGAAAAAGGAAATAAAGTCCATATGAAGCTGACATTCTAGAGGGAGGAGACAGACAATAAAGAGAGGTGGCAGGATCATTACTACAATTACCCCTCTCTCAAAAGTGGTTTCTTTGACAATTGTAGTATGGGATTCTCTGTTTGGTTTGGTGGTTAGCAGCACTGGCTGAGAGACGGAGGGTCCTGATGCAGAGTCCCAGATGTGTGCACATTAGTTCCTTATTTTTATGTGGTGGTAATAGTGGGATCTCTTCCTAGAGCTCTTCTGGAGTTTCAGTGAAATCATATCTCAGTGCTCAGTGCCTGCTTCATTTTAAGCACTCAATAAATGTTGCAGTGATTACAAGTATTATTATTGAGTCAATGGACACCTAAGTAACAAGCCTCCTTCTTGCTGAAAGATTTCAGAAGATATGCCATCAGATTTTGGAACATCATGATTTCCCATAGCTCTGACCCTAGAAAGATAGCTTTTGAAACAGAACAAGTACAAAATTGACTCCCCTTGTCAAGTATCCCTTTGACCCCAGTAGAAGTCAAGTAAAGACAAAGCCCTTTCTGGCTGTATAGAGGAAGGAGCTTTCCTCCTGGGTGAGTGCTGTGGACACAGTGTGTCTGGCTACTTCATGACTTTCAGTGCACTCCTTCTGAATTACCCAGCTCTCTTCAGCCTTGGATGTTTGTTTTATTATGTTTTGGGTTTGAACTTGATGTCCCAGTGCTGGGTTCTTCAGTCACAAGGAATTTCAAATGTTTTCTTGAGTATTGTCTAAGTATTGCTTGCTTTTCTGCAAGTAACATCATAATGTCAAGGTCATTCTGCTCAAACACAGCACCTGCCATAATGGGAGTAGTATAATTCGAGGGAGAGGATCCACTCACAGTTCACAGTCGTGGTTAAACATAAGTACTATGAGGGGCACTGTTTGCAACATTGATCTATAGCTCTCTATATAAATCTTTTTTTATTGAAGTATAGTTGATTTACAATATTTATATTAGTTTCAAGTGTACAACATAGTGATTCAATATTTTTATAGGTTGTACCCTATTTAAAGTTTTTACAAAATATTGGCTATATTCCCTATGCATACAGAGAAAGACAAATACTGTATGTTATCACTTATATGTGGAATCTAAAAAATATGTATAAATCTTATAATTTCTAAGAACTCCACAATGGTCAACTATAAAAACCTTGACTCCTTTCCTTTCCTCATTCTCAATGACTTCAGCAAGTCCTGTAGAGTCCATATCCGAAATATATCTTGACTGTTTAAAATAGTCTGCAATTTTTAATTAACTTATTTGGTCTACTTGTTTATTGTCTGCCTTCCCCCACTAAAATAAAACTCTTTTTGCTCTCTCCTGGATCCCCAAGTCACTGGGCTTGGCACAATGTATACGTTCAATAAATATAAGTCAATTATTGAATGAATGGATGGACACACATCTGTTTAGCAAGGTTAGATGCCTTGTTGTGACGTGTTGATTTTATCTCAAAAAGGATATTGACCCATATAGGGCAGTAGTGTCTCTAGTTTTCAGCACCTTCTATTACCACATTAATCAAGTGAGATAAAGTTTATATTTTTTTATCTTGTAATTTAAAACTATAAATCTCCATATAAAGGAAACATATTTGATCATTCATTAGTCATAACTTGACTGTTTTCCAAAGTAATTTAGGGTGATCATGAAAGGAATTATCATGAACAAAAACAATAGCAATGGCAATGTTAACATCACTTAAAACTCTTGCCAAATAATGATGTTTTCTTGAATCCCACTGTTGGGGCTTTGGGTGTGACCATGTTTAATGCAATGGGTAAAGCCGGACTACAGAGTTGAACAAACACAATTTCCACCCTGGCTCAGCCTCTTATCAGCTGTGTAAAGCTGACTGTGTTCCTCCACCTCTGTAGGCTTACTGTCCCCATCTGCGAAATGAATCAGTCTCATAGGGCTAGTGTGTGGATTCAAATCTCATGCAAGGAAATACTCATTATTGTGCCCAACATATCATCATTATGTAAGTTAACTTTTGCTGTGTAACAAGGCACTCCCCAAACATAGTGACCTTTACAACAATCATTTATTTAGCTCATGTTTCTGTGAATTGGCTGGGTGGTTCTCCTCGTCTGGATGAACTGATCTTTGCTAGACTCTCTCATATATCTATGATGGCAGGTAGACTAGCCCCTGGATGATCTAGGATCTAGGATGGACTCACTATGCGTCTGCCTGTTGGCAGGCTGTTGGCAAAGGTGACAGGAGTGACTGGGCCATGGTCTCTCATCCTCCAGCAAGCCAGCTCTGGCTTCTCCACATGGTAGTTGTCTCAGAATTCCCAAAAGCAGCAAGAGAGAGCAAGCTCCAACACACAAGATTTCACTTGCAACACGTTTACTAAATTCCCATCGGTTAAGTAAACCACAAGACTGGCCTGGAATTAATGAAAGAAATAATTTATGGCCATTTTTTTAGTCTACCACAATCATCCTTATCGCCATCATCATAAAAACCAGTATCTGTTGAGCATTTACCAAGTGGCTGTTCCAATCATGTTACTATGTTTATCAAAGCTTGTAATTCTTGGGGCTTCCCTGGTGGCGCAGTGGTTAAGAATCTGCCTGCCAATGCAGGGGACATGGGTTCGAGCCCTGGTCCGTGAAGATCCCACATGCCACAGAGCAGCTAAGCCCGCAAGCCACAACTACTGAAGCCCGCGGGCCTAGAGCCCGTGCTCGCCCGCGAGCCACAACTACTGAAGCCCATGGGCCCAGAGCCCATGCTCTGCAACAAGAGAAGCCACTGCAGTGAGAAGCCCAAGCACCAGAACAAAGAGCAGCCCCTGCTCGAAGCAACTAGAGAAAGCCCGTGCGCCGCAACGAAGACCAAACACAGCCAAAAATAAATAAATTTTTTTTAAAAAACTTGTAATTCTTACCACAACTTTATGGGGCAGCTACTATTATATGCCCCTATTGGAGAAAAGCATACTGAGGCACAGAATGGGAAAGCAAATCATACAAAGTCACACAGCTGGGAAGCAGAGGAGCTAGGACTCAAACCAACACTCTAGAACAACACTCATAATTACCGTTTTATACTGCCTCCTCTTCCCATTCTATGTATATGGGATTTTCCACAATTGCTTTTTTTTTTTAACTGGATGATCTAATAAGAGGTTATAGCCTATTTTTAGCATGTACCCTGAGCACTGCCATATCTACCACCACTTCATCCATATTTCAGCATTTTTCCAACAAGCACTTTGAATTCAGTTCATCCAGTATTGATATGAATGACATGTTTTAGTCCAGATGATGGTAGAACCTTAGCTGTCTTTCTGATTCTTCGTGGATGGGGTGTTAGCAGTAGTGATGGCAGCTCAGAGCTTTATTCTGGGAGCTCTTCCTCTCTTATTTCTTCAGACAAGTTTGAGGGCTTGGAAACAGCTGATAGCAATGCTGAACAATTACTTAATATATACATAACATTTATATATGTTGCAGGTGAGCTGCAGCAGCCCTTAGGAGTAGAGGCCATGGCTTTCTCTCTGTATTCTCAGAAACCAGCACAGGCAAGAGCACACAGAGGACAGATTGGAGGAGCTCAGTACAGGTTTACTGTATGTATCTACCTCCATATCGATATCCCATTAAAGCAAGTGTCACAAACACATATACTAATGGTGACCAGATAATTGGCCAGGTGTGCTCACTAGAGAGTGATGGGGACTGACACTAACCTGAGAATTCATGGAAATGCTCAGTGTTGCCAGATTGTTCCATTTTTCAGATGATGCTCTAACTTCAGATGTGTATATAAACTTTCCTGATTTTAAAACGGTGTGTGTCAAATGAAGCAGGTCCCTTGGGTGAACCTGGCCCACGGTTCACCAGCCAATTGTTGACCCCCTACATTAGACGCTTGTTGGCATCTCTCTGTTGTATCACAGCTGTCCTAAGGGCCTGAGGAGGAAACCTTTAGTAAGAATAAGGCAGGGGCTTCCCTGGTGGTGCAGTGGTTAAGAATCCGCCTGCCAATGTGGGGGACACGGGTTTGATCCCTGGTCCAGGAAGATCCCACATGCTGCGGAGCAGCTAAGCCCATGCACCACAACTACTGAGCCTGTGTGCCACAACTACTGAAGCCTGCGCGCCTAGAGTCTGTGCTTCACAACAGGAGAGGCTACCGCCATGAGACGCCCACGCACCGCAACGGAGAGTAGCCCCCGCTCACCACAACTAGAGAAAGCCCGTGCAGCAGCAAAGACCCAACGCAGCCAAAAATTAATTAATTAATTTTTAAAAATAAGTATAAGGCAAAGATGGAGCACTGAAATGATAAGAGAGGCAGGACTTCGAGAAAGCTGGGTGATGGTCTATTTCAGAGATTCCACAGAGGTCAAGGACATGAGAATAAGAAACAGCCATTAGATTAGAGCAAATTATTCCATACAGTGCTGCATTCGCAGGCTATGTTCTTTAACAAAAATCCATGGTCAGATAACATGAGAAATACTCAAAACATTCAGTTCAACAAAATAAAATAGATTTCTTTACTCTGACCCTTTTAATTGTTGTTAATATTTTAATAAGCAATGTAAGTCTTCAAAAGTAGAAATACATACTGAGTTTTTCAAACTTCCATGATCAAGGAGTCCTTATCTCATGCAGTTCATCTAGGTCTAATGATGTGAGGAAGACACTTTGGGAAAGATCGATAAGGGACTGAATGAGACATTGGGACGCTCTGAAGGCATGGGATGGACTCTGGAACACATCGGGTAATGAGTGTGGCCATAATGAGCCAACGGAGCAGCTTGGCAAGTAAAGAAAGTGGGTCAACACATTGGCAACTAGGAACCAACAGCATGTTAGTCTTTGTAAAATAAAACCTTTTTAGGATCATTCCTCTGATGAAAACGAACAAATAGACAAGCAAAAAAGTGAACGGTTTCCCACCGCTGATGGATTAAACCTCTTTGCTTGACATTCAAGGCTCTCCTCTATCAGGCCAACTGACCTTTCCAGTTTCCCAGTTATTTCCCTACACTCACTCCCTGCTCTTAATACCTGCTCTGCGCACTGTCCTTAGGACACATTCACTGTTCCAGCCTCTTCACCTTTACTTACCCTGTGAGTTGCCTCCCCCAACTGCCCCAGTTAGAGCCATGCCTGTCTTCCAAGGCACAGCTTAAATCTTCTTTCCCTCTGAATCCTTCTTTAGCTATCAAATCTCACAGTGGGTTCTTTTCCCTGAATGTTTAGAACATTTACTTCTGAAGGACTGTCTCGAGAGTTAGTGTGTTGGGGATCGCCTGTATGATTTGGAGCTGAGAGAAGAAAATCACATCCTGAGCTCTGCAGCTCTCTACCCGCATTTGTCCTCACAATACACCCAAATAAGGTTAGGAGGATATCCAGCAGCACCTAAGAGCAAGGGTATAACCCCATCACAGTGAATTTCATCGACTGTGCTCTGTTGTTAAACGGCCACCTGCTGATCCTTGAGGATAGAGTCCGTTCTCTTCTTGCTCAATAGTAATGGGTGCCATTTCTAGACACTAGACTGAGCACTTTATGTGTATTGTCAGGGTGAATCCCACACCATCTCTAAGAAGGGGCAACTAGTATCCTGTCTGGCTGGTCAAGGCAGCCCATATACCTGACCCCAAACCTGGGCTATTTCTGTCCCAGCACACCATCTCTGTGGCCACACTGGCCACCAGAAATTTAATGACAGAGAATTAAAGCTAAAGAATCTGCAGTCTGCCTTCAAGTAGCAAGTATATACCCGTAGGCAGAGGAAGGCGGAGTAGAACTCTAGGGTGTCAGCACAGTTTGAATATCAGGGGGAATTCTGGGTACATTCTAGGGTCTCATAAGGACTCAGCACAGCTCAACAGGGGTCATTTTGAGTACCCAAGGGCTCTAGTTAAGGTGAGATTCGGAGTGTGCAGCATCACAAGGGTGCATGCAGGGTCTGGAGGGCATACAAGGGTCTTCCCTTCCCTGGCCACTCACTGGTGTCAACAGAGGGGGTGACCTTAATTTCCACCCTACTATGAGCTTTTTGCTTATCTGTCTTCCTTATTAACAGTGAACTCTTTGAGGGGAGAAGCTGTCTTACTTACCCAGGTCTGACACATAACTGGTATATAAACATTGATATAATGAATGAATGACAAGTCAACCAAGGCAAGATGCTCAAAGTGACATGATGGAGACAACACGATACAGTAAAACCTTTATTCCACCATCAGAAAGCTGGATTAACCCACCCCATGTTATCGGTCTTCCCTGTCGCTTATACACTACCCAGAAGGCTCTGGCTTCCCAGAGACCTTGACAAAACCCCAAACCTCCCAGAAATAATGTCAAACCTCATAATTTTCAGGTCTCATCTTCTAAATTAGATTGTGAAGTCCTGTAGCACAAGAGGTGTGTTACTCTTTGTACACGCCCCACATCTTTTATCTCAGTGCTTCTCGCAGAACAGATCTATATAAATGCCTGTTGAACGACTGTATTGGAATGGATTGGAATTATGGCTGGGAGACTGTCCTAATAATCCAACCTCCTTGAGATAATTCTTGGTGAATTCAGATGATGAGGGAAAGAGGAAGTCAGGATAGTGGCAGAGACAGAAGGAAAGACAGAGGAGGAAAAGCGGGCAGGATCTGTCAACTCATTGGATATGGAAAAAGTATTCAAAGACTTTGATCCAAGGTGACAGATTGAAGGATTACGCCCGAGAGAGAAATGTAGATGTTCTCCTGTCCCTTAACCATCTCATCCTTACTTCATTTTGAGCATGGAGGGAAGATTCCTCATGAATCAGTCTGCAGTGTTCCTTGGAGATAGATCTGGGAGAGTCACTCAGGAGGATCCAGGAGGACAAAAAGGAAAGGTTTGCCCTTGTCCCGCTAGACGAGCTTTATTCTGCTGAGGAGGAGAAGAAATTTGAGCTGAATATATTTTGGGTTCGTACAAGTTGTAAGTGCTCTGTTTGATAGCAAGTTTGTTTGAATGGCCCATTTCATAACTACACATAGTTTTCCCAAATAAATGGTGTCTGTAGAATGTTCAGGTTAATGCATGAGTCCAGTGTTCACGAGTGTTTGCACTTAGAGCGACTGAGCCTTCTTTCTTAATAAGTCATCTTGGCATTTTGTCAACAAGTTAATTTGCTTTTCTAAGAAACTAGATTAATACTTCCTGTACTTTGTGCTATTCACAGATCTACAGTGCAGTGAGAAGGGGAGAAGAAACAGCAGAGACAATTAGATCTCTTCTCCATTTCTTCACAAAGCTCCCAGCCTCCGAGACAGCCCATGAAAGGATTAGCATTGGTCCGTGCTTAAAGCAATGTGTCCAAGACACTGTTTGTGAGTATCGTGCCACGCTCCAAAGGACTTCCATATCTCAGTACATCGCCGGCTCTCTGCTAGAAGCCACCACATCTTTAGGAGCAAGAAGTAGCCTTCTCAGTTCTTTTGGAGGATCCACCGGACGAATGATGCTGAAAGGTAATGTCTGAAATTTCACTTTTAACTTTTCGTCTTTGAATGCAGAAAAGAATCTAAGTTAACATTTATTGCATCTCCTGATGGAAAATTGAGTCCACGTATCAGCAACTTTAAGAAAAGATAGCTGCTTTAAGAGAATATATAAAAAGATAGTCCTCTATCAAAATCCCTTAAGGTATAAACATTCCAAATAATAAGCATTAAGATATTGAAATTTCTTTTTCAAAAATAGCTAAAAGGCTATCTTTAATTTTTCTAAGTTATCCAGATAGGTGGTTTCTCCTAGTGGTATTCTATGACAGATGTCAATTATTGTAAAAAAAAGTCTTGTAAACAAGTGTAGTCACGTGGCCACAGTGAAAACCAACCGTTTCATTCAAAATAGAGTGGAATATAGTTCTCGTTTCTACACAGAATCAATTGGTTCATGTTGACCAGCAGAGCTAAAGGCCATCTTCCAGTGACTCCCATCTTAAAAGATAAGATAGGTGTCCTGCTGAAAAATGAAAGCCAATGGAAAATGGGATCAGAACTTCCCAGCGACTTCCCACAAGTAGCAGAAAGGCAAGTCAGAGATGGCAGTGCACCAAAGAACCTTGGAGATTTGTGGACTGCACAGCTGTCACCACCCGCTTGGCAGTCCTCCCTGGCAGGAAGCTGCCAGCCAGACGGGGACCACGCAGAGCAGCATTCCACTGCCTGGGGGCTGCCAAGAGCTCAATCTGACATCCGGCCACTTCTCTCAAGGAGAGCAGCTCTTGTCCCTCCACAGCAAGCCCCAGACCTGCGATTATCAGGCCAGTGGCCTCCCTCCTTGATCCTCAACCTCCCCACTCCCAACACCCCTTGGGCGAGCCCTAGAGGGGGTTCACACCTGAGTGGGTGCCATGTTGATTTGTTTTCTAGAGTCACCTTCACTTTTGTGGATTGGTTATAAAGAATGAATGAAGAAAAACACAAAATGTGGGACAACTAATCCAAGAGACTAAAGAGGAGATACTTGGTTTCATATGTGTTTCATTCATTCAGCATATGTTTTTTGAGCCCCTACTAGGTGCTGGGTAGGGAACAAAACATAGCCCCTGCTCCCGAGGAACTTGCAGTCTCTAGGTAGTAGGCAGTTTCCCCTATACATGGGATTCAAGATTTCCCTACTCTAATGCGGCTCCTGGTAACTGCCCAGCTTACATTCTCCATCAGTGCTCTTCCTGGGAATTTGGGCTGAGATTAGCGTGTAGAGTTGGCATTGCTTCAGTGCTTGTGACTCTATGTGAGGACCTTCTCCTGTGAGTTAATCAAGCTGTGTTGATCAGATACCCACTCTGTGCCCAGCAGTGTGTAGGTGTTATGGGAGATCCTAATAAAGTACAAGTGAATTTACTCCCCTTTAGGTGGTTTATGACCCTAATGAGGAGGCCACATTTGCATGCACCAAGTGTTCAAAGAACAGACTGCAGAGAGTTAAATGCCAAATAATGTGGAAGTGGCTCTAAGTGTTCAAAGAGTTTGGAGACAGAGTTAATGTTCCATGTGACAAATGGCTTGGCCGCAAACAAACAGAAGTCAATAAAAGCCACTTTGTTTCTTCCCCATTAATTGCAAAAGGGCAGATCTCCAGGCTCCCCAACCAAGGCAGGCTGCCTCCAGTCTTACACAGACCTTTGCGGAGAAAAAAGGAGGCCACTGGTTAAGGTGTCTGTTGCCCTGATAATAACTTGATTTCAGTTGCTCTTTGCCTGTCTGTATTCAGATCAGAACTCCTATCAGCATTTCCATCTCTGAGACTCCTTGGATCATCAGCTAATATGTTATCTTTAAATGGGGGTTTTATGCAAGAGTTGGGAGTTTCTTTTACTTTCTGTTTTGCAGCTCTTTAATGGCTTCTGATATCCCTCTGTTAGTAGCTTCTGCTGAAGAATACAATTAGCCAGTTGGCTTCAGCTCCAAGCTAATTTCTATAGCTCTGACTTGCTCTCTTGGAAAACTTTTTCAACTTCAGGGCCCACTCCCCTGGGGTTTTCAAAGTCTATATGTGCCACAGTGAAACATACATTTCTTTAACATGCAGTGAGAGATAATGTGTCCAAAAAAACCCACACATGGCTGTTCAAAGTCGTGGAGTGTTTATGGAACCTATAGGTTCAGCATACTGACTAGTTGAGTCGAGCTCTGTCGGTCGTATACTCCATCAGGGGGTCTAGAGGATATGCTTGGCTGCTGTGCAGTGCTTTTCTGCTTGTTTTATTGTTCAGTGTGTGTCCTGTGGCATTGAGTAGGCCAACAACTTTCAGCTGTCTGTCACCAATGAAAATCTGTGGGAAGTGTGTAACGCACTCAGTCCCCAGTTTATAAATGACTTGTGTTCCAGAAGTTCATTTCTCAGGAGCTGTGTGGAACTTAGAATGCCCTCCTGGAGAATCAGTATTAAATGTTGTGATTTGGTTCCCAGACTCTAGTCCTCAAAAACCCCTTTAACCCATAACACAGCTGAAATCTACACACTTCCCATGGAACAAAGAGAAAAACACAATTATTAGAATACTGAGAATCAGCCTCCAGGAAAAGCAATACAAGTGAGTTAAAAGACATTTCTTGTTGAGGGGAAATAATTTTAATTAAGATGAGTAGAGTTAAATTGAAACTTTTATGGAGCTTTTGTAAAGAACTTTGGGCCATTTCAGAGATTTTAGATGTTGGCATCTGTAGTTCTGTTGTTATAGTTAATTATCTTTTGAAACTCATATCTAACATGGAAGATTCAGAAAATTATTATCCCAGTAAGTTTTATTTCTTTTCTTTTAATGAGAGACTTATAAATGGAATGAAGAAGGGGAAAGGAGGGCAGGGCAGGGTTTATAATTTTTTTCCCAGAGGGAAAGGATAAGAAAGAGGGTCAAAAAGAATGACTTCTTCCATGAGAGAGATCACATTTGAAGTGGATTAAATGGAGTTGGAAAAGGTAGAAAAAAAGGAGGAGGGCAAAAGACAAATGCTGTATGATTCCTTTTATATGGGGCACTTAGAATAATCAAAATCACAGAGACAGAGTAGAATTGTGGTTGCCAGGGGCTGGTGTGGGGTGGGTATGGGTGGGGAGTTACCGTTAATGGGTACAGAGTTTCAGTTTTGCAAGATGAAAAGAGTTTTAGAGATGGATTGTTGGTGATGGTGGCATAACATTATGAATGCACTCATTACCACTCAACTATATTAAAAATGGTAAGGATGCTGACGTTTTTGTTATATGTGTTTTACCACATACACACACACACACACACAAAAGAATTGAAGAATTTAAAAAGGAGGAGGAACATGTTCTGTAGGTCTTTGGTGTCAGGTCCATTAAGATGTTAGAAAGAACCGAAAAAGAAAAAGAAATATGAAGACAGCTTTTCACGTGACCTGCAGGTGCCCCAAGTCAACTTGTCTCCTGGAAGTGGTTATGATTACAAGATGAGGGTTGGAGCCGCCTATAGTAGGTGAGAATAGGAGGAGAAAATGTGCAACCCGTTCTTCATTATTCACAGGGCATTCACAAGTCAGGAATCGGTAACTTAAGTGTTGATTAGTCAGAGTTCTGCAGCTTTGCAGCTTTACCACAGTCTACAGGATTCTGCTAACTCTGAAATCTCCATCAGCTTGCACACCTCCAGTGGTACACGTGGCTCTAGAAGAACAGCCAACAGTCAGTACATTCCTGGTTTTCTGCCTGCAGGACCAATGAGGATGGTCCATCTACTAAGTGGAAAGTTTGCCAAATAATGAGAAACATTTTCTGATATGAAGCATCGAAAGCAAGGGTATGCCCTTGATTACAAGGATGTACTGTCTCAAAATGGAAAATGGAGAGCTTACACCAGGGACTGTGTAAGGACTGTCAGGGACTTCCACTAGTTGAGTACAATCAAGATCTTTCTACTTCCCATCTGGTTCCCCTTCTCTTCCTTCCCATTAACCTTGTTAGAATCCCAGGACCAACTCTGTATAGCAGTGGCAGCCAAAAGAATTATTAACTTCAATAATCAGGAATGCATTTTCTAAATCCACCTGCTGTTGTTTCTTTTTTTCCATTGTACTCCCTACTAAAAATTACAAAATCACAATAAAGTAAAAAGCGAGAGAAAAGAATAAGATAATTGATAGTAATGTAAAGCACTGAAATAGCAAAAGTAAAAAAAGTAGTGAGAAGGGGAGGACTTTTCAATATAAGGAGGCTAAATGTTTTCAAATGTGCGTATTGTATCAGCCAATATAATAAATTTAGTACATTAAACTCAATTTTTCCTTCTCAAATTGTTCCTAAGTAAGTCTGTAAATTAAAGGATTAAATATTTATATATTATCAGGACAAAGCATGGTTACCCATATTTAAATTATGTAGTAGACAGTGCTCATTTTTAACCAGTTTGGGTATGTGTAGGTATAGAATAGCTATTAATAAACAAAGTTATCCATCATATATAGACTATAAATAGAATATCAATATGAAAACAAAAACTGCCCTACAGATGTAATATTCTTATTTGAAAATGGGGGTACTCTGTTTCTGATAGAAAGGTCTAATAAATTTTCAACTTATTTTCTTCTACTGCAATAAGTATGTTCTATTTGTGTCTTCTTCTAAAGTAAATGCCTTTGAGTATAAAAATAAGACGTCCTAATAGGAATACACACACACACATTTGAACTATGTGCTTGTACCTCATAAATAATTTAGTTTATTAAGGCTGTCCTGGTTGACTTCCTCATAATCAAAACAATTACCCTTTACATGCCTACCAGGCAAGGGAAGGCATGTCCATAGTTCTAATTCCAAGATTTAAGTGTATTTAAAGAAATCCTCTGACTTACTAGTTTTGTGACCTTGAAATTATTCCTTTGATGTTAAAGTATGCTTTAATGTAACTTGGGGTATGTTTTTGTGCCAGTTAATCAACTAAAAAGTGTTCATTCACTGCCCACTATGGCCTAGGGCCGTGTCACCTCTGGGAAGAATGTGAAAGATCACATCTGGAAGCCTTCAACTTGTAAAATAATATTTCTCACTCCAGAGAAGATGTAATATTAGGTTTCAGGTCTACTGAGGTAGCCCTTACTACCCTCAAGAGATTCATAAAGTGCAAGGCTAGTCAGTTGATGGTAGGGTCTGTAGCTCACTGGGCTGGGGAGTTTGGTAGGCACAAGACAAAAGCTCTCTGCCTTGGGACACAGGTGGCCAGGTGTCATCCAGGAGTGTGACTCCATGTCGAGATGTACCTAAACATGCTCAGGTGTGACTGAGGAGTGTGACTCCACACCCATGCTTATAACCAGGGGGAGCGTCTCCAAAGCTCCAGTGAAGAGCGAAGTTACCTACCTCAGGTATTACTGGAGACATGATGCTTCTTGAGTCGAAACAATTGTGTGTCTTTTGGGGGAGAAGGAGGGTGAAGCAGAGGAATTACATTTATTTTTTAAGTTTTTCAAGATGACATCCCCATTACTGATATCTCTGAATTTTTATTTTATTTATTTTTAATTAATTAATTTATTTATTGGCTGAGTTGGGTCTTTGTTGCTGCGCGCGGGCTTTCTCTAGTTGCAGTGAGCGGGGGCTACTCTTCGTTGCGGGCTTCTCATTGCAGTGGCTTCTCCTGTTATGGAGAACGGACTCTAGGCTCGCAGGTTTCAGCAGTTGTGGTTCATGGGCTCAGTAGTTGCGGCTCACGGGCTCTAGAGCGCAGGCTCAGGAGTTGTGGCGCACCGGCTTAGTTGCTCCAGCAGCATGTGGGATCTTCCCAGACCAGGTCTCGAACCCATGTCCCCTCCATTGGCAGGTGATTCTTAACCACTGTGCCACCAGGGAAGCCCCTCTCTGAAATTTTAAACTCTTTCGTCTGTAAAGAGAAAGTTGGGTAAAGGGAAGGATTAAAATTAGAATTACAGTAATAATTGTGAACATTTTTTAGTTCTTGCTTGGTGCCAGGTGTTACTCTGAATGCTTTATATGTGTGATTTCATTGACTAGTCAATGGTCCAATGAGGGAGGTACTGTCTACTAGGAGACCCAGAGACATGAAGAAACTTGCCTAGGTGTACACAGATAGTCCGTGATAGAGCACTTGAAACCAGACAGCCTGTAGAGTGCTTACTGTGATTCAGGCAGTGTACCAAGCCCTTCATCTGCATTATTTCATTTAGTCCTTATTGTGAGTTGACTTGTGTCCCTTGAAAGAAATATGTTGAAGTTCAAACCCCAGTTCCTACAGATGGGACTTTATTTGGAAATAAGATCTTTACAGATGTAATCGAGTTAAGATGAGGTCACTTTCAGTTAGAATCGGCCCTAAACCCAGTGACTGGTCTCCTTTATCCAAAGAAGAGATGAAGACAGACCATTCTGGGATGAACACCCATGTGATTATAGAGGCAGAGATTGGAGTGGTGCACCTGCAAACCAAGGAATACTAAGGACTGCCGGCCACCACTGGCAGCTAGGAAGAGGCTGGAAAGATTCTGACCAGAGTCCAAGGGCGAGCATGGCCCTGCCAACACTTTGCTTTTGGACTTCTAGCCTCTAGAACTGAGAATAAAGTTGCATTGTTTTAAACCATCCCAGTGGTGGTATTTTGTTACGACAGCACTAAGAAATTAAGACAGTCTTTTTGACAATCCTGTTAGGAAGAAATATTAGCACCAGGAAACTGAAGCTCATAGAGGTTAAGTGACTTGCCCAAGGTCACCCAGATAGTAAGTGTGGGCAGCCAACCCAGGTCAAGCTTCTCCAAGGCCTTTGCTCACAGCCGTGCGGGAGACATGTTTGCAGCTCTCCAATGGCACTGTCCATTTCTGCTTTGTTTTAGTTGTTCGGCCCCATCCTCCTCTCCCACAAACACCTTGCCTGGCACAGGACCGGGCACAGAACAGACAGTCCGTAAACCTTCGTGGATTCCAGTGGCAGATGTGTTCACAGAATCAAGGAACATGTAATCATTGTTCCTTGCAACACTTAACTGAATGAGATCATTTTAGAACCAAAGAAAGAAAACACTAATTTACCTATAGTTTGCACTAACATACCAGACTCATACAAAATGAAAATACAAATACATTCAGGAAGTTTCCAAGCAGGAACAAAAGCTATATTCAGTGTCTCAAAAGCTACTGTCAGTGCAAGGTGCTGGAATGGTTGCAGAGTTATCTCTGGGGTCTTTCTTGCTCCCTGTCTGAACTCCTCTCCCCTCCTCCTCAGACACTGTTGCCTGTGGGGGTGCAGAGCCCCCCTAACTGTATCAGCCCATTCACTCCTAGCTTACTACCCCATTAAAAACACAATCTCCTGTTCTTTCCGCAGTGGACCCCAGCTGGGCTTTGTGAAGAGAGAGGTCTGCTAGGTTGGAATAGAGACCTGGGGTGTTGACTGATAAGGGAAACTCCTCCGGGAGGGCCAGGGACAGATAGGGGAGCTGATGGTAACTGGCAGAGGGAACGGGGCACCCAGGTGTAAAGGCATGAGACAGGAAAAGGCACGGTGTGTTCAGGGACTGCTGGTCTACCAGGCTGTTCTGGCCAAATCTTGGGGCATGCAGGGAGTAAGTAGGAAGGCATGAGCTGGGCTGGGGGGAGAAAATACGTCTCCATGGGATTGTATTTTATGATAAAGAGCTTGGCTTTTACCTTGTAAGTAATGAGAGACACTGAAGGGTTCTAAGGAAGCGTGTGATGTGAGCAGACTGTGTTTTTAGAAAGATCCATCTGGCTGCAGTGTCGGGTGGGGCTGCTCAGAGTGTCACCCTTAGCCCACCTGCATCGGAATTGCCCAGCCTGAGTGTCCAAAGCATAGCTTTCTGGGCTTCACCCCCAAACCCACCGAATTAGGGTCTCTGATACTTCAGGTGAGTATGTTTGGTGTGGAAGGTGGATGGAAGGAAAGAGCAGTGAGAACTGGAGGCATTTAGGAGGCTGTTGCTAAGGCAAGGTAGGGTGCTGCTGGCACATTTAGTAATTGGTAAAAATTACGAAAAGGCCCCCTCCTCACTCTCTGCAGGGTGATGCAGGCTCATACCCACACATATCATTTAGTGCACAGCATGCGGGCTGGATCTCGGACCTCCCCTCCACTCGGGTAAGGACTTTTGTGCAGTGCACAGACTGTTCACTGTACCAAAGAGTCGAAATCCTTGGGAAGCAGCAGAGGGGTGTAAGTAAGAAGTAGAATTAATAGAATGTGGAGACTGAATGGGTGTAGTGGGGTTAAACGGAGTTAGGTTTAAGATGACCATGAATTTATCTTTAAAAAAATAATTTCAAATCCTTCCATCGTGTTACTAATGGCAAAAATTAATAGAATTATTGGATCATATGCCCATCCATCCTTCCCATCGCTTTAAGAAATCAAGAAATTAAGGGTTGGTTAAATCCTAACGTTGAATTCAGAAAGATGGTTGGTGAGGACAGCAACCCAGTCACTTGGAGTTCCTCTGTTTGAGCTGATCATAAAAATGTCAAGTCCTAGTTACAGAAACTCAGAGTGGGCCATATTCCTGAAACTCATTTTGCAAGATAGTTACTTGAAACTCTATACCCAAAGAAACAACAGTAACTGGATTCCAAGCCTTCCTCCCAAAGCTTGCATACCACGTATAAAACTGAATTCATAACTATTTTAAATCAAAAAGTCCTAAAGGTGACTTTTCAACGTTAGTAAGTAAATGTTTTCCCAAAACAAACTGGAATAAGAAATCGCTGCATTACTGTTGGTGGGAATGTGAATTGATGTAGCCACTGTGGAGAACAGTATGGAGGTTCCTTAAAAAACTGAAAGTAGAACTACTATACGACCCAGCAATCCCACTACTGGGCATATACCCTGAGAAAACCATCATTCAAAAAGAGTCATGTACCAAAATGTTCACTGCAGCTCTATTTACAATAGCCAGGACATAGAAGCAACCTAAGTGTCCATCAACAGATGAATGGATAAAGAAGATGTGGCACATATATACAATGGAATATTACTCAGCCATAAAAAGGAACGAAACTGAGTTATTTGTAGTGAGGTGGATGGACCTAGAGACTGTCATACAGAATGAAGTAAGTCAGAAAGAGGAAAACAAATACTGTATGCTAACACATATATATGGAATCTAAAAAAAATAAATGGTCATGAAGAACTTAGGGGCAAGACGGGAATAAAGATGCAGACCTACTAGAGAATGGACTTGAGGATATGGGGAGGGGGAAGGGTAAGCTGGGGCAAAGTGAGAGAGTGACATGGATATATATACACTACCAAACGTAAAATAGATAGCTAGTGGGAAGCAGCTGCATAGCATAGGGAGATCAGCTCGGTGCTTTGTGACCACCTAGAGGGGTGGGATAGGGAGGGTGGGAGGGAGATGCAAAAGGGAGGAGATATGGGGATGTGTGTATATGTATAACTGATTCACTTTTTTATAAAGCAGAAACTAACACACCATTTTAAAGCAATTATACTCCAATAAAGATGTTAAAAAAAAGAAAAGAAAAGAAATCACCACATTGATCCCGAAAGAGGAAGGTTTAGAGAAGGATAAAGAGCAGATGAATAACCTTGGGGGAGTTAAGAAATACATTTAAATTGAAATGTAAAGAGAGAAGATTAATAATAGTATTTAAAGCTGAAACATACAGTTACCAATAGGAAAATAAAACTAAAAAAATATAACTTGCAGTAATGGGGAGAATGGGCCAAATTCCTCATCTTTCATCGAGGTGATTAAATGTATTCTTCTTGGGCTTCCCTGGTGGCGCAGTGGTTGAGAGTCCGCCTGCCGATGCAGGGGACACAGGTTCGTGCCCCAATCCGGGAAGATCCCACATGCCTCTGAGCGGCTGGGCCCGTGAGCCATGGCCGCTGAGCCTGCGCGTCCGGAGCCTGTGCTCCACAACGAGAGAGGCCACAACAGTGAGAGGCCCGCGTACCGCAAAAAAAAAAAAAAAGTATTCTTCTTGAAAGGGAAGAGAATATATATTTTTAAATGGGATGAAAACCTTTTTTACAGTTAGGAGATAACTGCCAATGAATAGACAGAATCATGCAAAAATGGTTACCTCCAAGAGAGGCCTCTTACTTGTCACCTCCTATCCATCCTTACTATTTGAATGTTAATTTCCATGTGCACCTACTACATGAGTGACGTTTAAAAAGAGGCATTTGGAACCTGTGTGAAGACTGATGGATTCAAGCCGCTTGTTTCCAATGGTATTGTTTTCTGCAGCCATAATGAAGACCATTTGGGGCTCACATTCAAATGAGAAGGGGGACAGAGGCTTTGTTGAAGCAAGCAGAGAGAGGGGCTCAGAATCAATAAGACAAGTATTATCTGGGGCTCTCTTCGTCCTGTAGGACTCTCAGCCTCTGAGTTGCTTCATGGTAAAAAATATTGAGCAGGAGCATCATTCTGTCTTTTGTTCGAGTCTTGACTTCAACACTGTGTCATCTTGAATAGGTGACTTTTCCTTTCTAGGCTTCAGTGTCTGCCACCTTAAAGCAGGAATAAGAGCAACAACCTCACAGAGTTGTTCTGAGGATTAAATGAGATAATGTATATGAAGAACTTAGCCTAGTATCTGGCATCTAATTTGTGTTCAGTAAACGTTACAGTGATGATGTGATGCTGAGGGTGATGATGGTGGTAATGATGATTGCTGCCACCCTTTGCCAACACTGTGAAATGCCAGCCCTCCACTGTTCTTATTTTTTTTTAAATTTTTATTGGCATATAGTTTATTTACAATGTGCTAGTTTGAGGCGTACAGCAAAGTGAATCAGTACATATGCACATTCTTTTTTTTTTTTTAATTCTTTTCCCATATAGGCCCTTAGAGAGTATTGAGTAGAGTTCCCTGTGCTATACATCAGGTTCTTATTAGTTATCTATTTTATATATAGTAGTGCGTCTATGTCAATCCCAATCTCCCAATTTATCTTTCCCCTGTCTCCCCCCTCCCACTGCCACCTTATCCCCTGGTAGCCGTAAGTCTCTGCTCTTAGCCAGGTCTCCCTGGCTATGGGCTCAGAGAAGTAGCATCTTACGGGACACTTGAAAGGAGGTATCTAGAGGCTGGAGGCTGCCCCTCTGTATGGTTTGCCTTAGGACTCATGCATCAGGCCACTCATTAATTCATTTAACAAATATTTGTTGAGCATCTTCTATGTGCCAAGCACGGTGTTAGGCCCTGAGGATAAAACAGTGAATAAGACAAAGTCACCTGATAGTGGAGGAGATGGACAGGTATACATGCAATTTTAGGACCGTAAATAAATGCTGTAGTTGAGATAAGAACAGGATGTAGGGGCTCAGAGGGAAGTCCCTGTACCATCTTGAGTGAAGTCTGAGGTTTCTAAAACCATTTTAGAGCCTGGAGAAATGTGAATATCTATTTAACCAAGGAAAACAAGCCCTCACCTATATTATGATGCTTCTGTTGTTTCAGCTTCATTCTCTGCTGATATCTCTCTTCCCTCCAGAGTAGAAAAGATGCTAAGCATTTATTGCTGGGATTGGGCACCATGTCTACTAAGATTGGTATAAAATTTAGTGTTCAAGTTAGAATTTGTACATTTTTATGAAGATGGATGG
Organism: Delphinus delphis; assembly: GCF_949987515.2. NCBI lineage: Eukaryota > Metazoa > Chordata > Mammalia > Artiodactyla > Delphinidae > Delphinus > Delphinus delphis. The sequence continues at coordinate 32,590,351 of NC_082698.1, read as the reverse complement.
ATTACTCTTTACAATAAAATTAAATGAGATTTTTTTCAGTACGTGTACCTAATCCTCTTGAGTGTTTTAAATTGTTTAACGAACAAAAACCTCATTTAAATGAGCTATGAAAATTCTTGTCCATGGGAACATTTATAGAACATAATGGAAAATGCTTATAATTTGTTTATAATAACATGTGGGTCAGTAGCAAATATTTAAGAGGAAAAAAAGAGAAGATCTCAGGATAGTCTGAGTCATTATTTAAACTTCTGTCAGAATTGAGTCTTAAAACCAAGAAACTTAACTAGTACAGTTAAAGTAGTAAGAGGGCATTTTAAGAGTGTTTAGTTTTCAATGGACTAAATTCTAACAGAAGATTTTACCATCTTCTGGAAGGTCTAAAATGTTTTGCCAACTGGAAATATGTACATATTTGGTATTTTAAGTCTTTTAGCTCTGTATTTCATTATAACAACAAACTTTTTAGAGAACAATTTCTATAATATTAATCCCATAAATGATTCTATGATAGCCTGAACAAATGGATGCTTCAACCTCTCTGAGGCTCTACCTGTGAATTTTACAGTCACCAGAAACACCCTTGGTAACAGTCATGGGTCCCCAGTTTATACAGAGAAACACATTTTTACATTAATAAGCAGACATCTAAAATCCATTTCAAGCAGATATTGTGGATGATCTGAGAACATGGAGGGGAACTGAGAGCATAAAAAGTTTCAGAGACTCTGGCAGCTCATAAGATCTGAGCTTATGGACTGCCGACTCTAGAACCAAAACCTTTAACTGGGCTTAGTGGGGCAAAGCCAGCATTTGGTCCCAAGTCTGTCTAATTCCCAATCCAAGTTCTTAACCATTAGGAAACCCTCCAGTTTTATCTCCCACTCAAATCTCAGCCTGTCCTGAGCGTGTGTGTGTGTGTGTGTATGTGTGTGTGTGTGTGTGTGTACATACATATATAAGTACAACATGGAACCCCCAATTTGAACACAGGTCCGTCTGACTACAAAATTGATCACTTGTCTGTATACCTGCTGCCTCCTTGACCTAGAGACCTCCAAGGACTTCAAGGCTATTTCAGGCATTCTTTGATATGGGTACCTATGGGGGTGGGTGGAAGGCTTTTCCCTTCTACAGCTGAGTCAGCAGTCATAGCACAGAATCAACCAAACGGGAGAGGAAGTCTCAGAAAATATTTGTTGAGTGAAAGAATGAGTAAATGAATACCTGTGCACAACTCTATGCTGACACACAGTTACCTGTACTAAATAAAACCAGAAGAGCACGTTTGAACCCATCTGATTTGAGCCTGTGAGCATCACGACTATCTAAAGTTAACTTACCAGCAATGGCTATTTTTCAAACATCATTTACAAAAATCATTTGGGCTGGTCCCAGCCCTGCTCAGTATGTGACTAAAGGTATATGGCAGAAGACAGACCATCTGAGAGCCACACAAGGCATATTTGATCTTCATTGGCCTCTGAGCAGGAAAGTCCTGCCCTATCCCACAGTGAGGCAGACAGCCATGGAATGATTTCTCTGTTGTCTGGTTCTGTCACTGCTCTATATGCCCTCATACCCCTGGGCCTACTGGCAAGTGCTCCTTAGGGCTTTATCTCTGCAAAGTGGACCCACACTGTTGTTGAGAAAAGAGAAAAGGAGTAAAGAGGAGAGGCTCCAGTCTCTGCATTAGCCCTGCTTTGAAGGGTCTGGGGTCTCTTTCCTGAGCAAAGAGATGAGGGCCTCTCCATTCCACAGCCCTCACGCTGAGAGAGGAGCCCCTATTTTCTCTCTATCTTTGGGGAAGGCCCTCTTCTCTGTGGTCATCATACCCCAGCACACCAAGAACAGGCTGCTAGTGGTTGAAATTCATTTACCTTGCAAGTACTATTAAACATCTGCACTGCCAGGTATTAAGAATAGAACAGACATTTTCCCTACCCACATGGAGCTTAAAGACCAGTAGGGAATCATGTAATTACAAAAATAAATGACAAGTTGTGGCCATGGTACATGCTACCAGGGAAAGGGCCATGACTGTGTGAGACCCTCTAAAAGGGGGATTAAACCCAGGCAGAGAAGGCAATGATGTTTCCACTGAGGGCTAAAGGTCCAATAGATATTAACTAAGAGAAGGGGAGCTGGAAGAGTGTTCGAGGCAGAAGTAATCATTTGTGCAAAGGCCCCATGGCAGCCGGGAGTATGGCAAGTTTGAGGTTTGAGTGGAGGGTGGAGATCTGCAGGTTTCCTCAGAAAAGTCAGAAGAACTCTGAGTGACAAAGGCTAACAGGTACTGGGTACTCACTGTGGGCCAGGCACTCTCAGAAGTGTTTTTTTTGTTTTGTTTTTTTAATATTATCTAATTTAAGACTTACATTTTTACATGTGAAGAAACTAAGCCACAGAGAGGCAAAACAAACTACCAGATAGTGCAGGGTCTTGTTAAGGGCTCCTGTCTGTATCCCTAGGAGCCATGGAAAACCATCAGAGAGTTTTAAACAGAAGAAGAGACACAATAGGATTTCTCTTTCAAAAGGATGATTCTGACAAAAATCAACTAGAGATGCCCCCACTTACACTGCCTCTCTGGGGCTCTTTACCCCAAATAAAAATGTTTACATTTAAAACTGTCGAGGCTATTGAATCTGAAAATAAATGATATTCTGAAAGAGAGACGCAGCTTGTATGAGCTGTAGTGCTGTGTGGTTGTTCTGAGGAGGTGGGCAAAGGAGGAATAACCTAGTGACCCAGCTTTCTCTACTTTCTGGGAACTGTATTCCAAGAAGTTTAGAAGACAGGCTATGGTGTGGACTAGAAAGGGGGATTGAAGACACTCCCCCCTGCAGGCCCAGGGGGACTGTTAACACTCCCCCACCCCAAGCCAAACTCACTGAGTGTTGAGTCATAGCAGTGTCTTGCTTTGACCAGGAGAGCAAAAACTCCCTTGTGGGCCAAATTCAGGCTATGTGGCTTTTTCTTTGACAGCTGCAGTATTTTCTTTACATTAGGAAATTTTGCATTAAAATGTGGAGTTCTGGCTTTTCTGACACCTCTGGGCCACCATTCTCCCTTGGCCCCTTGCACTGGCCCTGGTGCATGCACACCCCCAGGCAAGACACACCAGCTTGCTCTCCCATATACCTGGCCCCGCCACTGGGTTGTCTCCCTCCCAGCTCAAGTCTCATTTCCTCACCCGTCTGACCCTGCAGACAGCTACATTTGTGTGCCCTGGATGGTATGCTAGGGAGGATTTCAGTTCATGGGTTTAGGAGGCTGGGCTGGAAGCAGGAAAGTCTTCTTTGAACCGGCTTCTGCTGGGGGTCTCATTCCAGGCACGAGATAAAGTACAGGGTGGGAATGAGCACAGCGCCTGGGAAACAATGAGGAAGTGATTCTCAGCAATGATCTGTGGGCGGATGCAGTGAGGCGTAAGGCTAATTTGGTAGATGTGGTCACAATTTGGAGAGAACAAGGTGAAAATTTGGACCTAAAGCATTAGAAAGCCATCAGAGGCTCGTAAGCAGGTTGAATTTTAGGAAGGAGAGACCAACAAAAACATGGTATAGGTCAAGAGCCTGGAGGTGGGACACCCTCGGAAGGAGGGAGAGTAGTAGTTACAAACTTGCATGAGTATTCCCGGATCAGGAATGGTGCACTCAAAGTAAAGGGCCAGAAGCCAGTGTGAACCCACACAATTTTCGTTGGCACAGGGCAGTGCTTACCGGAAAAAGATTGGTCATGAAAATTTAGCATCATGGGGAGAAAAATGAAATGTAATAAAAATTACGGTTGGTTAAGAATGGAGGCATTTTTACTATGACACAGCCCCACTGTGAAAACCTCTGCATCTGTGCCAAGGGGTGACGCAGTCGGCTCAGCCCAAGGGGCTGGGAGCGGGGCCTCCTCGGGCTTCCATAAAGCACAGATCTTGCCCAAATGTGGAAAACCTTTAGGGACATGAAAACCATGAGGGATCCATAGCCCTGATTTGAACCAAGCAGAATAAACAAACCCCTGCCCAAACTGGAACTCACTGGACGCCTTTCAGAGTTATCCAAGGGGAAAGGCTGGAGGCCTCAGGGGTCTTTAAGTGGGTTAATATCTTGTTTCACTGATTCACTCCAGTCTGATATAACTGCGTGCTCTTCGGTCTTTGTCCTTTTCTGTAGCATCTCTCAACACCTCAGTTGCAAACCCAGACATGGATTGTGTTCTGAACCTAAAACATATACAGTACCTTTTTTTTTTTTCTGCTAATGAGATGTTAAAGCCCAAGTTAGACCATCTGGAAGTGTGTTTCATGTTCAGGAACTGGATTGGAAAAGTTCCAGAGAGCATTCACATTTTCCATAGACAGGGTTTTGGTAAGTTCCCAACCTCTTAAGCTCTTACCCTGTCTCTAGCCCACCTCTAGGAAATATAAGGTAATATAACACACTATGAAAACATGTGCTGAGTGCTGGCCATGGCTTTGTCCTAGCCAGGGATGAAAACAATGAAAAAAGGCAGTGTCCTTCATCTCTAGGAGTCATTGATTTAGTTGACAGAAAGACTGACGTTCGAATATGTGGTTACACTGTACTGTGACACATATGAGGCAAAAATTAGTGATTAAGAGTGTGCACTTTGGTAACAGACATGCCTAAATCCCAGATCTACAACAGACAAGCTGTGTGACCTGGGGCAGATTACTTAACCTTTCTGTTAACCTTTCTAAGTTGTATCATCCTGCCTGTAAAATGGGGACAATGCAGATACTTGCCTCAGAAAATTATAACAGGATAAAATCAATGAACCTAATGAATATAAAGTGATTAGCGCACTGTCCAAAACAAATAAACAAAAAAAGGTGGAGATGGAGCAAATAAGACATTCCAGAAATAGCAAGAACAGAGGCTTAGATCAGGATGGTTCTCCGAAGTGAATAGCAAGGGGTCAGGTTTGGCAGGAGGGAGGGGGCATGGAGGGAACTGTGGGAAATGGAGCTGGGGAGGGTGCCCTCGTCTGGAGCCATCTGGAGCTGCAGGTGGCCCCTGGGTCAAGGCAGACCTCAGGAGGATGGGGGTCCAGACAGAGCTATTCCTGGCTCTTGCCCTCAGAGCTCATTTCTCCCATCCACCCCCATCCCTTCCCACGATTCCAGGCTGCATCAACCACCAACAGCACCTCACCTGCCTCGAAGGTCTCTCTCATCTTCCCAGTTAGCTCAGGTGGATCATACACAGGTAAATTCCTTTTTCTCCTTCTCTGCCTCAGCTGTGAGAAAATTGGAATTTTTTTTGAATGCAAAGTCTTCCTCTAAAAAAAAAAAAGGATAGAAGGATATGAGGGAGGAAAAAGAGATAGAAGAAGGGAAAGGGAGGGAAGTGGATAGGGGATGGGATGGACATACAGATGTCCAGTAACAGACATGTTCAGCAAAGCACAGACTACCTCATATATCAAAAGTGGGTCACAAAGATCAGCCTTGCCAGTGGATGCCATTTGAAGGACTTCCTGTTCTTCTCTTCCTTGCTTCTGTCTGAATGTCTGGTGGACTTGGAGAGATTACACTAGCTATCTGAGGAAAAGTCTGCTTGCCGACATGGATGCCACATCCCTTCCAGAACCTTATCATCTGTCCACAGTGGGGGGAGGGGGAAGCCCAGGACTTAGATTCCTTTGGCCTTAGGCTGTGTCACATTCCTTTGTGTTTATCAATCTCTCCATCTGTTCATTCAGTGACAGTTACTAAACTCTCCTCTCTGCAGGCGCCCTGCCGGGAGGGAGTTGCAGATAGAAACATAAGCTATAGGAGGTCCAAACAACAGTACTACAGACTCTGAAAACAGCACCAAGAAAGGACCAGGGCTACCCAGAGCACCTTTGTATCACATATATCATACCCAAAGGTGACTGCTTAGTGTTTAACTTGGACATAAATTCTGGTGGTATTGTTTTTTAAAAAGGTCACTCTTGTACCTTTATTACTTTGGACCTAAAAGCAAAAAGCCTGCATTGCTTTAAAAATATTGTTATTAAGACTAACTTCTTCTACTGCTCAATTTAGTACAAATTAATGAGAAACCATGTATTTATGAAGTGACCTATGGTGGAATAACATAATTGTAATTTCGGCTCCTATGTTGAAAATGAGTTTTTGATTATTTGATTATTCAGTCTCTCTGAACCTTAGTTTTCTGTATCCACAAAGTGGAAATCATAGGCTTATCGTATAAATCAAAGCAATGTAGGGGCATTCAATTTCCTGACTCTAAGCCATTTATAAAACTAAGCTGTTGTTGTTAACTGCTGCAGATAATTGTGATGATAAGTAATGACTATGATTGTGGTCCTGGGTGTGGGTTTGTGAAGTCAATGGGCTTATTTTCTGCTATATCTGGATGCTTCTTTCCCTGTGGCCACCCTACTTACAATGACACTCCATCAAAGCAGTGCTTCTCAAATAGTAACGTGCATCTGAATCTCCTTGGGACTTGGCTGAAATGCAGATTTGGATTTACTAGGTCTGGGGCAGGGACTGAGATTCTGAGTTTCCAGAACATTCCCAAATGATGCAGTTGCTGATGGCCAAGACCCTCATGTTGAGTAACAAGACTCTAGATTACCTCTGGAAGCCTCCTCAAGGGACCTTTCTGTATCTCAGGGCTTTTGTGTCACACACCTTTGCCTAAGGAGAACTAACTCATCCTCTGAGGGCCAAAAGCTTCCATGCCAGGCCTACGCCTGGTCTTGGAGCGGGAAGCCCACCTGCTGCACACAGAACAAGAGCCCCATCCTGCGGCAGCACCCTTTGGTTGCTGCCACACACAGGAGGCAGCCTTTTAAAAAATGTTCTCCTGTTTGTTGGTTCCACTTCCCCTTAAGCTCTAATCTTTGGCTCAGAAGGCATCTTCAAAGCTTGGTGTGGTCAGTTCACCAGCCTATTTGAGTCCGTCTTTGAACCCTGGGGCACTGGTCTGAGCCAATCAAGTCCCCAGGAAATGGATTTCTAAACCCAAAGGCACTTGCCCTATTTCTAAGAGCTACACGTAACTCAACCAGTGCGAGTAATAGAAACAATAATAACTATCATTTATTGAATCAGGAACTACATGCCATAAACTGTTCTAAGCGCTTTAGCAACACCAACCCTCTTGCAATTGAAAATGTGGTCCCAGAACCAGAAGAAATCTCAGACCCCACCAAGACCTCTTGAATCAGAATCTGCATTATTTCAACAACAAAATTCCTAGGTAAAAATCCTGGGTTCAGGGCTAGCTGTGCCACTCACTAATGGTGCAAACACTCTTTTCTCCCTTGCCTTCTGTCCTCAATCCCTTGGTCTCATTCAGTTTCAAGGTCACCTTGAAAAGACCCCAGGTCTTTCCCATTGACAAAGATGTTTGAGAGTTCTCTTTGGTGCCCAGGATTGGTGGTCAACAGCTGTAAGTCTCACTCAGAGTGGCCAGAGAGGATTCTTCCTTCAGAGAGGGCAAGGGTCCAGTTGGGTTCCTTCAGGTGAAGAGCTTACAGAGTGATTAGATATGATCCACCAGCTGTTAAAAAATAAAATCTCTTTGTATTATTTATATTTATATCTGTAACTGTAGACAAAAAGGAAGTCACCCTGAAAGAAATAACAGACCAGTAAGTAATTGGGCCTTCAACAGAATGAAAAGCCACATGTCCTTTGTGTATTAATGACCTATTCTCTCCCTTTGCCAACTCTCATGTGCTTATAAACAAGTAAATAATAACACATTCCTTGGGCATATGACAACCTCCCCAGAGTTCATGTGGAAACATGTAGGTCTTCTATTAATGGCCCAGCCACTATACTGTTTTGTGTACACATCATGTAATTCCCAAAGCAACCTGGTGAGGTAGGCTCGAGATCCCCATTTCAAAGATAAGAAAACTGAGACTTAGGGGCCATAAATTGGTACCCCTACAAATTCCAGTTGCTTAAGAAGAGCTTGAGAAGGGGGAAGATAGCTGGTGGCTTTACCCTCTGTTGTCCTGAGCTATTCCCTCTGGCCCCCAGCTTGCCTGTCCCTGTCCACAAACCAAGGCCCTATGGTTAGGCTAAGTGGGTGTCTCTGTTTTAAAAGGCATTTTGGGGACTTCATAGTGATCCCACCCCCTTCCAACTTCAGAGGTTTGCCAGAGTATTTGTCCCAACCATGTATGATATTTCACTTCTAAGGAGTTTAAGAAAATTGATTTTCCCCATCTTCTTGTTTCTTTACTGGTGTTTTGTACTCCTTCCAGCTGGGAGTTCAAAGGAAGCTGAGCAGATGGCCTGCTCCACTCTGAGAGGTTAATTACAGGGTTAAGCAACTAGACAGTGACTGAGTGGGATTTGGACTTGGTTCTGTCCCACTTCAGAGCCCGGGCACCTGAGCGCTCTCCCGCATTGCATGTGAAGCCTAGGGCTCCCCCTTCACCACCTCCTTACCACATGCCTCTGGTGGGAGGCATGAGAATGAAGGTGCCCAACGCTCCTAGGCGTGCAGCCCTAGTTTGCCCAGTCAGAGCTGGCAGCACTCCGGCTCAGGGTCACAGATACAGAGGCTGGGCAGTCTGAACTGTTTATGTCCAGGTATGGGCACCAGTACCTCCTTTGTCTCTGCTGCTCTGACAGAGGATGACAGTTGTTATTCCAGGTCCTATGACTGTTTTATACCAAATCAGAGAGGAACTGACCTCAGGAAGGAATTATGAGGTCTCTCCAAGACATGATGAAACCTGTGTGTGTTTTCTTTCCACATTTTATTGGGCTGCCTCCACCCTTCTTCCACCTCCCACTGCCATCATGGACATCACTTCACAGAGCCAAATGGCCTTACTTATCCCCTAGGCTTTGGTCTAAGAAGGCTTTTGTGAGGATTCCTCTCAGTATCTCAGAGTAGAGGATAGTCAAGAGGCTGATGCAGATATCCATGCAGGTGGGAATTGAGAGAAAGCAGTGAAAATGGGATGGAAGGGACTAATTCTGGAAATAACTGGTGGACGAGTGGGTGCAAAATCAGCCCAGGACATGGAGGAATAACAGATGCCTCCAAGATTTTGGATCTGGGGAAGTAAAGGTGGTGCCCTAAAAAGAAAGGGCAAAGTTAGATCGAATTTGCATAGCTTGACTCTGAGGTGCTGGGATGTTCACATAGACACTCCGAATAGAAGCATCAGGATTGGAGCTGAGGGAGAGGTCAGAACTGGAATTACACATTTGCAAAGTCATCTGCTTAGCTGTGATGGCTGCAGCTTGAGATGAGCTTTTCTAGGAAAGAGAGATGAGAGAACTGAGACTGTAGAGTTCAGTCTCAGGAGCTGCAAGGAGACTCAGAAGCCAGTGCCGTTGCTGGAGAGGTAAGGGGAGAGCCAAGATCGTGTAGTGTCCTGAGCCAGGACTCAGGGGAGGTCCATGGTGTGGGGCTTAGACTTGTAGATTACCAGGCTCCCTCTACATGACAATGGCATGGTGATTTTAATGCACCAAATCATAATGTCCTCAAATCTATCATCAGCCACTTTGGCATAGCTTTTTTTTTTTTTTCCTGTTAAAGGTGGCTTTGACTTTGTCAGCAAAGATCTTCTGCTTAAATCATCAAACATAGTCAAAAAGCTATTAATTGCATAATTAAATACAAAGCAGTTCCTGTACAGCCTTGTCCACTACTAGATTAGATACATCCCATAGGTTGAATTCACATGGTAAGTACCTACTGAGTACTTGACTTGAAATAGCATTTGGTCAACAAGTGGGACATGGTGAATCCTAATGCCTTCCAGGTTTTGGTCCCATTTTAGTTGAAAAGGGGAAATGAGTTTTGAGTTCGTGCATAAATTTAACTCTGGTACCTAGAGTACAAGAAATGGTGAAGAGAATGGACTTTGGAGTCAAATGAGTCTAAGTCAGAATCCTGGCATCACTACGTAACTACCTGTGAATATTTAGGCAAGTTCCTTAGCCTCTCTGAGTTTCTTCAGCTATAAAATGGAATACTTAATCATAGTCAGACCAGAGTCACTGATAGGACTAAAGGAGATACTTAATAAAACGTTAGCAAGTAATGCTGTCAGTACCATTAGTGTTGCCTTTTATGGGAAAAAAAAATTCCAGGTCGGTATGTGTTTTTCTTATTAAGTGACTTTGACCTACCCAAAGTCTGGTACAGGTCAGTTCTGCAATAATATGTTCTAAATCAGAAATAACACGCACAAGTTTTCTCTTAAGTCATAGAGCTATTTTAATTGATGCTCATATCGTCACAGGTTGAAAATGTGATTATAATAACAAACAATAATAAAGAGTACATTTTCAACATGAATTTTTAAAATATATATTTCCTTTCTTTAAAACAAACATAATTTTTAAAAATATCAGAGTGTTTGTGATTTGGAGTCATGGTTACAGCCATGTCCCAGTTTGCCATCTGTTCTTGTCCAATGTACAGGTCCAAGTTAGGGTCAGAACTGCAGTTAGACAATAAATGTCTGCTGGTCTCATACAAAGCTCTTCTCAGTTAGACTGTGCTTACGCACACAATATATTAATATAAAATGAGTGTACAGTTAAGCATATGAAAATCAAAGTAATGCACTATATTAATAGAATAATGGACAACAACCACATGATTTTCTCAATAGATGCAGAAAAATGATTTGACAAAACCCAATACCCTTTTACAGTAAAAACACTCAACAAAATAGGAACAGAAGGGAACTTCCCTAACCTGATAAAGTGCATCTATGAAAAACCCACAGCTAACATAATGCATAATAGTGGAAGACTGAGAGTTTTCCACCTAAGATCAGGAACCAGACAAAGATATCCATTCTCACTACTTCTATTCAATATTTTATTGGAGGCTCTAGCCAGGGCAGTTAGGCAAGAAAATGAAATAAAAGGCATCCAAACTGGAAACAAAGAAGTAAAACTATCTCTATTATCAGATAACATGATATCGTATATAGAAAAACCTAAGGAATCTACTAAAATACTATTAGAACTAATAAATGAGTTCAGCAAGTTTGCAAGATACAAGCGCAGTTGTATTTTTATACACTAGCCATGAATGAACAATCTGACAGTGAAGTTACAAAAACTATTTCATTTACAACAGCGTCAAAAATAATAAAATACTTAAGAATAAATTTAACAAAAGAAATTCAAGACTTGTGCACTAAAAACTACAAAGCATTGTTGAAAGAATTTTAAAAGACATCAATAAATGGAAAGATCTCCTGTGGTCATGGATTTAAAACTTAATATTGTTAAGATGGCAATACTCCCCGAAGTGATCTACTGATTCAGTGCAATCCCTATCAAAATTCCAGCTGCCTTTTTTGCAGGAATCAATAAGTAATCAATGCATTACTACAATGCATGGCAAGATGTGATAGATATTTCTTTTCATATGAATAAATGAGGATTTTTTGAAAATGTTTGATTATTGGTGGGCACCACACCAGAGGGTACAAGTTGCAGGTTATAAAAACAAAGCAAAACTTTCCATAGCCTGAAATGGTTTGATATATGACTAAGTCTCTCAATCTGGCTTCTAAGATCAAAGGCCCCAGAATTCCTTCTTCGTCTTTCAAATGATGAATTCATGATGATAAAAAACAGCTAACTACTGAGAGCTGAATATGCACTAAACGTTTTACATGCATTTTCTCATTTTAATTCCCCTATCATCACGGTGACATGGTTGTAGAGAACTTACCCGAGGTCATGCCACAAGTCAGTGCCTGAGGTGGGCTGCAGCCCCACACTTGTGTGACTCCCAGGACCTCACTCATAACCACTGGATTATGCTCTCTGTTTCCCTGTTTTCTCCTTCTGGGGGAGATTCCCCCCAAGAGTTTACAGCACTGGAGGTTCTAACCACAGCAAGTAGGGGAGACAGTGGAGTAGAGAGGGAATACCCTGGACTGGGAGTTGGGGGCCAATTTTGCCAATAATCAGCTCCATGACCTTGGGCAAGAAGCTTGACCTCTCAGAGGCATAGCTTCCTGATTTGTAAAGTGTAGAAAATTTGTCCCAACTATTCCTGAATGTAGTCCTTCCAGCTCAAGCATTTGGTCCAAGTCCTGCCTCATTTACCTACCACTGGGAAAACATTTGATTGTCAGTTGTACAGAAACACTGAGACGAACAAATCCTTCAAGTCAGTGTAGGGTGGTGATTTGGGGAGCCTGGACTTTGGTGTTAGACTGATGTGGCACTGCTTCCATCGCTAATCGCAGGGTGATATTGAGCAAGTTCTGTAACCTCTGTCCCCATCAGCTAACATGGGTGTAATAGCATAGGGTGCTATGGCATAAAGTGCTGTGAGGACCGAGTGAGACCTCTTTAGGGAGCTTAGTGCAGTTCTTAGTGTACAGTAAGTAGTGGTTATTATATATTTAATAATATTATAATTTATTTAGTGTTATTATTATTGATGGTTATAATTATAAAATAGAGACACAGAATCCCTTAAGGGTAATTAGTATATGTTTAAGTAGCTCAGCCAGATCAGACTCTGGAGTTCAGGTGGCCTGCTTGGGCTGTGTTCTAGAACTAGCCACATCCACTGGGTTGGCCATCAGGAATGTGCTGCTGGGTACAAGGGCATTAGATTGTCACTGACACTCCAGAGTTTCCCTCCTATTAACTTGGAGTCAGTAATGCCATTTTCCTCTTAAGCACGGCATCTTATTATAGCTTACCATGTGAATTTTGGCTCAGTTAATTTTGTTTACCCAAAATCATCAGAAATAGATTGGTGATCAATGAGAGAGACTGCTAAAACATTTGGTTAATGTGCCGTGAAAAGAAAAGAAATTACTGCTCCCTGGAAATTTCCCAGTGTGGGCAGGGAATTTTTCTCTCTTTCAAGGTTTTTGGAAACATAATAAGCACATATAATGGTATATTTACAAATTCTATCACAGTTTTATTTCTAACAATAAAAAATAGTTAAACATAACATTGACTACTAAAGAGCCATTAAGATCCAATATTAGAAAACTAGTTTTAGAGTTGGGGAAATGTGCACTATAGAGTAAGTTGGGTTTTTGTTTTAAGTTTAGAAAAAAAGTATGTGTTCTGATGCTAATTTTGTAAATGTTTTATATATATATATATATATATATATATATATATATAGAAAAAATGTGAAATGCTACAACAAAAATATTAGCAAGATTATCTGTGGGTGTAGGATTATTGATTATTTTAATTTTCTTCTGTATATGTCTCTAAATTTTTTATACTTTCACAGTGAGCTCATATTTCATTGGAAATCAGGGTGCAGAGTTACTTTTTATTAATAAGAATTCTGTCAGATTTTTTTCTTCTAAGAGGCTCTTCAGTCCCATAAGGAGTTTTATCTGAATATGGCTTAATTCTCAACCTAGGCATATTGGTTTTTTCTTTTTTTTAAAGTACAACTTAGAAATAATATGCTTCATTGATTTTGTGAACTTGTAAAGTCATGCAGTTTTGAGGACAAACCAGACACATTTGTTGCAAGATTGATTGTTACTCTGAAAACCAATAACAGATAATGAGAAAGAATCACCAGTTAACTAACCTTTCTCTAAACCCATTACTTCCCTGTTGAAAGCAATTTTCAACTCTGCCTGAGATTGTCTTTAAGCCAACTCTGAATCTTTCATAAAATGAAATCAACATCCTTCCTCTCCTGTCTTATCTTATATAATTGGAATTGTATCACTCAAAGGCTACTAAATGTGGAGTTGATGAATCCAGTGCTTAAGTTAAAAAAATAAAGGGATTGTCTACAAAATGAATTCAAATCAAAGAAAAATGTATAGAGTAGATATAATAAAAGTTTTTCGTACTTTCTTCCCTAATTGTAATTTGAAGAAATTTTTCAAAACCAGTATTGCAATATATGGAAAAGATCTGAGCAGCTCAAATGCCAAACCAGTTTGTGCCCATGAGAAGATTAGAATTTTGTACTCTGGATGAATTTTTCAGATACCATTTTGATATATTTTTTAATACTGTCAAACCTGCGTTAGAAAAAAGTTCAATGAAACAGAACTGTGCAATATATAAACACTTTCATTAGCTTGGTATGTACTAGACAGATACAAACATATACCTACATTTTTAAAATTCTTTTTCCTCCAATAGGTTCATATTCCATTGTTCCCAGCTTGCTTTTTTTTCCACTTAAATTTTCAATTTTAGTACCTATGAATTTACCTCACTTTGTCTGTATTTTTGCAAGAATTTCTGTCAGATAAAATCCCAGAAGTGGAATTGCTAAGACAAAGGGTATGCATGTTTAAGTTTTTGTTTTGCCTTCCAAGAAAGTCTGTGCCCATCACACCACCACTCACAGAGAGTGAGAATGAAAAATAACATTTCAGAAGCAGAGCTATGTGGCAGGTTCTCCCAAAGGTTTTACCTTTGTAAATATATACATACATACATACTAAGCTACCATCAAAATATAATGCAAGTACTATATTCTATTTTTCATTAAAGTCAGATTCCTGTAAGGTATAATCCTGCCTAACTTTTCAACCACCTCTCTCCCTACCCGGAAAAGACTGTGTGTGTGTGTGTGTGTGCATGTGTGTAACAGAGAAAAACAGAGAAACAGACTCAGCAGGAAATCAGGGGAATCCTTCTCTCCTGCAGGAGATCTCTCAAAATGTTGACCATAGTAGATGGTAGACTTTTGGAGTCAGAGCTGAATTTTAGTTCCAGCCCCATCTCTTAGTAGCAATGAGTCTTTAGACAAATTGCTTAACATTTCTGACCCTCAATTTGTCGTTTATAGAATGGGGGTAATCACGCTTGCCTGACAGTGTTCTTTGTAAAAATTAAAATATGTTACTTCGTGCAAAGGGCTAATAAATGGTGAGGTGCAAGAGCTAGGTGAGTAGCTCTTGTTGAGATGCCAGAAAAGGATTAGGGTGACCAAGCCAAGAGCATCCTGGATGGTAAAGCTTTGAAGACTTTTGCAGAAAGACTTGAGGAAATAGCATTCTAGTTAAAATATGCTATGTAGGGCTTCCCTGGTGGTGCAGTGGTTCAGAGTCCGTCTGCTGATGCAGGGGATATGGGTTCGTGTCCTGGTCCGGGAGGATCCCACATGCCGCGGAGCGGCTGGGCCCGTGAGCCATGGCCTCTGAGCCTGCGCGTCCGGAGCCTGTGCTCCGCAACGGGAGAGGCCACAACAGTGAGAGACCCGCGTACTGCAAAAAAAAAAAAAAACTATGTAATACTACCCCTTTCCAACCTCCATCCAATATCTTCCCCTCCCCCACCCATATTATAGTAGTGTTTATCAGTCGTCTCTCCTAGGATGTTCAGTATCAACAAGGATCTTTTCTTATTCACTGAATCCCAACATCAGTGTAGTCTTAACCCCATTGAGATACATTGGCAGCTAATAAGGCTGGCCCCTGGACACAGAGCACATCCATGGTGACCCAGGCTCAGCTTGGTGTAATGCCGAGTACTGGGCAAGGAGCCAGAATCCTCTGATTCTCTCTCAGCTTTTACCAGTTCCAGGGTTGACCACTCACAAGCTGGATTCTTCAGCAGATCTCGTAGCAATTTAACTCAAGCTTTATGAAAAATACAGTTAGCCATGCCAACCTATCATGGCTCCCTCACATTACGTTAAGAGAGTTTGTGAGATTACTTGGTAAACTCTAGACTTGCGTATGAGACACAGCAATAAAGACCTTTTGATAGGGATCAAAAGGCAAAAAGAGAAATCCATGGGAAGTGGCAGGTTTTGCTGAGCTCTAGGCCAAGCCCAAGGCTCTTACACGGCTTGCACCTAAACTAAAGTTTCTGAACAAGTGCTAACCCTGAGGGAGGGAGCAGAATTCCAGGGGTGGGAGTTATGAAAGCCACAATACCCAGGGCATTGGGTGAAGAGTTATCAAGGAAAAGTACTTATCCAGTGTAGAGGCTTTTCTGGATATTTCTGGGTTGCACAATTTGTGGACAGCCCCTGGGAATGGCAGTTCATAGGCAAGATGAGGGCTTTCTGATCACCAGAAAGGAAGAAAGGAACCAAGGATTAAGTGGATGTCTCTCATAGCAGCATCCCTCAAGGGAAGACTTGGCCCAGACTCCCCTCCTTCAAGGTGGGGCGATTGCCTAGATCCACCGGGAGACCCAAAAGTTTAGGCTGTATGTTTCTTCACGTATATGTTTGGATCCTCCTACCACCCCCATTGTTCCTTCATGAGCCACACCTGTTCTCTAGTGCCTTCTGGAAAATAAAGCTTCCTTCATTTTCTACAGTGATGCTCCATCTCTCCCAATGTATGCTACAGCCATCGGCAATGACTTGCAGTTTCCTAAATAAGCCATGGTCTCTCTCACCCTTAGACCTTTACATAGATCTTTACATATTGCCTTTGGCAATATGGTGGACTAAGGTTCTTTGTTTTTTTTATTTTTTGGTTTCATCTCCTGGTTTATTAACTAGCCACGGGCCGCATCAGTGACATAGGTAGTCTCATTCCTCTAATATTAGTTTTAAAAGTACGATTATAACCCAGCTATGTACACCAACATATTCCTTTCCAGAGGATTCTGTGTTTTCAGGGTTACTGAGGTGTAACATAACCAGAAGCTATGATTCCATATTGATTTCCAGATCAGAAAATGCTCTATCCCTCCAGGTCACTTTAACATCACTATCAATACACCTATGGTAAAAGCAAGTTGCTTTTGCAAAAAGTTTAGTCATCCCAATGTCAATCTCCTGGTGTTTGGTACTGCTTGTAGAAAACGTTACCATTTGGGGGAAGCTGGGGGAAGGGTACACAGGATGTCTCTGTTATTTTTCCAGTTTCCTCTTAGACTACAATTTAAAAAATCAATTTAAAAAAAATGTTACTCATGGAATAGAAGATAAACATTTCAGTTCAAATTTTAAAACAAAAATCTGAAAATTCTTCGGAGAGCTTGGGAGTCACCTAACAACTGTGATGCCTCAGTCAGGGGAAGGGTGAAGCCCAGTGAACAAAGGCTTATTTCCTTCTAAAGCGCCTTACTAACTGGCAGTGCTAAACGTGACATGGCATGTCGCTCTGCTCTCCCCAACTCCTAGACCAAGGAGGCTCTGAATTAGCGTCAGCTCACAATCAACAGGTGAGAGGGAGGCCCCCGATTTTGTGAAAACTCAGGGAGAGAACAGTGCAAATAATTTATTTCTGTCACTCGGCGTTTGAGGCTCACTCGCACCAACTGCACAATCCCCGGCCAACAGTCTGCCAGGGCTCAGAGCCCGATCGGGACCCAGGCTGGTCTGGGTTTCATCTCGCGACTTCCGACGGCACCAGCGGGTCGGCCTGGCTCAGGGCGAGCTGGTCCTTCTTCTCCTTCTGCAAGACCTGCTCCTCCCACAGCGCTGGTCCCACCTGATCGTCGGTGAGCACCACGGGCTTGTACTTCTCGTCGAAGAGCCGCTCGTTGGCCTCCGAGTGCAGCTGGTGGGGCCCGACGGCGCGCAGATGTGCCGGCAGGTGCAGGAACTCGTCGTCGTTGATGTCACAGTCGCGCATCCGGGCCCCCAGCACCCACCAGCGGCCCACGAAACCCACATCCAGGATCCGGTCCAGGAAGTCGACCCAGCCGGGCTACAGGTAGCGGCAGCGGGCCTGGCAGAGGCTGGCCTGGGCGTCGAAGGGGCCCGGGCTCACGTGGTGCAGGCAGCCGCGGCCCCGCAGCAGAGCAGCAGTTGCACGAACGCCTCCGAGTCACGGTTGCGCGTGGCGGGGCGCCAGCAGCAGGAGGGTCCCTGTCGCCTGGAGCAGCGCCTCCTCAAAGGCCACCGTGCCGCCCAGCAGCCCCCCGTACACGGCCGCCCGCACGGGTCAGGCCTTCGCCACCGCCATGTCCCCGCAGGCTTCAGCGTAGTCCCGGAGCAGCCCGCCCACACGCCGGGCTTTGAGGCCGCAGCGTCACCAGTCTCAACGCGGCTTCGGGGCCAAAAGGGACTAAGGTTGTTTGGAACCACTAACCCCACAAGCACCCGAGGCCCTGTTTCCCCCACTGACAAAACTTTTGAGGAGACTGTAATTCCCATGCAAATGATATAGAGATAGACAGCAAGGTTGAAGAGAGCTGCTGTGTGCTGTGATAGTATATGCCCCTCGTGGAATTTATTAAAGGCTCTGAGAAGTCCTGCAGTTAAAATAGAAAAAAAGAAAGCTTGTTTAACTTTGTTTAACCCAGTATGTCTCTAAATTATTAACCAAGGAACGGTGTTTTGCATAAATTCAGTGTTGCACACTTTGGAAAATACCCATTTAAAGCATGGGAACATTCTTATGAATTTATAAGAAGGAAAGGAGAGGGCACTTTTGAGTTTCTATATGCTCCATTCTAATGTAGTTGTAATGTAGTGATTGACGTGATGGTTCCAGGCTGAACAAAGAAGGGAACTGTCCATGCTCTAGGGTCAAATCCCTACCTTTGGAGTTTGAAGAGTTCATTTTATCAGATCAATGCAAGTAAGTAAGCACAAGAATTTGATTTATACTAACTTAAATCACTTGAGATGCATCTAAAATCCAGAATGACAATGTGATATTCTGTCGCTACATGAGGTTGTATGCTGAGTGATCAAGAACACGAGCTCTGAAGTCAAAAAGACCCTGATTCAGATCCCAGGTTCCTAGCTTACTATTTATGTGACCTTATGTGAGCCTCACATAATAATGCTATCTACCTCCTAAATTAATCCATATAAAGTACTGAACTCGGTTATCAGGGAAATAGAACTTGAAGACACTGTGTCTCACAGTAAATTTTGTTAGGCTGTTAGAGTGTCTAGAGATACGACCCTATTCTACTGTAGAATAACTATTAACTGGAGAACATGGGGCTGAGAGCAAACATTGACTGTAAATGAGATCGATAATTATATTCACCAGAAATTTTCTAAAAATTTTTTCACAAGAGAAGAACTACGGTTGCCTGTGGGATTAATGAACTTTGCTCCACAAATAATGAGGAATGATCAGGGGTCACAGAGCTCCTGGGTCTTTAATCCATCATAGAGTTGCCCATGTTGCAGAGAGGGAGATCTGATGGTGACTTACAGCTGAGAGTTGGGGCAACGTGGCCTGTGAATAGGAAAGAGGAGATTAAAGGGGAGCTCAGCAAGAATGAGAGAAGGCGGGAAGTATTTTTAACAGCTGCTGTTTAAATGTGGAACTTGAAGAACACAAAATATGTCCCCAAAAGATTTCTGGGATGTTTCTTTGTGGTGCATGATACAAAATCCCCGAGTAATCCTGCTTTAAGGAAACCTACACTAAAGGTCTACATTATGTTTCAAGGTTTCTAACCTCAGATTTGTGTTTCCTTTGAGTGTGATGCCGTGCTTATATTGAGACACATGGGGCCACTATATTTATTTGAGTTACACCTAGCAGGCTTCTTTTTCTTCTTTTATTCAAATTTGTTTAGGTCTCCTTTATTGCTATTTCCCACAAATCACTAGATTCTTCTTCATTCATTGTAACATCATGTGACTCATGTCTCAAGATACATTGTGATTTACAATATATCATGTTATTTACATATTTTATTACATTATCTCTTCTCTTGCATATTAGATAAGCAGCTGTTTCATAAGATTTGGGAGTTACTTTTATTTCCTTCACAGAGTGCTATGCTTTGAAATCATGTCTTAGAGCTGGTTAATTCTGGGAAGACTTTCTATATATGGTTAATTCCACTGTACATAAATTATCAGTGTCAGAAACTGCAATCTGCCTCTGTCATCATTCAGGCTACATTCTGACTCAATCTGGGGGAAATCTGGTCACTTTCTCAACCATTCAGCAAGTTGGAGAGTGAAGCCACGTAGGCTTGATTTGAGTACCTGCCTTATTTTAATTATTTTCACATATGAGCTTAGAGAGAACCAAATATGATTTTGTATTCCAAATCAACACAGGAGCTCCCAGGACAGACCTGGTTTCCATTTTTCTGTTCCATCCACATCCTTATTGGTTAATTAATTTGAACAGACTGCGTGGCCCGATTTTTGGATCAGAAGATATGGTCGCCATACTCACAGAGGAAGGAATCAGGGAAAGTAGACTCCCCTTTAGGGAAGGTACATAATGAAGGGTAAGGCTAGTTGGAGTTTAAGGGATAAGGGAAGTTTTACTGGTTTGTATTTAAGGATGAGGGAAACTAATATCTGTGTAGGCAAAGAAGAGTCAGTGGGAAGAAAGGGATTGAAGGTGGAGCTATCCACTGAGGCAAAGTGAATTTGTGCTAAGGGAATAATTTTGAGCCTCTGAATGAATGTCTTTGGTGCTTCTATCTAATGCACTCATTAATTTCCCTCTCGCTACCACCTTCTTATTACCAGTTGTGGAGCAGGGAATGAGATTTATTTATTTTGTTTATTTAGATACATCTCCTCATTACCTATTTCTTCCTTACTTGTATAGGTGGTTCTGTCCCTGCACACCTCCAGGTAAATCTCAGTGGAATCAGAGTCTTTGAGGGCTGAATGTTGGCAGAGCAGACCGTGAAGTTTTGAAGCCTGGTGTGCAGAGGGTCCCTGGGTCTCCTGCGTATTCAGACATAGGGTGCATATGCCTATATGTGTACAGGCCTCCTCCCCCTACTGCCTTCTTCCCTCTTCCACTTCAATTGCTGTGCCCATGCCCACCTGCATTTCTTTTCATGGTGATGGTTAGTCCCGGAGGATGAGGAAGCAAATGGTACATTTTACTTCACTGCTACTCTGCAGAGTGTCACAGTGAACTGGTTAGGGAATGGTGTGCTAGATCAGTTCTGCTTCTGAAAACAGGAAACTAAGCCTTCCCCTACCCCCAAGGAGTGGGAGGGGGCAGGCAGGAGAGATATCAGAAAGGTCTCCAAAACGGGAGAGATAGTATAGAACTATTCACCAAGCAGAAACTTCAGTTGAGAAACGTATAAAATTTTGAATGGCTCTCAAGTAAATACCTGTCATAGGGGATACCAGCCTTGGTGTAACAGTGACTTTTGTTGCTTTATTTCAGAACGCCAACCAGGCACCTCTATGGCCAATTCCAGTGCCCTCCCTTCAAGTTCAGCTGGGATCAGCAAGGAACTGATTGATCTGCAGCCCCTCATCCAGTTCCCAGAGGAAGTTGCCAGCATCCTGATGGAGCAGGAACAGAATATTTACCGAAGGGTCTTGCCGGTAGACTATCTTTGCTTCTTGACCCGGGACTTGGGCACTACGGAATGCCAGAGGTCCCTGCCCTGCCTCAAAGCGTCCATCTCAGCATCCATTCTTACCTCCCAGAACGGAGAGCATAACGCCCTTGAAGATCTTGTGATGAGATTTAATGAGGTAAGAAGCCACTCTGAGATGTTTTGTAATGATTTTTAAGCATTTCTCCTTTTAGGTTTGTTTGTTACTGATATCTCATCTACCTGTCTGTCTGCCCACTTCTATGATGACTGTCTCTTTTCCAGGCAATGTCATCCTCTCTTTCACTTCACTCCACCCTTCAGCCTAATTGAGACCATCTCCATCCCATACCATTACCATGTCCACAAGCCTTCTCCCTTTGGACAACCAGTATCCCCCCCGCCCCATTTTCTCTATGCCCTTGCCAAAATATTCTCCCTGGGCCCATTTTCAAAGATTCTCCCCCTGTTCCCACAAGTGCTTTTAAGACCAGATGTCTCAATTTTGGGTTTGGCCAAGGGATCATGGGATCTGTCTGGCCCACTCTGTCTTCCACTATCAGACCTCCTCAGCAGAAATTAAACACTAATATACCTGGGTAAGGACAGCTGGGAGGAACATGGTCGTGAGGGGCAATGAATCACCTCATTCCTGATCTCTGCATCCCATCAAGCTCCTCAGCCCCAGAAAGTCCCTCCATGGCCTCCAAGGCCTTGCCAGAAGCAAGTTCTAAAGAGGACAGGTGTGACCAGAGTCTGGGAACACCTAGGAAGGAGGCAGTGTACGAGCTCTAGGCGCTCACTGGGAGGAAAAGAGCCAATGGCTAGCCACCCTGTGGTCCTGGACCAAGGATAAAGGACAGGATGGAGAGGAGGTCGCCATGCTATGCTAGGGTCACAGGATGCTCCTCTCTCAGGCTTAGAGAACACTTTCATTCCATAGCATAACCCCACACCCAGACCTTTCTGTTCTGTATTTTATTTCTTCTAGACTTCATTTCTATGTCTTGATTTTTAAAACACAAAATTACAGTCTGTGTGTTTGGTGGTTGTTGGTTGGTTGAATTCCACAAATACAGTAGTTTCCTACTTTAGTCATTTAGTAAACTACCTAAATGCTAAGAGGATGCTCCCATCCTAGTTTGTATATATCTCTGATTGACAGAGGATCAATCAGCCTTTGTTACTTAAACACTTTCCAACTATAGCAGTTCACCTTGCAGCCTCCATAGCCTTCCAGTCATGACCCTGGTGATGGTTGTATCACAACAGTGATAAAGCCCAGTGGATGGAAAGTATTAGAGGCTGAGCTCAAGCAATTCTGTATCCAGACATGCCTTGAGCATCATTCCTCAAAGGGAGATCCATTATCCATAGGAATTGCTAATATCCATCTAGCACCGTCATACTAATTATTTAATATGTGCCACTTATTTGTTCCTCACAACAACCCTGGGAGACAGATCCTTGTCATTGACCCCATTTTAGCAATGGGAAAACTGAGACATGAGGAGATGAAGTTCTTTGCCCAAGGTCACACGGGTGGTAGGTGACAACAGTGAGACTCAAGCCCAAAGAGTCAGGTCTCAGAGCCTGGGCTTTGAACCACAACAATATCCTGCCTCTCGCCTGTATCAGGCTCATACTGAGCGTGACACCTGCTAAATTGCAGGTTCCTGGTCCACTCCAAACTGAGTAAGACAGACTCTCTGGGAGTCCACATGAATGCTTGTAAACCACACGGCCCCCAAAGTTGCCTTTTAAAATAAATCTGATGTTCTTGATTTTCCTTGCTGATAAAAACAGAGTGGAAAATGAAAGTTCCAGTAAACTGGGTGATTGTATTAGTGGATTTTACTGTATATCATGAATTATTTTAAACTTCCTGATCGACTCACTCAGACATCCTTAGGACCCTACCCTTGTCCTTTGTCGCTATTGTTGTTGTTTTAAATTCCACCTGAAGTTAAAAGTGATTTGCCTGAACTTTAAAAAGCTAGTTTTAAGTTAGTTTTGGAGAGGGAAAACTTGGATCTCTTCCATTTAGTACCATAACTTTGGGAATCAAAGATGAAACAGTGATTTCACTAATTCAGAATTAGTGATGATATGAACCACAGCTGGGTTAAGGCATGCTTGGGACTATCTCTGAAAATAGTTAAGCTAAGCAACTTCAAAATGTAAACAAGGTTTCTGGGAAAACACCTGAACTACTTAAAAGAACAGTCTGTATTCAAGTATTCTCAAGCATCTATTTTCATACATATTATGTGTATGCCGATTAAAAAATCAGTCTAATGTAGTCATTACAGGCAGATCCCAAATGACCTACACTAGGCAAAACTGGGAGAGCTAAATTCTAGTTGTTTTATATCCTTTCAGCTAAAAAGGCTTCATTCCATTGAAAGAGAATTCTTAAATTCAGATTTCACCTATTTAGAATGGTCTTGCCTCCAAATTAGCGTGGCTTTACTTTCTGTAAAGAAAAAGAAGAAAAGGAGCTAGCATTTAGGACTAGACTGGAGATTGTCACTTTTTTTCTTTTAATTTTATTGGAGTATAGTTGATTTACAATGTTGTGTTAGTTTCAGGTGTACAGCAAAGTGATTCAGTTATACATATACATATATTCATTCTTTTTTAGATTCTTTTCTCATATAAGTTATCCCAGAATATTGAGTAGAGTTCCCTGTGCTATACAATAGATCCTTGTTGCTTATCTGTCAGTGTCACATTTTTTAATCCCACTAATCCTTATGACAGTTGTGTAAGGCAGTTATTATCTCTGACTCACAGGTGAAGAACGTGAAGCTTAAACAACAAGATAAATAATGATAGTATTGGACTGTGGTCCATAGAATAAAGTAAATATTCATGAGTCCATACTGATATAAATAAATAAGTGAATAAATAAATCAATGGGAGGAGAGGGAGAGGTACAGCTCTTACTTATAAAAGATTTCCAATTAATAAATGTAGAAGGGATGAGGGAAATGAGAAATCACCATTAGGACACCCCAGCAATAAATTGTTACAGGCGAGAACCACTGATGAATGCTAAAATTATTGAACAAAATATGAGAAACAAGATATTTGCATAGTCTCAAAGTATCTATTCACAAAATATGTATTAATTACAAAAGGAAAAATAGAACAGTGAGAACCCCAGTAGACACCCACCTTAAGTAAGTGCTCAAGGTCAACATGACCAATAATAAGACATATTGATGTCTTATTACTGGTCACATCTCCTGATGTGACGCACTCAGAAGGACTAGATGTAGTCTCTATGACGTATTTGCCCCCCCTAAAAAAATAACCTAACTCTAATCATAAGAAAAAAACCATCGGGCAACCCCAAATTGAAAGACATTGTACTCTTCAAAAGTGTCAGGGTCATGAAAGGTAAGGAAGGACAGAGGAATCGTCAAAAATTAGAGGAGACCAGGAGTCATGACAACTAAATGCAGTTTGGGATCCTATTAGATCCTGGACTAGAAGAAGGATACTGATGGGGAAACTGGTGAAATTCTAATCAGGCATGTAGTTTAATCAGCATGAATGTATCGATGTTAATTTCCTGGTTTTGATAAAGGGACTATATTTAAGAAAGATGCTAACACTGGGAGAAGCTGGGTGAGCTATGTATGGGAACTCTCTGTATTTTTATAACTTTTCTGTAAATCTAAAATTACTTCAGAATTAAAAGGTTTAAAAAAATAGTGAAGCTCAGAGAGGTTGAGTCACTTGTCCAAGGTCACACAGTGGCTGAATGAATGTCAGAATCCAGATGTCTGTCTTTAAAGTCTATTCTCTTCTCAGCCAACTGCCTTGCCTCTCTACTTGTTAAATTATCAAGTTACAGTTTGTAGTAAAACCAGAATTTCTGATTTTGAATTTAATTAGCCTCGGTCTCCTTTCCCTCTTCCCTCCCTCTCTCTACTTCTGTTCTAAACCTCCTGTGCATCTACCCTTTTTCTACTCCTACCATTTCTATTTTTATCGAATTTCCTATTACCACTCCATTCATTCACTTAAGACTTATTTATTGAGTGCCTACTATGCTATAACCTTTTCTTTTTTAATTGGCGTGTCACACACTCTTTTAAATAAGAAATGAGCAATATATGATGAAAATTTACAACATTATTAGCCCATACTTTGGTTCTGTCAAAATTGGATTCACAAAATAAATGCACTTTCCTCAGTGGAAGTAAAATATATATTTTTTGAACATGGGAGAATCTCAAAGACAAGAGAGAGACTACTAGCTGCACTGCTAGTTACTTAGGAGAGAAGCGAATGCATTTGTTCATACATTCAGTCATTCAGTTAACGTGTTTTCAGCACTTCTCAGAAGCAGGAGACCATGGTGGATAAGCAGTAAGGGAAATGAATAACAGTCTGCGTCTGCCAGAAGCTACCAGTCTTAAATTGTAGTCAGGCATGGGCACAAATCACTCCCAAAAGAGGCAGAAAATACATGCAGTGTGAGTGGCACAGACGGTGGGAGCCGAGGTGTCTAGGTGGGTGATCAGAGCTCTCTCTGCTCAGCACTGGAATTTGCGGCTGGGCCTTGAGGGATGGCTGGGATAGAAGGGGACCATCACGGGAAAGGGAAGGAGGACATTCCAGACGAGAACACAACCAGTTCTTGTCATGAGCAAGAAAGATTCATGACCTAAGGAGGCAGCTTGCCGCTCGTTGTCAGTAAAACCTGAGCATGAGCTAGAAGTTTCCCGAATTCTTACAACTCTTTACGTAATGACTTAACTGTAACGTGGGGAAAGCGGAGAAAATCCCTGATGCCTCTCAAGCAATATTGCTTAACGTTAGTTCTTAGGAAAATATGGTTAAAATGCAATTCCAGGTACAATCATGAAACAACTGAAAGTGTTTGGCTTACATTAAGGAACGCCAGGAGATAAATCATTTAAAATCAATTTAGACTGTGGCTTGGAAGCAATTTGTCTCCCCATTTCCCTATCTCCTGCCCGATGTCAAGACTGGCACTCACCGGAGTGACTTCTCTTTATCCTTGCAAGTAAACAGAAGCAGGTACAAGGGGCTAGGCCCCAAGCTGGTGGTAGTCAAGGGGGCACTGGGGGTGGGCTCCATCCTGCTCCACTTGGTTTGGGAGACAGGGCTTCCTGAACCCTTTTGATCTGGACACCTCTCTGTAGTCATATCCTCGACCTAAAGCTCAAAGAGCCCGTGTTCTCTCTTCCTCCCTTCAGGTTAGGCAGGCTCACTTCCTGGCCACCCACGATGTCTCTTGCTCTGACCGGCTCAAATCATATTGTCCTTTTTCCCTCCTCTTTCTTCCTCTCTCCAGCCTCTACCTGTAGTCCACATTCCTTTTGATCTTACTGTTTTTTAATTCCTCTTCGAATACATTCCAGAGCCATTTATCCCTTCTAAAAGGAGACAGAGAGGCATTTTTGGTAGATAACTTTACCAGAGAGATCACACGCTTTAGCACATGCATTTGAGAAGATATGAAAGGCAAATAAAGATTGAGGAGCATCCTTACTCCCTTTGCGTTCATACCCTTTTCTTGCGAAGGGCTGTGATGGAACATGGTTTGGGGAGGTGGTGTATTCTAGGATCACAGTTCTGAGTTATGAGTTCTCAAACCTTATGACTCATCAATATAGCCTCTGCTCCTGTCCTGTTGTTCACCCACTGATGATCTTTGGGGTTGGAACTCATCATGGTCTGCATCTACAGCTGGTCCTCAGGATCCGTCAACAGAGTAAATTTTCAGCTCGATAACCTACCACTGCCCACATCACTGCCAGACGCTCTTCTGTGTAACAGTTGATTTCTCTGACTGAGGGCTGGTTTTCAGCTTCAAAACGCCATTAACAGGTTTACTTTTTCCTATGCCCTGAGAGAGCAGTTTTTCTTGTCAGGTACGTCTTAGCAAGACCATTCTCTGGGCTCCTCTTTCAAACCAGCTGGTCCAAGAGCAGGTGATGAGGCCAAGATTGAGCCCACAGTTATACTGAGACCCCAGAAGGCTCTGGAGGGATTCCACCTGGCTTTTTGCCCCAGGTGACCTTCCTCTACCCTCCTGTGTTTGGTCAAAGTAAGCAGTCATCAACCCGCTTCTCTAGCCACACAAATGTGGGCAGCCCAAAGTGACACTCAGTGCTGTTCCTTCCATCTGGTGGGTTTCAGCAGACGTCAGCTCAATAGTTTAAAGGCCACCCTCTCTATAAAGAATGCCAAGGTGCAGCTTAACTCTCTGGGAAAGAGCATAAGAATAAATAAACCATCTGGCCAGAGAAGGGCTGTTTGGGCCTGTGTCCTTTCAGCCAGAATTCCTTGGGTACTTCATAAGAGATCACGATCACTTTGACAAATTCCAACATCTAGAAGTCTGTCTGGTCGTAGCCAAGGAAAGACTATTTCGGCATAGTAAGGAAAAAGCATAACATGTGATAATGACCAAATGTGTTCCTTTACTTGGTTTTGAATTTGTACATTTAACCATGTTAGGAAAGTTTCCCCTCCCTCTTTTATGCAGAAAGCCAAGCAAATCATCTGTTCAGGTCTGCTGTACAAACTTTTTTCCTCATGTCTGAATACCCATGAGGTAAATTGTTAATAAAGCCCTCTCAGGGTAAGGGAAATTTCAATTCACTTTGGAAAACCAGATTTTTTCCTTGGGAAAGCACATCTCCCTAGAGGCACACCTCTGAGAGCAGAAATTGTATTCATTCCCCAGAATATTTCATGGCACATTCCCCGGTTAACAGAAATTTTAGTTCAGAAGTTTCTGGACTAAAAAAATACAGTAGGCAGTTAAACCACAGAGACTCAGCTGTGCAGGGCAGTGTTCTAAGAGCAAGGTTATTTGTAGGGGACTTATCTGCCCTGGAGTCTATTGACAGCAAATCATGTTCGGTGGTTCTTGGCAATCAACACCCACAGGATTCTACTCACTCAGCGTAACACTAAGTAAATGATGGGGCTGGAAATGAGGAGGGGCTTCACAGCACACCAGAGCCAATATTCGTGCTCCATCTACCTGGTGCCATTGAATCAAAAGCCATAAGAGCCTTTTTTCCTCACCTTGGTCTCTTATTCTGAATGAAACCGTTTGCTTCACAACAGGATTCAAATATTCTTTACTATTTCAATACATATAACATTGTTAACCTCCTTGTTGACTCCTTGATATTGAAAATGTGTCATTTCCTTTGAACTGGGAGACTGTGATCCTTGAAATTGGTAAGACAGTGGTGTCACAAGGTGTCTGAGAACATTGTCCCAGAAGAGGAACAGAATAAATTGTCATATCCCAGGCAGAAAAGGGATTTAGGTCTTTGGCTTTTAAAGTTTCCTTTTTGGCTTTGAGGGTTCCTTAGGTACTGGATACCTGAGAATGTAGAATGCCAAAAGAAAATTAAAAATTTTACTTTATTTCTTTAGCTTCATTTCTTGATCACATCACCTCTGCAGTCTTTTTCCTCCTCTTTTTCTGTATTTCAATTTTGCATGAAACCTACACCCCCAAAAGTGATGGCTTTGAAATTCAAAATCTTTAGTTACATCTGTACTCCTAGGAAGACTGGGAGTACAGTTTTTGTGGATTCTTTTTTTTTTTTTTTTTTTGGCTGTTCTCAGGCTGTGCTCAGAGTTGGGGCAGCAGGAGAAGGCGGTGGAGAGGGGCTGCTAAGCACCTTGTGAATCAGAACCTCCATGCCTGTGTTCATTCTTTGAGCATCAGACACGATTTCCTTTAACAGTGGCTTTCACTGGTCAGCAGAACGAAAGCAGTGGGCCTCAGAATATATATATATATTTTTAAACATCTTTATTGGAGTATAATTGCTTTACACTGTTGTGTTAGTTGCTGCTGTATAACAAAGTTAATCAGCTATACGTATATCCCCATATCTCCTCCCTCTTGCATCTCCCTCCCACCCTCCCTATCCCACCCCTCTAGGTGGTCAAAAAGCACCGAGCTGATCTCCCTGTGCTATGCGGCTGCTTCCCACTAGCTATCTATATTATGTTTGGTAGTGTGTATATGTCCATGTCACTCTCTCACTTTATCCCAGCTTACCCTTCCCCCTCCCCATATCCTCAAGTCCATTCTCTACGTCTGTGTCTTTGTTCCTGTCCTGCCCCTAGGTTCTTCATAACCTTTTTTTGTTTTTTTAGATTCCACATACATGTGTTAGCATATGGTATTTATTATTCTCTTTCTGACTTATTTCACTCTGTATGACAGTCTCTAGATCCATCCACCTCACTACAAATAACTCAATTTCATTTCTTTTTATGGCTGAGTAATATTCCATTGTATACATGTGCCACATCTTCTTTATCCACTCATCTGTTGATGGACACCTAGGTTGCTTCCATGTCCTGGCTACTGTAAATAGAGCTGCAGTGAACATTGTGGTACATGACTCTTTTTGAATTATGGTTTTCTCAGGGTATATGCCCAGTAGTGGGATTGCTGGGTCGTATGGTAGTTCTATTTTCAGTTTTTTTAAGGAACCTCCATACTGTCCTCCATAGTGGCTGTATCAATTTACATTCTCACCAACAGTACAAGAGTGTTCTCTTTTCTCCACACCCTCTCCAGCATTTATTGTTTGTAGATTTTTTGATGATAGCCATTCTGACTGGTGTGAGGTGATACCTCATTGTAGTTTTGACTTGCATTTCTCTAATGATTAGTGATGTTGAGCATCCTTTCATGTGTTTGTTAACAATCAGAATATTTTTTAAATATACACATGCCTGGAGCCGGTCCCCAGGAGATTCTGTGGACTCTCTGTGGATCCGTGGTGGGCCCAGGGATGTGTATATTTTAAAAGCTCCACAAGATAATACTGATGCCACCAATGGTTGAGAATCACTACTCTAGACCATCAGACAGAGGTATTCAAAGAACAGAACAAAGCTGTATCCGAAAGCAAATAGGGAGGAAATGATTCCTGTCTTTGGAATAGGAACTATTATAATAGTTGATAATTGTCCAAAGGAAATTTAAATAAATGTGATGACTTGCTTGCTTTCTCTTTCTTTCTTTCCATCCTTCCTTCCTTCTTTCTTTCTGTATTTTTTTTTCATTCTTTGCTCCTAAAGGACTTGGTTTTGGAATCTTAAATATTCAAACTATTTTGTTACTATGACAGGATATTTTTATTCTTATTTACCCTGCTTAAAGCTCACATCATGTTTTTAGGATTTAGCCAACCTAGAAAGAGAACTGCCAAAGCCACTGACCCACTGGAGGCCTGTTTTATTCTGTTGAAAGCAGGCATCAAGTTACCACTCAATCCTGGGGCTGATAGAAGTAAGAATGAGTCCAGTGGAAATTAGTAAATAGACAAGTAAGATTTTGACATACATGAATAGTATTTTTTAAATGAAAATAGTTAACATGACTCAGAGAAGTAGTGCAGCATCTCCTCAAGGCCCAGTGTTCTTTTCCATCAGACATATCACTTTAAATGACACTGAACGCTGTGGGAAAGACCGGGTATGCTTTTGTCAGAGACTGGGATTTTGAGCCTCTCTCCAGGACTGAATTAACTGACCCTATTAGGATGTTTAATTCAACTCTCTGAAAAACCACTGTCTTAGAGATCCTTACTGCACATGTAGGAGCCAAGGAGGAATGTATTTATGCTTTGCTAAGAATCTACATTTGCCAAAGAGATTTAAACATTCATAAATCCAATTGCCTTCTCAATGCCTCCCGTTGGCTTTTTTCATTCAACAGATTTTTATTAAGTACCAACTTATATTCTAGGTACTGTTTTGTGTGCCGGGGATATAGCAAAGAACAAGACAGATCCCTTCCACACACAGAGCTTACATTCTAATGTCTAAAAGGCATCTCAAATATGGTCAGAATAGAACTACTGCCTTCTCACAACCCCATTCACATACTACCCAGTATCTTCCCTATTTATCCCCATCTTCCCCATCTCAACATCTACCTGGGTGCTCAGTCTAACAACCTAGGAGTCGTTCTTGATCTACTCTCTTTTCCCAAACTGCCAACATCCAAACCATCAGCAGGTCTCATTTGCTCTACTTACAAAATACATCTTGAATCGGACCACTCCTTAGCATTTCACCCGCCACCACCCTTAGAGCCAGTCACCACTGCACTCACCTCCAGTATTGCTTTCGTCCTTGCATATCCTATAATCCAATCCAAGATCACCCAGCGGCCAGAGTGACCTTTTAGAAACATAAAGCAGATCAGGTCACACCCTTCCTGAAAATCCCCCAAGGTCTTCCTCTTGCATTTGAAATAAAATCCAAAACGGCAAGACCCTGCATGATTTTGCCCCTGTTGACTTCTCCAACCTAACTTTATACCATCCACCCCTCTCTCTGTCTCTGTTCCAGCCACACTGACTTTCATTCTGTTCCTGAACACACTGAGCTAGTTTTCCCCACATAGACTTTGCACTTGCTGTTCCCTCTGCCTAAAACCATCTTCCCCCCACTGCTGTCTTCTTCTGAGCATGTCTTCTGATCATGTCTCAGTTCAAAAGTCAGGGAAGCCATTGACTTGTTTACTTTTTTCCTTAGAAACCTGTTTAACCTCTTCATTGCTGTATGTCTGGTTCTCCGCAAAGTGCCATTTACGTACTAGATGGTCAATAAATACTTAATAATAACTGGTGTTAGCAATTGTTTATTGAAATAGGAGCTGTTAGAAATAATAAGGCAAACAAGACATGCCCCTTTGTTCAGGGAATTTACAATCTAGTTCTAGGCATATAAGACATAAAATATTGAATAAATATACATATTTAGAAAAAGGCAGTGCTTTTCACGGGAGAGACAGTGGTTAGAGACATGCCATAGGTAGTGGAAAGAGTATGATTCTGTTGCTAAGTCTGATTTTGAGTGCAGGTTCTGCCACTTACTCACTATCGGAATCTAGACAAATAAGTGATCACATAACCTGATTTCAGCTTTGTATTTCCCACCTGTAAAATAGGATAATTTTATCAACTTCACTTGGTTGTTGGAACATTTAAGCAAGCTAATGTGTATAAGATCCCCCAGCACGGGATAAGTACTCAATAAATAGTAATTAGCAGGATTCCGTGCCACATGAGAGACAGGACTGATGTTCCGTGAGAGTGGAAGAGGGAGACCACACAGGCACATGTCCCTTGAGGATGACCAAGGACTTCAGAGCCTTGGAGGTTGGGAAGACTTTTGCCAGACACAATTATGAACTTTATCGTTGATGAAGTTTCAGAGGTTATGTTATGTTCTCCTATCTCCACCAAATGTAGGAAGCTCTCCCTTGCATATTCTTATCTAGCTTTTACTAAAAACTTTCAAAGACAGAGTTCACTCCATTTTAATGAGCTTATGGTGTTAATGGAGCATAATTTGTTTTAAAATCCTGCCTTAAATCGAACTGAAATCTGCCTCCTTATAAATTCCACCTGTTGCTCTCAGGGGAATAATAGAAATTGCCTTCCTTTGGTCTGGTTCTCTTGAGGTTGGACGTTCCCCACATTGTCCAAACTTATATTATTTTTCAATATTCTTCTTTAAAGTGAGTCTCCCTAATCTTTTCTGGACAGTGAGACTCTCCCTTTTTATAGTTGGGTCATTCTCCCGCTCTTTACTTTTTCCATCTAATTATTAGCCCCTGAAGGTCAACTAAAACCCCTAGACTTTTAGCATGCAAACGGCCATGCTCATCTTTTCTCTGTGTATAGGTTGCCTTGTTTGTTGTTTTCTTATGTGGATGTAATATTTTATATTTAAGTCTACTAAATTTTCTCTTTTGGGGCATTTTGAGTATTAATTTAGTTATGCATTGAATTAGCTACCACTCCCCATACTTTTTATATTCAGGCTTGATACATATGTCTCAAGTTTTTTAATGTAAATTGTAGGTAAAAATGTCAAACCAAATAGGAATTAATAGGAAGCCTTTTGGCACATCATTAGGCTGCTCATCAGGCTGGCCTTGAACCATTTATCCCCTCCTTGCACAGTGTTTTTAAGCTAGATGTGAATTTCCTTAATGCAGTCATCTGACAGATGTTTCTCATTTTGTCTCTGGGTATAACTTGAGATGCTCTGTGAAATGATTTCTTAAAACCAATAAACACCCTTGATATGTAAGTCAAATTATCCTCTAAATAGGAAAGAAAAAATGTGGTTAATTTGACAAATAGCTGTTTGAGGATGTCTAATGGTTATTCCATTTATTTACATAACGATGATGATGATAATGGCAATGTTGGTGATAGAGAAATTAATAATGTAGCCACTGTTAATTCTGTGCCTTGCACTGGGCACCATGCCAAACACTTTACATACCTAATCACGTAGTTTTCATGCAACCCTGAAAGATGTGAATCACTGCTTTATTTTACAAATAAGAAAACTGAGATTCAGAAATGCTACATAATTTGCCCAGTATCACATAGCTAGAAAGTGGCTAAGCTAAGATGAAATTCAGGCTTTCGTGACCCCAAAGCCCAAATTCTTTGTTGTATTGCTATACATGTAGCACTATGCATCTATCAATAGTTGCACAATAAATATTTGCCCCAGGAAATACCATGAATAAAGGAATGAGGGCAGAAAATGCTGGTTTGTTTGAGGGATTTGGGGGGTAACCAAGTAAGACTAGAACAGCATCTCCCATAGTTGTGGTGTGGGATGTCTGTATGCATTCTATGGAAAAATATTGCCCCATGGTCTAACATATATGCCACTTGCTGGGCAAACAGTGATAACTAAGTTTTCCTTTCTGCGTTGCAGGACTTCTCAGGTCATTTATTGTGCTCGTGTACACTGGGACTCTCTTAGAAGACAGTATGTCACAAACATACATGAGTATTGGGTATCTATAGGCCTGATACCTATTATAGAACATGCTTTAAGAAACTCTGTCACATAGGAGAAGTAGGTGGATCTGTCACATAGGGGAGAAAGTGGGTCTGGGCCCTAATGCCTTAGCCTCTCAAAGCTGCTTGGCTACAGATCCTTTGAGAGCTGGAGAAAGAACAGGGAAGGAAGTGAGGATTCAGCTCCAGGTCAAAGCAGGGCAGATTCTGTAGAAGGTGGGGTCTTGGTCCCTCCTGTCCTGGCACATGGGTCTGAATCACATGGTTTTACCAGGTGAGACCCTAATCTCGTGATTCGGATTTCATAAGCCTCACACAAACACAAGTTTCATTCCTTTATCGTTACACCTCATACTTTAAAAATTATACAGACGCTAAAATCATGTATAAATCAACAGGGTAGAAAACGTGCAGGACAGGCCCTGGACAAAAGATGCAGCCAAGAAGTTGGCTGGCATTTCCAGCTTCCACAACAGTCTCTTCTATTCTCCCTCCCCCTCCCCCGCCAGGTACGCACAGCCGCCATGAGGCCCAGTACCCCTCAGCCACACCAATTCATGTTCAAGTTGCCTTATCTTTTTGTTCTGAGTTATTCTGTAATTTTTAAAATGCTGTTCTCTTCCATGAAAAGTAAAGTCACCATATATTTGTGGCAGTTCTTTATTTGGATCAATCGAATATATAAATGCAACAAATACTCCGTGGAAGCAGAGAAAATCAAAATCTGTATATTTAGAGTCCTTTGATCTAATACTGACTAAAAAGCTCCCTATTGCTATATAAAATATGATTTTTAAAATTTTTAGCTGGAGAAGGTAACAGCCAATCTTGGGGGAAGTTTTTAAGGTATACTTAAATTAAAACCCTTAATCAAATAGTGACACATTTATACTGTGCTTTACACTTACACAGAGCTCATCACACAAGTTATCTCATTTAATCCTTATAGGGCCACTCTGATTTTGGATCTGGGGCTCCAGTCTGTCCTTCTGAGTCCAAGTCCAGGGCTCTTCCCCTCCATCACTGCAGCCTTTCACTCCTGCTGCATGCCTAGCATTTTGATAGATACTCCTAGAATAGC
Organism: Delphinus delphis; assembly: GCF_949987515.2. NCBI lineage: Eukaryota > Metazoa > Chordata > Mammalia > Artiodactyla > Delphinidae > Delphinus > Delphinus delphis. The sequence goes on along the minus strand of NC_082698.1, from coordinate 32,555,208 downwards.
TTTTCCTAAACATTGTGCTGCAGAACCCTGGTTTCTCAACCTGCTCTGGAGGAGAAAATTTTTTTTTAAATTCATGGTTCAGTACCTTCCAGAAACATCTTTGCAGCTTCTTTCTTCTGTATTGATATTCCCAATGCACATTAGTGTACTGAAGGCTTAACAAGTCCAGCAATAAAAACACTTACAGTTCAACAGCATTTCACAAATGTATTTCAGCTCAAACTTTATTTTCTTGATCTTTCTTCTAGTTTTGCAGAACACACTGCTCTTAAAAAAATCAAAGACAAAAAATAGTAAGGAACAAAAAATACACATGTGAAATATTTAAATTACATTATAGTTGATATATGTTCCAGCCTTCCTCTGCCCAGGATGAGGGCTGCAGGTCAGTTAGGGGTGGACAGCTCCAAGATAGGTCAAATGAATGGCAAAGAGGTAGAATGGCAGGGAGGACCTTTTTAGTGAGAGAACCAGCTTGATCAAACATATTCTAGGCAAGATCATGCATGATCATGCATGATGGATTGAAGAAGGAGCCTGGGTGCAGGAAGACACATCAGGAGAGAGTCGAAGTAAACAACAGGAGATGACAGGGAGCCTGCTGTAGGATGCTGGGGAAAATGGCTTCTGATCATTTAGAAAAAGAATCCCAGTAGTGCAGTGACCCATTGAATAGGAAGGCTCAATGAAAGAGAAAGCTCAGTGAAAGAGAAGGTTCAAGACTGATTTCAGGCTTTCCAGGCAGGTCTTTTGGAATACAAGGGGCCCCTGTGACAGCATCTGGGCAGTTACGAAGGCCATCCAGTGTGGTCAAGAACCCATGCTTTGATTCAGACATGCAAGTGTTCAAATCCTGACCCTGTTTCTTATTAGCACAGTGGACAAATTACTTTATTTCTCTGAGCCTATTTCCCCAACTATAGAAGGGGCAAGAATATTTTCCTCATGAGTTGTGTAAAGGTTAAGTAAGATAGTGAATCCTTAGCTCAGAATAGTGTCTGGTGCAGTGTAAGTGCTCAACTCATGTTATTTCTGTTTTTACTATCATCATCATCATCATCATGTAAGGAGATATTCAAGTTGGGACATGTAGATTTTAGGGTGAGAATAAATTAAATTAAATAAATCACTCATTCATGCATTCATTCATCAAATGTTAGCCTTTAAGTTAACTATTTGCCATTTTAACTACAGAGTGTTTCATCTGCTCGGCATATGTATGGATAGAAATTACTAGATCCTGTGGTGTATTTCCTCTGTGAATCGTCTGTTCCTGTGTCTTAACCACTTTCGTGCTGTGTTGATATCTGTGCTTTCCATTTGATCTTCGGGGCACTTCTTCCTCAGCGTTTGGTTTCTGTCAAATTATACTCTTCCTTTTCAGTGTTGAAATCCTGACTGTGCCCAACCAGCGAGAAGCCTCACTTGAGTCCATTTCTCAACCTGGTGTGCTTTTTCTTTCTTTCTTTCTTTCTTTTTTAACATTTAAACAAGTCCAATGTTTTAGCATAATAAAATAGAGAAAAAAGCAAAAAAAAAAAAAAAAAAAATCAGGTGGGAAGTAAGCAGTGGGAGGTAGGAGCCAGGAGTTCATGTACTACGAGATCGAGGCTGCAGATACAATTTGGGAATAATCCCTACAGAAGGGATGGCTGAGCCATTAGAATTAATTTGCTTCCTAAGACATCAAGTGTGAGAGAGATCACCGGCTCCAAGGATCAAGCCTTGCTAACACTCACTGTCATGACAGGTAAAATCATGCAGTGAGAAGGAGAATGTGGGCATCACAGGAGAATCAGGCCGTGTGGGTGATGAAAACCAAGGGGAAAGAATTTCCAATATGAGTATCACATTATCCTGAGCCAAGGGAGTTGAGAAGTGCACTGATAGCCCAGAAGGACAGAATCAGATGAACAGGTCACAGAATGACATAGCATTTCCTTGCCTCTCCTCTAAACTGGGCACATCTGAAATGCAGTAGTCTGAGGCCAAATTTGCAGAAGGATTTCTACATACCAGAGCAGAGAGGACACTAAAGATTAAAAAGTGTTGTACAAGCAACAGCTGAAGGAACTTGTACTATTTTGACAAAATGGGAGACGACTTCTGAGGTGGTCAGGGTAGGTGCATTTCAGTATTTGAAGGGTTGCCATGAAGGTAAAATTGAGTTATTCTTTGTGACTTTAGTAGGCAAAACTAGGGCCCGTCATTTCATCTTGGCCTTGGAACAGGCTGCCTTCGGAGGTAGTAAGCTTCCTACAACTGGAGAAATTTCACACACAGCCTGGGCTGGCCGGCTGCAAAAGCTGGGAAGAAACTCCTGGTTTGGGTTGGGAGGTTGTCCAAGATGAAACTATGGCTTGGCCCACCACCTGTTATTGTATAGCCTATGAAGTATGAATAATTTTTACAGTTTTAAAAGATTTTTAGAAATCAATAGAAAAGTAATATTTTGTGATGGTTGAAAATGATATGAAATTCAGATTTCAGTGTCCATACATAAAACTGCCCTGGAACACAGCTAGGCTTATTCGTTTACATATTGTCTACGGCTGCTTTTGCGCCACAATGGCAGGGCTGAGTAGTTGCAACAAAGATTGAATGGCTCACAAAGCCTAAAATATTTATCCTCTGGTCCTTTCGAGAAGAAGTTTGCCAAAAAGTTTGAAATCATCCACAGGACTTTTTTTCAACTGGGAGATTATGTGAGGGAGAAAAATTTTTGTCCTAGATTTGGGTAGGAGGTCCTGGGTGCAGGAAGACACATCAGGAGAGAGTCAAAGTAAACAACAGGAGATGACAGGGAGCCTGGTGTAGGATGCTGGGGAAAATGGCTTCTGATCATTTAGAAAAAGAATCCCAGTAGTGACCACCAGCGCAATAGCTGCAGGGATGGAAAACCAGGGTGCAGTGGTGAGAAAATGTAGATGATGGGGTGGGAATACTTGTTTGAGAAGTAACACAGAAAACAAAGGTGAGAACATAGATGGCACTCATCAGACCAGCACGGTACAGGGAAGGTATGTGGGGATAGAAAGACATGTATAAGCTTGTGTCAGAAGAGAGACATAAAAACTCTTCCTGTGCTTGATGAACCCAACGGTATTCTTAGTATCTGCTTTATTTTATGGCACGGTTAAACATATCTGTTGTGATATCTCTCAGCAAGAGGGGATCTTCTAAATGTTCTTGTTTATAAATGTGCAGAAAATTTTTGCACAGGGAGTCATGCTTTTGTTGGCCAAAGAAAGTGAACACTTGCTGATTTTCTGGCAATCCTAACGAAAATACTGAAGTGTATTTATACTCCAGGGGCCAAAATGAATTTCAGGATGACAGTGCTCAGATGCATAATCAGCCCAGCTTTCCTCTTCTACCTCCACGGGGTTTAACAACTTTGTCAAATCCCTTCCTCTGAAAGCCACTTCTGCAAGTGAGTTGAAACTGATTCTCTCTAGTGCCGCATAAACACAAGGCAGGCTTCCCTGCTGGGCTCTCAAAAGCTTGGTCCCCAACCAGTGGATGAGCTAAGCAGGCTAAATCCATGGAAAGTGTGGTATGAAACTGTATTTTTTAAAGAGCAAAACTTTCACTGCTTTTTTACAGTGTGATTTCCTTATTAACCTTATCTTGTGACCATCACGAAAATGTTTACTTCACGCTGTTTTGAAGCATTATGATATTCCAGAATTTCAAGCCAGACACAAGAACTTAGTTACTGTTCTTATTCCAATCAAGGCAAGATAGCTAATATGTAATCCAGTATAAGTAACTATTATCTGTGCCAGTGAAGGAACCAGATATTCTGCTGATGCAAATCCACACAGAACCAAACATCCTACTTGGGCTAATAGTTTTGCCATCCTTTCCCAGGAGAATTATGTGACAACCGTTAACAAGACCCACATTCATTCATTTGGTTTTCACATTTATTCCCTGGCCCTGTGGCAATAACAAGAGGCAGCTCTCTGCTCTTCATTCTCTAGTAGCTCCTTATTGCCAATCCAACAGTGTTCAGGCATTTTTAGCCTCATTCAAGGCGCTCTCCAACGGACCTGTCCAGTTTTCTCCCCCAGTAATCCCTTCCTGCCCCTTTCGCAGGTATAAGCCTGGATGCCACACTGTTGTCCTCTGTGGGGGAGTGGCAGGGACCCTGCAGAATTCCAGAGGGGAATTCACATAGTGCCCAAAACAGCAGCTCTGGGTGAGAGTGCTGGCTCTGGGGTTTGAATTCAAATCCCAGTTCCACCACTTACTGTCTGTGGGACCCCAGCTAATAAGTTTCTCAACCATTCTATACCTCAGTCTCCTCATCTATAAAATGGTACTAATAACACCCACCTAACATGTAAGGTTGCTGCAAAAATTACAAGAGACCGTTTCAGGGAGTGTGTTTGCCATACCTAGACTCAAGAGCTCAATAAATAACTAATGATGAAGATAATGATTCCAGGGAACCAGTAACTCTGGATCACTACTTTTAAGACAGATAAGAAAAATTTCCTTGTTTCCAATACTCTGACGTTTTAAGATCTCTATTTACAAGCTCTCAAGAGGTTTGGGGAAACGGAGGTCCCCATTTTGAAAGTTCAGCACACCTCTGCGTACCCTTTGAATGATTGCAAAAGTGGCAGATAGACGTACTGATATTAGGGTTGGTTCTACTGTCTGTATCTGGACTCATAGAATAGAGAGACTGCATCTAAAGTAAAGTTTTCTAACATTTTTAACTCATGTTCTCTTTCAAAATTAAAAAAATAAAACCATTCATATCCACATTTAACATGATTTGAAATTTCAAAATATAATTGATAGCATGAGTAAAAGCAATTAATAAAGCGCTAAATGTACATTTAAAAATACTACGTGTTCAGGACTTCCCTGGCGGTCCAGTGGTTGACTCCACGCTTCCAGTGCAGGGGGCACGGGTTCGACCCCTATTCGGGGAACTAGGATCCCACATGCCACACAGCGGAGCCAGAAAATAAAATAAAATAAAATGAGCCTTAAAAAAAAATGCTACATGTTCTCCTCTCCCCTACCTGCCCTGCCCCAGCCCTGGCCAAGATTGTCATCACCCTTGCCAGGTGATGCGCGTGTCCAGACTTCACATGACCTCTTCCAGCCCTAGGAGTTTATGATTTGGGGACTCAATGTTGAAACCCTGGAGATCCAAGACTTCCTCTTAACAGGAAAGAAGTCCCTGTGTACAGGGACACAATGAGATGACATGGGAAAGAAGTTTCCCTAAGAAATGGAGGCTTTTTTTTTTTTTTTGGTAAGAGAAGTGACATGACAGGACATCTCTGAGGAGAGTAACACCACACCCAGTGATTCCCTTTCTCCTGGGAAGATGAGACTCGTAGGAAAAAAATCACACACACAAAAAGACATTCTATCAGCAGTATAACTCCCTGAAGATTTTGAAAACTTCTTTCTTAGAAATCCTAAAGAAAACAATACATACCCCTCTGCTCGGACTTAAGTTACATAACTCTGGACCATGGATGTGAGATCCTGACTTCAGGGAATTTCTGCCACCTCTGTACAATGAATCTAAAAATGGCCAAGGAAACTTTTAACAAGATCATGAGTGTGGAATCTTCCTTTTGCCTCTAGCCAGCCATGTGATGTTGAGCAAATCCTTTAGTCCCTGGGCATCAGTTTCTGCCCCATAAGACAAAGGTAGACCAGATGATCTCCAGCACTCCTTAGAACTAGAGCTCTGATCTCCCCAAGTTCGAATCCCAGCTGCATGGTTTACATGACCTATGTTACTAAGCCTCTCTTTGCCCCTCTGTCAAATGCCCTGTAGGTAGGGTCGTTATGATTAATAAATGCCATCTATTGTTTTAATCCTCTGATGCTGAATACATAAGATGAATTGAATGTAATACCGAATCCAAAATACCCATTATGGTACAGATGAACCGGTTTGCAGGGCAGAAATAGAGACACAGATGTAGAGAACAAATGTATGGGCACCAAGGAGGGGGGAAAGCAGGGGCTGGGGGGTGGGTTGAATTGGGAGATTGGGATTGACATATATACACTTACATGTATAAAACAGATAACTAATAAGGACCTGCTGTATAAAAAAATAAATGAAACAAAATTTAAAAATTAAAAAATATATATCCATTATGCACTACCCACTCAGCGTACCCCTCCCTATTTGCAGGGAAAGAAGGGGCAGGAACTGAGTCTACCAGTCCACACCCATGGCCCTGGGCTCAGCAGCTTGGATTCTATGGGGTGCAGTGACAGTGAGGGTTCTGCTATTGCTACATACTATATATTTTATCATGAAGTGTTGTCTTCATTTCTTGGAGGTAGTGATTTCTTGTCTGATCCACTTTCAACCGGGTCATTGCAGCTGGGCAGAGCCCCCAGAGGGGAAGCAGCTACACCCCCAGTTCAGAGTGAAGGGAATCTTCTCAGGATGAGAGGGGAGGATCTATAGCCTGTCTTTCATGGGAGAAATTTAGGGAGAAATGGCCCCACTCAGGCATAATGGAGTGGGACTGCCCAGCTCTGCATGCCTAGTCCCCCTTCTTGTGAGCTTTCTCTACTGCTGGCAACACTTTTTTCATTTGTTTGTTATTTTCAGTGTTTGTCATTTTGTAACAGCTTTGTTGAGATACAGTTCATGTGCCATACAATAGAAATATTTAAATTATACGGTTCAGTGTCTTTTTAGTATAGAGCTGTGCAACCATCACCACAATCAATTTTAGAACATGCTCATCGCCCACAAAAGAAACCCCCTACCCATTGGCAGTCACTCCCTATTCCTCCCTCACCCTAGTTCCTGGAAACCACTAATCTATCTACTTTGTGTCTCTATGGATTTGCATATTCAGGACATTTCACATAAATAGAATCATATAATATGTGGTGTTTTGTGTGTGGCTTCTTTCACTTAGCGTAATGTTTTCAAGGTTCATTCACACTGTAGCACCTGTCAGTGCTTCATTCTTTTTTATTGTTGAGTAACATTCCATTATATGGCTATAACTCATGTTGTTTATCCACTCATCAGTTGATGGACATTTGGGTTGTTCCACTTTTTGGTTATTACAAATAATGCTCCTATGAACATTCATGTATGAATTTGTGTGTGGCTGTATGTTTTCATTTCTCTTGAGTATTTACCTAGGAGTGGAATCACTGGGTTATATAGTAACTCAAGTTTTAGCATTTTGAGGAGTTGCCAAATTGTGTTCCAAAGTGGCTGCACCATTTTGCATTCTCACCAGTAGCATATGAGGATTCTGATTTCTCCACATCCTTGTCAAACTCTTTGTTATTACAGCCATCCCAGCAGATGTGGTGTGGTAGCTCATTGTGGTTTTGATTTCATTTCCCTAAATGGCTAATGATGTTGAATATCTTTTCATGTGCTTATATTTTTATATCTTCTTTGGAGAAATTTCCATTCAAATCCTTACATTTCTGACAATGAAGCATTTTATTAAGATACAGTCTCATCCTTCTTAGATTGGCTATTGTCATTCTGAATCCTTAAGTAGGAATGTGTGTCCTGGGTAGGGAAAGTGAGAGTTCTACTTCTAAGTGTGGACAAGTAGAAAGGGATCAGCACTTAAGACTCTCACTCTAACTGGGGTTTATGTCTATAAGCAGAGAAGACAGAAAATCAGTTGTTTTCTAGACAAGTGTCCATTCTCAATAGAAAAACTCTGGGCTTGAAGGTTGAAGACCTGAGTTCAATTCCTGCTTCTGCTTGGTGACCATGTTGCTTAGTATGTAACTTAGTGTCTTTAAACTTTCCTCTCCACTGCCCCCTTTCAGTGATCTTCTTCTCTTTTTTGAAATGAAGTATAATTTGCACACAGAATTCACCCTTTTTTGGTGTACGATTTGCATTTTGACAAATGAACACAGTTGTGTAATGACCACCACAGTCAAGATAGAGAATATTTGCCTCATTCCAAAAGTTCCCTTTGTCCCCTTTGTAGTCAGTCTCCTCCCCTACTGTAAACCTGTGTGAATTAATGATCTGATTTCTCTCTTTGTCCTTTTGCCTTTTCCAGAATGTCATATAAATGGAATCTTACAGTCTTTTGAGGTTGGCCTTTTTCATTAAGCATAATGCATTGGAAATTTATCATTGTTATTGTACATGTCAATACTTTGTTCTGAGTAGTATTCATTGTATGTATATCATACATAAAATTAAAAATAATTTTTAATTTTAATTTAATTTATCCATTAATTTAATGGATAGATTAAAAATGGATTTTTTAAATCCATTCATCAATTGAAGGACATTTGGATTATTTTGCAATTATGAATTAAACCACTAAAACATTCTCAAATAGGTGAAGATAGGTGTTCGTTTCCCTTGGGTAAATGCTAAACTATTTTGCAAAACATTGTGCAAAGTATCTGTATCATTTGGCATTCCCAACAGTGTGAGAGTTCCAGTTGCTCCATGTCCTTACCAGCATTTGTTGTCACAAACCTCAGTTTTTTCATCTGTAAATGGAACAGCAATCTCTGTATTCCTCTCTCAGGATTGTTAGATAGAAGTAAAAATGAAATCGCATAAGCAGAAGTGCTTATAATCTGTGAAGTACCGTGCCCAAATAAGAAATGCTGCTGCTTTTGATGACAGTGATCATGCCCACTTACATGTAAAACTTGTTTCCCACATGAGCTAAATGTTTTGGTTTTTTCCCCCTACATCCTGGCAGACAGAGTGAGTTACAGCAAGTCTAAAGCAACAAGAGGTTTTGCCTTAGATGCACTCCGAAGTTTGTTTTGGCTCCAGTTTTTGAACTTTACACAGAAGCAGATAAACGGCCAAGATGTAAATCATCAAGTGTGAGTCAGTTTTGTAAAGAAAAATGACCCTACGTGATGGAAATCAGCAGGAGTGGAGTCAGCAGGACAGGCAGTGTGACGTGCTGTGGGAGAAATAAATACAGGCCTAACCAGGCAGTGTCCCCAGGGTAAGGCATTCATAGGACTGCAGCAGTTAAGAGGACTGGCTGCCTAATATGCCCCATCAGGGTAGGGTGGGAGGGGTGGGTAGGAAAACTGAAAATAAAAGTAATAATTTTAACTTTCTCTTTTCAAGTTTGAAGTTTACTTTTTTCCACTTTAGAAACAGAAAGGTGTGAGAAACTAGCAAATGTTTTCTCATTGACATCAGTATGAAATAATGATTAGCATAATATACAAATGGTTACCTGTAGAAATATTTATAGATATGTATGAATTCACAGGTCACTATACACACATATATTTCCTTGCTCTGACATCTGGGGGCCTAGAAGCAGCTGACACCCCAGTAGCAATGAGCACACCTTCTCCGCAGATCTTGGTTTCTAATTCCATTCTCCAGTAAAAGGAACCAGGGCTCCTTGGAGAAATGGCTGATTCTAGGACTAGGGCCAGAAATATACAAGATGAACCTGGAGTATCTAGTAGTGCTGGAATATAAGAGGCCAAAAATCCACAGTGATGGGTATGTTAAAGAGGCACAGGAGTCAACTGAAAGAGCCAGCTGAAAGAGTGGGCAAAGCTGGAGCAGTGTGAGCAACAAAGTAAAGTACTACAAGTACCTCTGACTTTTCAAAATTTCACTTTGCTGCATTTCAATTTTACGAAAGATCTATACTAGTACCTGTTTCTTTTTTGGGGGGGGCGGGTTGGGGTGTTTTTTTTGTGTGGTACACGGGCCTCTCACTGTTGTGGCCTCTCCCGTTGCGGAGCACAGGCTCCGGATGCGCAGGCTCAGCAGCCATGGCTCACGGGCCTAGTCGCTCCGCGGCATGTGGGATCCTCCCAGACTGGGGCACGAACCCGTGTCCCCTGCATCGGCAGGCGGACTCTCAACCACTGCGCCACCAGGGAAGCCCCTAGTACCTGTTTTTGCCAACCAAGAGAAATCCATAAAGGATTTTCATTTTTATGAAAAAAGGCAAAAAGCAAAAATGGTGTTGAGCATTTGTTTTGCAACAAGCAGTTATAGAGGCATCGTGTACCACGACCAGCAGTGAGAGTGGCAACACCAAGCTCCTTCCCTGAGAACTACACTAAACATCTCAGTGCCATGGCTCTGAATTGCATCTGTGAGCATCTGTGCTTTATATCAATTTATTCTGTGTTAGCAGGAAGTGTCCTAAGGTAATCACTTCTTCTCTTTATGCCATTTTGGTTTACAAAAGGTTTCACAGGAACATACTACTTTCAGATAGCAGGGGAAACCTGTATTAGAGTACAGCCCATCGTGACTTTTTAAAATGAGCATTAGTTAAGTGAAACCCCCAGTGTCAGATGGTGAGCCACTGGTTGGACAAAAGACTACTAGGGGAAGGTCCTGGAAGAGGTACCCAGCACACCTAGAGGGGCCACATTGAGAAGTCAAGGCAGGTGCAGGTAGTGAGAGAGGCAGGACCTGGGCCATGTGCCTTTATTAGGATCCATGAGTGGAGTGCTTTGGGGTTCCTGGGCCAAAGCCAGATTGGTCAATTCAAAACAAAAAGAGCAGGGTTTTGGTAAGCTCCACGGGGGTCTTATCTAAGGTGCACAAGGCCTTGAGCAGAGCATTGGGAGAGAGTGCTTATCACAAGAGTCTTTGAGGGAGTCATATCCGAAACCTATATTTACTTGTGATTCTGCAGGCTGTTACCTAGGGCATTGCTGGAGGGAGGGGATAGTGTCAGTTTAATGCTTGGCCACACAGAATGGCTGCCAGGGCAGCAATATCACAGAGTAATTGAGCTCTCAACCTAGCCCCAAGTATAAGAGAAATATTCATGGATCTGTACAGATATAAGCAAATGATGGAGTAAATAAATAGGAAAAATAGGCAAATCTCCTATGCAAAAGAATTTCAAATAATTCATTCTAGAAACTGCCTCTAAGAGGTGGAGCATGACTCCCTGCTCCTTAAGAGTGAGCTGCGCGTAGTGACTTACTTCCAAAGAGGACAGTGTGGAAAGGGAGGAAAAATGAGTAACTTTATAGAATAAGGACATTAGGTAAAAACTGAGGGAAAAAATGAAATTATGGAATTTAGTTAATAATAATATATCAATACTGTTTTATTAATTGTGACAAATGTACATACTAACCTAAGACATTAATAAAAGGGGAAATTGGGTGCTGGGTATATGGGAATTCTCTGTAGTATTCTTGCTATTTTTTGGTAAGTCTAAAAATATTCTAAAATTAAAAGTTTACTGTTAAAAAACTTTTCTTCTCACAAAATAAGAACAGATCTAAAATTTCATTTGTAGATGTATATATAGAACACTTTGTCCCACTGAAAAATATTCTCTGAGGAATTTTAGTTTAATCTTGATGAAATTTTAAGCAAGATCATTTTTTTAAGGTTATATGACATGAATTATGTAAGCTGCAAATGAAACATTTATTTTTTTGTTTTTGTTGCTTACTTACATACCCAAAGAAAAGGATGACTACAGATATTTTGGGGGTGTTTTCTTTCTAAAACTTAAATATGGAGAAGTATTTGGTTAAAAAAAGAAAAAAATTAAAGCCCAGAAGATAAATCAGGCACAAAAATCGAAGGCCACTTTTTCTGCCAAGTTAAAAACAAAATCCAGCTTGGTTTTCGTTTGTTTTCTAAGATGTTATTTAGTTTTGCTTTTCAAATTAACAAATAAGAGCAAGTGGACCAATAAGATCAGTTTACAAATGGTGTGGAGCCCAATATTTTATAATGTGACCATGGCATGTAGAATATCTGTCCATATCCAAACATCTGGACCATCTAGGTCAATCAATCAGGACGTTTTATACCAAGGGGAAATTTCCATATTCCTTTTATCAACTTAATTTATTCCCGGCCACAGTATCCTCCCCGCCGTCCCTGAGATAGTAGTGATGCCTTTAAAGGAGATGTAACAGTTTAATCTTCCATTGCTTTCTAGGGAGCTTCCTGTAACAGAAGGTTTCTGGCAAGATGTTTCACATTCAGATCCAATTCACTGTCTGTGAGGAAACTGAGCCAACAACTTCACAAACCACCCCCCCCCATAGAAGCTGATGCTCCCCAGCCTCACCCCCTAAGACTCAGGGCTGCCAATCACTCATTCTGTGAGGGTCTTTTCTCCTTGGGCTTAGGACTGTAGTCTTTCCCTGTTATTACCCTCCAGGGGCACCTTGGCCCATTCTGTGCTCAGCTGGTCATTTACGACTTGATGACAATGTGAGGAAACCCTGGTTCTTTGGCTGCAAGATATGTAAGTCCAGCAGAGTTAGGCAATGACCCAGGTACACAGTTCATTCACTGGTTTGATGTATCCTAACATAAGTCTGGCTCATCACAATTTCAGTCTGAAAACTGTCTTCTCTGCAGCTATGTCCACCCCAGAGGGTAAAGTCTGTCCTCAGTTAAGTGTACCCAGCACCTCTTCAGTATCTTCCATGTACTGATGGTTTTTCTTTACGATTTTGGCCTAGTTCTTTAAGTAACCTAGTTACTCACTGGCTACCATGGTTGCTCTAACCTGACTCAGGAACGGTGATAGCTGTGATTAGTTGAGCACTTAAACAAGTCTACCCTGTGGGATTTATCCATGTGGCCTCATTAAATCCTCTGCACAGTCCTGGGGTATCACTGTCCTTGTTGCCGTTTTACACCAAAGCTCAAAGAACTTAGAAAACGTGTCGGAGTTCACAAAGCTGGTGCCTGGGAGAGCTGGGATTCCAGACAGTCTGTGTGCCTCCAAAACCCATATACGTAGTGGCACTCCAGTCAGTCCTGGGCTCTGCCATGCTCTCTGCTCCTCCTAACTGTGACCCCATCCTCCACCGCTCTTAGGGACACCTGTCAGTCTGCCCTGAATATCTGGCCAACTCACACTCTTAGATTCGTCTTTCCACTCACCCTGTTTTTCCATACAAGGAAACCTAAAAGTACAAATAAGAATTTTTACTTCATATTAATGTTTTAGGGGGAATTAATTATTTTAAATCCAATCAGTCACACTTGCTTTGGGAGTATAAACTACCATATTTCAAACATCAAAATGTGGAGCCCCTCAGCTTGCTTTAAACTCATGGTGTCCTTCTTTTTGGTGACCCCACAGTCCACAACAAAAATGTCATACTCAGAAATACCTTGTTTCCTCAATATATTTCGTCCATATCCCCGTTATTATGCCTGAGGTCCCAAGTGAATTTGGTAGGTTGCCTACGCAGAAACGATGTGAGAAGTTATCCCCCTCCTTCCCAGATCCAGTCAGCCTTGTGCATTGCTGGTGATGAGTGGGGAGATCGTACAGACCACAGCCTTGCCTTCTTTCCCCAGAAGCGGAACACAAAGGAAATCAAGCAGAGTGAATATTCACAATATCTAAAGGCAGAAGAAATTCTAGTCTTTAATTTGAAATAATATATAGGGTAGTGAGAGAGTGGGAACCCTCACTCTCTCAGGTTTTAGTCTGAAAGCTTCCATTAATTAGCTTTTTGTGGCTCTTAGCAAAGGCAACCTCTCTGAGCCTTATTTTCCTTACGTGTAAGTTGTAAAATGTCAGCATTGGACTCTCTATTAATGGATTATTTATGTCTCCTCCTTCTTGCAAAAAAAGAAAAAAATCTCAAGAAGCTTTTAGAAATGATGGAGTAAAAAGGCTAAAATCATGTAAGAAAGGGTAGAACAATACAAGAAAGAACGCTTGGGCAAAAGGAAACTGATACCATTGATTCAAAAGTTGGTCCGAGCTTCCTGGTAGCCTAGGCAAAAAGAGAGAGAGAGAGAGAGAGAGAGAGAGAGAGAGAAAGAGAGAGAGAGATGATGATACAGTATTATTCTCGTTATCTGAAAAAGAAAGTTTAGAGAAGAGGGGAAAGAAGAGGAATGAGAGGAAGAGGACAAAGAAGCAGCAGCATACCAGCTTATCCAAAAATCCAAGCTAAGCTCTGGGAGGAATTTCTTCTATGTGTCCTATAGAAGGTGGATAGTCTCCAAGAGCTGTTTTGAGAACAAAAGCATTTGCAGAAACAGTCTCTGCCTGGCCATATTTTATACTGACCCTCAATAAAAAGACATAATTTAAAAGCATAGCTCTCTAAAGATACGCATGTAGAGAGCTAAGATAATCTAGTCCAGGTGTGTTGCTCACTAGAGTCTCGCTTGGCACAGGGATAAAGCTTAGAAAATCTCAGGAATGAATGCCTGGTATGACCCTTAGGATGTCTTTCTCAAATACCAGTTACCTCAGCCAAGCTTTTGACAAGCGTGACATGCTACAGACAATTGAAAATTGAGATTCCAGGCAAGTCCCTTTACATATAAAAGTCAAGTTTGTGAAACTTCTCTCCCCTTTCACCACCTTTCTATTCCCCAAGGACTCTCACCTGTCTACTTGCAGAGAGGGCCGATAAATGTTATTATTAGGGTGACCCATAGTGAGGGAAGGAGGGAGGGAATTTCATTTTCTCATGTACAGAAGGCTATATTGTTGGATTTTCTTTTTATAACAAACATGTATTGCTTAAAATAATAAGGTTAAAACTAGGGATCCCGTGAGTGGGAGAGAGAGAGAAGGAAAGAAAGGAGGGGGGAGGGAGGAAGAGAGAATGAAAATGAAATACAGTTGCAGGCAAATAAATTTGAAAAAGTCTGTTTAATAAAAAGAAGAAAGGTATACACATGAAGCCCTAGTGCAGTCCTGTCAGTTAGACATTGCTCCACAAATATTTGTTGAATGACTAAGTACATAGAACACAGAGGAGAGGACTGGCCAGAAAGAGTCTGAGGCCAAAGTTGCCAGTTGGCCACCTTGACTAGGAAACAAATGTACTTCAGCTTTTTAAAAACACACTTTGTTGTGAGTGAGGAAGCATCCTAATGCCCTTTCCGGGGTGAACATCTCCAACATGCCCTCCCCCCAACCCCAGTTCCTAAATGGATCACTAAAGGGGTTCATCTGTCAACTAGAATTATATGTCGAAGGCAGGCTGCCAAAAGTGACTCTTCAGATCCAGCAGAGTTGGAAATGAGCTCTTCCTCCTGTCATCAGACAGCTAGCCCTTTTGTTGGCTTCTTGAGGCCATGCTTGGAATATCATTCATTTGTTCATTCAGTCATTCATCCAGGAATATTGCTTGAATGCCTACGACATGCTGGGCCCTGTTCTAGGCTCTGGAGATCCTGTGCTGAAAAAATAACCAGACAAGAACCTCTACTGATAGGAATTACATTCTAGTTAGGTGGAGACAGATGATAAGATAAGCAAAGCATATGACTTGATAAGTGCTAGAGAAGAAATAAAGCAGGGGAGAGGGTGGGGAGTGTTGGGGAGGAGTGGCTGTTATAACCTGAAGTAGGTGGTGAGGGAAGACCTTGCAGACAGCCTAGTATTTGAGTAAAGACAGGAAGGGGTGGAGGAAATGAGCTCTCTGGACATCTGAAGGAAGAGCTGTCCAGGCAGAAGAAACAGGAAGTACAAATGCCCTGTGGAGATGGCGGGGTGGGGTGGGGGGTGGGGGCCGGGGGGGGTCCCATGCCTGGCACATTCAAGGAACAGTAGGGAGGTCAGTGTGGCTGTGGAGAACGGAGGGGACTAGTAGAAGGTGAGGTCAAGCGGCCTGATGGTATAGAGCTTTTCGATTTAATGGTAGACCATTTCAATTTTACCCAGAGCGATATGGGAAATCATTGGAAGGTTTTGACCAAATTGTGTGTGTTTTTTCCTGACTTGTTCTTTCACTCAACTTTGTATTTGAAATTCATCCATGTCGGTATGTGTGGCTATGATTGATTCATTTTCAATGCTCAATATTATTTTATTGAGTACTCTTTACCTTTCTACCATTGAAAGACTGGTGTTTTTTTTGTCATAATGTAGATATGTCTCTTTCTGTTTGCAGTTGTGGGGAGTAGGGGCGGGTATATCCTATTCACCTAAATGCCACATTGAAATAATTTGGGGATGAGTTAAGAGCTAGGTGGCGCAGTGGTTAAGAATCCACCTGCCAACGCAGGGGACATGGGTTCGAGCCCTGGTCCGGGAAGATTCCACATGCCGCGGAGCAACTAAGCCCCTGCACCACAACTACTGAGCCTGCGCTCTAGAGCCTGCAAGCCACAACTACTGAGCCCACGTGCCACAACTACTGAGCCCATGTGCCACAACTACTGAAGCCCGCACGCCTAGAGCCTGTGCTCCACAAGAGAAGCCACTGCAATGAGAAGCCCTCACACCGCAACAAAGAGTAGTCCCCACTCTCCAAACCTAGAGAAAACCTGCATGCGGCAATGAAGACCCAACACAGCCAAAAATAAATAAATACATATATTTAAAAAAAAAAAAAAGAGAGCTAGGGATCTAGGCCATCCTGTTTCTCCTGTGCAGAGCTGGAGTTTATGCCATCAATGGGGAAATCCTATGCAATGTGACCTTCTGATACCCCTTCATAAGGATTCAGAAGGAATGTGAGAATCCCCAAATCTGGTGAGATACACAGCTTGGCCCCATAGGTCGTTCCTGGCCATGTATCAACAGTGGACAATGGACAAATCTATGTGGCTAAGCTGTCAGCAAATAGCAAAGTGGTCAGTAAAGCCTGTCTTCTCCTTGTTTGGAGTTTGAGGGGTGGATAAGGCTGGTGGTGTTGAAATGATGTTCTCAGGAGCCCCAAGGAATGTTGCTTGAAGAGACTCTATCCCTCTCCTCATCCAGCCTCTCTTCATCAGAGCAGCTCTGCTTATTCAATGTCATGTCCTAGGCATCCCCATAAAATCCTGGGGCCCCCAAATTTGAAACCATTTGACTAAGTGACCTCTAAAGTTCTTTACAACTTTAAAGTTCAGCTGCCACGCACACACACAAACACACACACAATGTTTAAATTATCTTAATGTTTACTTTTTTATTAGTGAATGTTTTAACAAAAAAGGTCAAATTTACTTTCACAATTATGAAGTTACTAACCATTGTAGCTTAAACACAAGACACTACTGGTCCATTTACAAAGGATGAATAGCCTTCCCTTTCTTGCCCAGCATGGAGGCGTCAGGAGCAGGCGTGCCTCATTGAAGTGAGGGGTGTGGGAGCCACGCAGAGGTACATCAATGGCACATCAGACAATGTAGGGTGGTGGCGGGGGTATATGTAGGTGGTGGATGGAAGAGAAGGCCTGGATGGCTGGAATACCGGTTACTTTGAGCAAATAACTCAGCTGATTGTATAAATAAGTACTATCTATATGAAGGAAAAATATCTGAAAGCCAGGTTCCTTACTGTTGGAAAAGATACAAACCTAGAAAGAAGAAAGAACCTTGAGGTATTGGAAATGTAGATTTCATTATGAACTTATGTTTTTAAATATATATAAAGAGATAAATATGGGAATAGTTATGGGGTGTGGGGGGATTATGTGTGTGTTTTCTAGCTCTGTGTGCCTAGGAGACCTAGAAACAATGACATTCCAGTAGCATGAACACCCTGAGCACACAGACACTGTATTTTAAATACCATCCTCCACTAAAAGGAAACCAAGGGCTTCTTGGAGAAAAGGCTGATTCCATGGCTGGGGCCGGAAGAAATTAAGAGAAGTCTGAAACATCTTGTTATGCTAGAAAGTAAGGAAATGCTCGAATGATGATGGAGACATGTCAGAAAGACTCAGGATTTGAGCTTCTGCAACAGTTTGAGCTTCATTATGATAGTCATGGATTCCAATATAGTGGGGAGTCTTTGCTGATTTAAGTGAATAAATAAATAAATAAATGGGGGAGAAGGGAGAGCTCATTCTTACCAAGGAAAGCAGCTAATCCATATAGAAGTAAGGGTGGAAATATAAATCATCATTTGGCAGCTCTCACAGGGGTAGCCGGCTGATCCAAGTGGTAGTCGTCAGCAGGAGGCAGATGGACAGAGGCTTGACGAGCAGCAGCATTTCAGTGCAATCACTGAACGACCTCCCCACAAAGCACTGATCAGTTATCAGGGGGCAAATGGTGACTTTATGGTAGAGAAATCTGGGCACATGATCAAGATTGATAGGCCCAAGTGGTGCCAAGTGTTGATGTCCTGGGCCCTTTGTTGTGATGTACCGGACCAGAGCCAGCTTCATTCCGGGGCATTCCTGCCAGAACAGCGTAACCAAAGTCTGGTCATGAGGAAATATGCCGCGGACCTAGGTCAAGGGCCATCCTACAGAGTGTAAGGCTGCAATCTTTGAAACTGCAGAGGACACGAAAGGCAGGGAAATATGGAGGAACCATTCCTGACTGAAAAAGACCGAAGAGACCTGAGAGCGAAATGCAGAATCTCCGCACGTAACCCCAGCCTCAAGCCCAGACCTACTGAATCAGAACCTACATTTTAACAAAATCCCCGAAGATTCCTGTACACACTTAAGTTTGCAAATGGCCGAGACTCCAGATCAGCGGTTCCTAGGCTTAATCAGAATCACTTAGGGAAACTTTTTAATAGGACAGATTCCTCCCCTCCCCCTCCCCAGATCTACAGAATTAGACACGAAATGGCAAACTCTCACAGGTTGTTCTGATACCAAGCTACCGGTCTCGAAATGGTACTGCCCTATGTATGTGACCAAAGTGGGGTTCATTCCACGTGGGCCTGGAAACACAGATTGAAGAATCAAGCTAATCATCACCACAACTCCTACTCCAAGCATGGAGACATGATCCCAAACTAATATTCCAATGCAGGGGTGGAATGTACATAAATATTGCTGGCTCACGTTTCAGGAGTTTTCCAGGACATTTAAGTGGATTTGAAAAATACTTTTGAAAAGATTGTTTGTACAAACATCATACTCTTTCCAGTCCTTGTTTGGCATAGAGTTTAATCAGATTTAAAATGGTGAGTGTTCTTTGTAAGGTTATATATTTCTTTTCTTCTAGGGCATGTAAGACAAGACATCTGGGTTTTATCAGTAAAATACTAAAACATGTCCAGCATTTTTAGGAAATCTGGGCCTGAGTTTATAAGCTGCAGGTGTTGAATATATTTGATAGAAGGCTGTAGTCTATTCATTTAAAGTTAAAAGGAAAAAATTTTTGCAAACCGATTTTGTTTCAGAAAAATATTTGACTAAAACATGAGTTTCTGACCGTATCTTAGAAAATTAGGAGAAAAGAGAAAGAAATCTTTTAGCCAATCTTATATGAAAATGTCTAGTTTTAAGATTACTTATTTTTGCATTATACACTGAACTCTCATCAACTCATAGGAAAACTTTCTTTTACGCTCTTACTAACATCTGTTAATTTATCTGTGGGCATAAATAGCATCCTCCTTTATTAGTTTCTTTCCTGCCACAAGAAAGATATAAAAATATTGAATTTAAAGAGTGGGGCTGGCAGACTTCCCTCGTGGCACAGTGGTTAAGAATCCACCTGCCAATGCAGCGGACATGGGTTCCATCTCTGCTCCGGGAAGATCCCACGTGCCGCGGAGCAACTAAGCCCGTGAGCCACAACTACTTAGCCCGCGTACCTAGAGCCTGTGCCCTGCCACAAGAGAAGCCACGACAATGAGAAGCCTACGTACCACAACGAAGAGTAGCCCCCGCTCGCTGCAACTAACTAGAGAAAGCCCACGCACAGCAACGAAGACCCAACACAGCCCAAAAAAATTAAAACAAAATAAATAAATTTATAAAAAATAATAATAAATCTTAAAAAAAAAAGAGTGGGGCTGGGGTAATATAGGCATATTCTTTATGCAAGTCTAATAGAGCAGAGGCCAGTGAGGGGTGAGGGAGACAATAAGACATTAATTTAAAAATTGTAATTTCTAAATTCAAAGAAATACCACATTAAATGTAGGTGCCTCACAAAACCAAATGCCATATCTGGAAGTCATTGAATGCATGTCCATTAATATTAATAACATTGGCTAATCTTTCTACTGTGCTTCTAAGTATAAGCACTTTCACCTTATTTCCTTTAACCCTGCAATTCTGTAAGGTAGGTGTTGCTGACAGGCCTGCTTGAAATTGAAGGAATAGAAGAGACAAAGTAATTGGCCCAGTATCACAGTTAGTAAATGTTAGAGCTGAGACTTGAATCTAGCACTTCTGACTTTGATCGTGGGCTTCCTACCCCCCACCCCCTGCATCTAGGAAAGAGTATTTGTCCAGTCAGCACCCCAAACACATGGTCTTGGTTTGGTCTGGGCTTCTGTTCCGTTTTGTTTGGGTGTAAGATGTGCCACTTTCTAATACTTAAATGGAAGTTTCTGCTTCTCAGTCTCCGTCATCTGTACCCAAAGCATTTTCCAAGTAAATATTTCTCTAAAGAGATTTCTTGAGCCAGATATGAAACATGTCTTTAACCACTCTGGAGTGGAAACTCACCCTCTCTCCACAGGAGAAGCAAGGCTTGTGTTTGGCCCCCACCCACTCCTGCCATGGCTTCAAGGAACCCTTAAACTATCAGACCCCAAACAGGTCAGTCACTTTTACAGGAACTGTCAGCACAACCCCAAAACTGTCAATAGCCCCCAAACTTCTTTAACTGACTCTCCTGAAGAAAACAAGTAGAACTTCAGCCCACTCAAAATCACTCCGAAGTCCTGCCAGCCACGTGGCGTGGCCCCAGTCTCCAAAATAAATCCCCTCTTCTGCTGGTCTGAAGCTCCCTCCAGCCTCCCCATGCCCAGAGTTTTGAATTCTGCAGCTCCTGTCCTTGGCTTTATGCCCATGAGCTATTCATCAGGGTCCGCAGCCCATAATCTGCCAGCATCACCGGTGAGCAGCCGCTGTCTCCCTTCCCAGAAGACACATCCCAACAGAAATCTTCTGGGAGGGCTCTTCCCACCTGCCCCCTCTCCTCAAGGAAGCAGAGGAGGCTTCTTTTTTGTTTTGTTTGTTTGTTTTGGCCGCGCCCTGCGTTGTGCAGGATCTTACTGTGCCCCCTGCATGGGAAGCGCGGAGTCTTAACCACTGGACTGCCAGAGAAGTCCCTTTCCTAGTTTGTTTTTGTTTTTTTAGAGGAGGCTTCTTGACTCTTCCTCGGACCTCTCCTGCCATCACTGAAGACAAGCAGCAACTGCACCAACTATTATTTCTCCCTGTCTTCCTTCCAGCCTCCCTTCTAGAATCCTGCCCCAAATCTCTGTGGGCAGGCGGCTGCCCACTGAGGGCTTCTCAATGTCCTGACTCTTCTTCCTTTTGTTCACCATCTCTTAGGCTCCCTGAGTCAGTGTCTTCAGCAATTCCTGCAGCTCCCAGCTCTCCTTCTCCCCATCAGACCAGGTTAACTCCTTGCTGGCACGTGCCGCTTCTTCACCCAGGCGGAGCCTGCCTCTCTGGACCCACGGATGGAGGGAGTGAGAGGGGGAGGGGTGGCGGTGCATCAGATCCTCTTCAGAGAGATAGCGGAAGCCCAGCAGATTGTGACTATAGGATGTCCTGAGGTCAGGAGACCTGGGGTCTAGCGCCGGCACTACCACTCACTAGCTAGTTGACCTTGGGCAAGTCACCTGACCTCTCTGGTTCTCTTGGGTTTCTTCATCTATAAAATAAGGAAAATGAGCTAAATAACCTTTAGGATCCTTGATATATTCGTTGGCACACTGTGTAGTAGAACCAGATGGCTCAAAGCCAGTCTGCTAGGCTCTTTCCTCAGGACTGCCTTGGCTATGAAATGATAATTGCCCACATGCCTTAATCTCCTCGTTTTGGATTTTAAGGAAAATCTTCTTTGTGTCTTGGTTTATAGAATTCCTACAATAATATATTGATTCTGAATTTATGACACCTGTTACAAAACCATATGCTGCCATTTCTGACTATTTCTACCTCCTGAAGTCCACTCACACCGTGCAGTTTCTAGAGATGGAGGAATGTGTTCTCAGGTTGAGCAGATGCAGGCCGAGGTCTCCAGAATTACCAGTGGAGACGAGCCTCTGGCTGCGTCGTCTCCAGGCTGTAGGAGCTCAGATAGACTGGTGCCAATATTCCAGGATTTTTCTAGATGCTAGTATTCCTTTGAAAAAATGTCATATGGTATAAAGAATATGGGAAACTCCGAATATTAGCCCCTTCTTGGAGACTTACCGTGCACATTAGCATATTTAAAGCTCTAAGAAATCCTGCCAGTGAAGAAATCTTAATTTATCCCAGCATCCCCCAAACCTGTATGGCCCCAGACACTTTCTTCACAAAATCCTGGTAGAACATGTCCCCAGAACACAGTTTGGGGCACATTACCACAAAATCTGGCTGACCTGTCTCTATCTGGGGCTTTGGAGCAGAAAGAGAAAACTACAGCTGCTGGAATATTTACTGAGCACCTACTGTATGCAGAATAACATGGGAACAACTCAAAATTGGCACAAGGGTCTGCCTGCCAAGACTTCGAAATCTAGAGCTGCAGACGGACAGGCACACATGAAGAAGCATGCCAGTCAGCGAACAGGACAAATGAAGTGTCAGGTACAGTGTGGAAGTGCTGGAGCCAGGCCCCTGGGCAGTCGTCTGCTTCCCAAAGTGAATTTCTGCACACTCAGCTGTCAGGCTCAAGATCGTTGCTTTGCGCCATCAGGGTAGTTACCATTCAACCAGTTACATGACCTCATCAAAGGACAGTCATTGTTTATTTTTATAGGTTAGGTGGTTGGGGAGGCACACCAAGTACTTTTATTTTGTGCTGGACATCCTAGAATTTTTGCCTTACATGTACAGCTCTGTTGGGTTTTATTTGGAATTGAGATCTATTCTTTCCCTAGAAAAGGTAACGTCCTTCTCATGAAGTAAGAAAGGTACTGAACTGGCCAGTGTCCCATGCTGTTGTTTAATTTCACTCTGAATCAAATGTAACTGCTGTCCAATGTACCTGATGTTTCCTGGACAAAGGGCCCTGGTTTCTCAGGGCAGCTGCCCCTTTAGAACCTATCTGTGACTCACTGCTATTTTCCAAGCACTTCCCCTCCTACCAAACCATATCCACAAGTCCTCAGACAGCCCTCGCCCACATCCTCCTTCCCCATCTCCTGTTTCCCACCCCTCCCTACCAACTCCGCTTAGACTTTCTTTTGATACTTTTTTTCTCAACTTTTTTCTTACCCCTTTTCTGCCTTCCTTCTACCTCTCCTTTCTGGCCTCTTTAAAAGAAGCAAAGGATCATTCTTTCTTAGAGTTTAATCCTTGGGAACTCCCTCTCTGCTAAACAGAACAGAGAAGCTGGCACTGTGATACGAAGGCCAACATTGTTTCCACAAACAAACATCTTTGAAGAAGGAGCTGCTTATTCTTTTTTTTCATTATCAATATTAGTTGACATTTATTGAGCATGTACTCTGCTCCAACCACTAGAGCACATTACATACATTTATTGTATCTTTTATTAGTTACCACACACCATCCCCCTTATGGCAGGACATTTTATGGGTGAGAAATTGAGTCTCGGGGAAGGTAAGAAACTTGCTCAAGGTCACAGAAATAGTGAAAAGCAGTGCCAAGCGGTGAACCTGCATTTCTTTGGCTTCAAATCCAGTGTTCTCCCTTCTCTCCCCCACCTCCCATTGAAACAGGGACGCTAAAGAGGCAGAATTCTGGTTTTCATCAGATTTATTCCCTAACAAGTTCATTCACAGAAGCTCACCCCTACACACATGTACTGCACAGACGGCAGATTTAATTATCTTCTTCTTAGTGATCCATTATATCTACCAGGGTCCAACCGGGCAGGATGTCATTGATCTTGGTGGGATGCCAATATCCTTTGTTTCTTCACACAGACTTGTCTTCAGGGGAACATAGGCCAACACATGCAAACGATTTTATTCCCCTCCCTTCTCTCCTTCCTGCTTGATCATTGGTATCGGTTTAACTGTTGGTCTCCTGTTACCTGCTCACCATCCGCATTGCGATTGGCAAACATTTGCCGTTGGGCCCTGCAAGTGAAATAGTGACTTGTTGGGCTCAGTTTTCCTTTCCTGTGACAGGTGTCCACCTGCCCTGGGACCCAGAGTGATTCACAGCAGGTCTCAGAACCTCCAGACCTGTTCGGTGGCCCTGGAAGACAACCTTCTCTCTCTCCCTTTTCCAAGCAGTGTGGCCTGCAGCCAGTGAGTTCCCCATCGGGGGACTTAAGTAACCTGGGAGGCCATTTCCTGAACATCACTCAGGGCACCTCAGAATGGTCCCAGCTCATTCCAGAGCAGACGAGAAAGCCATCACTACCCTAACTCTCTGATGCCCAGTGCTCTCAGGGAAAATGGAATCTTCCAGTCATGGGCCCAAATGCCCACAGGCCTTCTATGCCATGGCTCCCAGAGTATCCTTTCCCAGCACAAGCCTCTGAGCCTCCTGGGTGAAGGACAAGCAGACAAGTGATTATAGGGTGGGGTTGCAGCCTCCAGATGCCCTGGGCACTCAGGCCCTTGGACACTTCTGAGAAGGGCAGCACTGACAGGGAGTGGGCTGCTGTGCTTTGTGTGGGACTCAAAGTAAGAAGTTACTGAGGACCCACCACTCATGCTGGACCCTGTGCTGGGAAATAAATGAGTAAAACAATGCCTGCCTTCAAGGAGCTCAAATTCCAGGGATAGAGGACAGGGGGAAAGTGGTCACAGTGCAGTGATAAAGTAATTTTGATTAAACATATGAGGATTCAAGAAAGGCTTCCTGGAGGAGGTGACATCTGGGCTGTTTGGCAGTCAGTTGGATGAGGGAATGGAAGGTGAAGGAAGAGTCAAGGACTGGGATCAGGGTGTGCTTGAGGTGGCCTTGGGCCCTCCAGGTGGAAAGGTCCAGTTAATTTTTGGATATACAGGACAAGAGATAGATATTCAGAGACAGCAGCAGAGAGGTGGGTAAAACCAGGTAAGTGAAAGAAATCATCTAAGAAGAGGACGTAGCATAAGAAGAGATCCAAGAAGGGTCAAGGACAGAGCCCCAAGAAATACCAGCATTCAAGAACCAGCTTGTGCCTGCAGAGACAGTATTATGAGCCTGGGCTCTGGGCCTGGGCTGCCTAGGTTGGGATTCCTCCCTCCACAACTTACTAGCTGTGTGACACTGGGAAAGTGACTAAACCTCTCTGTTTCCATTTCATCTATTAAATGGGATGATAATGACATACATTTCATTAGGTTGTTGTAGGATTAAATGAATACATGTTAAGTACTTAAGACAGTTTTTTTTAATGTAATATCTGCAAAGAAGACAGAGTATTTAAGTAGACTTTTTTTTTAAATTAAAAAGGAAAAAAGAATAGGCAGAGAATAAGAAATGGTACAAAATGTAGTAGGATTGGAATGTCAGACAGATGAGTGGCGGGCAACAGTGAAAATTAATGCTGGAGGTGTAAATTTAGATCATATGGTACCATGCTTGAAGGCCAAAAGAAGAGGTTTAGAGTTTGTTCTATAGACAACTGTGATGCAATTTGAGAGTATAATCCAAGATGTGTTTAGGGCTTCTCCAGAAACCACCTTCAGGTGCCTCCTTTTTTCCATCTGAGTCTCTCCTAAACACAGTCATGGTGGAACCATGCCAAGCAGGACCAGGAGTTCAAGAGACTCTTCTGCACTCACTTCACATCAAGGAGGATGCCTGAGCATGTGTAACTTGATGGCCACTGCATCCTTAGTACAAGACCCTGACATTAAGTCCTGGCCTCTGCTTCAAGGAGCTCACACTTGGGAGAGATTGGTTCAGAACAAGGTACTAGCAATACTCCTATGCATACATATATGTAAATATCTACATATGTATATGGGATTGAGCAATTTAAATAGAAAAAAGTGGTTAATTTATTCCTAATGAGGAGTCAGAGAAGCCTTCGGAGAAGAGGAAATATGAGTTATCCTTTTAGGACAGGCTGTGCTTGGGGCGCAAACCCTTCTCAGGGCAACCACAGATTCTTCCTGGTTCGGCCTTGGGCTACTTCCTTCCTTGTAGTTAGGAAGTGGAACTTGGAGACTCCTCTCTTCTGAATTTCTGTGCTCTGCTTCCTGGAATTCAGCTTCTCTACAACTCAGGTAGCAATATTAATAGTAGTTGTAGAAGCAGCAGGTGGCCGCAGTAGTGAACATCTATTGAGCCCTTAACTACACACTGAGCATCACATTGAGGTCTTAGATACAACCTCCAGGTTCATCCTGAAAACAGTCTTTTCAGGTAAGTATTATTATTCCCCTTTTACTGAAAAGGGAATTGAGGCTCAGAGAGGGTAGGTCGCTTGCCTCAGGGACCTGTGCAGGGTAACAGTGGAACTGGGAGTTGAAGGCAGGTCCACTCAACTCCGGTGCCCACGCTCCCCACCAGCTATGCTATGCTATCTCCCGCTGGCTCCTCCTTCCACGTTCCAAACCGGTGACAGCCCCAGTCTCAAGAACAGTCACAGAGGTGGTGACTTATAGTATTGGACAGGTACTACAGAAGTGATGCTTCCCTGACTCGAGGTTCAGGGGCACAGAAAGGAACACCGAACCCCTGGGATAGCTCTCAACTTAAGTGTATACAAGAACACCAGGGAGTTATCTAAAACTGCAGATTCCTGGGCTGCAATCTTAGAGAGACTGGTTTCTAGGTCTGGATGCGGCCTTGTAATCTGCATTTGAATAAACACCCTACCACCACTGTGGAGATTTTGATGCCGGTGCTCCATGTTGTGAGGAGTACCGCCTGGGCAGGGGTATTGTGTGTGTGTGTGCACGTGCGCGTGCACACGCGTGTCAGTGTATTGCCTGCGCGTGCATGCCACATCCTCTAGTTCAAGGGTTGTTCTAGTAAAGCTCAGTGGAGGGCGGGTATAGATGTGCACTGCATACAACCCGCTTCAGAGGAGCTTTGTCTAGAGAGACTTTCATTGCCTTCTTCAGATTTCACCGTTTGAGGCTGGACTTAGCAGTGAGGGTGACCAGATACCTGTTACAAAGGATCATCTTTCTACGAAAACTTCTGCTCAGCATGTTCAAAAAAACTTCTTGGCAGGAAGTCATTTGTCCCCTTTTTCTGGACCTGGGAACAGCAGTAGGAAGTGTTCAGGCCTTTTCCCAAATGTAATATCTGACCATTTGAAGGCTGAGAATCCTTTCTGCCTACGGCCTCCTGGGACTCTGAGTGGCCTGCCTGCCGGTCGGGGGCACCGAGCATCCCCACACTGGGGATGTGGGAAAGATGGTCTCTGCCCTCGAGGACTTAAGGTCTTGGGGGGAGACAGAACAGACCCATGTGAAAGAGTCAGGCACACAAATATAACAAAGCTAAGCCAGATGTAAAGCCACACAGCTGTGAGAACCCAAGTGCAGACGTGACGCTGCACTCAAGGTCCGACATTCAGTGAAGGAGAAGCAGGAGGAAGTTGCACGTGGGGCGTCGGTGAGCCATCGGAAAGGCCTTCCCAGGGGAGCTCACGTGCGTTCATTCATAGACTCTCCTTAAGCACTTACAGTGGGCTCTGCTGCTGTGAGCACGGCAGCCCCAAAGTCAGCCTTTTAGGGAACACGGTGCTGACTGTCCAGGGAATCTGGGGCACCACGTGATGCACAGCACATGGACCCAGCCCAGGTGGGACATCAGGACAGGCCTCCTCAAGACAGCAAGGCTTTCATCAGATTCCTGAAGGCGGCCCTGCCCCTGACTTTGGGGGATTCAGCACGAGGTACAAAGGAAGGCCCGCCTGTGGCCTTCCCACCTCCTCTTTCCATCCTGGCTCGTATGCCTGTGTATCGTGTGGACACCTCAGGCCTCAGGTGTAAACTCCATCAATACACCACCCTCCCCACTTGGCCAGCCTTCAGGCCTAGAGTTATGATCTACCCTCAGGAGGACTGATCTAGAAAACAGGCCCTTGCCGGCCTGGAAGTGAGCTGTTTGAACAGGGGATTGGGAATCCTGGGTCTACAGGGGTGAGCGATCTGGAGGTGGGTGCACAGCCAGTGGGCAGACAGGTTCCCTCCTCCCCACAGACTTCTCACTCTGGGGGGGAGCACAGCTGGATGAGGGCCAACGTGGCCTCTGTAGCTCAGGGCATGGGCAGGGGGTCGGACTGCAGGTCTAAGCACAGTTCTGCCCAAAGGATGAGTCGACATTAGCTAAATCAAAGGTGGAGGGATGGGGCAGAGGGGGGCTTCCCACAGAAGGAACAACCAGTGCAAGATCCCTAGGGTAGGAAAAGCCTGGTTCACCTCCCTAAAAGCAGGAGTGTAGTAGAGAGAGCCGAGGTGAGACTGGAGAACAGACAGGGGCCTCAAGGGCCAAGATAAGGATTTGGCTTTACAAAGGACACAGGCAAGACATGGTGGGCCAGGGAAAGGTCATTTTGAATGGAACGAGAACATTCCTCCCAAACGAAGCTTGTGTGATACCAGTAAGGCATTTGATGTGGGAAGAGGGGGCAAGCTCTTCACTTTGGCTGGGCCTCAGAGTACTGAGAAAGGCCTGAGAAGGAAAGAAAAAAAACAATTGTGGAGGACTTGTAGGCATGTAGGAAGGGGTCAGGGTCATCAGGGTAAGCACAGAGCCTCTGGGAGGAATGCTTAAAGAATTAGGCTGGGAGCCAGATTCTTTCTTTATGCTGTGCTGACCATTGAAATAAGGCAAAATAATCTATCACATTTAACACCTTTCTGCCCTAGGACTGCTCCCTATGTTTGAGTCATAGTACTGTACATGTATGCGATCTTTGTGTTTTTCTGTGTGATTTCAGTGTCCTGAAATTCTTTCTGGATTGGCAACACATCCCCTTGTCCACTTAGTAAATATGACCATGTTTATGCTTTGGGCTACATTTTACAGTCATCACTGAATGCTCGTTTCCTTTTCGTGTCATTTATTTTTTATAATTGTGCTGACACTCTCGTTACTTAATGCCTATGGAATTATGAATACATTAGGCCATGATAAGAATTGTCCCTGAAGTCTGTAAGCAGATGTTGGGGTGTGTGTGTGTGTGTGTTTGTGTGTTTGTAATAACAGTGCTTACATAATCTCAATAACCAAGCCCTGGGGACTCACACTCAGAGACAGAACAGTTGGCTTAAATTAGGTTTCCATGTGAAATACGGTATCACTATTTTTTTCCTAGCCTTGTGGGAAAGTATATGGAAAATGATTTGACTGATAGGAAATAAATCTGGATGTGTGATCAGGACTGAGGCACAAACCACTTGGTGGTCTGTGTCTGCTCTGTGAAGCAGGCCTCTCCAAGGGAAGATATGTTAACCCTTTCAGGTCATTGCACTAATAAGTCACTGTATGGGACCAAAATAGCCTGAAAGTACAGAGACTTTGCAAAGACACTGATTTGCCATCAATTTCAACATGAAAGGAGCTAAAGCCATAGAAAAAATATAGCCAGAGGCCTCAAGAACTAATGCATTGGGTGTCTTTGAAGAACTAATGCATCGGGTGTCTTTGAAGATCTATTTTAACTTTTCAGGGTTTCATTTGTATTTTAAGGAGATGGATTTGGATTTCCAGCTCAGAGTCAATGATGTTATGATTCTGAGTGTTTTCTGATGATTTCTTAGAGCAGGATAGGGCTTATCAAAACTAATCACACCAAAGGAAGAATTGGTTAGAAGCATTAATGACACTCAGTCTTTACTGGCAAAATAATGTCTTGGTCTAGAGAGCCAGAGTTTCACCAGCCTGGTGACTTTTACCTGGGTAACCAGGTGAAGGGAAAGAGCTTGGAGACAGTGAGCCAGGGATTGCTCACGGCTGCAGGAGAGGGGCTGGTTTGGGGAATCCCAAAGGGCTCCTGTGTGCTCAAAGCAGTCCCAGGAGATCAAACGAATGGTTATCTTCTTCCAAGAGGCTCTTAATTCCTTGCAGCATGATCTGGACTACGGCTTGTCCTAGGGGTCTGATTCCAGATCTGTCCTCCTGATGTTTCACAAGAGTTCAGCCAAGTCCAGAGCAGGTAGAGGTCGGTGGTGCCTGCTTAGAGCCCACTGGGCTCGTGCTGGTCTCAGGGGTGGCAGGTGGCCCATCACATTTTGCTTCAGCAAATTTCAGAAGGGAAGAGACCGATTGTTACTGCAGCGCTCCTGGCTGCTACCAGATTATAACCCTGTTTTAGCACTGAAACTCTCTGTTGCTATTTCCCTATTTGTTTTTGTGTAGGGAGAGGAAAGACATGTTCAGCATCAATCTCTTCTGTTCTGCTTTTTTCATTTTTTTAATCATTTTTTGGTACTCTTCTCAGTACCTTCTCCTTTGATTCCATCTCTGTCTTCAAATGTGCATCTCTTATTGAGTGCTTAGAAGGACCTACCAGTGCCAAGTTTACAAAAACTAGCTCCCTTCATCAGCTGAAAGAGCACCAGCCTGGGAGTCCTAGCTTTGACATCAAGAATTGTGACCTTGGCAAATCATTTCTCCCATGAGCCTTGGATTCTTGATCTGGAAGCATGGGGTTGGACTGCCCTCTGCGGTTGCTGCCAGCACTAAATGCCACTCATTCCTCTCATTTTATTTGGAGGGAGGGAGTCAGGGAAGTGGTTGCCTTAGACCTTGAACTCTTTTTTCCCTGTAGGCTTCTCTGTTCAGGCTTCACTCTCGCTCAAGCCAGGGAAATGAGTTGCTCCCCAGGTTTCAGCACTGTTGCTAAACCAAGTACAACTAATGGGCCATGTGGGGTCAAGACCAAGGCTTTGATCTATTAACAACTGAACTTATCAGCCCAGACCTTAGCCAGGATGGAGAAAGTAACGTAAGTGAACACTAGTGTTCCAAGCACCAAAGTACAAGTAGCAGCAAAATAATCTTAGCAATTAATCAAAGGATTTTGAGGCTGCATACCATAAAGGGGGGACTTTAGTAGTAGATTATTATTAAATATTATACTCCAGTCTGTGTAGTAGAAAAGACAAATCACACTAGACTAAATTTAAGCCTAGAGCAGGAGAACAGTATATACATTAGGCATTTAGTGAGTGGTTAATAGGGACACCTCTGGGCCACACACCTCGGTTCAAATTCAGGCTTTGCCACCTATTGGTTGAGGACCTTGAGCAAGTCTCTTAGGCCCTCTGTCCTTCATTCGTCATCTGTAAAATGAACATAGTTATAGTTCCTGACTCTTAGGATTGTTGTGAGAGATACATGAGTTAACATATATGAAGTGCTATATTGGTTCTATTTTTTAGTCATTTGAGGAGCATAATAGATAATGTTTTTGTGAAAGACAGTTCAAAAAACTTTTTTTGCATTTTTTCATTTAATATTACGCATTTTATTAATTGACAAATGGACTTTCATTTATGGGCTAAGTGCATTGATTGCATTTATTCTTGCTCTTTTGGTCAAATACATTTAAATCATAGTTATCCTTAGGCCTTGTTTTCTTATGGTCTCATGGAATTTTATAGCTGAAAAGAGATTGTATAAATTACCTTTCAGCCTCATTTTAAAGATGAAGCTGAAGAATACAGAGAGGTTAATTCCATTGCAAAGCAGTGATGGAGCTAGAGCTTCAATTCAGTCTCTTGCCTGGGTCCTTCATTTCCTCATACTAAACTGACTTTTAAAAAAAAAAACATTTTTCTTATGGAAAAGTATGTATCAAGCTTCCAGCGCATGGTTTCAGTGGACGCCCCTCTCTGCATTCTGCAGGTGAGCTCCTGGGTGACATGGCTGATCCTCACGGCGGGCTCCATGGAGGAGAAGCGGGAAGTCTTCTCGTATTTGGTGCACGTGGCCAAATGCTGCTGGAACATGGGCAACTACAATGCCGTGATGGAGTTCTTGGCCGGCCTCAGGTATGGGCGTTGGGGAATATGGTTTTCTGGGGGGTTTCCTCTTACCAGCTGCGTGGCACTGAATTAATTGTCTGGGTAACCATATTTACCCAAACCAGACAATTAGTCGTGATTATTTGGGGGAAATAACCTCTGCTAGCACCACAATCCGTGTCCCTCAAAGAGGCTGCAGAATTCAGAAGTCACGATCCTAATTCACTGGGTCTGCTCTGATCCCCTGCTCTTGGCCAAGCTAAGTATCTGATTGCATAACCCCATCAACCCCATCACTGACCTGTTTCTTCCCCTGCCTGCCCTGTAAGCCCCACTGTTACCTATCTCTTCCCAGCTCTGCCTTACAAATTACCCCAGCACTATAAGCTCCCAACTACTGACTGCCCTTAAAAATAACAGTGGTCACCACTGATAATAAGCATTGAATAATGTTAGCTCTCATTTTTATTGAACACTTACTATGTGTCAAGCAGTGGACTAAGCATGTTCTATGCATTAAATCTTTTAATTCTCAGAACAGTTTTTGAGGTAGATACTATTATTATTCCCACACCATACAAAAGAAGAAACTTCTAACTAAGGTAAGAAGAAATTAAGTCATTCACCCAAGGTCACCTGGCATGGCTGGGATGTGACTGCAGGCCACCTTGAGTTCAGAGTCCGTGCCCTTAACCTCTGTGATATCCTGCTCTTACGCCTTCTCCATCAAGCTAATAAGAAGATCACCGTTCTGCCAATAAAGCCTCCTGCCTTGTTCCGTTTCAGCTTCGGTTACCTTGCACGAAGTAGCTGCTTCTCACTCTTGCAGGTGCAAGTGTGGTGTGAAGGAGACGAGTATGAATGGTCGAATGAGAATAGCAGAGAATCAAATCCTGGCTCCCCGCCCCGAATAGCTGTGTGATCTGGGCAAGTTACTTGACTTCACTGAGCCTCAGTTTCTTCATCTGTAAATGGGGACAATAATGAAAAGCACCTACCCCTTTACATAGGATTTAATGTGATAATGTAAAGTGTTCAGTATGTGTATCTGGCATGTAGTAAGGCTCCAGAAAGAGGACCTGTGATTGCTGTTGTTGTTGTCTGAGATTCACCTTCCCATTGAGGGTTCTATAAATCTATAGATAGATCTATAAATAGATCTTGCGTCATAACACTTCGAGGTTTTTCTTTGATTCTCCAGGCCCTACATAGGGATTCAGGGTTGGGGGTGGAGGGGAAAATTCTGAGTTGGAAATTTTTCTGTCCTTTTGAACTTTCTCAACTAAGAATAAACTCAAATGATCATGTCATTGGCATTTAAAATGGTCACACAAATGCACCAAGCATAGCTCGAAAGGAGGAAAAATACTGGGAGAATAGGAGGCTTTATTCAGATGACTCGGTTCTCTTTGTGATAAATTTTCTACAAAGAATTTGTGTTACTTTTCTTAAAAAAAAAGAATGATCATATTATGATAAAATAGTTCTATTTTAATGGTGCTTATCCTCTGTATTTGACTGGCAAACTGGGGCAGGCCGTTGTCTGGGGACTTCACGTCTTCTCTTCGGGATGTCACTGTCCTCACAGCTTGGCAGCTGTCTCCCTCCGCAGTGAATGATCCAAAAGAACAAGGCTGCAGTACCTTTTGTGTCCCGGCCTCGGGAGTAATACACTGTCACTTCTGCCATATTGGACTGGTCACATAGGACCAGCACTGATTCATTATGTGTGGGGACCACACCGCAGGAGGACGCGTGGATCTTTGGAGGCTGGCTGCCACATACCATGTACTAGAGCAGGGGTCTCCAACCGATAGTGGTCCATGGCCTGTTAGGAACTGGACCGCACAGCAGGAGGCGAGCGAGAGAAGCTTCATCTGTATTTACAGCTGCTCCCCATCGCTCGCATTACCACCTGAGCTCCACCTCCTGTGAGATCAGTGGCGGCATTAGATTCTCATAGGAGCTCAAACCCTACTGTGAACTGCACATGCGAGGGATCTAGGTTGCGCACTCCTTATGCGAATCTAATGCCTGATGATTTGAGGTGGAGCTGAGACAGTGACGCTAGTGCTGGGGAGCGGCTACAAATACAGATTATCATTAGCAAAGAGGTTTGACTACACAGAGACTATAATAAGTCAATTGCTTGCAGACTCTTAGCAAAACCCCCTCAGTGAGTGGCAAGTGACAGTTAAGCTGCATCTTATGGAGTAGACTGAACATAAGCCACATAATTCAGGTGTCACTGTCTCCCATCACCCCCAGATGGGACCATCTAGTTGCAGGAAAACAGGCTCCCACTGATTCTGCGTTATGGTGAGTTGTATAATTATTTCATTATATATTACAGTGTAATAATAATAGAAAAAAAGTGCAGAGTAAACGTAATGCGCGTGAATCATCCCGAAACCATCCCCCCCACCTCTGTTCCGTGGAAAAATTGTCTTCCACGAAACCAGTCTCTGGTGCCAAAAAAGTTGGGGACCACTCTATTAGAGACTTTCTTGATACAAGAATGGCCTCAGAATGACCCGTGGAGGCCTTGGGTGAATGGGACTTTTAGACCCAACTTAGTTTGAATTCAAAATCCAAGAAGTCCATAGAGTCAGGTAACTCTTTCTTAGGTGAGCAATAACCCCAAACGAGCTAACCTCACCACTGATTCCTGGGCACCTCAGACCCACTGCTACCTAGTTTCATGCTCCTATATTTGGCTTAAAACTGAACTGATCTTTACAAATAGATGGGTAAAAGTACCAAGTTTAGTAGCTCTTCGGCTGGAACAATATATACAGGAGGTAATTTGCTAGCTGTCCTTATGATGGAATGATTGTGGAGGAAGAGCTCATGTGTGTATTTTCAGGTTTGAAAATATTTAGATTACAGGTAATTGAACTACACCAAGATAACTGAAAGTTTTTTATTTTTAAAACGATTAGATGAGAAGGGGACTCTTACTGTTAAGTGACTGCTTTTCTGTATACTTTATACATTTTGCTTCCTCAAACTAAATTCTCAGCTGTTTACAGGAAACAATTAGAAGTACAAAGATTTACATATAACAAGATTTACTCAATTTTAATGTCAATATAAAATAACCCAAGTGTCAACTACACTTCAGTTTTAAAATAATAAAATAAAATAACCCAAATGAACAACAATAGAAAAATGAGGGAAATAACATGATGCAGTCATACAATGGAATATTATTTAGCCACCAAAAATTACGTTTATAAAACATTTTTAATATCACTGGAAAACAAGTAACATAAAATACGTAAAACTACGTGGGAACAAAGCGGTCTATACTTAATAACCTCAGCAATATTTATATAAGAAAATTTATTAAATGTTTAGACCAGAGAGACACAAATACAGTAAGTACTGGAAGGAAATATACCTAATGTTGGCTGTGGGTGGAAGAACTACGGGTGGATTTTCTATATTTTTGGTATTTTCCAGGTCGTCTACGATGGGCATCTACTACCTTTATAATCATAAAAAGAAATAGAGGTTTTTTTAAAAGTGTCAATTCTCAATCTAACAAAAACTCATTTGATCTTTACTGAGGTTTGTCTTTTGCCCCCCAGAGTACTATGACGGCTCCATTACTCACGGAAAGAAGGATGATTAAATAATGAGAACCAAGTCTCATTCATGTATTCACTTCATTTATTTAAACCTCTACTCCGTGGCCCCAAAAGGACTCTCACCACCTTATAAGGAACTGGTTGTAGAACAAGCTGAACTTAGTGGGGTGAAATCAGGAGACAATTTTATTTTTCTGACCTCACTGTCTTTCAAACCTGCCAGTTGGCTCTCCTTCCCCTAACTCTGGGTCGTGTCTCTGGGGACGCTGTGTCTTTCCCCGTCACTTCTGTAGTTAATAAGCAGTCTCATTCACCTACGCCCATGAGCGTGAATGAACCTGAGAATCGTACGGCAATGCCACAAAAGCAGGTTGCCTGAGAGTTACCTACAGCGTGACACCGTTTGTATGAAGTTTAAAAATGCACAAACAGTTCTACAAACTGCTTAGCGATATCTGCGTGTGTTGGGAAAGTATCAGGAATTGTAAGGGAAGGAGAGCACTAAAGTCGCAGTTGTGGTCCCCTGTGGTCCCCTGTGGTGAGAGAGGGAGGAGGATATGCTCGTGGAGGAATCCACTGGGGCCTCAATCATATTATTAATGCTTTATTTTTTTAAACTGAGCGGTTGATGTGTGGGTGTTTGTCATGTTGTGCTTCTTTATGTCTTTTGGATATCTTAGATATTACATAATGATCTTTTAATCCAGTCTGATATAAATCAAAACTTCAACTTCTCATTTAAAGCTTCACTCTTTCCCCAATTTTGCAGCCCAACCAGTCTCAGAAAGCTGCGGGAGTGTGGGAAGATATGGTTTATCTTTTCTCTCCCTCTCCCTCCAACTCAGAGTCCCTGCAGAAGAAATGGGCAGGAGAGGAGAGGAGAAGGGTGGAGGGGTAAAGGGAGCCCGTGTTACTTGACTGGGGCAGCGGTGATCTGGCCTTGGAGCCCCCACTGAAAGCCATGAGGGGTGGTTTCAGGGTTACTTCCTAGTTACCTGCCTTAACTTCACCCACTGTCCCATAGCCACCTCCCTGCACCGTTACCTGGTAAGGGGCAATGCACCTCTGGCTGACTACTCAGTCCTCCCCGCTACAGTGTCTAGTTCTGGAAGTCCTACCCTCACAGACTCTTTCCACTAAGGTCACCTCACCGGCAGGCCTTTCAAGATAACTCAGGCCCCACTGACTCTCAGAGTCCATTCCTGACTCACAGAAACACCCAGCGCTTTGCCCGCCCAGAGTCTGCAAATGCGAGCCACGCCCGCTGGAACCTTCTCCCTCATGATGCCATCAGGCAGCTCAAGGCAGCCTCTCATCGTTAGACTTCCCCAAGCAAATCACACACCAGTCAGTCTCTGACCCACAAACTGCCGGGACACGGATCAGCCTCTCCATGGAGTTCCCTTGAAGCCCCTGCACTTGGGTGATTTCCTCCTTCTTGCATATGGTGCCCTGACAGCCCTCTCCAAAGGAGCGTTCCCTACGTGGCTGCTCAGACCCAGTTCCTCTGCTGATGGAGGGTGGGAGACCTCTGAGGGCAGAGCAGTTTGGGTCTCCTGGTGCCAACCCACTGCCTCTCTTTAGAAGGTGGGGTTCAATGTCAGCTGTTGTTCTCAGCAGCAATTTCAAAGTAGGAAAAATCTCATTTAACATCCTATTCTGCAAATAATACTTTAAGATAACGTCCCTCAAGACAGGCCAGTGACTTAATGTCAAAGCTGGATTCAGTAGAAGCAATTCAACAGAAGAGGTCAAAACAGGCTTCGTGGGTATCACTGCGGGACTGGCCTAATCCAATAACATTTAAAAGATCAAGAGGAGTGGATGGAACACATTTTCTGCGGGCGATCCTCCATAAATACCTGTAGAAACCATATTACCCAGGAAGTTTCCCTTTTGGGAAATCAGAAAAACTCAAACTTAAGTTCAGTGCCCACCTTCCGAAATTAACTCCTCCTGCACGTGTATGTTCGTTTTTTGGCTGCATTGGGTCTTTGTTGCTGCGCGCTGGCTTTCTCTAGTTGCGGCGAGCGGGGGCCACTCTTCGTTGAGGTGCACAGGCTTCTCATTGCAGTGGCTTCTCTGGTTGTGGAGCACGGACTTGCAGGCACGTGGGCATTAGTAGTTGCAGCACGCAGCCTCAGTAGATGCAGCACGCGGGCCCTAGAGCACGTGGGCTTCAGTAGTTGCAGCGCGTGGGCTCAGTAGTTGTGGCACACAGGCTTAGTTGCTCCGCGGCATGTGGGACCTTCCCGGACCAGGGATTGAACCCATGTCCCCAGCATTAGCAGGCAGATTCTTAACCACTGCACCACCAGGGAAGTCCCCACATGTATTTTTGTATGTATCTGTCCTATTTAATTTTGTGTTTCAATTTATTAAAGTAATAGTCACATCATTTGGGGAATCCTAAATAAATATTAAAACAGAAAGAAAGCATGAAATAAAATGAATTTTGTATGGAATTTAGGCTATTTCATGTAAATTATATTATTTCTCCTTCAGTCTAAAAACAAAATGTCATTGACTTGTAATAGGTCAAGAAAAGTTTTAAAAATGTGGCAGTTTATGGACCAGTCTGACCTGGAGACGATGAGAAGCCTGAAGGACGCCATGGCCCAGCATGAATCTTCCTGCGAGTACAGGAAGGTGGTGACTCGGGCGCTGCACATCCCCGGCTGTAAGGTGGTTCCGTTCTGCGGGGTGTTTCTGAAGGAGCTCTGTGAGGTGCTTGATGGAGCCTCTGGCCTCATGAAGCTTTGCCCGAGGTACAATTCCCAAGAAGAAACTCTAGAGGTGAGGCCTTTCAAAATCCTCATGGTGAGTCGTTGTTGCCGCCTGGCTTGTCCCTCACTAAAGCCAGAAGAGAGACCTTTCTGAGCCCAGGGTTATCAGTTGTCACTGTTGTGTTGGGTAATAGGTCCTTGAACGTTCCAGAGAAAAGAATGCCAACTAACGCTGCCGGGGCTTAATATTAAGTTAGCTTTAATGGGGCAGTGTGAAAGTACAAGTGCAAATGGGTATTGTTTCCTGATTTTTTTTTAAAGGTTGATGGGGTTTTCTTCTCTCTTATTGGGTGGGAATGTCTGGGTGCAGGGGATACGAGAAGTCAAGCGATAGTGGTAACTTTTCTGGATCAGTGGAAGAAAGACTGAAGGGAAGTCAATGCTGCCTTCCTTTCCTCCTTTGTGGGAATCTGGTACGTCTTCTAAGGATGAGCTCTGGGCTCCTGATCGCACTGCCTCCGTTCCCCCCAGCCCATTGCTTCTCATTCCTGACCCCCAGCATGGAGAAGACCACAGAGCTTGGACACGGAGCATTGGGCATTGGAGAGAAGGGCATTGAGAAATGGAAGAAGATATGGAAATCTCTTATATAGTGTTTAGAAACGATAGAAGGGACTAAAAGGGGGGAACTTTACAGAGAATTTTGAGGAGTCCCATACCTGGAAGTCCCACACCGAAATCTAGAGTCATTCTCACCATGGTGACAGCACCCACTGCTGACCTTACACACACACACTCTCACACTCACACACAGCCCTTCTCAGTGGCAGTGGGAAAACTTCCTAAAACTGCAGCCTCTTCCAGGTCACCTGGGAACAAAAGCATTGCCTGGTATCAGGGAGACTTAGAACCTCTGACAGGTGCCGGCAGCACTACTGGCTTGCATCTCCCTGGCTTATGAGGGAGGGATAAAGTGCAAGAAATGGAGGGGAAAGCTTAAAGCAAGCCCCCCAAAGCTGCACCCACACCGCCTCCCTCATGTCTCAGAAGGCAGGAACACCCTATCTCATGGCCTAGCTGCCCCTCTTGTTACCGACCAGGGTTCTTGGCCTTCCCCAGCCGATAGAAATTGACTAGAGGCCAGACAAGAAATTCAGGCAAGGCTTTATTGGGGCCCCTGCTGCAGCTCCCTGAGCGGGGCTGGGGAGAGCTTGTTCCTTATATGGGGTGAGGGTAGGCATGTGTCCAGGGGTCGGTCCAGATGGGTGGCTTAGGTGTTTTACCAACCCCTCTCGTGGTGCTGTGTGCATGGGGCATGCTCAGTACCCTGCTTTTGCTCCCCACTCTTCAAAAGTGGCAGTTGGGTTTTTTTGGTCTCTTTGTATCTTTTGGGTCTAGAATTTGCCCCAACTGTGCATGCATCCGGTTATTTTTAGTCCTGTACAGTTTCTTTGCATTTTGTTGCTGGAGGAGAGGTGTGTCCAGGTGCAAGCACTGCAGCACTGCAGCAAAGGGTCCCCGGTCCCAGCACTGCAGCAAAGGGTCCCCTGTCCCAGCACTGCAGCAAAGGGTCCCAGGTCCCATCACTGCAGCAAAGGGTCCCAGGTCCCAGCAAAGGGTCCTAGGTCCCAGCCTGTCTCACTCTGACTTCTGATGGGAGAAACTTCCTGATCACAAATACAGACAATAAGAGCTTATAAACCAGCAGGAAGCCTCTGTGTTATACCGTAAGATGTATGGGAAATAAATAAAGCAAAATGTCCCCCTTTCTGCATCATTTCCTTGGGCCCCAGTAATTTTATCCAGTTCCATAGAATAATACACTTTTGTCATGGTTTTTCTCAATTTCACTACAAGGATAAAATAACCCGTCCTTCCTCTGTAAAGTGGCTAATCTTCTCCCTAGGGAACCCTTGAAATAATATTGCTTTTTATGTTGTAAATTCAAAGTGGAGTGTTGATTCCTAGCGGGACTAATGTTGTCTTAGTGGAAACAAGAGTGACTTTTGGTATTTCATGCGGTGAAAGGAAAAAAATGTTTTTCCTGGAGGTTTTCTTTCCCCCAGTAAAATAGGCACAAATGCCATTATTTATGACTGTTACGATTTCGTTTCCCTAGCTAAGTAGGTTATTTAGATGTAGTATGTGAAGTTGCAATCACAAATCCTCAATATATTTTTCTGTAGTTTGTAGCCGATTATAGCGGACAAGATAATTTCTTACAACGAGTGGGACAGAATGGCTTAAAGAATTCAGAGAAGGAGTCCACCGTCAACAGCATCTTTCAGATCATCAGAAGCTGCAGTCGAAGTCTGGAGACAGAAGAGGAGGACAGCCCCAGTGAGGGGAGCAGCGCTAGGAAAAATTCCTTGAAGGATAAAGCCCGATGGCAGTAAGTTTTACATTTTAAAAATTGGGATGCTCGGGCTTCCCTGGTGGTGCAGTGGTTGAGAGTCCACCTGCTGGTGCAGGGGACACGGGTTCGTGCCCTGGTCCGGGAAGATCCCACATGCCGCGAAGCGGCTGGGCCGTGAGCCATGGCCGCTGAGCCTGTGTGTCTGGAGCCTGTGCTCCGCAGCGGGAGAGGCCACAGCAGTGAGAGGCCCGCGTACCGCAAAAAAAAAAAAGTGCATAAAAAAGAGTGGCTTTGCACCTAGCACCCAAATTTTGATTTCTAATAACATTTTTCAGTGAAAGAAAGCAAAGCTTCTTGGAGAAATGGCTGATTCTAGGACTGGGACAGGAAATACACAGGATGAGCCTGGAGCATCTTGTGCCAAAAACTAAAGAAGTGCTGAGAAAAAGAAAACAAAATAATGAGGTTATGTCAAAGAACTACAAGAGCCAACTGAAAGAGCTCCCGATTGCCAACTGGAACTATTTGAGCAACAAAATGAAGTAGTATTAGATTATAACCCAAAGTATTATATAAATATTCATGAGTCCATATACGTAAATGATAAATAAACAAACAAATAGGGGAGAAGAGACAAATCTCCCATGCAGAAGAATTCCAAATAACTTATGTATACACTCCACCCTCTACAAGGTAGAGCAGAATTCCTTAAGTGTGGGCTGCACGCAGTGAATTCCTTCCAAAGATTACAGTGTAGAAAGGAGTTCTTTTTTTTTTTAAAGTAACTTTGCAGTGGACATGACCAGCACTACCTCAGCCAGGTCGACATCAACAGAGTAAGTCGTGTTGATAGAACCCAGAGCCCCAGAATAATTATGAGAAAATTAGAAAATTATCAGGCAAATTCTAATTGATGGTCATTCTACAAAATGCCTGACCACTGCTCCTCAAAACTGTCGAGACCATCAAAAACAAGGAAAGTCTGAGAAACTGAGAAAGTCTGAGAAACATAAAGAAATATGATGGGTAAATGAAATACGGATTCCTGGATGGAATCCTGGAACAGAAAAGGCAAATGGGTAAAAAACTAAGGAAATCTAAACAGAGTATAGACTTTAATAAATAATAATGTATCACAGTATTTGTTCATGAATTGTGTCAAATATACCACCCTTAATGTAAGATGTTAATAATAGGGAAAACTGGATGTGGGGTACACTGTCTTTG
The DNA here is from genome assembly GCF_949987515.2 of Delphinus delphis. Taxonomy (NCBI): domain Eukaryota; kingdom Metazoa; phylum Chordata; class Mammalia; order Artiodactyla; family Delphinidae; genus Delphinus; species Delphinus delphis. Next base: position 32,513,636 of record NC_082698.1, on the reverse strand, counting down.
CAATTTCTCTACAAATCTAAAACTATTCTAAAATTAAATTTTTTTTTAAAAAAAGCTAATGTTTTTGAATAGTTTCAAGTGAATGCATGTGTAACTACCACCCAGAGTGAAAACATTGTCAGCACCCACAAACCCCTTGTTTCCCTTCTCAGTTATGTCACCACCTCTCTCCCTAAAGAAAAGTTCACTGCTGTGATTGTATGATAGTACATCCTGCTTTTCTTTATAATTTTACCACTATTGTGTCTCTCTAATATAATCAATATAGTATAGTTTTCCCTGGTTTTGAAATTTATATTAATGTAATCATACAGTATATATGCCTGTATGTCTTGCTTAAGATTTGTCCATGTTGTTGCAGGCAGCCAACCATTGCATGTTCATTTTCATTGCTGTGCAGGATTGTGTTGTATGAATTACTTCAAATTTTATTTATACATTTTATTGTTGCTGGTCATTTGGGTTGTTTCCAGTGTTTCCAGTGTGGGTGATTTGAAAAGGATATTCTGACCATCAGGTTTGTGAGATCCCTTGTGGATTTCTTTTCTTTCTTAAGAATATCTATTTATGTGGGGCAAGGAAGAAGAAGCTCTTGCTGTTTGAAAACAGTAGTGGGATCTTGCTCGGGGACCAGGATCTAGCCTGAGAGTCCGAGAAGCCCAGGGCTGCTGTTTGCCTTGCCAAGAGGCAGTCGGCTGCCCAACTGCCTCAAGATGATGGGAACATTCCTTCCCAGGGATGTATGGACCCAACTCCTTCTCAATTTTATCCACCACTTTGCTAGCGATATCTATGGATCAAACAGCAGAAAGCTTGATCTTAGTAACAATTCCTCATGCTTCGAAGAGAATGAGTCTCTCTTAGGCATGTTCCTACCAAGTGGCCAAATAGAAAGGAGGCAATAAAGACTCCCTTGCCTTCCCCCTAAGATCCTTCTGGCCCTGGTAATCCAGGTTCCTGACTCAGGGAAGGCAACGTGCTAAACTGTCCAAGCAGACAAGTCCTTTATGTGCACATGTGCACACACAGGCGCACACACACATACAGTGAAAATCTAAGGTTGAGTCAAGGAGGGCTGTTCTTGCTCATCTGGTACCATGACAGTATTTCCCAATGAGTGCCTTTGAACTAATTGTATTTTATTTTTAGCAGAGGCACTTCGCAGGCCCACTTATTAAGTCTTGTTTTGCCTGTTTTAGCCCCATTGTATTTTGTTATGATCAAGTAGAAGGCAACGCACCTAGTAATGAATAGCCCAGGCTAAAGGGTCAGACAGACCAGAATCCTGCCTTGGGTAGGTCTCTTCTGAGTTGGGTAACCTGGAGCAGTTACTCATCCCTTCTGAACCTCAGTTTCCCCATAGGTTAAAAAAAAAAATAAGAAAACTTACTTTGCAAGTAGGTCAAATAAAGTGCAAAAATATATGTATTTAACACAGTTCCTGACACAAAAGGAAAAACTAATAAATAATGAAGATTATCGTTGTTTACATTAATAATGCAATAGCTGGGGACTTTCCTGGCAGTCCAGTGGTTAAGACTTCGCCTTCCAATGCAGAGGGTGCGGGTTCAATCCCTGGTCAGGCAGCTAAGATCCCACATGACTTGCAGCCAAAAAACCAAAATATAAAACAGAAGAATAGTGTAACAAATTCAATAAAGACTTTAAAAATGGTCCACATCAAAAAAAATCTTTAAAAATGCAGTAACTGATCTAGTAGTTCCTTTCTTTAAGCCTTTGGTCAGACATATTGTTAAATATAAGGTTTTCAAATACAGCTAAAAAAATTACTCTGTGACTTTTAGCATTTTATATTTTCTATGTTAATTTGAATTCATAGTGGAATTAAAAATGGTGTCCGGTGTCAGTGAAAGCTTTTTGTTGTTCTCACTTCTGATTATAAGACAGACCAAATTTGTATCCCTTTCTATCAGGTTTATAATTGGAGATTTGTTGGATTCTGAAAATGACATCTTTGAGGAGCCCCAAGAATGCGACCCTCATGGAACAGAAGAGCCACAGAAGGCCTTTGACCATGGGACAGAGCTCATCCCGTGGTACGTGCTGTCCATCCAAGCTGATGTGCACCAGTTCCTGCTGCAGGGGGCCACGGTCATCCACTATGACCAGGACATGCACCTCTCTGCCCGCTGCTTCCTCCAGCTTCAGCCTGACAATAGCACCTTGACCTGGACAAAGCCCACCACTGCTTCCCCAGCCAGTGCTAAAGCAAAACTTGGTGTGCTTAGTAACACATCCGAGCCTGGCAAATTCCCATTACTGGGCAATGCTGGATTAAGTGGCCTGGCAGAGGGGGTCTTGGATATGTTTTCAGCAAAGGCTGTGTACATGGGACACCCTAGCATTGATATACACACTGTGTGTGTCCAGAACAAACTGAGTAACATGTCTCTCTCAGAGACTGGTGTGACACTGCTCTACGGGCTTCAGACCACGGACAATAGATTATTGCACTTCGTGGCACCCAAGCACACAGCTAAAATGCTCTTCAGTGGATTGTTGGAACTCACGAGAGCTGTGAGAAAGATGAGGAAGTTCCCTGACCAAAGACAGCAGTGGCTGCGGAAACAATACGTCAGCCTCTACCAGGTAAGGGGTACAGCCTTCCCTCTCTCCTCAGTGGTATAATTCTCCAGATATAATTGTTATAAAGACACACTGGACAACTAGACCACCAAGGTTCATTCTCCCAGCTCTGTCACTTCCTACCTGAGTGATGTGGAACAGCCTTTATTTAAGTCTCTGTGCCTCAGTTTCTCATCTATAAAGTGAGAATAATAATGATACCTATTCATAGGGTGACTGTGAGCTTTAACTGAGTTAATATGTGTAAAGCCATAATGTAAATTCATAGGTATAAAGAATAGTGTCTGGCTCATAGTAGGTCCTATTATTATTTTGTACGATAACAGTGACTGTGGTCATTGTACGTCTCACATCTGGAAAGAAACAAGTTAATATAAGCATTTTCACTTACTCAAAGTGAAAATGGAAAGCATTGTATATGAATGCTTTTATTATTAATTAGGGACTAGCTGATACATTGGAAACCTTCACTTTGGAAATTGAAATCCTGTTTCATCTTCTAATGTGCTCCGTGACCCTAGGAGGGTTATTTAACTTACTGTGTATTGCTGCTGAACTGTAGGACTTTTGAGGTTAAAAGAAACTTTCCCAAATGTGAGATAAACTCATACCTAGAGTTCTTCCAAGCCAGATTTGTAGTGGCAGCAGCTCTTAGGAGGCGGTTTCTCACAGTCGCAGGTTAAACTGAGCGAGTTTTTCGTTAACCCTAAATTATCAGGTACTTTGACACTCCAGCTAAGGGTGGCAGGAGGCCTGGGCTGAATGAGGTGGTGAGAAGAGACACAGGCATAACCAGAGTAGCACACTTGTGGAGGAAGGAGGGCAGAGATTGCTCGGAAACTGAGTCATAAACCCCACTACAAGGTGACACTGTTAGTGGTGTTGTCAAATGCGTTGTACAAAGTATTCGGTTTTTCTTTGCTATGCTTTTCTATCTATTGGGGAGGGGGGGAATTATCTTTTCTACTAGTGTCACAGAACAAATAGAAGTATGATTTAAATTACTCAAATGACTGATTTCATGCACTTTTCACAGTGCTAACATGTTTCTGACAAGTAAAAACATCTTCCTCTCTGGAATGTTAGTAGAGGCACATATAGGACCCCTTCTTTCCCCTTTTCCCACATCCATGCAGTACTTATGATAGAGATCATATCCTGAATAACTAACTTGATTAATGACTTAATAAGCACATAGGGCTTCCCTGGTGGCGCAGTGGTTGAGAGTCCGCCTGCCAATGCAGGGGACGCGGGTTCGTGCCCCGGTCCGGGAGGATCCCACATGCCGCGGAGCGGCTGGGCCCGTGAGCCATGGCCGCTGGGCCTGCGTGTCCGGAGCCTGTGCTCCGCAACGGGAGAGGCCACAACAGTGAGAGGCCCGCGTACCGAAAAAAAAAAAAAAAAAAATAAGCACATAGACCTATATACACGATTATGCTGCACTGCGCAAAGCCAGTTTTAGTTAACTCATCTAAAATGGAAACCAAATACCTGCTTCCTGTCTATTCCACAGGGAGCTCTCAGTGCTGCCAGCTGCTTGGAAGAAAGGTCTTCAGGAGCTATTACCAATATTGATTTTCTTTTTTTTTCATAAATTTATTTATTTATTTGTTTATATTTTTGGCTGCATTGGGTCTTTGTTGCTGCACGCGAGCTTTCTCTAGTTGCAGCGAGTGGGGACTGCTCTTCGTTGCGGTGCACAGACTTCTCATTGCAGTGGCTTCTCTTGTTGCAGAGCACGGGCTCTAGGCGCGCGGGCTCAGTAGCTGTGGCTCGCGGGCTCTACAGCGCAGGCTCAGTAGTTGTGGCACATGGGCTCAGTTGCTCTGCAGCATGTGGGATCCTCTCCGACCAGGGCTCAAACCAGTGTCCCCTGCATTGGCAGGCGGATTCTTAACCACTGCGCCACCAGGGAAGTCCCTTGATTTTCAATTACAGTCATTTCTCAGCCTTCTAGAATCATGAAAATCCATTCAAGCTGGGCATAAACCAAAATCTTTGGGCTCAATTACAATCACTGTCACAAAGCCTATGTGGTTTATTTGCTCCATTTGTTTCCCTCCCCATGTTATAGCATAAAGTAACTGAATTAACATATAAGATCTACTTAGTTTCTAATTTAACCTGGCAACCTTCAGTTTGTGCTGAAGAAGGCACCAGCTGAGACCATGAACAATGGTCTGATAAGAAGAGGTAAGAGCAGAGTCAGAGGAAATGACTTGGAGCAGATTCAGTCCTACACAGTTGCAAACACAGCTACACCCCTTCCTATCTCCCAGCCCCCACCGCTCCACCCCGTGTGGAACCAAGTCATCACAGTGTAACAAGCAAAATAGCTCCAATATACCTCAGTCACTTCTGAACACACAGGTGACATTATTCCTCAAAACAATGTACTACATGAGCTGCCTAAGACAGGCAACAGTCTTAGACACTCAAGATTTCTTTCTTTCTTTCTTTCTTTCTTTTAAAGTGAAAAAGGTCAACGGACTACTCATTTTCCCATCAAACAGACCAGTTCCCAAATGATCTCAGGAAACATCAAAAAGATGCTAATTTCGTACTTGGAGAACAAAAGGTCAAACAGGCATCATGCTAAATAAATGCCCCGCTTGTCTGACTTATAATACGACTTAGCACATTTAAAGCTCTGAGAAGTCTCAGAGTACAACGGAAACCTACTTAAATGTATCTATAAATTAAAGAAATGTATGAAAAGTCTTGATTTCTTCCAAACTTCTGTTAACAGCCCTATAAGTGTATCTCTTTATCCCCAGTTTGGGAAGAGCTTATATAGAAAATAATCTTTCTGACATAAGAGTCCTTTTGTGTGATGAATGTTTGCACGGTTACTTTCAAATGTAAGTATTTTAGTACTAGTAAATGTAAATTGATCTAATGGCAATAGTAGCAGGAGATAAAGCAAAAGACAAGAAGAAATAGTGACATTTGTAATGAAGCCTAGGAATACAGGAAAGTAAAAGAAAGTAAACTCTGCAGAGATTCCGTGTGGGGTGTGGAGGAAAGGCTGGTATCATGAGCTTTGGCTCAAGGTTATCATGGGCAGAGCTTGGGAACTCATATACTTGGAAAGATCTCTGGGAAGCGGAGAAGGTTATACACAGGATTATCAGTTAACTTCTTTGATTGTAAGCAACAGAAACAGATTCTGGCTATCTTTAAGGGAAAAAATGGGATCTATTTAAAGAATTAGATTAGTTTCACAGTCTTTAAGATATCATATGCAAAGATTTGCTGGGTTAAAAGTGCATGAATATTTTTTAAGGAATTAATTTCCTAATCCTCAACTTCCACATGAACTATTTTCTAAAACTGAGAATGAACCTTCACTCACAATAGTCCTTCTCCCAAATTAAAAATGGAAGGACATATTTCACCTATCCTAAACAAGTTTATTGTTTTGTATAAAACGAAAGAAAGATTCAAACTACATTTTAGTTCCCAGAGAGTCTCCTTTAAAGATTAAACGAAAGCATCCTGCCTTTTCCAGGCCTAAAATATTTCCATTAAAAGTAAAGCTTGGCACACGTTGACCTGTTCTGAATTTAGAAAAGCCAAAGCAGTGGAGGCTGATTCTTTTTTATGTACATGGTAATGGATCTATTAAATTTTTATATTAAAGATTTTATTTTTTAGAGCAGTTTTAGGTTTATAATAAAATTGAAAGGAAGGTACAGAGATTTCCCATAAACGTCCTGCCCCCATGCCTGCATGGCACCCCCATTATCAACATCACTCACCAGAATGGTACATTCTTTACAACGGATGAACCTATGTTGACACATCGTAATCACTCAAAGTCCATAATTTACCTTAGAGTTCACTCTTGGTGCTGTACATTCTGTGGGCTTGTGCAAATATTTATTGACATATATCCATCACTATAATATTATATGGAACATTATTTATTTATTTATTTTTGCTGTGTTGGGTGTTCGTTTCTGTGCGAGGGCTTTCTCTAGTTGTGGCGAGCGGGGGCCACTCCTCATTGCAGTGCGCGGGCCCTTCACTATCGCGGCCTCTCTTGTTGCGGGGCACAGGCTCCAGACGCGCAGGCTCAGTAGTTGTGGCTCACGGGCCTAGTTGCTCCACGGCATGTGGAATCCTCCCAGACCAGGGCTTGAACCCGTGTCCCCTGCATTGGCAGGCAGACTCTCAACCACTGCGCCACTAGGGAAGCCCCTTAAATGGAGCATTTTCACTGCCCTAAAAATCCTGTGTGCTCTGCCTGTTATCTCTTTCTCCCACTCCACCCCCACCCCTTCCCCCAGTCCCCTGCAACCACTGATCTTTTTATTGTCTCCATAGTTTTGCCTTTATCAGAATGTCATATAGTTGGAATCATACAATATGTAGCCTTCTCAGATTGGTTTCTTTCACTTCGTAATATGCATGCAAGTTTCCTCCCTGTCTTCTTGTAGCTTAATAGCTTTCTTTTTATTCTGAATGAAATTCCATTGTCTGGGTGGACCACAGATTATTCATTCATTCACCTACTAAAGGATTTCTTTGTTGCTTCCAAATTTTGACAATTATGAATAAGGCTGGTGTAAACATCCATGGTCAGGTTTTTGTGTGGACATAAGTTTTCAACTCATTTGGGTAAATACCATGGAGTGTGATTGTTGGATCATACCGTAACAGTGTGTTTAGTTTTGTAAGAAACCAAACTGCCTTCTCAAGTGGCTGTATGATTTTGCGTTTCCACCAGCAATGGATGAGAGTTCCTGTTGCTCACCAGCATTTGGTGTTGTCAGTGTTCTCAATTTTGGCCATTCTAATAGGTGTGTAGTGGTTTCTTGTTTCATTTCGCATTTCCCTGATGACATATGATATGGAACATCTTTTCATGTGATTATTTGCCATCTGTATGTCTGCTTTGGTGAGGTGTCTGTTAGGGTCTTTGGCCCATTTTTTTAATCGGGTTGTTTATTTTCTTATTGTAGAGTTTTAAGATTTCTTTGTATATTTTGGATAACAGACCATCAGATATTCCTTTGCAAATATTTTCTCCCAGTCTGTGGCTTGTCTTCTAACTCTCTTGACAGTGTCTTTTGCAGAGCAGAGCTTGTACATTTTAATGAAGGGGTCTATTAAATGCTTAAAGATGTGTTATTTAAAACCCATAGATAAAAATTTTACGAGGTTTCTTTCAGAGTATGTTATGCAATAAGGTAGTTAAAATCTATTTGTGAAATTGTGTCATGAATTGTTTATTCCACTTTGGAGTCAGTTGTAGTGACTTGTAATCAGGGACTCTCTTCAGCAGGCCTGCACCAGGTGGAATCATCTCCAAGCATTTTCATGCTCTGTATCACTGCATTCACGATTCATTTTCCAGGGACAGAAATTCTGATTGGCTTATTTGGATCCCGTACCAACCATTGATCAAGGGAGGCTGTTCCCCTTTGATTGATAGACCCAAGACTATATCTAGTGAAAAAGAGATCAAGTAAAATTGGGGTATGGTTAGAGAAAAGAGAAATGATCCATAAGCAGGCATAAATCACAAATATCCACGACAGAAGGTCACTAAAAGGTTTCATCAAATGTCATTCAAAAAAAAAAATTAAATTAAATTAAATTAAATTAAAAAAAAGATCATCAAGTATCCAAGTTACTCAGCATGCTGGGATCCATAACAGGATGCAGGAAGTGGGAGGTCACAACTCAAGTCATAAAATCAGATTGTCATTGAACGTTAGGATGAAGGAACAAGCGTGCGCACGCGCGCGCGTACACACACGTACAGCCTCTTTATTATTTGTGTATTATCTACAACAAAGCAAAATCTATTTACAAGCACTTCTTTGGAATTGCAAAGGAAGACTAACCTTAAAAATTTGCAGAAAGTAAAGATAGTAAATGGAAATTAATTTTAAGAGGTACCTTTTCTACAACCTGTGAAATATCATCAGTATTGTTTTTAATTTATATGTGACCTTTTTGTGTTTTTATTAACTGAGTTTCCTGACTTATAAGGAGAATTGTTGACCACTGATCATTAATCAGGAGGGATTACTCATTCATTAATCAATACAGATTAATGAATCTCTACTGATACTCAATGCATGTTACACAGAGTTGCCTTACAAGCAGCAGCTATTGTAAACCATCACCTACCCACTGGGTATGTTTTTGCTGCTCACAACATCATAATATGCATGGTGCTCTGAGTCCCCTGGGCTCTCTATCCTTGGATATCAGTCACTCAAGAGGATAGCAGCTCCATTTCTCATGCTTTTTCTTCCTTCTCCAGCCATTAGCCAAAAAGGGTTGTTTTGTTTTGCTCATATGCCATTCTTAATATCAGTGGCGTGCACCTCATTTTATTAAAAAATTATCCAACAAAGAAAAAAAAAACGAGGTTGGCAGCTCAACTACTCAGGGTGTTCCCAGAGCCCTCCAAAGTGAATTTTGTGTACTCCATCTACTCCGACTTCAAGTCAGACTGTCCCAAGCATCGAACTAGGTGAAAATACACTGGAGTGATGCAATAGCAAATAGAACTTGATTTTACTTAAATAGATTCGTACACACATGTACACCCTCCAAGTCTTCCAAAGCCCAGATCTGCAAAGTACATCTTAATGAATTTGCCTGCAGTGATGATTCTGGAACATAACCTCTGAAACTGGGAAGGGAAATTTTTTTGTTAATCCCAGTTGAACGTGGCCCTATTAAAGCACATCACTGGAACTCAGCAGGGTGTGACCAGGACAACAGGGGACATGATGAAATCCCCAACAGAGAGTTCTGACAGTTAGAAAACAGCCACTTGCGTGGCCAGATGTTATTCTTCGGTGACAGCCTATTCTCCTCCACCTCTGGGAACTTACGGGAAGCTGTTAATGTATTTACTTCCCCATTGCTCGCTCTTTCCTTATGTGTTCAGAATGTGGTTGTTTTACAGGAGGATGGACGATACGAAGGCCCAACTTTGGCTCACGCTGTGGAGTTGTTTGGCGGCAGACGATGGAGTACTCGAAACCCCAGTCCCGGGACATCAGCAAAGAGTGCTGATAAGCCCAACATGCAGAGAAACAACACCTTGGGTATAAGCGCCGCCAAGAAAAAGAAGAAAATCCTTATGAGGGTAGAGTTTATTTATTAAGCATTAACCCCAGTATTCCAGGACCATTGTATGGTCTACATGACCATAAACTACCTTAGGTCATTTGGCTTGGGGTCAAGATGAGGTGTAAAACAAATGAAACCCAAGAGCTTACCAACCACCTCCTGGATGCCACGCCCAGTGATAGGAACTGAGTCAGCACCAGGGAAAATTCAAGGTCCGTAGAGGGACACAGAGATGTTAACAAACACAGTGAGATCTAAATAAGAGTCACTGTCAAGCTGTCTGCAAAGTGCTGTGGGAGCAGAGAGAAGGAAAATATGGGGCTGAATGGCAGTTGCCAGGGGGGAAGGGGAAGGGGACAAGGGGAGCTGTTCAAAGAGTTTCAGTTTTGCAGGATGAGAAAGTTCTAGAGATCTGTTTCACAAGGTACAAATAGTTAACAGTACTCTACTATACACTTAAAAATGGTTAAGATGGTAAATTTTATGTTTTGTTTTTTACCCAGATATATATATGTATCACTATATATTATATATTACATTATTTATATTCTTACTGTAACATGATAATATATTTTCTTCATGGTTAACTAGAAGGAATCCCAGTCTTTGCGTACGGGAGACCTAAGACATATGTTGATGCCTAAGTTGAACTTTGTCTGCTTCATAACTCTGCCTCTACACAGATTCCAGGGGTCTTATTCCTCCTCTTGTCACCCTCCCCAGAGGAGTGCTGCATTTTAGTGAAGAACACATGGGATAAATATAACACGAGAATAGCTGGTCAGCCTTCACATAGGTCTTTACTATTTTTGTCAGGTGGAGGTGGTATCGAACGTGGGTCAGTGAGAAAATACGGACCCACCTGAACTAAGCAGTGATGGGAGAGAAATACAGAATGAGAAACGATGTGAGTTTTGTGTTCCCAGGGTGAGAGTGGAGAGGCCACCGATGACGAGATGGCCACCCGCAAAGCCAAAATGCACAAAGAGTGTCGGAGCCGGAGTGGTTCTGACCCTCAAGAAATTAATGAACAAGAAGAATCAGGTAAAGCAGCGTCTTTACATCTGAGAATTTTTAATGGGAAAATATATGCATTTGGTTTTAAATTGTGATTTATATATTGTGGGCATTCTTAACAAAACTCTTTATCACATTATATACTTACCTTTGTGTTTCACTAGATGATGGAACCCAAGAGGTATTTCTGCAAATACAAGTTTGCAAACACAAGTGTAATTAAGAAGAAAATTCTCATTAAGTAACTTGCTATTACTGACAAGGAATATTAGGTATAAAAGATACAAGTTGATAGATTAGACCAGTGATTCTTATCCCCTGGCTGGATATCAGAGCTTTTAAAAAATACCTGGATGCCACACCCCAGCCCAACTGATTTAGACGCTCTCTGTCTGGGACCTGGACATCTATGCACTTTTTAAGTTCCCCAGATGATTCTTTTTTTTTTTTTAATTTTTACCATTTACTCATTATTTGTTTATTTATTTATCTATTTGGCTGTACAGCATGTGGGATCTTAGTTCCCCAACCAGGGACTGAACCCATGCCCCCAGCAGTGGAAGCACAGAGTCCTAACCACTAGACCGCCAGTGAAGTCCCACTCCCCAGATGATTCTGATGTGTAGCCAGGACTGAGAACCCACCAGAATATTTTGATGCTTCTTGTACATTAATTACCTGCATGGATTGATTTCCTCAGACGTTCAGAAGCATCTTTGGTTTTCATTTGATTTCTGAGGGCAAGTATAATCACAGTCATTGTCTCTTTTCTGTCTTTCACCCTCACAGAGGCGAATGCCATCACGAGCTCTCCTAACCCTCTCCCTTCCAGAAGAGCCCACTCTTTGACCACGGCTGGGTCCCCTAACTTGGCTGCCGGGACGTCATCTCCCATCAGGCCAGTGTCCTCCCCTGTGCTGTCTTCTTCAAACAAGAGCCCGTCCAGGTGGGGCCTTAACATGACAAAACAGAAGGACCCTTCACACCCTTCAGGTTGTGTAGAAGGGCATCCTCTCCCAGTGCTCTACGGAAAGACTATCTCTGATTTTGACTTAACAATCACATTAAAACGGAAAACCCCCAATTTTTTTAAAGGTCCTAATTTTCTTGATTTTGTATTCCTACCTTCTCATATTACTATAACTGCTTCTCATTTTTTGACAAAGATCAGTAGCAGTAACAAAATCTGAGCTGTGAGTCTCTAAATCTGCACTGATATAGCAGCTGCTGGCTACAGGGGAAAATGTTAAGTGGCTATTTAAATTCGAATTTTAATTAATCAAAATTAAATAGAATTTCAAATTCAGTTCCTCAGTCATGCTAGCCACATTAAAAGTGTTCCATAGCTACCAGTGGCTGGTGTCTACTGTACTGAACAGTGCAGATAAAGAACATTTCTATCATTGCAGAAAGTTTTATTGGATAGCACTGCTCTAAACGAAGAAGAAATTAAGTTTTAATGTAAGCAGCTTGACCCTTTGCTAATAGGTGAAATATATTTCACACTCTTGTCATGTATGAGATATACATGTCTAGAGAAGTGAATGTCTTACAGCAAGTTAGATAGGTTTAGCTGGTATTAGTGTAAATTATTTTGTAAGGTCCATGCAAGTTACAGATTTGAAATAACAGTTACCCTCTCAGAAGAAATATTATTAAAATGAAAGTCTTTCAAAGGAATCAGAATGCCACATCATCTCCCTCAGCCCCATACTAAAGTTTAAGAACTGCAAAGATTCCAGACAGAACTATGATAAGACAGACATTCTTTACTTCGTCAAACAGAGGAATGGGAGAAGGAAGTGAGTCTGTACAGATATTGGCTTTAGAAACGTTAATTTTACACGCGCATGTGCACACACACACACACACACACACACACCCCTCCTCCCCCCTTCCTCTCTTCCTGGGAAGCTTGCTACAGAAAAGAACCCTACAGTGACTCCTCTTTTAAAGGGAAGCATCCTTTCACAATATGATAATGAACATAATTTCTACACTTGATGAAACTGGGTTACAGGTACATGGGAATTCTTTATACCACTCTTGCGAGGTTTGTAGGAGTTTTGGGGGGGGGTTAATTTATTTATTTTATTTATTATTTTTGCCTGCCTCGGGTCTTCGTTGCTGTGCTCGGGCTTTCTCTAGTTGTGGCGAGCGGGGGCTACTCTTTGTTGCGGTGCGCAGGCTTCCCATTGCGGTGGCTTCTCTTGTTGCAGAGCACAGGCTCTAGGCCCGTGGGCTTCAGTAGTTGTGGCTCGCGGGCTCTAGAGTGCAGGCTCCGTCGTTGTGGTGCACGGGCTTAGTTGCTCCGCGGCATGTGGGATCTTCCCGGACCAGGGCTCGAACCCGTGTCCCCTGCATTGGCAGGTGGATTCTTAACCACTGCGCCACCAGGGAAGCCCAGTTTGTAGTTTTGTAACAAAATTAAAGCTACAAAGAATCAGAATTCTTTACATTATATTTCAGCCTATACAGTATCCCGGGTAAATAAAATAGCCAGAGAACTTGGATTAAGTGGTCTTTCCCTTTATTTCAATCACTCATAAGCAGGAAAAGGGAGGACAAAGTAAAGGAGGAAAATCTTTCCAAAGAGGTAGAAGTAGAGAAACTACCGTGCCAGATGCAAGATCAGAGGACCCTGCCATAGAAGGACAGGGGGCAGTGCCCACCAAGTATTCTAAACCAGAAAGAGAAGACGAAACAAGAGAAGAAAAGTCAGCCTGAATGCTTTTCAAGGAGAGAGCAAGACGGAGCCCTAGGAAGGGAACAAGTGGACTGATAGAGTTTCCTAAAGTCAGAGGGAGATGGGTGCCTACAGACAGAGGCTGAACCAGGAACCAGAAGGAAGGAAGGCAGGGAATGTACTTGTTTAAATGCAAATGATAAGCCATTTTGTTATCGGGTCTTTTTCCTCTTCCTGAACCTCCACCCTCTGTTTCCCATACCACACTGGTGATCAATAACCCAAGCCTACAAAGTACAATAAATCTATCCATTTGTATTACTCTTCCATTAATGGAGGTGACCTTCTGATGTCAACACAAAATAATTTTTCATGAATAAACACTATTGGCAGGATTGAGGACAGACTAGCTATTCATTACAGTATTCTCTCTACTTTCTTACATATTTGAAATATTTCGAAAGTAAAAAATAAGAGACAAAAGCAAAAACGAGAAAAAAAAAAAAAGATCCTAGTCATTGATTTGACCAAAAACCAGTCAAAACATTTCTTATACTCTCCTCTCAGGGAACCAGTGTAGAAAATAAAAAAAATATTGTGAAACAGCTAGACTGAATTTTTGACCCAGTTGACTGATATTTTTATATTAAATACATCCAACCTTGGTAGGTGCAAATATAATTCTAGGCAGAGTTGGCTTCTTTCCATCCTTAATATTTTTGTGACTCACATTTTCCATTAACGTTAAAAGCCCGTCCTTGTTTTCATCTAAGAACTGGTTAAGAAAGGAAAAAGGGAAGACCTTGATACATTCAAGATTTTCTTCTTAAATGTGTTTCTATATTTTAGAATATGGGAAAGAACATGCATAATCTTCCCTAAGTCATGACTGAGTAATTTGGAGCTCTTTTTTAAAATGACTTTTCTTCAAAACCACTGAATTTATGTGTTTTTTTCCTCCCATTGACCTGAGATTTCAAAGAACTGTTATGATTAGTAGAGGGATATTAACCTCAACTTTGTGCCCTTATTAAATAAGCTATAAACATGAAGTGGTTTCAGTGTATAAAGTTTTACTTCTTCCGATGCAATGTGGATTAATTTTGAGAGAAATGAAAAGATGTACGTAATTAAAGCAATGCTTAGAAAGAAAAGAAAAGAGCCTAAACCTTCAATGACTTGCAGTCCATGTTTTTGTTCATGTTGCTAATCAGAGAATGTCTCTTGGGGCAGAATGACAAAATTGGTCCCAGTTCTGCCCATTAAGGCCGTGTCTTTGTTGCAGTGCTTGGAGCAGCAGCAGCTGGCATGGGCGGATCAAAGGAGGAATGAAGGGCTTTCAGAGCTTCATGGTTTCAGACAGCAGCATGAGTTTTGTGGAGTTTGTTGAGCTGTTCAAATCATTCAGGTATGGCTGGATTTCTTCTTAGCCTTTCTTGTCTGACCCTTACCTTGTTATAACAATGCCAAAGGTGAGATGTTCTCCATCCCGCACCCAGTGTGAGGAGCCGCAAGGACCTGAAGGATCTCTTTGACATCTATGCCGTACCCTGCGACCGAGCCGGCTCCACGGCGGCCCCCCTCTACACCAACCTGACCATTGACGAAAACACCAGTGGTCTTCAGCCTGACCTAGGTTTGTGCGAGAATTTAATATTTCCCTTTGAGACCTTTCTACCTAAAAATGAAATTTAGAGATCCAATCACACAAGCCCTTAGCCTGTCCCACATGGCATGCTGCTACCTGGAGCATTGTGAAATGCTTAGAGAATTATCTTTCTAATGGAGGTGTCAGGGGATAGGGTATCATTAGCATTTTGGACAAGGAAATTCATCACTGTGTGGGTCTGTCCATGGATTCCAGAATATTTCACCAATAGAGCCTCCCAGTCATTCTGACAACTAAAAACCTTTCCCACTGACTTCCAAAAGTCCACAAGGTATGTGGCATATCCCAGTTGGGAACCACCAGTCTCTTCTGTGCCTCCAGGTGGGTGGGTACTCAACCCCAGGGTGGAAGTTGTCTGCCCTTTGACAGGAGAGTTTTTCGTGACCTCAGCAGAGCACTTCTGTCTGAACATCCAGGACATTTTTCCTAATATGTAAACCAGAATGTCTAGTTCCTCGATCCCACTCACCACCACCATCATTACCATAACCACCCATGCATTTTAAGCCTATTATTTTTCTCTTCTGTTCTTGCTGGAAACTATAAACACTAAAAAGCAAAAACAAAAAAAAAACATCCTCTTTCATGCATTTGCTTTTTAATTATTTTAAAACATACTGTCCTTATGCTAAAAATATTGACCTTTTTCAACTTTAGTCATAAATGTGCATAACTATGGACTAGCCCAGTAGTGACACTTTTTATAAAATTAATAAACTTTATTTTTTAGAACAGTTTTAGTTTAACAGAAAAATGAGGGGAAAGTACAGAGAGTTCCCATATACCCTCCCACACACACATACAGTTCCCTCCCTTAGTAATATCTTGTATTAGTGTGGTATATTTGTTACAGTTGAGCCAATATTAATATATTAACTGAAGTCCATAATTTACATTAGTGTTCACTGTATTGTACATTCTAAGGTTCTTTGTTTTGTTTTGTTTTGTTTTTTTATTGCGGTATGTGGGCCTCTCACTGTTGTGGCCTCTCCCGTTGCGGAGCACAGGCTCCGGACGCGCAGGCTCAGCAGCCATGGCTCACGGGCCCAGCCGCTCCGCGGCATGTGGGATCTCAACCACTGCACCACCAGGGAAGCCCATGTCTCCATAGTTTTGACTTTCCCAGAATGTCATATAGCTGGGATCATATAGTATGTAGCCTTTTCACACTAGCTCCTTTCACTGAGCAATATGCATTTAAGGTTTCTCGATGTCTTTTCATAGTTTGATAGGTCATTTCTTTTTTTGCTGAATAATATTTTGTTGTATGGATATTTGTCCTGTTGAAAGACATCTTGGTTGCTTCCAAGTTTTAGCAGTTATGTATAAAGCTGCTATAAATATTTGGTGTGCAGGGTTTTTGTGGAGGTAAGTTTTCAGCTCACTTGGGTAGACACCTAGGAATGCAGTGGCTGGATCATATGATAAGTCTGTGTTTAGCTCTGCAAGAAACTGACTGTCCTCCAAGGTGGTTAGAATGAAAATGACTGGCCATACCAAAATGGGTGCACATGTGGAGCAATCAGGGCATTGCTGGTGAAAATGTAAAATGGTACAGCCACCTCAGAAGAGAATTTGTCAGTTTCCTACAAAACTAAACGTACTCTTATCGTGTGATCCAGCAGTTGTTCTCCTTGGCGTTTACCCAAATGAGCTGAAAACTTGTGTTCACACAGAAACCTGCACACAAATGTTTACAGTTACACTTTTAAAGTACAGAAAAAACTGTAATCTTAAGGGTACGTCTTCCATTTCTGCAAACATAAAGATGTAGAAGTAGCTAGTCTCAAAAACCAAAGACTGAATACAGCCTGAAGTCCCCAAATAAATTTACATTTCGTTTCCATCTAATACTTAATCTTATGGGCTTTCAAAATCTTTGACCTCGCTCTCTCTTAGTTTCTTTTATTTATTCATTGATTCATTTTTGTTTATTCCTTCAACTATGTGAACTTTATTCCTTCAACTATATTCCATCAAACTCCACTGAGTTTGATGGCTTGTTTAGACAGCCATCAAAGTGAAGAGTTTGTGAAGAGTTAGTGAAGAAGAGTTAGTGAGTTAGAAGAGTTAGTGAAGAGTTAGTGAGTTAGAAGAGTTAGTGAAGAGTTTCTCCAGCTTAATATTTCCACAACACCATTATCTCCAAAATGAACTTTATAAAAGACGCTGGCTAGCCTGTCCGTGTTCTGTGGGTGGTTCTCTTTCAGATTTGTTGACCAGAAATGTCTCCGATTTGGGGTTATTCATTAAGAGTAAACAGCAGCTGTCCGACAACCAGAGGCAGATATCTGATGCCATTGCTGCCGCAAGTATCGTGACAAATGGCACTGGGGTGGAGAGCACATCCCTGGGCGTATTTGGAGTTGGCATCCTCCAGCTCAATGACTTCCTAGTGAATTGCCAAGGAGAACACTACACTTACGATGAAATCCTCAGCATCATCCAGGTTTGTACCCATTTGGTATGCAAGCAAGTGTGTAAAGCCTCTAACTATGCTAATTATTTTCTGTAAACATTTACTCTTTCTATATTTCCTTCTAACACCTTTAAGTCTAGGGCCGAAATAGAGGGTTGGGTTTTTTTTTTTTAAATACCAAATGTATGTGTTCTTATTTAACATATGATTAACATAGGTCCTAAGCCTTCTCTTACTCAGTGACTACTGTAAGGAATCAGTACATGATCGCTTCTTGTAGTTCTAGCACATGCAGTAGAATTAGCAGTTAGGTTGTCAACCACTTTGATTGTTTAACAAATGTTTATTAGCTTGTACTATGGACCTGGCTCTGTTCCAGGACCTGGAAATATACTAGTTCCATTCTAGTGGGTGTGGCAGACAATAAGTGAATAAAAATATAAAGTAATTTCAGGTAATAATGGGTTCTGAAAAAATTGAGCAGAGTAAGGGGATGGAGTGATGCAGGAGGGCTGAGAGGAGTAAGCAAAGGCCACTGTGGGGAGGTGACACTTGGGCTGAGCCCTGAATGCATAAGCCATGTGAAGGTCTGAGGAAAGAGCATTCCAGACAGGGAGTAGCAAGCAGGAGCGAGCTTGGAGTCTGTGAGGAATAACAAATGCCAGAGGGACAATAGCTGACATGATTTCAGACAGGTGGGCAGGGGCCGAATCATCCAGGTATTTTAGGCTATGGGAAGGAATTTGACTCGAGTCCATGTGAGATGGGAAGCTATTGGAGACTTTTGAGCAGGGCAGTAACATGATTTGATTTGTGTTTTTAAGAGGTCACCCTGGCCCCACTGCAGTACAAACTGTGCTAGGGAAGGAGGAAAGCAGAGAGACCGGGTAGAAAGCTGTCACAGTAACCCAGGCGAGAGGCGGTGATGGCTTCCGCTAGGGGGCGGCAGGAGCTAGGGGGCGGCAAGATGTTCCTTGTGCCTGCGCCACATGCAGCAGAATTAGTCTAGGTTTTCAGCCTGCCTTGTCAGCTGATCGGGAATCAGTGCACTAGCTGGCCAGCAGCTGGACTTGATCACTGGCAATGCTGAAAATGTAAGGTTAAGATCACATGATTGTGTGCTCGCTATAATATGATGGAGCGCAAGTACCGAGGAGTCCATGTGATTCTTGCATTTCACCTCCCACCAACTCTATGGTAGCTGCCGTTATGATCCCCATCTTCACCTGGATAAACCGATATCGTTTGTTTTCATATAAATCAGTCTTATTCTTTTCTCCCACTCTCCTTTTTTCTCTTAAATAAATATGCTTCGTATAATAAACTCACACATAATTAATGTTTTCTTTTAGACTAAAAAACTAGACCTTACCACTGCATAACTAAATTAGTTCAAATATTTGGTTTAGATGTTTCCTGATGAAAACAGAACAGTTTTTAAAAATGATGTGGTGGTTTTTCCCTTTAGTTTCCTTTACTTAAATAACACTCTTTTTGTATCCCTTGCAGAAGTTCGAGCCTAGTGTTAGTATGTGTCATCAGGGCCTAATGTCGTTTGAAGGATTTGCAAGGTAACTTTTAAAAAATCTTTGCCCATCATTTAAGAGCATACATTTTTCAAACAGACTTACAAATGCAGAGAACAAACTAGTGGTTACCAGTGGAGAGAGGGTTTGACAGCGGGGCAAGATAGGGGAAGTGGATTAAGAGATACAAACTACAAGGTGTAAAATAAATATACAAGGAAGTAATGTACAGCACAGGGAATATAGCCATTGTTTTATAATAACTTTATAAAGAGTATAATATATAAAAATACTGAATCAATATGTTGTATACCTGAAACTAATATAATATTGTAAGTCAACTATAGTCCATTTTTTTAAAAAAAGAGTATATACTTTTCCCATGCAATTCTAAGAAACTTTGTTTCCTCTAGGTTTCTGATGGATAAAGATAATTTTGCCTCGAAAAATGATGAGTCGCAGGAGAACATTAAAGAATTGCAATTGCCCCTCTCCTACTATTACATTGAATCTTCACACAATACCTACCTCACAGGCCATCAACTCAAAGGAGAGTCCTCAGTAGAACTCTACAGCCAGGTACTGAGAATTTCACTTGGAATATGGTTTTCATTAAACCTTATTTATGTAACCCCCAAAGTCGCAAAAGCCTGACCCCAGACTCCTTTGAAGAACTTATACACTATTAATTGTGAAATGTGAGGAAGCATGATGTGTGGGAAAACCAGCTATACATACAGTTGTTTTCTTTACTTCTTTTTGTTTCTTCCCCCCGCCCCATCTACACTTAACCTTTATTCTAGGCAAAATTTAAAAAGTAGTTGTTTGAGACTCATAGCTTTTAGATCCTGGTTAGTCTGACCTACCTCTACTAAAATTAGATTTTCCCATGGGAAAACTATCTAATTGCTTCACTAAATGCTAAATAAATCAATATATTGTAGTGGGAAAGCATAGCAGAAAATGCAACTGTCTGTGAAGTTATTCCCAAAATATTGTTTGTTTTGGTTTTCAATTTGTCAGAAAATTAATCTATCCCTATGGCAACCAACAAAAAAAAATTTTACAGACTGCAGGCACTGTCCCTACACGTTTAAATTCATGGGAATATTCTTGAAAACTCAGAAGGGTCTCTGGACTAGAAAAAGCACATCCTTTTGACCTAAACATCCAGCTCTCAATGATCCATATGTCTGTTGCTTCTGTTATATTTTCTGCAACATCCTTGTCTATGCTGCCTGTTTTCTGAACTCCCACAAGGTGAGTTAATTATGGGAGGAGCTAGCTACGTCCAGGTGTGTGTGTGTGTGTATGTGTGTGTGTGTGTGTGTGTTGGGGGGGTCCAACTGTAAAAATTGTACTGTTTACAAAAACCCAGCAGACTTGAGCTTCCTTTATTCTGATAAAGGTCTATATATTCCTCAAAGCATTGGTCAAACTTCTGTCCCAAAGCTTATCTGGTATGGAGTATGTATTTTATTTTATTTTATTATAGAAATCCATTTTTAATTTATTTATTTTACTTTTGGCTGCATTGGGTCTTCGTTGCTGTGCGTTTTGGGTTTTCTCTAGCTGTGTGGAGCGTGGGCTACTCTTCATTGCAGTGCGCAGGCTTCTCATTGTGATGGCTTCTCTTTGTTGAAGAGCACGGGCTCTAGGTGCGCGGGCTCAGTAGTTGTGGCATGTGGGCTCAGCAGCTGCGTCTCACGGGCTCTAGAGTGCAGGCTCAGTAGTTGTGGCGCACGGGCTTAGTTGCTCCGCAGCATGTGGGATCTTCCCGGACCAGGGCTCGAACCCGTGTCCCCTGCATTGGCAGGCAGATTCTTAACCACTGTGCCACCAGGGAAGCCCTGGAGTATGTATTTTAAACTCTAAAATCTAAGGGCTTTTATTATGAAATGAAGATGTGTCCTTAGAGTAGTGATTTTCAAAATAAGAGTTCTGTCAAGGGGCCTCAGCTGCTGACACAGAAGAGCAGACAGTCACTGAAGAGCAGACTGCCACTGAAGATTTGCTCTTTTATGTACTTTATATATTGGCCCTCCATTTGTACCGAGTATTCCAAGGTTAAAAGAAGTTTGAAATCCATTGTTCTAGGGGAAAAGAATGAAGTGTGTGTGTGTGTCTGTGTCTGTGTGTGTCTGTGTGTCTGTGTGTGTATTTATCCCAGGAAAATAAGCAGGGACCATTGTCCTAGCTTTAATTCCTACTGCATATATACATATATATTTGACATCAGGGAG